>NW_028270191.1:24063973-24717935 GCF_037043375.1 Chiloscyllium plagiosum | reverse complement strand
CTCCCTTCCCCCTCCACCTTCTGGATGAAGGGCTTATGCCTGAGTGTGAACCCTCCTGCTCCTTGGATGCTGCCTGACATGCAATGGTGGCCCAAAGATGAATTTATTCGCCTCTGCGTTAAACTCTTCAAGGACTAAGCGCTGCCAGCAGTTTAAAGGTTTGGTCAGCGAGACGTAGGTGAGAAAGAGTGGCAGTGACTGGTATCTTTGTTTCCAAGGGTGGCAGAAGTGGGGACCATGAGTCAAGTCGAGGTCAAACTGCTGCCTGGTTTTGGGGCTGGGGAGAGAAGGAAGGTGAAAATGACTTCCTTTTATGTATTGCATAGCATGGTAGTTCTCCTTCAGTCTGCGCACTGCTGCAAGAGAGATAAGAAGCATTTTGATTGCTTTGAATTCTTGAAGGAGCAAGAGTTCAGATGTGTTACAATCCTTTTTTTGTGTTCCTCCACCCAGGTATTAATTGTTCCTCTTGGTTTTTCTCTCCTTTGTTCCAGGTCTCTGGCATTGCACTTATTGTGATTGGTATTCTGGTGCAGACCAAATTGAATGGCACCCTGCACATCACCAGTGTCACTGCTTCCGGAGCTCCTATTGTCATCATCATCGTTGGGGTGGTTATCAACTTTGTTGCCTTCTTCGGCTGCTGTGGTGCCTGGAAGGAGAACTACTGCATGGTGACTACGGTAAGTGGTTCTTCTGCACTGCTTAAACCATCCCCATCAACTGAAATTCCAAATGTAGTCGGCTATTCGCTGACCTGGAGGGCTTTCTAATCAAGAACATCCCTTCTGAGGAACGGTCACTCAACACTGATTTCTTTCCACGGATGCTACCAGACCTGCTGAGCTTTTCTAGCAGTTTCTGTTTTTGCATTACTTTTTTTTGGTCCTAACGATCCAAAAGCCACAATATGGTGCAGATTAGTACGTTTGCAGCTTTCTGTTTTTAACATATTTGATGTTTTTAATGTATGGGATTTGCAGTAACTGCTAGACACTGGTTAGTTGGATTGTGATCATTAGAGTTGTACAGCACAGAAACAGAGCCTTTGGTTCAACTCGTCCATGGCGACTGGATGTCCTAAATAAATCTAGTCCCATTTGGCCCATATCTCTCTCAACCCTTCCTATTCATATACCCATCCAGATGCTTTTTAAATGTTGTCATTGAATCAGCCTCCTCTGGCAGCTCAGTCCATACCTTTGCTTGAAAAAGTTGCCCCTTAGATGCCTTTTTTAAAATTTTTTTCACTCTTGCTATAAGTCTATGCCATCTAGTGTTCCAATGCCCTGCCGCCCCAAAACTACCTTGTCCATTTACCCTACTGCCTACGCTCCAGAGAAAACAGCCCCAGCCTGTTCAGCCTCTCCCTATAGCTCCAATCCTCCAACCCTGGCAATATCCTTAAATCTTTTCTGAACCCTTTCAAGTTTCACAACATCTTTCCGATAGGAAGGAGACTAGAATTGTGTGCAGTATTCCAAAAATGACCTAACCAATTTCCTGTACAGCTGCAATATGACTTCCCAACGCCTGTGCTCAATGCTCTGACCAATAAAGGAAAGCATACCAAGTGCTGCCTTCACAATCCTATCTGTCTGTGACTCTGCTTTCAAGGAGCTATGAACCTGCACTCCAAGGTCTCTTTGTTCAGCAACACTTCCCAAGACCTTACCTATGTGTATAAGTCCTGCCCTGATTTGCCCTACCAAAATGGAACGCCTTGCATTTATCTAAATTAAACTCACTTGGAAGTTTCCACATTTCTCTGCCAGCATTTGGAAAGACTGGTTTGTGAGCTTCCATGTTAGCACTGCCACCCCATGCAGATTAAAGACGACAAAAAACTGCAGATGCTGGAATCCAAAGTAGTCAGGCAGGAGGCTGGAAGAACACAGCAAGCCAGGCAGCATCAGGAGGTGGAGAGGTCAACATTTTTGGTGTAACCCTTCTTTAGGACCCCTGTATTCTTCACTTCTCTTTAGGTTTGTATCTAGCTCTTAAGAGGAGTGTTAGAAGTGGAAGGAATGCATTCCTGTACATGTGAGCAATTTATCCTGGTAACCATTTACTGTCCTGTTACTGTCCTGATATCCGATTTGAGCATTTTGCAATGTTAATCTACGAGTGGAAGAGGATTTCATTAAGTTCTGGTTCGTGTGTTTTTGTTTTTAAACATTTGCATGTGGACTGCAAATGTCACTAATAAGGCCAAAATTTATTACCCATTTAATTTTTTGGGAAGGTGTGGCAAGTTGTTGCTTTGAACTGCTATAGTCTGTTTGCTGCAGACAGCACTCTGTGCTGTCGGGGAACGAGTTCCTTCACTTTCACAAGGTTAAAAGTCCTGAAACTGCAACAAGCTTTTAAGTCTGGATGGTGAGTGGCTTGGAGGGGCCTTCCTTTTTCAGGCAGTGGTGTTCCCGTCTATCTGCTGCCCTTGCCCTTCGAGAGTGTAGATGTCAACAGGTTTGGCAGGTGCTGTCTGAGGAAATTTGGCTAGCTGCTGTAGTTTTATCTTGTGGATTTGGTGTCCGGCAAGTGGGGAGTATTCCATCACACTCCTGACTTGTGCCTTGTCAATGATGGGCAGGCTTTAGGGAGTCGAGATGAGTCACTCCCTGTGGTATTTCTAACCTCTGACCTGCTCTAGTTGCCACTGTTTGTGGCAAGTCCTGTTGAGTTTCTGGCCAATAGTGGTAGGATTTGGCAATGGGTAATGACCATGAATGTCCCAGGCACGGTGGTTAGATTTTCTCTTGACTCAGGCAATGACCATCACAAACGTGAGAAACTAGCAACACTAATGCAACACTTCAACCAAAGCCTGATATGTGAACATGTAGGGCTTTCTTTTTTTCCTTTTTTTTTTTGTTGCAAGACCTGTACAGATGTGATGTCATAAATGGTGGTCTCATTATGACTCGCAATATGATACGGTATCATTTTAAACCCTATATTCCAACCCCCTGCCTTCCCTGCCTGCCCCCACCCAAACTGAGAAGAATAAGGAAGGATGGTTGAGTAGAGCAGGCATGAAATGCAAAGGCTAGTGACTAGTCAGGAGACTGTCCAGTGGTGAGCGGTAACTTGGTGACCAGCTTTAGTGGTCTGGAAGTGCTATCCTTCTGGCCCTCTGCCATCCGGGATTCTGAGCATTTGAAGAGGCTTTCAATTTTGACTTTTGACCCAATTGTGTTTTTGACCAACTTTCTAGAATGAAAAGTATTGTTTCTTGGATGTGATAAAAGAATTTTTTCTTTTTGGTGTAATTATTAGTTGGGTTGGAGGTGAGGAAGAGGGCATAGACCAATAGTGAATCACAACTGACTTAGTTGTCTCTGACTACAATGTTCCTTCTGTGCAGTCTATCTAATGTAATGGCAATCCTTTGTCTCCCCACAATTTTAGAAATTTAGCATTTAATTTAAGGAGCCAATTTCAAAAGTGTTTTGCTGGTGAAGCTAGCTCACTCTTTTCTGTTTTAGTTTGCAGTTCTGCTGATCCTGATTTTCATTGTAGAAATTGCTGCTGCCATTGCTGGTTACATCTTCAAGGATCAGGTGAGTAAAGCGTTGGCCCATCCCTTCCAAAGTGCATGGATGGTTCTTTTTGAAGTGGAGCTGTTCTTTTTGAGTGCGAAGCCAGATTGTGTGCCGTCCATCTCCCTTGATGCTCTGTGCGGGTGAATGGATTTTCTTCAAGTTTTGTAAGTGCTTCCCCAAGATGATTCTGCTCCAAAGACACTTTTGACTTTTTTTGAAGTAATTGAGCACGACTTAATCAGACATTGCCAAATTATCACGAGGGTGCATTGGCCAACTCAAGGTTTTGACGGAATGACCAAGACTGATCAGCCTTTCCTCAGAGGGCCATTCTTCTATTGTCCGGTTTCACAATTGCTTTTTTTATTAAAACTGACTGCATGAGAAATGCATGTTTGTGTATTACTGTGTCCAGTTAGCTTGAATTCCATCTTGTTGCCTCCTTTTTTTGATGAAGACAGCAATGTTTGAAATTCCTCTTGCGATCTGGACACTAACAAGCCCACTTACGCTAAAAAGTTAATGTTGAACTTATTAATTGTTTGTTTGTAGTTTTGGGTTGGAGGAGGGGGTGAGATTGAAAACAAACGGGAGCTGATATAATTGACCTCTTCCATTTTTCTACTCCTTGTTACCACTTGCAGTATTGGGTAGCATCCCTGTCATGGAGTCTAAAGCTTAAGAGTTCAAATCTCATTCCAGGATGTGATGGCCAAATCAGTTGTAAATCCTTCTGACACACTGCTATGGCAGGCAGTAGCAGTGAGAGAAATTCTTATTTAGCTATGTAATTGAAAAAAAATCGGTGCCTTTTATTGTCACCATCCATAGTTCTGGAATACAACATGCAGATAAATGTGTGTTGTCACAGTAACTTGGACTCCTTTTTTTTTTGTGTGGTGAAGTTCAGTTAGCTAGATGGGCAATCTAGATCAAATAGTAGTGTTCAATCCCCATTCCAGATGGAATGGATTTGGGAACTTCCTCCTTGCCCTACCTACATAGATCAAGACTCTGGGTTGGAACTGCCTTGTACGTGTTCCTACTTGAGTGAGTTTTCGTTCAAACTTGCCTCCCTCCCTCCAACTGGATAATGCAAGTTAAGAGAATCTAAACAGTCATGGGTTTTGATTTGTCTGCGTAACCTCCTAGTCAAAGTAGCTTCTACTTTTGAATGTTGTGAACACAAGCTGCCTTGTGAAAGATTTTCAGCTGAGTTTTGTAATTTTGTTGCAGTGGTTGGCTGGTGTCGCTTTTTTCACATTCTGAAGTTCTGTGTGTGTGCCTCTTCTGTAATTTTAAGGCTTTTGATTTTATTAGCAACTTATTTTCCTTCAACAACAGATCCGTGAGGTCTTTGAGAAATCGTTTAACGATACTATGGCAAATTACAACAAAACAGGAAATGCTGTTAACATTGACGAGTTGCAGAAGCAGGTGAGCTTGAAACTCTTGATCCTTTTTTGAGTTTAAATTCCATTAAAAATGGAGGAGCCAATAGTGAAGCTTTTTTTGGGGGGTGGGGAAATGAAAAGCAAGTGTACCATGAATGTACTTTTTGGGCAGATTTCTTCATGTTCTCTCCCCACCCCCAAACCAGCCACCTTTTTTTTTTAAATTATTCCTCAATTTATAAACTCAACAGCCATTCCAGAGGTTTTCTTGCACTGTTCTTTGAATTGAGCAAAGAAGCAATTGAGTGAGCAAATCCAGTGGGGATATTCCCTATTGGGACTCCAGTGAAACTGCTATCTCGTTTTCTCCATGTTTAGCAAAGTTTGCTTTTCAGCAGTCCCTTTCTTTGCTGATTTCCTGCAGAAACGGCAACTCTTGTGATGCCGAAAAGTAGGAGTTCACTCATTTTTGAATGATTTTGAAGGGGACTGCAAGGGAAATCAAACCTGCACTTTATTACTGGACTGGGACTTTGCGATGCGATGCAGTGAGCTCAGCGACATTACTTCAAATTGCACTGACCACTTGGCAGCCCTCCAGAAACTCTGCTTGCCCCAGATTGGTGCATTTGAATTTGTACACATCCATGGTTATACCTCTGTAGCCCAATGCCCAGCTCCTCACTTGAAATTTTGTTCTTTTTCAGTTTCGTTGCTGTGGAAGTACCTCCTACAGAGATTGGCTTACAATATTGAACAACACCGTCCCAGATTCCTGTTGTAAAAATGAGACTCAAAACTGTGGGAAAACTCCTACTCCGAACAAGGTTTATGAAGAGGTGAGTACTAGTTTGTGACTCTTAATCTTTCAAGTCAGTGCCTGCTGGGAGTGGGAGGCATATGGAGGAGGATGCAAGTGCCCCAGCTCTGAATTTCTTATTCGACAGAGATTGGCCACAGCTTGGCAGCCTTTTGGGACAAACCTGGCTAACTTGCTCTCTTGGTTTGTTGCCATCGCTGCCATGCGGCAGCTTGACAGTTGATGGCACCAAATTTGGCAGCAAGAGGATCTTCATCAGAACATGCCTTGCTTCCACCTGGTCATTTATTTTTTTCATATGCATGTCTACATGCATGCTGTAAAATGGCAAAGATCCCCCTTCAGTTTCGGTCACAATAAGAAACCAATTGGGTGACCGATCAGAGTGAATACTTGGGCATTGAGGTGTATCTGGAACCTATGGATTCTCCTTAATCCTATGTGTTGAAGCTATCTCATGTCCACTTTTTGCAATCCTGATTTCGCACTTAAATATACTCTTATTGCCTTTATACCCCTCTACAGATTCACTTGATCCCTGCTTTCTATACTTATGCCTTCTTTTTCTTGACCAGAACCTCAATTTCTCTCGTCATCCAGCATTCCCAACACTAACTAGCCTTGCCCTTCATCCTAACAGGAACATATGGTCTCTGAACTCATTCTGTCATTTTTTTTTTTAAAGCTTCCCACTTTCAGGCATCCCTTCACCTGTGATTATCTGCCCCCAATCAGCTTTTTGAAAGTTCTTGCCTAATACCATCAAAATTGGCCTTCCTCCAATTTAGAACTTTAACTTGTAGATCCAATGTATCCTATTCCATCACTATTTTAAAACTAATAGAATTATGGTTACTGGCCCCAAAGTGCTCCCCCACTGACACCTCAGTCACCTGCTCTGCCTTATTTCCTAAGAGTAGGTCAAGTTTTGCACCTTCTCTAGTAGGTACATCCACGTATTGAATCAGAACATTTTCTTGTACACACTTAACAAATTCCTCTCCATCCAAGCTCTTAACACAATGGCAGTCCCAGTCTGTGTTTGGAAAGTTTAAAATCTCCTACCATTACCACCCTATTATTCTTATAGATAACTGAGATTTCCTTACAAATTTTTCTCAATTTCTTGTTACTATCGGGGGTTTAATAATACAATCCCAATAAGGTAATCATCCCTTTCTTATTTCTCAGTTCCATCCAAATGACTTCCCTGGGCGTACTTCCAGGAATATCCTCCCTAAGTACAGC
This sequence comes from Chiloscyllium plagiosum, assembly GCF_037043375.1. Classification (NCBI taxonomy): domain Eukaryota; kingdom Metazoa; phylum Chordata; class Chondrichthyes; order Orectolobiformes; family Hemiscylliidae; genus Chiloscyllium; species Chiloscyllium plagiosum. The sequence goes on along the minus strand of NW_028270191.1, from coordinate 24,710,928 downwards.
TGTAATGTTATCCCCCCTCAAATGTCACTCCCCCTCCTCTCTCACCCTCCTCTAAAGCCTGGAACATTAAGCTGCCAGTCCTGTCCATCTTTTAACCATGTCTCTGATTGCTATGATATACTGGTCCTATGTTACTAACCATGCTCTGAGGTAATTTGCCTTCCCTGTTAGGCCTCTTGCATTGGAAATAAGTATAGTTTAATCTATTGCTCCTACCTCGTTCTCTGTTTTGTTCCTGACTGACTGTGTCTGTTTTGACTGGCCTTTTTCTCAACTGCAGCAGCCTCTGACTGATCTTTCCTCACTATCTCTCTGGGCCCCAGCCCCCCTTACGAGTTTAAATCCTCCTGCGCAGCTCTTGCAAATCTCCCCACCAGTATATTAGTCTCACCTAATGCCCTTCCCTTCAGAAAGGGGAAACTGCTGTCCTTTTGCAGACAAACCTTCTTCCTTTCCTCCTCTCTTTCTTCCCCTCCCTCACGTCAAAGGGCAGCTCTGATACTGAGCCACTCCACTGCATCTGAGATACTGGGGCATGGGCATTTGAGATGCCAGCAATACCGACACCCTGAAGTTCTCAAAGTAGAGAAGGATGAAGACCCTTTTGGTGGACTTCCTCCCCTCTGTTTGTGTTCCAGAACTTCCTGTTCAGTCATTGCAGGCTCAGCCAGATCTGGTGTGAGCTAGTGGTGGGATAGCCTTCAGATTGAGCTGTGACTCTCCCTTGGCCTAAGTTTTAATATCTGTCTGGAGAGAGACAGTGCAACATGTGGAGTTGCACTCCTACTGTGGGCAGTACTACTATTGGGACTCTTTGAACGGGGTATTTTGTCTTGATGGGAAAGAAATCGTTTTTCCAAATTGCCCTTGTACCATGAGTCAATTCAGGTTCAGCTTGTGGTGTTACTTGTTCTGCAGTCTTGCTGTGAGCTTGGTAATTTCCCTGCTCTCTCTTTTAAGTAAGCTGTTGTTTCATGGTTTTTTTTTCTCCTTCTCTCTCTTCCTCCCTTTCTCCTCACCCCCCCCGCCCCCCCCTCCCAAATCTTGTTTTCCACAGGGTTGTGTTAACGTCATTAACACGTGGCTCAAAAACAATATTGTGATTGTTGCAGGTGTGGCTCTTGGCATTGCCTTATTCCAGGTAAAAAAAAAAAGTAAATTCTATATAGTTGTGCTGTGGGCATGAAGTAAAATTAACAGGTGACATAAGCCATTTTCAGTCAGCTGCTTCATTTTGACTTGCGTGAGGCCAGCCAGCGGGCGCTCTCTCTCTCTCTCTCTCTCTCTCTCTCTCTCTCTCTCTCGCGCGCGCGCGCGCGCTCCATTTTGTCTTTGTTGAAATGCAGGTGTTCCCAGCGAGCCAAGTGAGAGCCTCCAAAAGGGTGCATATGAATGTACATGAGTAGACCACTCAGCCCTTCAAACTTATTCTGCCATCCAATAAGATCATGATTGATCTGATTCTAACCTCCAACCTTACATCCCCAAATATCTCCTCGCCCCCCCCCCCCCCCCGTTTCCTGTTTGCTCTTGTGCTGTAATCCATTTTGTGATATAATTTAAACCAATCCTTCTCTAGAATTCAATCTTCTTTTGAAGCTACTGGAGTTGTTCCTAAGGCTAGGCCGTTTTCCTTTTTAAAGCGGCAAGTATCTTTTGGTTTCCCCTTGGGTTGGGAACCTCCTGTGCAGAGAGAAAATGGTATTGAGGCTTAAGATGAAACAAATTTGCAATGTTTCTTTAAAACTGTACAAAGCATTTTGATACAGCAAGCTTGGAGTGACTACCTCCTTTGGGAGAGCCAAGGGGGTCATCAACTCAAAAGTCATGAGGAGAGATGCGAGAAAGCTGTCTGCAATAGAGGGAGATGGAGGCTTGGAGAAGCAAACAAAAAGCATGATGAAATTTGATCTAAGACTGCTAACTAAAGGCCAAATGGCTGCTTGTTATAATTTCCAGGAGCCTAGTGATCTGAAGGCCTGAGTGGCTGTTGAGTATCCTGGCCTGGAATTAATTGCCACTGGCTGATTTCCAGAGGGCATACAGGATGGCTTGATCAATGACCTGGGTGTCTGGGAACAGCTACTTGTACATGTTTGGAGTGGGTAGTTTATTTTTAACAATACTCTTTTCCCAGCCATTACTTTTCTGGCAAGTGGCAACCAAGTTGGAGCTCGAACTCTGCCTCCAGTTCAGGAGGGCATAGACCTGTCAATAGAGTTATGAAGTGAGGGGCTCTGGTGGCACAGTGGTAGTGTCCCCACCTCTGAGCTAGGAGCCCCGGGTTCCATTCCCACGTACTCCAGAGGGGGGGTAATGGCGCACCAGAAATGTTTCTAGTTACTAAGATGTGAAATGATTAAATGAGCATGTGGCATCTCTATATTAGCATTGTCCAGCCGTAGTGGTGACGACCACAATTTTTGCACAGCCCAATCCTGCTGGCATTTCACTTGTCAATTTCCCCTGTTTGGGTTGAGAGTTTTTAAAATTTTGTAAAAGTCTTACCTCATGGTTGAGCTCAAAGTTTTGAGAAGACGTAAGAATGGGAGAACAAACTCTGACCAAACAGAAGTAATAGTTGTGCAGACCTTTTTGGATTTTGAGAATTGTCGGTACTTTACAGGAGGAAATCCCATTGTTTAGACAACTTGGGGAATTTAGTGTGGATAAGATGCTCGGAAAATTGTTCTCTGTGCATTCTCTTGTTCCTGTTGTTGATATTGTAAATGCCAGTGTAGGGTCTTGGGCGGCTCTCTTCCCAGCAAGATGCCCATTCTTGAATGGACAGTAAAGTTTGCATTTCATAATCATACTAATAGTAATGTTAATTTTATAATGGTCTCCAGTGAAAATTGCCTCTCAAAGCAACCATTCCCAGAACAGAATTCAGTTGTTTTTTAAAAAGATCTGCTATCTTAGTGCTTTCACAGCTAATACTTCAAAAGTGAAGTGGTGCTTTTTTTCCTTTCCTGATGGCATTGTTTCGGGCTAATGTCAATATTGAAATGGTGTGGGCAGAAATTTGGTTCAAGTACATTGAGTACCCTTGCAAGATGGCAGAGACTGGAAAATATACCCAACTGTAGGCAAAGGAGGTGGCCATTTTGTATGTACCGAGATCCCCCTCTTACTAATGAGAATGATGAGCTGTTCATTGTTTTGTTGTTTATAAAGTACCTCTTTGTTGTGTAGTCTTTTAAAATGTGTTCTTTTTTTTTTCCCCAGCTCCTGGGTATCATCTTTGCCTGTGTGCTGATGAAAGGCATCCGAAGTGGCTATGAAGTAATGTAGTCTCCATCTTTAAAGGCCAATTCTTGTCTGATTATATATTTTTGTCTGTATTTTTGCCACAACTGTGAATGTTAATTGCAATGAAAAAATATTTCCTTAAAAGGAAACAAATGTCTACCTTTTTTTTTCTATCCTGCTTTTGATTTTTGTTTTTAAATGTATAAATACTAAAATGTAAATGTATTGACTTGCCAAATGCAGCTCAAGTACAGCTCATTGCTGGTTTCTTTCAGGCACCTTCATTCCTCCTTTCAGAGGACGACAAAGATTTGGCACTCTCGCTCTTATATAAAATAACAACTTCTGTAGGGTAGTCATTTGGTGTAGGCCATGATTTTGGATGAGGCCTATTCCCTTGTTGGTGAATTTGACAGCATGTGGGTAAATGCTGTCTTTGAATTGAGGCAACCAGCTACTTGCGTTGTCCTTTTGAGTGGCTTCAGTGCTGACTGTTATTTTTGTGAGCACACGCCACACCTCCATATATGGCGGGAACTGTAGGCGCAAAGTGTGAAAGATTTTAAAACATTGCCACTGATTTAAGGTGTGGGGTCAAGAATGTCCCTCTGCCTCAGCTTTGGTAGCAGCCAAAGGAATTCAAGCAATCTCTTTTTTTTTTTTTGTCAAAATTTTGACTGGTTTTTATTCATCTATTAAAGGAGCTAGGTAATTGTGACATACTTGTGCATTTCAAATTGGCCCATGCCTGTGCCAGCTACCAGCTTGTGCCCTCACCATCCTATTGGGGTTTTATGTCAATCAAGATTCTCGTTTCTTCCGAAAATATTGTGAAGGTGCAAACTTGAGTCTTTTTGTTTGGAAAGATTCTTGCCCTTGCAAAAGGGTTGTTCGGTGCCTCATTCAAGTGCTTGTGAAAATGCATGTTTTAAACCTGATTCTGATTCCTTTTTGTTCTTGGAATCCTTGTTTATTTCTCTCTGTGCAGCTTGCAAGCTTCTTGAACCTTTTAAAACTTTCAGCGCATTTACACACACATTCACTTCTCCAGTATCCGGGGTAAGGATAGGAATATCCCCTCTGGCTTTGTACTGTGAGCCCTGGTAAGATTTGTTAACTACATTGGTGGAAGACAGTGCACCATAAAGGGATATGTAAGATTCCTCCGATAGTGTTGTGTGTGCACATGTGTATTAATCAGACTCCACTGTGCAAGCTCCTGGACTGTGTTTTTGGGTCAATTGCTTGTGTTGTTGCTGTAGCATGTAGCACTCTAAGCTCTTTTGAAGATTTGCCTGTGCTGAGATGTATCATCTGGTTAACTGCAAAGTGCCCAATCTTGCATGTCCTGGTGTCACAGTAGGACCTCTTCCAAAACATGGCCTGTTCAATCTTAACAGAAAATAACTAACTATTTCTTCCTGTGCTCCTCCTTCCCCCTACCTTGAGCTGATGGGTACCTCTGTTGGAGGGGGAGGGGGTGGGGGGGGGGGGGCTGCAGTGGCGATTGTCAGTAGAGACTTGAAAGCTTTGTGAGAATGAAGGGGGCTGCCTGATTTCCTTCCGGAGATCACTGTCTCTAAGATAAGAATCTGACTTTTGGTCTGTTGCCGTCTCAAGTCTTCAGGCTGCATTTCCTCCAAATACTTCAGGAAAATTCTAGAACTTGGGAGTACATGATGCAAGGGCTCACTCTTGCTGCCACCTCCTCCCTCACAAATAAATGTGATGATCTTGTTCAGAATATTTGGCTCGAACAGAATGAAGGGTGGAACTTACCAAGCGTGAAGTGTTGGGGTGGAAGGGGAGGGGGGGGGGGAAGCAGTTTTGGAGGTTTATCAACCTCTCCCATGGATTATGTCTGCAACAGCTGCTCTAACTTTGTAACTCTGTACAATAATGGAGAATTGGAGACCTCTTGGTAGAATTTTGAAGTTTGTATTTTTCTTTTCCTTTTTACAATCTCTTTAGCATGTAAAACGTGACCGCATGCTATTTTCAATATGGCTTCTCATATATTCAAGTGTAGAGAGATTTTTTTGGTGTTCTCATGTGGCAAAATAAACATTTTCTAAGTTGTGCGCCATCTCAATGTCTGTTTTTATTTGTCTTTATTTTCTACCATTATCACCACTTGATGCCGAATGGTTTTAGGGGCAGCCATTTATTTTGATGGGTTTTGGTGAGGAGCTGGTGGACAAAGGGAAATTTCTCTGATTTGACACAGTCCTGTGTCCTAAAGCACTGATTTGTTCACGACTGGTGTACAAGCCATTTCTGCTCTAACTTAGCCCTTGCATTGTTTCTCTGATTTGTGATTGAGATCCTTCATATCTATAAGAGTAGGCCACTCAGCCCTTTGAGCCTGTTCCGCCATTCTATAAGATCTGATTTTAACCTCATCGCCACATTCCTGCATATCCCCCAATAATCTTTCATCCCCTTGGCCATCAAGAATCTATCTCTTTCTGCCTTAAACATATTCTGAAGGGAATTTGTAAAGACACTCTACTCTGAGAGAAAATGTTTCCTCCTCTTTGTTTTAAATGGGTGCCCTTCATTTTAAACGATGACCCTTTTTAGATTAGATTACTTTACATTAGAAGTAACCCTTTTTAGATTAGATTACTTTACAGTGTGGAAACAGGCCCTTCGGCCCAACAAGTCCACACCGACCCGCCGAAGCACAACCCACCCATACCCCTACATTTACCCCTTACCTAACATTACGGACAATTTAACATGGCCAATTCACCTAACCTGCACATCTTTGGACTGTGGGAGGAAACCGGAGCTCCCGGAGGAAACCCACGCAGACACGGGGAGAACGTGCAAACTCCACACAGTCAGTCGCCTGAGGCGGGAATTGAACCCGGGTCTCTGGCGCTGCGAGGCAGCAGTGCTAACCACTGTGCCACCGTGCTGCCCACTGCCACCGTGCCGCCCACGGTGATCTAGATTCTCCTGCAAGAGAAAGGATCCTTTTCCATATCCACCCAGTCAAGTCCCCTCAGGATTTTATCTGCTTCAACTAAGCAATCTCTGACTCCCCTCAACTCCACAGGACACCAGGTCTAGCCTGTCCAGCCTTTGCTCACAAGGCAATCCACTTGTTGCAGGGATTAGTTCAGTGAATTTTGAGAAGATTAGTTCAGTAAACCTTCTCTGAACTGCTTCTAATCCATTAACATCTTTCTGCACAGTACTGGTCACTGTACTTGCACTACTCCAGATGTGATCTCTCGAATGCCCTGTAATCAGTCTGTTCAGGGATAGTATGACGCACCTCTAGTTTAGGTGAGACAGGAATGTATGCCTCCTGGCTGAGAGGTAGGGACAATACCACCTTTTGTACACCATCCTCCCACCGCCATCTCCATGATGTGATTCTCCCCAGCTCTGTGGAGTTACCTTGTTTTAGTTAAATCTGGAAATAGATTCCTGAGCCTTTTAGACTGGAAATTAGTCCTGAATGTGAAGAAACTCATTCATTGTTCTGCTGCAAGTTGTTGTAAAGATGGCCTCTGTCTTGTGCCTGCTTTCCAATTCCAGATGAAAGGTGTAGAGAAGCATATGGATGTCCCACTATTAACTAACAAGCTTTTCTGTACGTACACAAACTAAATCAGCCCAATGTACAGTGCTGCTATTGGGAGAAGTCGCTGCCAATTGTTCTGCAATTTTCCTTTCTCTGGATGGCAAATAGCTGATTTGCTTGCCCATCTCTTCTGCTAAGATGGGGCTTTGCAAGTGGAGGGTTGAGGGGAGATTTCAGGGTCACAAACTCTGAGCCTGTTTCCAGATTGAAAACTTGGTCTCTCACCCAGGAGTAAGTGAGGACTGCAGATGATGGAGATCAGAGTTGAAGAGTGTGGTGCTGGAAAAGCATAGCTGGTCAGGCAGCATCTGAGGAGCAGGAGAATAGACATTTCAAGCATATACTCTTCATCCTAACTATTCTGGGGTTCTTTCCTCTACTTGGAATGCAAGGATAATAGAGTTTGAACCATGTCCCTGAAAATAAGCCTGGGGTTCTAAATTGCTAGTCCATGGATATTCCTGGAAATACATCCAGGGAAGTTATTTGGGTGGAACTGAGAAATAAGAATGGGGTGATCACCTTAATGGGGTTGTATCATAGACTCCCTAATAGCAAATTTAAAATTAAACCCCGATTAGTCAACAAGAAATTGAGAAGCAAATTTGTAAGGGGGATCTGTTATCTGTAAGAATAATAGGGTGGTTATGGAGGGGATTTTAACTTTCCAAACATAGACTGGAACTGCTATACTGTTAAGGGTTTAGATGGAGAGGAATTTATTCAGTGTACAAGAAAATTTTCTGATTCCATATGTGGATGTACCTACGAGAGAAGATGCAAACCTTGACCTATTCTTGGGAAATAAAGCTGGGCAGGTGACTGAGGTGTCAGTGGGCGAGCACTTTGGGGCCAGTGACTATAATTCTGTTAGTTTTAAAGTAGTGATGGAAAAGGATAGACCAGATCTAAAAATTGAAGTTCTAAATTGGAGAAAGGCCAATTTGGACAGTATTAGGCAAGAACTTTCAAAAGCTGATTGGAGGCAAATGTTTGCAGGTAAAGGGATGTCTGGAAAATGGGAAGCCTTCAGAAATGAGATAATGAGAGTCCAGAGAAAGTACATTCCTGTTAGGGTGAAAGGGAAGGCTGGTAGGTATAGGGAATGCTGCATGACTAAGAAATTGAGGGTTTGGTTCAGAAAAAGAAGGAAGCATAGGTCGGGTATAGACAGGAAAGATCAAGTGAATCCTCAGTATAAAGGCACTAGGAGTTCACTTAAGAGGGAAATCAGGAGGGCAAAAAGTGGACATGAGATAGTTTTGGCAAATAGAGTTAAGGAGAATCCAAAGGGTTTTACAAATACGTTAAGGCCAAATGGGTAACGAGGCAGAGAATAGGGCCCCTCGAAGATCAGAGCTGAAAATGTGTTGCTGGAAAAGGGCAGCAGGTCCGGCACCCCCTCGAAGTTCAGCAAGGCAGTCTTTATGTGGAGCCACAGGAGATGGGGGAGCTACTAAACAAGTATTTTGCATCAGTATTTACTGTGGTAAAGGACATTGAAGATATAGAATGTATGGGAATAAATGGTGACATCTTGAAAAATGTCTATATTACAGAGGAGGAGGTGCTTGATGTCTTGAAACACAAAACTGGATAAATCCCAAGGACCTGATCAGGTGTACCCTAGAACTCTGTGGGAAGCCAGGGCAGTGATTGCTGGGCCCCTTGCTGAGATATTTGTATCATCAATAGCCATCCTCCACCTCACCTGTGACTAACGTGGTGCCACTGTTTAAGAAGGGCGGTAAAGACAAGCCAGGGAACTATGGACCAGTGAGCCTGACCTCGGTGGTGGGCAAGTTGTTGGAGGGAATCCTGAGGGACAGGATGTACATGTATTTGGAAAGGCAAGGACTGATTAGGGGTAGTTAACGTGACTTTGTGTGTGGGGTGTCCAGAACTAGAGGGCATAGGTTTAGGGTGAGAGGGGAAAGATATAAAAGGGACCTAAGGGGCAACTTTTTCACGCAGAGGGTGGTACGTGTATGGAATGAGCTGCCAGAGGAAGTGGTGGAGTCTGGTACAATTACAACATTTAAAAGGCATCTGGATGGGTATAGGAATAGGAAGGGTTTGGAGGGATATGGACCAGGTCCTGGCAGGTGGGACTAGATTGGGTTGGGATATCTGGTTGATGGATGAGATGGACCGAAGGGTCTGTTTCCGTGCTGTACATCTCTATGACTCCAGTAACATACTCACCACGCCAACCTCCCTTACCCCAACCCGCCCCTGATCTTGGCTGTTCAGGTCGCTACAGCCATTTGACCTTGGAGTGATGTAGCCTAGCAATGTGAATTTTGTACATGTGTACACAGTGGTCCTAGTGGTGATATTGCCCTGAAACATAGCCTAAAATGATGTACCATCGCCTAATTCAAAATTGAGGCACTACCATGGGTTCAAGATTAACTCCTCCAGAGTTAAGATTCTATGTTTAACTCCCACTCCCAGATACTTGAGCCTGTGCCAGTACCATGTTAAGGGCACTGTCTCGGGTGCCATCTTTCAGCATGAGGCATTAAATTGAGGTGCCATCTCTTCCCCCTCAGCTGGGTATAGAATTGCTTTTGGCTCATCTGTATCCCTCCAACATCACTCAACAAAAAAAAACCCTGATAATCTGGTATTGACCTCCTTGCTGTCTGTGGGAACTTACTATGTGCAGGTTTGCCACACGTCCCTCTTTTGATAGTGGTTGTATTTTTGAGATGGGGCTGTGTGGTGGTGGAGAGTAATGGTCATGTCACTGGATAGTAATCGAGGCAAATACTCAAGGAACATGGGTTCGAGTCCCACTGATGGTGACATTCCTTCTGACCGAAGGAGATCTGTCCTTGCCTGGTCTGGCCTACATGTGACTCCAGACCCACAGCAATGTCATTGCCTCTTAACCTCCCCCTGAAATGGCTGAGCAAGACACACTCTTTGAGTGGCAATTAGGGATAGGCAATAAATGTTGGCCAAGCCGCTGATGCCCATGTTCTGAGAACACAAAGCACTTTCTTTTAAAAAAAAGTGTTCTGTGGTGCCATATAAATGCACATCTTGGTGTTATTGCCAAATCATCTGAATTTCCTTAACAGTTGTGTGTGTGTGTGTCACTCTCTTTTTGTCTCATCAATTAAACTTATCCGCTATCTGCAGATTTTTTTTAATCTTGCCTCTTACATGGTTTTCTTCACCCTGACCTTTTTAAGGCTGGTCTGCTTCTCTCATGTCTCTTGGCCAAGAGTTCTCGACAAACACTCGTCTTTTACCCCCTCCTTCCTGCCAGTTAGTTTGCTCCTGAAACCTCGTGTGGGTTTTTTTTTGTTTTGCTCGAAGGCCTCTTGGCCTGGCTTTTGTTAAATTGGTTTCAGTGTCACATTTTCTGATCAGCCAAGAAGTGAGATATCAGCTTCTCTCACACTTTGCTTACATTATCGTCGTACTTTAAAGAGCGCTGACAAGATGAACACTCGTCTCGGTAATTCAAGTCCGTGTGAGTGGCAGACACCATTGAACTGAGTAATGGTTCTCCATTATTGCCTCTTCACAAAGCCATTCTGTATTCAGGCCAAATAATGCAATTAAGATTGGTACGCCTTCCAAAATGGCAGCAGAGTGGCCTCCTAAACTGAAGCTCGTCTGCTCGATCTGTTTATTTTCGTTTTTCCTCTTTTTGCTTTTTCTTTTCTTTGCTTTTTTTCTCTCTACTTCCCTCCATTCCTCAGATGGTATTGATGGTGGAGACTCCTGGCCTCGAGGTGCGGCCCAGCATGAACTCCTGGTCTTGAGATGAGGGATAGCACGGACTCCCAGCCTTAAGGAAGCCTAGAATGGCGTCGGAAATGGGGATATTGTACGACCTTTCACTGTATCCGTGCATCCCTGTGCTTGAGTACACATGACAATGAATTCTACATTGGCCAGCCGCGTGGGAACTGTTTACAATATGTCAGATAGCTCTCAAAATCAGCATTCAATATCGTGATGACAAAATAACCTCGAATTACTCTTAATTTGAAACTTCTTCATAAAGATGTGCTTTTCTTTTGTCTTGATTAATACCAGGATGAATTTCCATTGGCCTATCTGAAATTTAGTTTTTCTCCAAACAGTATCCCTTCAATTCCCACGGTGACTTGCCAATGCAACGATGTGTAGAAGCATCTAAAGTCAATTGGCAGTTTGCCCACAGCACCCACTGGCCTTTGCTTCAAGCATTTGCCAGTTCTTGAGCCACATGCACATTGAGAGAGCCTGCATTTATGTAGCACCTTTCGTGACCTTCGCAGTGTGGTCACTGTGCTTAAAGCAGGGGCTTGAGGAAGTGATTAGATTAGAATTCCTACAGTGTGGAAACAGGCCCTTCGGCCCAACAAGTCCACACCAACCCTCCAAAGAGTAACCCATCCAGACCCATTCCCCTACTCTATATTTTTCCCTGACTAATTCACCTAACACCATGGGCAATTTAGCACGGCCAATTCACCTGACCTGCACATCTATGGACTGTGGGAGGAAACCAGAGCACCCGGAGGAAACCCACACAGACACGGGGAGAATGTGCCAACTCCACACAGACAGTCACCCGAGGCAGGAATTGAACCCTGGTCCCTGGCGCTGTGAGACAGCAGTGCTAACCAGTGAGCCACTGTGCCACCCCATGTCATGGTAATGTTACTGGGCCAACAATTCCAAAGCCTGTATTAGTGGGCCACACAAGAGTGGGCCACTCGGCCCTTCTAGCCTGTTCCACCATTCAATAACACCGGGGCTGATCAGATTTTAACCTCATCTCTACATTCCTGCATATCCCCCCAATAATCTTTCATCCCGTTGATCACCAAGACTCTACCTCCCTCTGCCTTCAGCATATTGAAAGGCTCTGCATCGTCCCTTCTGAGGAAGGGTGTAGATGTGAATCCAAAGCCTCCCCTTGGCTGCTGGGCAATTTAAAATCTGCTCCTTTTTAGAGATATTTTATTAAACTTTTCTTTCTTTACAAAACCATAGAGAAAAGGAAAATAAATTATAACATCAGCAAACATTATTCTATATACATATAACAACAAAAAAAGAGGGAAAAAGGGCAACCGATACAACAGTACAACCAAAACACAACTATACCCATGTGTAAAACAGACAAATCAAACACATCAATATCTGTTTTTTAACCGTCACTGTCACCATTGGCTGCCCCTCAGTTTGAGGATGATGCCAGCACTCAATAAGGGGTTGCCCATTGAAGACAGAGATGAGGAGGAATTTCTTCTCTAAGGGGAGTGAATCTGTGGGGTCCTTTCCTGCAGAGAGCTGTCCAGACCACTTTTGGAATACTGTGTGCAATTCTGGTCTCCCTTCTATAGGAAGGATGTTGTGAAACTTGAAAGGGCTCAGAAAAGATTTACAAGGATGTTGCCAGGGTTGGAGGATTTGAGCTATAGGGAGAGGCTGAACAGGCTGGGGCTGTTTTCCCTGGAGCGTCGGAGGCTGAGGGGTGACCTTATAGAGGCTTATATAACCATGAGGGGCAGAGATAAGGTAAATAGACAAGGTCTTTATTCCCAAGGTAGGGGAGTCCAGAACGAGAGGGCATAGGTTTGAGGTGAGAGGAGAAAGATTTAAAAGGGACCTAAGGGGCTACATTTTCACACAGAGGGTGGTGCGTGTACGGAATGAGCTGCCAGAGGAAGTGGTGGAGGCTGGTACAATTACAGCATTTAAAAGGCATATGGATGGGTCTATGAATAGGAAGGGTTTGGAGGGATATGGGCCAAGTGCTGGCAAATGGAGCTAGATTAATTTAGAATATCTGGTCAGCATGGACGATTTGGACTGAAGGGTCTGTTTCCGTGTTATATAACTGACTCTGAACTGCCCTTTGGAATAGCCAAACAAGCAATTCAGTTCAAGGGGCAATTAGGGGTGGGGAACAAATGCTGGCCCATCTCCTATGTACAAAGCAGAAAGAATGATAATATATATCAGAAGCTAAAGGGGGTCTATCATAAAATCTATACGTTTAATTCCAAGTAATAGGAGGCTTTTTAACTTCTGTACTTTAAAACGCAGGCACGAATAGGGTACAGAGATGAGTTTATCATGGGTAGGATGAGTGGGCATCTTGCAGTCTTGCCATGTGTAAGATGCAAACTTAGAATATAGCAGCAAAAAATGGAAGCTCCTGGTCCACTCTGGTGTACACAGCTCTAAGGCTAATTACTCCCAAAGCAAACCAACCAGTCAATTAAACTCTTCAAAGTCATGTTGCCATGCCTCCCAGAGTGATTGATGGCTTTCTAAATGAGCTGTGAGACTTCATGCCAAGTCATTTATGGTCACACATGAGACGCTCCAGTACACACAGCCAGTGCTCCCGGCCTGGGCTGATCATCTTTATGTTTCTGTAAGTAGCATAGTAATTCTGAGCTGTTTCTGCATCAATTGGTTCGTTTAGTTTTCCGTTCTCAAATCCAAACTGAAAAAGTAGCATTTTCTGCAGGGCGATGTGAAAATGGCTGGGTGGCTGGCTAGGTGATTGGTTAAGAATGGACAATCAAATGACCCTCTTCCCAGCATCCTCTCTGTCCACGTGGGTTGATGAGTGCAGTGGGAAGACTGTATTGCGTCTCCCTGTCGAACGTGCTGGTGAGACACATGGTTGACTACCTCCTCTCCATGTTATACAGTTACATCACCCTGTCCCATTGACTAGTATCATGGAGGTCTACAACACAGAAAAAGGCTATTTGGCCCAGCAAGTCTGTGCTGGTCAAAAACAGCTGCCTAACTATTCTGATCCCCATTTCCAGCACTTGGCCCATAGTCCTAATGCCTTGGCATTGCAAAGGCACATCTAAATCCTTTTTCAATGTGATGAGGGCTTCTGCCTCTCTCATCCTGACTGGCGGTGAGTTCCAGATTCCCATCATCCCTCTGGGTAAAAATAAACTCCTCACATCTCTTCCAAACCTCCTGTCCATTATCTTAAATCTATGTCCGCCGGTCATTGGTCCCTCCATCAAGGGGAAAGGTTTCTTCCTGTCTACCCTGTCTATACCCTCATCGTTTTGTCTATCTCAATCATGTCCCCCCTCTCAATTCCCTCTGCTTCAAGGAAAACAACCCCAGTCTCTCCAATCTCTCTCCATCACCGAAACTCTCCAGCCCCTGGACAACTTGCCGGTAAATCTTCTTCTGCCTCCTCTCCAGTGCTAACCCATCGCTCCTATAATGTGGATCCCAGAACTGCACACAGTACCATTGCTGTGTGGCCTAACCATTGTCTATACAGCCGCTGTGGAGGACCCTGGCAATTTCAGTGTGTCAATGGATCTTGAGGCACCCACCAACATGGATCTCCCAGGAGCTCACATATAACAAGGGCATGCTGCACTCTGCGCCAGATGGGGCTCCGGAACAGAAGAGAATAGGCATCGGAAGATGGCGATGATGGTGCCACTTCCTCAGAGCCGGGGGTGGGCATAGTAACAATGAATGGTGCCATCCAGAACTCCCACTGATGTTTGTGCCCGTTGATCTGCATGGTAGAGAAAGCCAAGGTGCTGTCATCCAATCAAGGTTTATTTCATGGGATGTGAGGATCGCTGGCTGGGCCCAGCATTTATTGCCCATCTCTAGCTGCCCCTTGAGAAGGTGGGGGTGAGTTGCCTTCTTGAACCACTGTAGTCCATGTTGACCCACAATGCCCTTTATGGAGGGAATTCCAGGATTTTGACCCAGTGACACTGAAGGAACGGAGATATATTTCCAAGTCAGGATGGTGAGTGGCTTGGAGGGGAACTTGCAGGGGGTGGTGTTCCCATGTATCTGCTGCCCTTGTCCATCGACGGAGTGGAGGTCAGGAGTTTGGAAAGTGCTGTTGAAGGAGCCATCTTGAGCTGTTGTAGTGCACCTTATAGCTGATCCATCCAGCTGCCACTATGTGTTGATGGAGGAAGGAAATATTTAACCAGATGGGTGGGATGCCAACAAAGTGGGCTGCTTTGTCCTGGATGGTGTTGAGCTTCCTGTTGGTGGAGCTGCACCCATTCGGGCAAATGAGGAGAGAGAGAGGGCAGAAGGGATTTACCAGAATGGTTCCAGGGTTGAGAAACTTCAGTGAGGAGGAGTGATTGAAGACATTGGGACTGTTCTCCTTGGAGAGAAGGAGGCTGAGAGGGAGATCTGAGAGAGGGTTTCAACATCATGGGGGGAGGGGGCTGGACAGAGTAGATCGGGACAAGCTGTTCTCACATGGAAAAGGGACAGGAACGAGAGGGACAGAGATTGAAAGGGATGAAGTGAGGGACCTAGGTTTGATTCCAGCCTCGGGTGACTGTCGGTGTGGAGTTTGCACATTCTCCTCCTATCTGCGTGGGTTTCCTCCAGGTGCTCTAGTTTCCTCCCACAGTCCAAAGATGTGCAGGTCAGGTAGATTGGCCATTCTAAATTGCCCATAATGTTAGGTGCATTAGTCAGAGGGGAAATGGGTCTGGGTGGGTTGCTCTTCGGAGGGTCGGTGTGGACTTGTTGGGCCGAAGGGCCTGTTTCCACACTGTAAGGAATCTAATCTAATCTAACCTCAATTTTGTTTTGTCTCATTTCTACATTTCACCAAAGGAGTCAGCATTCTTCTTCCTACCCAACAGGAGACAGAGAGGCTGCAAGATCCATTTGGACATTCAGTGTTTGCATATCAGTTTAAAAGTCTTAAAGTAAAAAGGAGAGGGGCAGAGATTGAAAGTGATGAAGCCAGGGTGATGTGAGGAAAATCTTTCTCCCCCAGCGAGTAGTTAGGGTCTGGAATGTAATGCCTGGGAATGTAGGGGAGGCAGGTTCCATTGAGGCATTCAAGAGGGGCATTGGATGGTTATTGGCATAGAAATAGTGAGCAAGGAAAAGGCAGGAGATTGGCATGAACAGATGGAACCAACGCAGACACAATGGGCTAAATGGCCTCCTTCTGTTCAGTGATTTTCTGATTCAGTGGCTAATTTTCTGCTGAACTATAGAATAAGGATTGGAGGGTTTGAGTTAGGAGGGGCTGGGACTTTTTTTTCCCTGGAGTGTAGGAAGCCGAGGGTTACCTTATAGGATGAGAGATTTCAAAACTAGGGGGCACATTTTTAACGTGAGAGGATATGAGGGGCATTTTTTACACAGACAGTGGTTTGTGTATGGAATGAACTGCCAGAGGAAGTGGTGAATGTGGGCACAGTTACAATGGATGTAGGTTTGCTCGCTGAGCTGGAAGGTTCATTTTCAGATGTTTCATCACCCTACTAGGTAACATCTTCAGTGAGCCTCCGAATGAAGCACTGGTGGTGTCGTCCGCTTTCTATTTACATGTTTGAATTTCCTTGGGTTAGTGATGTCATTTCCTGTGGTGGTGTCATTTCATGTGGTGATGTCATTTCCAGTTCTTTTTCTCAGGTAAATGGGATCCAAGTCAATGTGTTTGCTGATAGAGTTTGGTTGGAATATCATTCTTCTAGGAATTCTTGTGTGTGTCTCTGTTTGGCTTGTCCTAGAATGGATGTGTTGTCCCAGTCAAAGTGGTGTCCTTCCTCATCCCTATGTAAGGATACTAGTGAGAGTGGGTCATGTCTTTTTGTGGCTAGTTGATGTTCATGTATCTGGGTGGTTTTCTGCCTGTTTTGTCCAATGTAGTGTTTGTTACAGTTCTTGCATGATATTTTGTAAATGACATACAAGAGGCATGTGGAAAATGTAGTCAATCTTTGTGGAAACGCAAGATGAATATTGATGGTAAGTTGAGAACCATTCATGGAGATCATGTGGACCCAGCATGGGATGAACCAAAACAAGAACACAATCTATGTTTTGATCATGAGCTCACACCCATCATGTGGACCGAGTCAGATTTCAGTGTCTGACATCTTTGAGAAACCTTTTGTGAACCGAAGCCAAAACCTGACTGTACACCAAATCACGCAGGGAGTTAAAAAGGCGTTGTAAGTCAGTTACCAACTTGCTTTGTAAATGTGGTTCAGAAAAGAACAGGGTTAGTGTCATTTGTGCACATTTACCAAGTGTTGTCCATTTGCTTTTCCCTGTTGATGCTGTATAGTGAGTGAAACAGAAAATAGTTACATTTAAACAAAAAAACGTTTAAAAGGAGGGAAGCAATGTAATGTATTCATAGACAATGAGCATGCATAGCGTGCAAAGATGCTGTTAAATGTGTGAACTGACCATCGGGTCTGTGAAGTTTTATGTAACCTGTACAATAAATCAGCATTTTAAAAACCTACATTCTGGACACATGGAATGGGGGTGGTGGCTGAACTGAAAAGCAGAGGATGAGACTGAAATTATAGGCAATAACTGGACTACACCAGGCTAGCTAAGTAAATACCAACTAGGCCCCACAGCCGAGACCAGCACCAGGACGAAGAGGGCAGGATGTAGGAAACCCTGAAAACTGGCCCCACATCCGGAAGCCCCATTCCCTCCACCACCAACACTTAGCAGCAGTAGCAGCAGTGTGCACCACCTCCAAGATCCCCTGCAGAAATTCACCACTGATCCTCCGACAGCACCTTCCAAACCCACAACCACTTCCACCTGGAAGGACAAGGGCAGCAGATACAAGGGAACACCACCCCCTGCAAGTTCCCCTCCAAGCCACTCACCATCCTGACTTGGAATTATATTGTAGTTCCTTCAGTGTCACTGGGTCAAACTCCTGGAATTCCCTCCGTAAGGGCATTGTGGGCCAACCCACATGGACCTGTCATGAATGGATTACAAAACAACTGATACATATCAAAATGTATCTAGTGACTGTTTTAAAGCTACAGTAAAGCAGGCCAACCAAAATGGCAGCTATCATCATGGGGACTGAGCAATAACCTTCAGGAACCTTCTCTAAAGTCGATGTCACCCAGGAAGCTTGGTCACTTGACTCCCAGCGTATGGAATCCCACTGTTTTTTTCAATTGGACAGTTTTGAAATAGCAGACAGATTCGGGGGTCAGTGCTGCTCCAAACCACATCTACTGACAATATTAACAGCACTAACTCTGGGTGAGAAGTGAAAAGCCTATGGCCCGTAAAAGGTAGCCACAAACCTGCACTCTGCAAGCACAAACAAACTTGCTTTTGTCAAATCAATGAAGCAGAAGTTGCATTGCAGCAAAGTTTCCTCAGAATGCTTTGAAAGCGAGAACCTAAAACACTTCAACTGCTTGTTGTTAGCCAATCCTCCCGTCCTCCAGCAAGGAATTCTGGAATGCTAACTGCATCTTTGGACACCATCTTAAGAGCAAGCACATTGATAAGCTGGTATCCCACAGTTGTTTTGTACTTAAGTCTTTACTTATTGAATTGTCTCTACATCTCCTTGTGGGTTTGGAACTGTGCTTGTCTTGTGGGTGTCCCCCAGAGAAACAAACCAACTCTGCTTTTTAACTTGACCATTGTGTCGTTGTGGTCCGTGCAAAGTCAGAGCCCACAAGTAGAGGGAGTGCGGGAAATATGGCCCACTGTGTTTTTCTAACATGTTGAGAACTAAATAATCATCTGCTTATGGACAGGTGATGAGAAGAGGGAGAGAGATTTGTTTTATAACCCTCAGTCTGTCTGCAATTACAACAGTTGGCCATGACCTTCTCGAGGGCAGTAGATGCCAGCTTAGCCAACATGCCCACATCTAACAAATAAATCAAAACTCCTCTTGTGCAATATTACAGGAGCTCCCATCCTCTGCCTGAGAAATTATAGGAAGGATGTTGTGAAACTGGGAAAGGTACAGAAAAGATTTACAAGGATGTTGTAAGGTTATAAAGAGAGGCTGGATTGATTGGGACTTTTTTCCCTGGAACGTTGGAGGCTGAGGGGTGACCATATAGAGGTGCATAAAATCATGAGGGGCATGGATAGGATAAATAGACAAGGTCTTTTCCCTAGGTTGGGGTGTCTAAAACTAAAGGGCATAAGGTGAGAGGGGAAAGATATAAAAGGGACCTAAGGGGAAACATTTTCACGCAGAGGGTGTTGCATGTATGGAATGAACTGCCAGAGGAAGTGGTGGAGTTTGGTACAATTATAACATTCAAAAGGCATCTGGATGGGTCTATGAATAGGAAGGGTTTAGAGGGATATGGGCCAGGTGCTTGCAAATAAGACTAGATTAATTTAGGATATCTGGTCGGCATGAACAAGTTGGACCGAAGGGTCTGTTTCCGTGCTGTACATTTCTATGACTGCATGACCCATGTCTCTATGACCCTAGCTAACAGCTCGACAGCACATGGAACTGTATATAAAGTCAGAGTTGACGCAGTGCTGAGCATAGAGATTGTTTAAAGATGGACTGCATGGGTAAATATTGCAATCGAACAAACAAATGTAGGTGCAAAACAAAAGATTAGGAGGAGGAAGAAGTTTAAACATCACTGTGAGAAACAATAATACCTTGCTGAATGCAAAAGTGCGATGTTTCTACTCTACGCCCACAAACTTTAAAACAGAACCGACGATGTGCACTATTCTTAGATAAGCTGTTTGTGAAAACTCTACAGGTGTCCCATCCAAGTCTGGGGACTGTTTAGGCTGGGTGTAAAAGCCTTTGAGCCACTTGGCTGTAATTGCTGTTTGTCGGAGGGTCGTTTTGAGGAACAGAGCGTTGCAGTAACTCAAAGGAAACCTATGTTCCCTCTGAGTCTCCCAGCTCACATCACGGTGCAGCTAAAGCTGAGACAGGACATTTGGAAGGGACGTAGTTAAGGAGTCAATGGCGCCAACCTTGTTGCCATCGAGACAGAAAGATGCAACAGTAAGTCTGCACAGTGATGCTGAGGTGAAGTGAGACTCGGAACAAGTGAGCCCCAACATCAGTCCAGTCAGTGGGGGATTCAGGACCCCATTCAACTCAAACTGGGCCATGCCACTTCTGAACCAGTCAGGGTTAGCTCAATCTGGATCAAATCGCCAATAAAAGCCAAGTACTGAAGGTGCTGGAGATATGAAAGGAAAATGGAAAGTGCTGGAGAAGCTCAGCAGGTCTGTGGAGAGAAAAGCCAAGTTAATGTTTCGAGTCCAGTGACTGTTCTTCAGAGTCTGCGTCTTGAGGATGTAAGGGGCTATCTGGTTTCATAGATGGAATCCCACTGCTGCCCTCAATAGCCTGTCTGTCAGAATATGGTTCCACACAAGGGTATGTCAAGCATTGAAATGTAAAATAAGGAGCAGGAAGAGGCCATTCAGCCCTTCAATCCTGCTCGCCCATTCAATCTGATCATGGCTGATCATTCAACTCAGTCCCCTGTTCCCGCTTTCTCCCCATATCTTTTGATTCCTTTCTTCCTAAGAAAATCCTTAACTCCTTGAAAACATTCAATATTTTGGTCTCAACTTCTTTCTGTTGCAGAAAATTCCCAGCCTCTGACCTGCTCTTGCAGCCACTGTGTTCATGTGGTGAGTCCAGTTCAGTTTCTGCTCAATGGTAACCCCCAGAATGTTGTTAGTCGGTTGGGGGGGGGGGGGGTTCAGTGATGGTAACGCCATTGAACGTCAAGGGAGCGATGGTTCGCCCAAACATGTTTCGATTCTATCCAAAAATCATTTCTCAATTCAGAGGGGCAACACAATAACAGTGCGAAAGGAGGGAGGATTCAGGGGCGAGGCTGAAGCGAGAACCTCTGGAAGGCCCTGGAGTAAGTGGAGGGGTGGGTTGGGAGGGGCATAGAGACCTGTTACTGGGGGTGCGGCAGGCAGTGGAGAAGGGGAATGCAAGTTTTGCGCTACTGACTCATGTGAGGCTACATTTTCCAAGCGATTTCGCGCCAACAGGAGATCCTATGTGAAAAGGAAACAGTCGGGGGCTTTTGATTAAATTGCACAATAAATTATCATCGAACAGTGAGGAATGAGCAGCTGCAAGAGCGGGGATTAATGTTTAATGTAGCGCGGCGATGAGCATCCTGTATCACAAATGGAAAATGAGTTGAACCTATGTCCTCGGGTCAGACGACTGCTGCTGCCGGGAATGGCTGTATTTCTTCAGAGATCTCGAAGGCCACTTGACTTCGAACCCCAAGTCGCGCTGTGGCTGCGGGAAGTAACAGAATGAGCTTTGATTCTGAAAGAAGCAAAATGGTGTGTAGCCTGCCCCATCAATCTTCAAAGCTAGTTGCCGCTCACAAGCAGAGCCACGTTGCCATGGAAACAACAAGCTGCAGGTCATCCAGGCCTACACCACTCTTCATGTGCACTCATCTTGAAAGGAGATGTTGATGACAATTTAAATGATATAATCAGACCCACTTTGCGTGGTTATACAGAGAGGAGTGTTGCTCTCAATTGATAATTAGATAGTGCGCGAGCAATTACAATTTGCTTTTAATCTGTTTATCCAGAGCAGTGTTCAATTAGACAGTAATGAACTGGAAAGGCTGGAGGATAATGAAATTAAAACTGGTACATCAAATGGCACCAGCAGGCATGTTAACCCATTCAGCGCAAGCTGGTACAATACATGCGTGTTGGAACCTGGCAGCAGTGGCTGGATACTCATTCATTCTAGATCATGGCTAATCTTCCACCACAAGGTATCATCCTGAGTTATCCCTATCTCACTTGCTGCCTTTAATCTCTAGAATTCTCCATCTTAAAAGTAAGGTATCATAGTCCCGCTCTCTCATGAGAGGGAGCTGACTCTTAGTGGGTTTAACCTGAGGGTCACCACAGCTCAGGAGAGATTCAGAAGGAGAGCCCTCCATGATATTCTCAGCTGGTGTGGCAAATGAACCCAAGTTGTTGGCATCACTCTGCGTTGCAAAGCAGTTGTCCAGCTAATCAGCTCTCTCCTATAGGCGATGACTGAACACCCACTTCCCTCCAGGGCAGAAAATTCCACAAAGATTCACCTCCATCTGAGTGGAGAAAGTGAGGACTGCAGATGCTGGAGTTCAGAGCTGAAAATTGTGTTGCTGGAAAAGCGCAGCAGGTCAGCATCCAAGGAGCAGGAGAATCGACATTTCGGGCATAAGCCCTTCTTCAGGAATCCATCTTAGTGAAAAGGAATTCTTCTCCTGTCTGTTTCAAACTAGGACTGAAAGGAGCCATCAGTCCAAGCATGGTTTCAGTTCCAACAGCAAGTTGAATCTTTTTCTTGCAATGAGCTAATGTAACAGAGTGCCGGAGAATACGAGGGACTGCAATGTGAAGTGTCATTTTGTATCGAGGAGTTGATGCGACATGAGGGCAGTGTTTTAACTGAGTTCCAATCGAGTGTATCTCTGAGCAGGCTCTGATCTGCTCCATGTTACAACATTGCAGCGTGGGCCATCAGTCACACTAATGGAACTATCGACATGTAGCCTGTCCTGGCAATTACGTCTTCAAATACACTGCACCTCTCAGTAGACAGTGCCAAACCAAATAACACGGAGCCTCACTGCACACTGTGTGTCGGATGTACCTTCAGCTGCCGACCTCAGCTGTTCAATTCCTTCCCTACAGCTCCCTGTCTGCTGCTGGCAACCTGCCTCAGTTTGACCGAGTATTCCGACTTGCTCGCCTGTCCTCCTATCACCTTCGATGTCAAGCTTTGGTCCCAGCAAGTTCCAGTGGAAGAAAAGGTGCTACATCAATGCAAGTTGGCATTGCTCTCCAGCTGCCAGTACTCTTTCAGACCTTGGTACTTGTGGTGACGTGGAACCCGCATTCAAATTCTTGCCAGCATTCACCGCCCGTCTCCTTGCTGCCCAGGAACTGAGCAGCTTGCTCAGCCATTTCAGGGGCCAGTCACGATTCAACCCCATTGCTGTGTGGGTCTGCAGTCGTGTGGAGGCCAGCCTGGGTAAGGGTGGCAGTTTCCTTCCCTAAAGGGCTTTGGTGAACCCGATGGGGTTTCTGCAACAATCCATGATAATTGGCATGGTCACTGTTGCTGAGACTAGTTTATATTCCGCATTTAGCAAGACCAAAAGACAATGGGAGCCAAAATAGGCCATTCAGCCCATCAAGCCTGCTGAATGAGATCATCCTCAACCCCACTTTCCTGCCTTTTCCCCACACACCCTTCATTCCCTTCCCTGATTAAAAATCTCTGTCTCTGCCTTGAATATACTGAATGACCCAGCCTCGATAGCCCTCTGTAGTAAAGAATTCCACACATTCACTCTCCTCTGGGTGAAGAAATTCCTCATCTCGGTCTTGAGTATGCGACCACTTACTCTGAGATGATACTCTCTGGTCCCAGACTCTCCCACAAGGGGAAACAACCATTCCATATCTCCCCTGTCAAGTCCCTCTAATAATCTAATAATCAGGTCACCGCTCATTCTTCTAAGCTTCAATGAGTACAGGCCCAACCTACTCAACCTCTCCTCATAAGACAGTCCCTCCATCCCCAGGATCGGCCTGGCTTTAGTTGAATTTGAAGTCCACCAGATGCCGAGGTGGGGATTCGAACCCATGTCCCTGGAGCATTGGGCTGGCTTCCGGATTGCGAGCCATTCTCCCATCCCCACCAGACTTGCTCGATATCCACTCCTACTGGCTGTGTGCCTATCCCGATCTGCTCCACACTGCCTTCCGATTGGCTTCAGGCAGAGGGAAATCCAGGAAAAGCTGGGTCATGGAGCACCCTCCTGTGGCTGATTGTGCTGAGGAAGTGATGTCACAGACGCAGTACCCATTGTGGTTCCCCGCTCAATCGTGGCATTGCAGGAGGAATAGGTCTCTTGGGCTCAACTGGGCATCAGTGTGTTCAGGGAAAACCCAACCACGTCCTGGGACCTTGTGTTATCATCAGACAATCCAGTGCAAGATCACTGAGATGGAAGTGACTGGTGCAAATAAGTTGTCAGCTCCATCTTCAGCGAGTCCCATCACTTTCTCCTTTCTCCTGTGACAGGAATTGCACTGGCTCACCACATTCTGGGCACTCTCCTACAGAGGAACCTAGGAACAGGAGAGGCCATAGAGTCTGTCCTGCCATTCAATGGCTTATCTGTGGCCTAATTCTATATACCAGCCTTTGACCCACATCCCTTAATAGCTTTTGCTGAACAAAAATGTATCTATCTCAGGTTTGTGGAAGGGGTTTCGGGCAAAAGCCCTTCATCAGGGCTTCAGCATTCCTGATAAAGGGCTTTTGCCCGAAACATCGATTTTCCTGCTCCTCGGATGCTGCCTGATTTGCTGTGCTTTTCCAGCACCATACTCTTGACTCTAACCAGGGTTTAGTCTAACTGCAGCATAACCTCTGCATCCTTATACTCTGGTCCTCTCAATATAAGAGACAAGCATTCTCTTTGCTTTCTTGAATATTTCCTGCACCTGTTCGAGGTATTTTGAAGATCTATGTGCCCGAACTTCCAAGTCTGTCTGGACATCCACTGTATTTAACTCCATCTAGAAAGTACCTTGATCTTCCTTTGTCCAAAATGGCTAACCTACAAACATCTCCCTCAATTAATCTAGTCAGCAAGAGGCAACTTCACTCAAGGAGGCAATCTCTGGCTAGCCAGATGTCTCCAACTGTAATCCTTTCTGCTTGTCTCAGCCTTAAGCTCTGTCATTGTCTCTCTAAAGCAATCCGCCACTCTGTCTATCTCCCTCCTTTCAAACTTATCACTTTGACTGAGTTGTTGATCACCTATGATATCACCTCAAGTCACTCACGTGAAGCATCCTGGGATGTTTTTTAATTTGATTTATTATTGTCTCATGTACCTAGGTACAGTGAAAAGTTTTGTTTTGCGTGCAGTCCAGGCAGACCATACAAAGTGCATTAGGGTTATAGAACAGAGCGAGGAATACAATATTACTGCTGCAGAGAAGCTGCACAAAGAGTGAGGTCAATATTAAATGTAAAATTTGAGAGGTCCAGTCAGAAGTCTGATTACAACAGGGAAGAAGCTGTTCTTGAATCTGGTGGACTGTCTGTTTAAGCTTTTGTATCTTCTGCCCAATGGACGAGGTTGGAAGAGATGATAACTGGGGTGGGGAGGGGTCTTTGATGATGTTGGCTGCCTTCCCGAGGCAGTGGGAAGTGTAGATGGAGCCAATGGATGGAAGGTTGGTTTGGGTGATGGACTGGGTTGTGTTCACAACTCTCTGTAGTTTCTTACGGTCCTGGGCAGAGCAGTTGCTGTAGCAAGCTGTGATGCGCCCTGATAGAATGTTTTCAATGGTGCATCTACAAAAATTGGTAAGTATCACTGTGGACACGCTGAATTTGCTTAGCCTCCTGAGAGAGTAGAGACATTGTTGTGCTTTATTGACCGTCACATCAACATGGGTGGACCAGGACAGATTGTTGGTGATCGTCACTCCCAGGGACTTGATGCTGTCGACCCTCTCCATCTCAGCTCCACTGATACAGACTGGGGTGTGCCCTCCACTCCCCTTCCTGAAGTTGATGACCAGCTCCTTGGTTTTGCTGACGTTGAGGGAGAGATTGTTGTCTTTACACCACACCACCAAGCACTCCATCTCTTTCCTGTACTCTGTCTTATCGTTGTTTGAGACCCAGCCTACAACGGTGGTGTTGTGTCATATTACGCAGGAAATAGAAGCACGGGGCTAGGCCTTTCGGCCGCGCAAGTCTGCTCTGTTGATCTTCTAACTGCATCATCATCCTGTGTCATCCCCATATCAATCCCGTATCCCTTGATATCATTAATATCGAGAAATCTCGGTCTTGAACATACTCAATAATTACTGCAAATGCTGGAATCTGTACTGAAGCCAACAAATGCTGGAGATCACAGTGGATCAGATAGCATCCATGGAAAGAGAGCGAGCTAATGTTTCAAGTCTAGATGACTCGTTATCAGAGCTGAAGAGATGTCAGTAATTCCCTTCCCCCACTGGGATATAACCTCCACATGTCCACCTGACCCCTAGTATCTCCCCCTTGTCCTCAATATAAGCCCAGCCATGTTTTTAAAATTCATTCATAGGACATGGGTGTCACTGGCCAGCCCAGTATTTATGGCCCATCCCTAATCACCCAGAGGGCAGATGGGAGTCATTGCTGTGGGTCTGGAGTCACATGTAGGCCAGACCAGGTAAGGATGGTAGTTTCCTTCCCTGAAGGGCATTAGTGAACCAGATGGGGTTTTCCCCAAAATGATTGAAGTTTTAATGAATTCAAACTCCACCACCTGGCATGGCATAATTTGAACTGGGGTCCTGGGAGTAGTAACTGGGTCTCTGGATTAATAGTCCCGTGATAATACTACCAGGTCATCACCACCT
This sequence comes from Chiloscyllium plagiosum, assembly GCF_037043375.1. Lineage (NCBI taxonomy): Eukaryota > Metazoa > Chordata > Chondrichthyes > Orectolobiformes > Hemiscylliidae > Chiloscyllium > Chiloscyllium plagiosum. The sequence goes on along the minus strand of NW_028270191.1, from coordinate 24,684,848 downwards.
AGTGGGGCTAGAGGGTGCTGCAGCCAGCTTCAATGCCGTGTTCACTGCTGTCCACTTGGCTCATGACTGAGAGCGACACGCTCTCTCTGGGTCATTCCAAACCTCTGCTGCTCATGTCCGAACTGTCAGTAAGCCTTAAGTCCCCTCTCACCCCTGTGCTCCCTGACCTATATTAGCTCCCTGTTCAACAACATTTTGATTTTAAAATTCTCCTTCTTGTTCCCAAATCCCTCCATGGCCTTGCTCCCCACTCCCTACCTCTGTAGTCTCCTCCAGCCCTCCATGAGCCTCAGATCTCCATGCTGCCTGAATTCTGGCCTCCTGAGTATCTGTGATTTGAATCGCTCCATCATCAGTGGCCTTCAGTTGCCTAGGCCCCAGCTTTGGGATTCCTGCTTCATCCTCTCTGCCTCACCCTCCCTCGGTCCCCATTTGCAATGGAATAGAATGCTCTCTGTGGAGTAAAGGACATCGAGGGCAAATTGAACAGAGGTGATTATGATTGAGGTGACAGGTTTATGATTGGGTTTAGATGTGGGAGATAAAGAAAAGCTGTTCCCATGAGCTGATGGTACAAGGATTCGGCCACACATATTGAAGGTTTTGGGCAAGAGGTGCAGGGGATAAATATCAGGACCAACTCTTTCATTGTGAGTTTGCAATGATTCAGAATTTGCTGCCTATAAAGTGATGACACTGAACAATCTCAAACAGAGATTGGAGCTACCCTTTGAGGGAAATAGACCACCGTGGACAGAATGGGTAATTGGATTGCCCCATGGAAACCCAGCATGGGTCTGATGGCTCGAATAGCCTCGTGGGACTACCTCTCTGGCTAAATGAAGGAAAAGATGTTTCTGGGTTATCAGGGGTTATGCTGGGAATTAGCCCCTCAGACAATGAAGCTTGCTGCACTGGAGTGTAACCCACACAATAAATTCATGGTTCAATGGCCTTCCCGTCATTTTGCACAGCTAAGCCATATTTGTCAATTTGTTCCATTTGGTAACTTCACTGTCTAGCAGAGTAGAAGTGTTAGAGGAAGTACAATAAGTGATTATATTGCCCAATATTTCTTCCTCAATTGCCTGGCTCTGCAGGTCTTCACAATTCCCTTGAGCAACATATTGGGTAATCAGTGAATGATAATCTAATCAGTCACTGGCTTTTTACAAAAGTTGTGACATCCCTTCTCAGGGAAGTGGGTGTTGTCCATCCCACAATGCCATTAGAGAGGGTGTTCCAGGGCTTTGACTCAGCGACAGTAAAGGAACTGCGATACATTTCCAAATCAGGATGGTGTATGGCTTGGAGGGGAACTTGCATGTGGTAGTGTTCCCATGTATCTGTTGCCCTCATCCTTCTCAGGATATATGAAAGGCAATAGAATGTAATGTATTGTGAGGGGAACTGAATGCAAGACCAGAGAGGGTACACTTCAGTTATACAGGACATTGGAAAGATGGCACCTGGAGTACTGTGTACAGTAGTGGATTCCGTACTGATGGAGGGGTGTTAATGCATTGGAAGCAATTCAGAGAAGGTTTGCTAGACTAATCCCTGGAACAGGTGGATTGCCTTATGAGTTGAAACTTTATTGCTGGAACAGCGCAGCAGGTCAGGCAGCATCCAGGGAACAGGAGATTCGACGTTTCGGGCACAGGCCCTTCTTCAGGAATTCTGTGCCTGTGCCTGTGCCCGAAACGTCGAATCTCCTGTTCCCTGGATGCTGCCTGACCTGCTGCGCTGTTCCAGCAATAAAGTTTCAACTTTGATCTCCAGCATCTGCAGACCTCACTTTCTCCTCGAGGATTGCCTTATGAGGAAAGGCTAGACAGGCTAGGCGAGGAGAAAGTGAGGTCTGCAGATGCTGGAGATCAAAGTTGAAACTTTATTGCTGGAACAGCACAGCAGGTCAGGCAGCATCCAGGGAACAGGAGATTCGACGTTTCGGGCACAGGCCCTTCTTCAGGAATGAGCAGAGAGTGTTCAGCAGGAGAAGATAAAAGGTAGGGAGGAGGGACTTGGAGGAGGGGCGTTGGAAATGTGATAGGTGGAAAGAGGTCAAGGTGAGGGTGATAGGTCGGAGTAGGATGGAGGCGGAGAGGTCAAGAAGAAGACTGCAGGTCAGGAAGGCGGTGCCGGGCTGGAGGGATCCGGCTGAGACAAGGTGGGGGGAGGGGGGATGAAGAAACTGGTGAAGTCCAAGTTCATCCCCTGCGGTTGGAGGGTTCCCAGTCGGAAGATAAGACGCTCCTCCTCCGACCGTCGGGTTGTTGTGGTTTGGCGGTGGATGAGTCCAATGACCTGCATATCCTCGGTGGAGTGGGAGGGGGAGTTGAAATGCTGTGCTACAGGTTGGTTGGGTTGGTTCGTCCGGGTGGCCCAGAGTTTTTCGTCCGGGTGGCCCAGAGACAGGCTAGGCCTCTAGCCTCTGGGGTTTAGAGGAGTCAGAGGTGACTTAATTGAAACAGATAAAATCCTGAGGGGACTTGACTGGGTAGATGTGGAAAGGATGTTGCCTCTGGTAGGAGAATCTAGAATTAGGGGTCATTGTTTTAAAATAAGTGGTTGCCCATTTAAGACGGAGATGAGGAAACATTTTTTTTTCTCTCTGAGGGTCGAGAGTCTTTGGAATTCCCTTCCTCAAAAGGCAATGGATGCAGAATCTTTCAATATGTTGAAGGCAGAGAGAAGTAGATTCTTGATGACCAAGGGGGATGAAAGATTATCGGGGGATATGCAGGAATGTAGAGATGAGGTTAGAATCAGATCTTATTGAATGGCAGAACAGGCTCAAAGGGCCGAGTGGTCTACTCTTGTTCCTTGTTGGTATGTTCATAGTGGGTGTGTGTTTGGAAGCTGCTGTCTGTGTGGTGAGTTTCTGCAGGGCATCTTGTAGATGGTACACACTGCTGCTACTGAGCGTCGGTGGGGGAGGGAGTGGGTGTTTGTGGATGTGGGGCCAATCAAGTGGGGGCTGCTTTGTCCTGGCTGGTGTCAAGCTTCTTGAGTGTTGTTGGAGCTGCCCCCATCCAGGCAAGTGGGGAGTATTCCATCACACTCCTGACTTGGGCCTTGTAGATGGTGGACAGGCTGTGGGGAGTCAGGAGGGGAGTTATTCGCTGAATGTTTGGCAACGAGTCTAGTCTGTGCAATAATTCACAACGTTGGCACCAATCTCCAAGTGTGGGTGAGGAGGACTTTGAAGTGTTGAATGGGCTAGAGTGTCCTGTCGTAAGCCAATATTGGGCTGTGGCCAAGTGGTCAGCCTTTATACTCTTGCTATACAAATTCAGAAGGCAGTTAAGAATCGTCACATTGCACTGGAGTCACATGTAGATCCCAGCCTGGGCAGGCTGAGAGCTTTCCTTCCCGAAATGACATTGTTTCTTTTCAATTATTCATTGTCAGCTTGGGAGCTGCTGTCCTGACGTCAGCCTTCTATTTCCTGATCTGAAATTAAAAAGGGAATTGAAATTTCTCAGACGTGTACACAATCAAACCTCATTGTCGGGGGCTGTCTCCGAGAAAGAAGTGCCATATCATTCCAGTTCCGGAATGCCAAGTCATAATTCTTTAAAGCTAGAGGAGGTTTGAAGCACTGAATAGGTTGGTAGCAGGAACCACAGGGTCAGTATGGCACAGGCAGAGATCCTTCAGCCCATCTAGTCTATGATGACCCTCTGTGCAGCAATCCATTCCCCCACTCTATCCAAATCCCTGACCACTCTGCTTCTCTCAGTTACCCATCCGATTTCTTGTCGGAATTATTCATCACCTCCCCCTTCCCCCGTCGTAGGCAGCCATTATCGGTAACACTGAAAAATCGCTCTTCTTCACCCACACCCCCCGCCCCACCTTCACTCTCACCCAAACCTTTACATCTGTGTCCCCTAGTCCTTGCCCCATCAACCACTTCTTTTTGTTTGCCTTATCCCAACCTGGCAGTGTCCACCACGATCAAATCCCCCCTCGATCTCCTTCGCTTAAAGGAGAACACGCCCAGTTTCTCCAGCCTTCACCTTGTCATTACAACCCCCCCTGCCCCTGTCCCTGGGAAATCTCCTCTGCACCCTCTCGATGATCCGCACGCCCTTCCTGAAGTGTGCTGACCAGAACTGGATGCAATATTCCAGCTGAGGCCCATAGCCAATGCTTGATAAAAGTGGGATGGAACCAGCCTGCATTTGTTCTCCCGTGCTTCTACTGGTGAAGCCCAGGATTTCAAGCAGGTCAGAAAGCACAGACAGACTCGAGCCGTGGTCTATTGAGAATCTCCATGAAGGTGAAAGTGTACATAATGCTGTCTCTCTGATATTCACAGATGCTGAGAAGAGCGATGGAATAGCCTTGACTACAGAGCTATGAGATAGCAAGTATAGTACAGGGTGGAGTTTCATGTACAATACCGTGTGAATAAAAGAGTTTGTTGCAACTCCCAAGAATCAGACAGCATTCCTAGCTGAGGGCGGCTCAGTGGTTAGCACTGCTGCCTCACAGCGCCAGAGACTTGGGCTCGATTCCACCCTTGGCGACTACAAGACCTTAAGACATAGGAGCAGAAATTAGGCCATTCAGCCCATCAGGTCTGCTCTGCCATTCAATCATGGCTGATAAGTTTCTCATCCCCATTCTCCTGCTTTCCCCTGGTAACTCTTGATACTCAAGAACCTATCTATCTCAGTCTTAAATACACTCACTAACCTGGCCTCCACAGCCTTCTGTGGCAGTGAATTCCATCGATTCCCCACTCTCTGGCTGAAGAGGTTTCTCCTTATCTCCATTCTAAAAGGTCTCCCCTTTACTCTAAGACTATGCCCTCAGGTCCTAGTCTCTCCTACCATTGGAAACATATTCCCAACATCCACTCTGTCCAGGCCATTCAGTATTCTGTATGTTTCAATTAGATCCCCCCTCCATTGAGTACAAACCCAGAGTCCTCAAACATTCCTCGTATGTTACGCTTTTCATTCCTGGGACCATTCTTGTGAACCTCCTCTGGCTCCAGGGCCAGTACATCCTTCCTGAGATTATGGGGCCCAAAACTGCACACAACACTCCAAATGTGATCTGACCAGGGCATTAAAGAGCCTCAGAAGTATATCCCTGCTTTTATATTCAAGCCCTCTCAAAATAAATGCCATCATTGCATTTGCCTTCCTAACTACTGACTCAACTTGCATGTTTACCTTGCACGTATCCTGGACTAGAACTCCCAAGTCTCTTTGCACTTCAGATTTCTGAATTTTCTCCTCATTTAGAAAGTAGTCCATGCATCTATTTTCCTACCAAAGTGCATGACCTCACTTTCCCATGTTCTACTCCATCTGCCACTTCTTTACCCATTCTCCCAACCTGTACAAATCCTTCTGCAGCCTCCCCGCCACCTCAATGCTACCTGTCCCTCTACCTGTCTTTGTATTGTCTGCAAACTTAGCCAGAACATCCTCAGTCCCTTCATCTCGATCGTTAATATATAAAATGAAAAGTTGTGGTCCCAACACTGAGCCTTGTGGAACACCACTTATCACCGGCTGCCATCCCTTTTATCCCTACTCTCTGCTTTCTGCCGGACAGCCAGGCTTCTATCCATGCTAGCACCTTGCCTCTGACACCAAGGGCCCTTATCTTACCCAGTAGCCTCCTGTGTGGCACCTTGTCAAAGGCCTTCTTAAAGTCTGGGTAGATAACGTGCATTGGCTCTCCTTGGTTTAACCTGCTTGTTACTTCATCAAAGAATTCTAGCAGATTTGTCAGGCATGACCTCCCCTTGATGAAACCAGGCGGACTTAGCCCTATTTTACCATACGCTTCCAAGCATTCAGAAATCTCATCCTTCACAATGGATTCCAGAAACTTACTCGTGACTGAGGTTAGGCTAATTGGTCTGTAGTTTTCCATCTTTTGCCTTACTCCCTTTTTAAACAGGGATGACACGTTAGCAATTTTCCAGTCCTCTGGTACCCTCCCTGATTGTAGCGATTCCTGAAAGATCACCACTAACGCCTCCACTATCACTTCATCTATGTCCCTTAGAACTCTGGGGTGTAGTCCATCTGATTCAGGAGATTTATCCACCTTCAGGCCATTCAGTATTTCTCGCACCTTCTCCTTGGTGATGGCCACCAAACTCAGCTGTGCCCCCTCACTCCCTTGAATTTTTTGGGATATTACTCGTGTCTTCCACCATGAAGACTGCCCCAAAGTAATTATTCAGTTCCTCAGCCATTTCCTTGTTCCCCGTTACTATCTCTCCAGTGTCATTTTCCAGTGGCCCAGTGTCCACTTTTGCTACTGTTTTGCCCTTTATATATCCAAAGAAACTCGTACAGTCTTCCTTTATATTACTGGCTCATTTATCCTCAGATTTAATCTTCTCCCTCCTTATTTCTTTTATCGTTGCCCTCTGTTGGTCTTTGTAAGCTTCCCAATCCTCTAGTTTCCCACTGTTCTTCCCCACTCTTTTCTCTTTTGCTTTTATACTACCCCTGACTTCCCTCGTCAGCCATGGATGGTTGCCTCACCCTCCCTGTACCATGCTTCCTTTTTCTCGGCATGAATCTCTGTGTCTCCTGAATTACTCCCAGAAACTCCAGCCATTGCTGTTCCACTGTCTTTCCTGCGAGGCTCTCCTCCCAATCAATTCTACCCAGCTCCTCCCTCATGCCTCTGTAGTTGCCTTTATTCAGCTATAATCCGGTTACCTGATTCTATCTTCTCCCTCTCAAACTGCAGAGTAAATTCAATCATATTATGATTACTGCCTCCTAAGGGTTCCTTCACTTTAAGCTTCCTTATCAAGTCTGCCTCATTGAACATTTATTCACGAGAAAGTGCATTTGAAGCTAATAAATTTCTCCAGGTGAATTTGGTGACAGGGTAAATGGACCGTAAATTTACTCTGAAGGATTTCACCTCTTTTGTAACACTAAATCCAGTGTTGCCTGTTCCCCAGTGGGCTCCACCACAAGCTGCTCCAAAAAGCCATCTCATAGACATTCCACAGATTCCTTTTCTTGCAAACCATTACCAACCTGATTTTCCCAGTCCACCTGCATATTGAAATCCCCCAAGATCACTGTAACATTGCATTGGACTGTCTGTGTGGAGTTTGCATGTTCTTCCTGTGTCTATGTGGGTTTCCTCCGGGTGCTCCGGTTTCCTCCCATTGTCCAAAGATGTGCAGGTTGGGTGGATACCCGTGTTAGATTGCCCGTAGTGTCCAGAGATGTGCAGGCTAGGTGCGTAGCCATGGAAAATGTAGGGAGGGGGTGGATCTGGGTGAGATGCCCTTCAGAGAGTCAGTGTGGACTTGTTGGGCTAAATGACCTGTCTCCGCGCTGTCAGGATTCAATGGAACAAAGACGCTGAAGGAACAGGCTCGAGGGGATGAATGGCCTCCTTTTCTTCCAATGTTGCTCCAACATCCTGACAATTCTCACCGTTACAAAAGAGGTGAAATCCTTCAGAGTAAATTTACGGTCCATTTACCCTGTCACCAAATTCACCTGGAGAAATTTATTAGCTTCAAATGCACTTTCTCGTGAATAAATGTTTAATTTCTGAAGGCGAGCAACAGCTGGAAGATGAATGAAATCATTGTTTTTGTTTGCTAAGAGGAAAACCCTTTGGGAACTGCAGCACCTCAATCTTCGTGGAATTACTTTGAACTCCCATTATGTGCAAAAGAAATAAAACCAATGGTTTTGGCTGGAGTGCCGATTGTCAACAATTAAGATTACTTGGTTGATTGGATGATTTTAGGCCATTAGAAAGGAACTTAAAATTAGAAGGAAGTCATTGTCCCTCAGGGCTGTTCCTCTGTCCAATTAGATCACAGTGAATCTCGACCTCAGTTCCATCTCGGTCCCACCTGTTAATACTCTTGCCTTACTAAATTCTGTCAGTCTCATTTCTTCATTTCTCACTTTAACTCCATCAGCTTGCTCGGAGGAAGCCACTGGCCTTTGTATACCTCCTGCTACATTGAATACACAACCAGCAGCAGCAACAGGCCCTCGGGCCTGCTACACCATGAATAGGGTGGCTCAGTGGTTAGCACTGTGGCCTTACAGCGCCAGGGACCTGGGCTCAATTTTACCTTTGGGTGACTGTTTGTGGGGAGTTTGTACATTCTCCCAGTGTCTGTGTGGGTTTCCTCTAGGTGCTCCGGTTTCCTCCCACAGTCCATGGATGTGCACGTTAGGTGGATTGGCCGTGGGAAATGCAGGGCTACAGGGATGGGAATGGCTGGACTGCTGATTGAAGGGTTGATGCTGACATGGGGAGAATGTGCAAACTCCACACAGACAGCCACTCCGAGGGTGGAATCGAACCGGGGTCCCTGGCACTGTGAGGTAGCAGTGCTAACCACTGAGATATCTAAATGCAGAAAACACACCCAATTTGTACGGAGCGAGCTCCCACAATCAGCAGCATCACTATGGCTTATGCTTTTGTGGTGTTGGTGAAAGTGATAAATATTGGCCAGGGTGAACTGCCCTGGTATGGTTTGCTTGGAAGACAGTGCCTGATAGCACAGCGCTCCCTCAGTCTAGACGAGTTGGGGAAGACCGGACTTGAACCAACAACCTTCACAGCAGGGGTGAGTGTGCGACCTCTGAGCCTGGGGACACATCAGCAAAGGAGGCACTGAGTTTGCTCTGAGCCCAAGGTAGACCGAATGCGTTTGTCTAGTCCGCCGCCCCCACTCTCTCTCTCGCTCCTCAACCTCCACAGTTTCTGAAATGGTTATCTTCGCAATCGGAGATTTTTTTCATCAGAACTGCTATGCCTTTATCTACTAGCTCTGTTACAAGTGAGTTCTGATCGCCAGATTAGTGCATCAGACAAGACCATCTGGAACTGGTGTGAGAAAAATAAAATTACTCAGCTCGCTAAGTTTACTGTGTGATCCACGTGGGCATCTATTTGTTGATGAGCAAAACTAGGTCTGCTGCTTTAATTTCCCGCATTTCAAACAACTCACATTCCTTCAAACAGGAATTGAGATGAATTTCAGATTGGGAACTTTGCAACTAAATGCATGAAGCGGGGACTCTGACAGCAAACCAGTAAATGCCGGGGAAGCTGCACAATATGGTTTCAGAGCTATTGGACCAAAGATTGTATGATCTGGGAGCAGAAGGAGGCCATTCAGCCCATTGAACCTTCTCTGCCACTTAATACTATCTTATCTCACCTCCACTTTCCTGCCTGCTCTCCATAACGCTGCAACCCATTATTAATTTAAAATCTGTCTATCTCCCCCTCATGTTTACTCAATGACCCAGTGTCCACCATACTCCAGGGGGATTGAATTTCACAGGTACACAACACTTTGAGAGAAGCCATTTCTACTGAATTCTATCTTAAATCTGTGACCCTTATCTTAAAGCAATGACCTCTCATTCTGGATTGCCCTACGTGAGAAAACATCCTCTCCACATCTACTGTGTCAATCCCCTTTAGCATCTTAAATTCCTCAATTAGATCTCCTGTCATCCTTCTCAGAGTTGCTTGAAGACAGAGGATTCCCACTAAAAGACCAGGGCTCAAACAATGCGAAGGGTGTACAGACCCTGTAAAGTTCTGAGATGTTTTAATGTACTGTAAGTAAGAAGTTAAAACAGATGTCACCACAGCATTGCTCTGGGATAATTCATTTAAGATAAACAGCAAATACACGACAGCAAACTACCTGAACGGTGTTATTCTGTCCAGTCACATTGTGATCGCCAAAACAATTGCTTTCACAACTGCATGAAATCCATTGGTGATCTAAAGCACGCAGTACAGAGCATGGAGAAGAGACTTGGGCAACTGTCGATATATATATACATTATTAAAATAACCGTGACACACACGGTCAGGAAGACAAATGGAGTGCTGGCCGTTATATAGAGGTTTCACCAGATTGATCCCAGAGATGAGGGGTTTGTTGTATGAAGAGAGATTGAACAGTTTAGGCCTATAACTGTCTGGAATTTAGAAGAATGAGAGGAGATCAAATGGAGGGCTTATTAAAGGTGGGGATAAAATGGATGTGCAGTGGATGCTTCCTCTTATGGGGGGGTTCTAGGATGACAGGGCAAGGGGTAGAACAGGGTGGAAGAGAAACTACTCGTCCCAAAGGGTTGTGGAATCTGTGGAATTTGTTCCCCCAAAGTGCAGTGGACAGTGAGCAAATTCAAGGAGTGAGACAGATTTTTAATTCGTAATGGGGAGGGGGCAGGAAAATGGGGGTGAGGAGCACGTCAGCCATGATCGAATGGCGGAGCAGACTCGATGGACTGAATGGCCTAAGTCTGCTCTTATGACATTATAATGTGGGGAAGGGGTGCAGCATTTAAGAGGGTCAAAGTCCTTCCTCAGCTGGTTAGAGACATCTGGAAAAGGACAAAAAACCAAAGTGCAGATGCTGGAATCCAAAGTAGACAGGCAGGAGGCTGGAAGGACACAGCACGCCAGGCTTGTAACCCTTCTTCACCTGACACACTGACTTCTCCACCTCCTGATACTGCCTGCCTTGCTGTGTTCTTCCAGCCTCCTGCCTGTCCCTCCTGATGCTGCCTGCCTTGCTGTGTTCTTTCAGCCTCCTGCATGTGCCTCCTGATGCTGCCTGGCGTGCTGTGTTCTTCCAGCCTCCTGCCTGTCCCTCCTGATGCTGCCTGCCTTGCTGTGTTCCCCCAGCCTCCTGCCTGTCACTCCTGATGCTGCCTGGCTTGCTGTGTTCTTCCAGCCTCCTGCCTGTCCCTCCTGATGCTGCCTGGCTTGCTGTGTTCTTCCAGCCTCCTGCCTGTCCCTCCTGATGCTGCCTGGCTTGCTGTGTTCCCCCAGCCTCCTGCCTGTCCCTCCTGATGCTGCCTGGCTTGCTGTGTTCCCCCAGCCTCCTGCCTGTCCCTCCTGATGCTGCCTGGCTTGCTGTGTTCCCCCAGCCTCCTGCCTGTCCCTCCTGATGCTGCCTGGCTTGCTGTGTTCCCCCAGCCTCCTGCCTGTCCCTCCTGATGCTGCCTGCCTTGCTGTGTTCCTCCAGCCTCCTGCCTGTCCCTCCTGATGCTGCCTGGCTTGCTGTTTTCCCCCAGCCTCCTGCCTGTCCCTCCTGATGCTGCCTGACTTGCTGTGTTCCTCCAGCCTCCTGCCTGTCCCTACTGATGCTGCCTGGCTTGCTGTGTTCTTCCAGCCTCCTGCCTGTCCCTCCTGATGCTGCCTGCCTTGCTGTGTTCCCCCAGCCTCCTGCCTGTCCCTCCTGATGCTGCCTGCCTTGCTGTGTTCTCCCAGCCTCCTGCCTGTCCCTCCTGATGCTGCCTGGCTTGCTGTGTTCTTCCAGCCTCCTGCCTGTCCCTCCTGATGCTGCCTGCCTTGCTGTGTTCCTCCAGCCTCCTGCCTGTCCCTCCTGATGCTGCCTGGCTTGCTGTGTTCTCCGAGCCTCCTGCCTGTCCCTTCTGATGCTGCCTGACTTGCTGTGTTCCCACAGCCTCCTGCCTGTCCATCCAGATTCTGCCTGGCTTTCTGTGTTCTTCCAGCCTCCTGCCTGTCCCTCCTGATGCTGCCTGGCTTCCGGTGTTCCCCCAGCCTCCTGCCTGTCCCTCCTGATGCTGCCTAGCTTGCTGTGTTCCCCCAGCCTCCTGCCTGTCCCTCCTGATGCTGCCTGGCTTGCTGTGTTCCCCCAGCCTCCTGCCTGTCCCTCCTGATGCTGCCTGCCTTGCTGTGTTCTCCCAGCCTCCTGCCTGTCCCTCCTGATGCTGCCTGGCTTGCTGTGTTCTCCCAGCCTCCTGCCTGTCCCTCCTGATGCTGCCTGCCTTGCTGTGTTCTCCCAGCCTCCTGCATGTCCCTCCTGATGCTGCCTGCCTTGCTGTGTTCCCCCAGCCTCCTGCCTGTCCCTCCTGACACTGCCTGGCTTGCTGTCTTCCCACAGCCCCCTGCCTGTCCCTCCTGATGCTGCCTGGCAAGCTGTGTTCCCCCTGCCTGTCCCTACTGATGCTGCCTGGCTTGTTGTGTTCCCCCAGCCTCCTGCCTGTCCCTCCTGATGCTGCCTGCCTTGCTGTGTTCCCCCAGTCTCCTGCCTGTCCCTCTTGATGCTGCCTGCCTTGCTGTGTTCACCCAGCGTCCTGCCTGTCCCTCCTGATACTGCCAGGCTTGCTGTGTTCCCCCAGCCTCCTGCCTGTCCCTCCTGATGCTGCCTGGCTTGCTGTGTTCTCCCAGCCTCCTGCCTGTCCCTCCTGACACTGCCTGGCTTGCTGTCTTCCCACAGCCACCTGCCTGTCCCTCTTGATGCTGCCTGCATTGCTGTGTTCCTCCAGCCTCCTGCCTGTTCCTCCTGATGCTGCCGCATTACTGTGTTCCCCCAGCCTCTTGCCTGTCCCTCCTGATGCTGCCTGGCTTGCTGTGTTCCCCCAGTCTCCTGCCTGTCCCTCCTGATGCTGCCTGCCTTGCTGTGTTCTGCCAGCCTCCTGCCTGTCCCTCCTGACACTGCCTGGCTTGCTGTCTTCCCACAGCCACCTGCCTGTCCCTCCTGATGCTGCCTGGCAAGCTGTGTTCCCCCTGCCTGTCCCTACTGATGCTGCCTGGCTTGCTGTGTTCCCCCAGCCTCCTGCCTGTCCCTCCTGATGCTGCCTGGCTTGCTGTGTTCCCCCAGCCTCCTGCCTGTCCCTCCTGATGCTGCCTGCCTTGCTGTGTTCCTCCAGCCTCCTGCCTGTCCCTCCTGATGCTGCCTGGCTTGCTGTTTTCCCCCAGCCTCCTGCCTGTCCCTCCTGATGCTGCCTGACTTGCTGTGTTCCTCCAGCCTCCTGCCTGTCCCTACTGATGCTGCCTGGCTTGCTGTGTTCTTCCAGCCTCCTGCCTGTCCCTCCTGATGCTGCCTGCCTTGCTGTGTTCCCCCAGCCTCCTGCCTGTCCCTCCTGATGCTGCCTGCCTTGCTGTGTTCTCCCAGCCTCCTGCCTGTCCCTCCTGATGCTGCCTGGCTTGCTGTGTTCTTCCAGCCTCCTGCCTGTCCCTCCTGATGCTGCCTGCCTTGCTGTGTTCCTCCAGCCTCCTGCCTGTCCCTCCTGATGCTGCCTGGCTTGCTGTGTTCCTCCAGCCTCCTGCCTGTCCCTCCTGATGCTGCCTGGCTTGCTGTGTTCCTCCAGCCTCCTGCCTGTCCCTCCTGATGCTGCCTGGCTTGCTGTGTTCTCCCAGCCTCCTGATGCTGCCTGGCTTGCTGTGTTCCCCCAGCCTCCTGCCTGTCCCTCCTGATGCTGCCTGGCTTGCTGTGTTCCCCCAGCCTCCTGCCTGTCCCTCCTGATGCTGCCTGCCTTGCTGTGTTCTCCCAGCCTCCTGCCTGTCCCTCCTGATGCTGCCTGCCTTGCTGTGTTCCCCCAGCCTCCTGCCTGTCCCTCCTGATGCTGCCTGGCTTGCTGTGTTCCCCCAGCCTCCTGCCTGTCCCTCCTGATGCTGCCTGCCTTGCTGTGTTCCTCCAGCCTCCTGCCTGTCCCTCCTGATGCTGCCTGGCTTGCTGTTTTCCCCCAGCCTCCTGCCTGTCCCTCCTGATGCTGCCTGACTTGCTGTGTTCCTCCAGCCTCCTGCCTGTCCCTACTGATGCTGCCTGGCTTGCTGTGTTCTTCCAGCCTCCTGCCTATCCCTCCTGATGCTGCCTGCCTTGCTGTGTTCCCCCAGCCTCCTGCCTGTCCCTCCTGATGCTGCCTGCCTTGCTGTGTTCCCCCAGCCTCCTGCCTGTCCCTCCTGATGCTGCCTGCCTTGCTGTGTTCTCCCAGCCTCCTGCCTGTCCCTCCTGATGCTGCCTGGCTTGCTGTGTTCTTCCAGCCTCCTGCCTGTCCCTCCTGATGCTGCCTGCCTTGCTGTGTTCCTCCAGCCTCCTGCCTGTCCCTCCTGATGCTGCCTGACTTGCTGTGTTCCCACTGCCTCCTGCCTGTCCATCCAGATTCTGCCTGGCTTTCTGTGTTCTTCCAGCCTCCTGCCTGTCCCTCCTGATGCTGCCTGGCTTCCGGTGTTCCCCCAGCCTCCTGCCTGTCCCTCCTGATGCTGCCTGGCTTGCGGTGTTCCCCCAGCCTCCTGCCTGTCCCTCCTGATGCTGCCTGGCTTGCTGTGTTCTCCCAGCCTCCTGATGCTGCCTGGCTTGCTGTGTTCCCCCAGCCTCCTGCCTGTCCCTCCTGATGCTGCCTGGCTTGCTGTGTTCCCCCAGCCTCCTGCCTGTCCCTCCTGATGCTGCCTGCCTTGCTGTGTTCTCCCAGCCTCCTGCCTGTCCCTCCTGATGCTGCCTGGCTTGCTGTGTTCTCCCAGCCTCCTGCCTGTCCCTCCTGATGCTGCCTGCCTTGCTGTGTTCTCCCAGCCTCCTGCATGTCCCTCCTGATGCTGCCTGCCTTGCTGTGTTCCCCCAGCCTCCTGCCTGTCCCTCCTGACACTGCCTGGCTTGCTGTCTTCCCACAGCCCCCTGCCTGTCCCTCCTGATGCTGCCTGGCAAGCTGTGTTCCCCCTGCCTGTCCCTACTGATGCTGCCTGGCTTGCTGTGTTCTTCCAGCCTCCTGCCTGTCCCTCCTGATGCTGCCTGCCTTGCTGTGTTCCCCCAGCCTCCTGCCTGTCCCTCCTGATGCTGCCTGCCTTGCTGTGTTCTCCCAGCCTCCTGCCTGTCCCTCCTGATGCTGCCTGGCTTGCTGTGTTCTTCCAGCCTCCTGCCTGTCCCTCCTGATGCTGCCTGCCTTGCTGTGTTCCTCCAGCCTCCTGCCTGTCCCTCCTGATGCTGCCTGCCTTGCTGTGTTCCCCCAGCCTCCTGCCTGTCCCTCCTGATGCTGCCTGGCTTGCTGTGTTCTCCCAGCCTCCTGATGCTGCCTGGCTTGCTGTGTTCCCCCAGCCTCCTGCCTGTCCCTCCTGATGCTGCCTGGCTTGTTGTGTTCCCCCAGCCTCCTGCCTGTCCCTCCTGATGCTGCCTGCCTTGCTGTGTTCCCCCAGTCTCCTGCCTGTCCCTCTTGATGCTGCCTGCCTTGCTGTGTTCACCCAGCGTCCTGCCTGTCCCTCCTGATACTGCCAGGCTTGCTGTGTTCCCCCAGCCTCCTGCCTGTCCCTCCTGATGCTGCCTGGCTTGCTGTGTTCTCCCAGCCTCCTGCCTGTCCCTCCTGACACTGCCTGGCTTGCTGTCTTCCCACAGCCACCTGCCTGTCCCTCTTGATGCTGCCTGCATTGCTGTGTTCCTCCAGCCTCCTGCCTGTTCCTCCTGATGCTGCCGCATTACTGTGTTCCCCCAGCCTCTTGCCTGTCCCTCCTGATGCTGCCTGGCTTGCTGTGTTCCCCCAGTCTCCTGCCTGTCCCTCCTGATGCTGCCTGCCTTGCTGTGTTCTGCCAGCCTCCTGCCTGTCCCTCCTGACACTGCCTGGCTTGCTGTCTTCCCACAGCCACCTGCCTGTCCCTCCTGATGCTGCCTGGCAAGCTGTGTTCCCCCTGCCTGTCCCTACTGATGCTGCCTGGCTTGCTGTGTTCCCCCAGCCTCCTGCCTGTCCCTCCTGATGCTGCCTGGCTTGCTGTGTTCCCCCAGCCTCCTGCCTGTCCCTCCTGATGCTGCCTGCCTTGCTGTGTTCCTCCAGCCTCCTGCCTGTCCCTCCTGATGCTGCCTGGCTTGCTGTTTTCCCCCAGCCTCCTGCCTGTCCCTCCTGATGCTGCCTGACTTGCTGTGTTCCTCCAGCCTCCTGCCTGTCCCTACTGATGCTGCCTGGCTTGCTGTGTTCTTCCAGCCTCCTGCCTGTCCCTCCTGATGCTGCCTGCCTTGCTGTGTTCCCCCAGCCTCCTGCCTGTCCCTCCTGATGCTGCCTGCCTTGCTGTGTTCTCCCAGCCTCCTGCCTGTCCCTCATGATGCTGCCTGGCTTGCTGTGTTCTTCCAGCCTCCTGCCTGTCCCTCCTGATGCTGCCTGCCTTGCTGTGTTCCCCCAGTCTCCTGCCTGTCCCTCTTGATGCTGCCTGCCTTGCTGTGTTCACCCAGCGTCCTGCCTGTCCCTCCTGATACTGCCAGGCTTGCTGTGTTCCCCCAGCCTCCTGCCTGTCCCTCCTGATGCTGCCTGGCTTGCTGTGTTCTCCCAGCCTCCTGCCTGTCCCTCCTGACACTGCCTGGCTTGCTGTCTTCCCACAGCCACCTGCCTGTCCCTCTTGATGCTGCCTGCATTGCTGTGTTCCTCCAGCCTCCTGCCTGTTCCTCCTGATGCTGCCGCATTACTGTGTTCCCCCAGCCTCTTGCCTGTCCCTCCTGATGCTGCCTGGCTTGCTGTGTTCCCCCAGTCTCCTGCCTGTCCCTCCTGATGCTGCCTGCCTTGCTGTGTTCTGCCAGCCTCCTGCCTGTCCCTCCTGACACTGCCTGGCTTGCTGTCTTCCCACAGCCACCTGCCTGTCCCTCCTGATGCTGCCTGGCAAGCTGTGTTCCCCCTGCCTGTCCCTACTGATGCTGCCTGGCTTGCTGTGTTCCCCCAGCCTCCTGCCTGTCCCTCCTGATGCTGCCTGGCTTGCTGTGTTCCCCCAGCCTCCTGCCTGTCCCTCCTGATGCTGCCTGCCTTGCTGTGTTCCTCCAGCCTCCTGCCTGTCCCTCCTGATGCTGCCTGGCTTGCTGTTTTCCCCCAGCCTCCTGCCTGTCCCTCCTGATGCTGCCTGACTTGCTGTGTTCCTCCAGCCTCCTGCCTGTCCCTACTGATGCTGCCTGGCTTGCTGTGTTCTTCCAGCCTCCTGCCTGTCCCTCCTGATGCTGCCTGCCTTGCTGTGTTCCCCCAGCCTCCTGCCTGTCCCTCCTGATGCTGCCTGCCTTGCTGTGTTCTCCCAGCCTCCTGCCTGTCCCTCATGATGCTGCCTGGCTTGCTGTGTTCTTCCAGCCTCCTGCCTGTCCCTCCTGATGCTGCCTGCCTTGCTGTGTTCCTCCAGCCTCCTGCCTGTCCCTCCTGATGCTGCCTGCCTTGCTGTGTTCCTCCAGCCTCCTGCCTGTCCCTCCTGATGCTGCCTGGCTTGCTGTGTTCTCCCAGCCTCCTGATGCTGCCTGGCTTGCTGTGTTCCCCCAGCCTCCTGCCTGTCCCTCCTGATGCTGCCTGGCTTGCTGTGTTCCCCCAGCCTCCTGCCTGTCCCTCCTGATGCTGCCTGCCTTGCTGTGTTCTCCCAGCCTCCTGCCTGTCCCTCCTGATGCTGCCTGGCTTGCTGTGTTCTCCCAGCCTCCTGCCTGTCCCTCCTGATGCTGCCTGCCTTGCTGTGTTCTCCCAGCCTCCTGCATGTCCCTCCTGATGCTGCCTGCCTTGCTGTGTTCCCCCAGCCTCCTGCCTGTCCCTCCTGACACTGCCTGGCTTGCTGTCTTCCCACAGCCCCCTGCCTGTCCCTCCTGATGCTGCCTGGCAAGCTGTGTTCCCCCTGCCTGTCCCTACTGATGCTGCCTGGCTTGTTGTGTTCCCCCAGCCTCCTGCCTGTCCCTCCTGATGCTGCCTGCCTTGCTGTGTTCTCCCAGCCTCCTGCCTGTCCCTCCTGATGCTGCCTGGCTTGCTGTGTTCTCCCAGCCTCCTGCCTGTCCCTCCTGATGCTGCCTGCCTTGCTGTGTTCTCCCAGCCTCCTGCATGTCCCTCCTGATGCTGCCTGCCTTGCTGTGTTCCCCCAGCCTCCTGCCTGTCCCTCCTGACACTGCCTGGCTTGCTGTCTTCCCACAGCCCCCTGCCTGTCCCTCCTGATGCTGCCTGGCAAGCTGTGTTCCCCCTGCCTGTCCCTACTGATGCTGCCTGGCTTGTTGTGTTCCCCCAGCCTCCTGCCTGTCCCTCCTGATGCTGCCTGCCTTGCTGTGTTCCCCCAGTCTCCTGCCTGTCCCTCTTGATGCTGCCTGCCTTGCTGTGTTCACCCAGCGTCCTGCCTGTCCCTCCTGATACTGCCAGGCTTGCTGTGTTCCCCCAGCCTCCTGCCTGTCCCTCCTGATGCTGCCTGGCTTGCTGTGTTCTCCCAGCCTCCTGCCTGTCCCTCCTGACACTGCCTGGCTTGCTGTCTTCCCACAGCCACCTGCCTGTCCCTCTTGATGCTGCCTGCATTGCTGTGTTCCTCCAGCCTCCTGCCTGTCCCTCCTGATGCTGCCGCATTACTGTGTTCCCCCAGCCTCTTGCCTGTCCCTCCTGATGCTGCCTGGCTTGCTGTATCCCCCCCCCCCCAGCCTCCTGCCTGTCCCTCCTGATGCTGCCTGCCTTGCTGTGTTCTGCCAGCCTCCTGCCTGTCCCTCCTGACACTGCCTGGCTTGCTGTCTTCCCACAGCCACCTGCCTGTCCCTCCTGATGCTGCCTGGCAAGCTGTGTTCCCCCTGCCTGTCCCTACTGATGCTGCCTGGCTTGCTGTGTTCCCCCAGCCTCCTGCCTGTCCCTCCTGATGCTGCCTGCCTTGCTGTGTTCTCCCAGCCTCCTGCCTGTCCCTCCTGATGCTGCCTGGCAAGCTGTGTTCCCCCTGCCTGTCCCTACTGATGCTGCCTGGCTTGCTGTGTTCCCCCAGCCTCCTGCCTGTCCCTCCTGATGCTGCCTGGCTTGCTGTGTTCCCCCAACCTCCTGCCTGTCCCTCCTGATTCTGCCTGGCTTGCTGTGTTCTCCCAGCCTCCTGCCTGTCCCTCCTGATTCTGCCTGGCTTGCTGTGTTCCCCCAACCTCCTGCCTGTCCCTCCTGATGCTGCCTGGCTTGCTGTGTTCCCCCAGCCTCCTGCCTGTCCACCCTGATGCTGCCTGGCTTGCTGTGTTCCCCCAGCCTCCTGCCTGTCCACCCTGATGCTGCCTGCCTTGCTGTGTTCCCCCAGCCTCCTGCCGCTGCCTGCCTTGCTCTGTTCTTCCAGCCTCCTGCCTGTCCCTCCTGATGCTGCCTGCCTTGCTCTGTTCTTCCAGCCTCCTGCCTGTTCCTCCTGATGCTTCCTGGCTTACTCTGTTCCCCCAGCCTCCTGCCTATCCCTTTATGTGGACACACTGGTTACAAAGGCCCAACAACGTCTCTTCTTCCTCAGGCAGCTGAGGAAATTTGACATGATGGTGAATACCCTTGCCAACTTTTATAGGTGTGCCATAGAGAGCATTCTGTCTGGATGTATCACTACCTGGTGTGGCAACAGTACCATTCAAGATCAGAGACGGTTACAGAGAGTGGTGAACCCGGCCCAGACAATCACAAAGGCCAATCTCCCATCTATAGAATCCATCTACCAGGCCCGCTGTCAAGGAAAGGCCGCCAGCATTCTCAAAGATCCATCCCACCCTGGTAATGTTTTTCTACAACCTCTACCATCGGGGAGAAGGTACAGAAGCCTGAACACATACACCAGCCGGTTTCGAAACAGTTACTACCCTACTGTTGTTAGAATACTGAATGGACACTCAAACTTTTAACATTCACCTGTACCTGTGTTTTGGTTTTTGCCACTGTTTACCTATTATTTACTTATCTATGCTACTTAACTCTGTGACCTGCCTGTATTGCTCTCAAGACAAAGCTTTTCACTGTGTCTCGGTACACGTGACAGTAAATTCAATTCAATTCAACTTTAATTCAATAATTTAAAAAAATTAACAGTCATGAATCCATTGTCGGAAAAACCCATCTGGTTCAGTAATGCCCTTTCGGGAAGGAAACTGCCATCCTTTTTTTAATTCATTTATGGGACTTGGGCATCACTGGCTGGGCCCAGTAATTATTGCCCCTGTCCCTAGTTGCCCCTTGAGAAAGTGGGGGTGAGCTGCCTTCTTGAACCACTGCAGTCCATGTGCTGTGGGTTGACCCACAATGCCCTGAGGGAGGGAATTCCAGGATTTTGATCCAACGACTGTGAAGGAAGAGCGATATATTTCCAAGTCAGGATGGTGAGTGGCTTGGAGGGGAACTTGCAGGGGGTGGTGTTCCCACGTATCTGCTGCCCTTGTCCTTCTAAGGTGGAAGTGGTCGCACTGTCTAAGGATCTTTGGTGAATGTCTGCAGTGCATCTTGTAGATAGTACACACTGACGCTACTGGGCAGCAGTGGCACCACATCTACACACAACCAAGTGAATTGCTTTGTCCTGGTGGGGTTGTTCTTGAGTGTTGTTGGACAGTGCAGTGGTCACTTTTACCGACACTGTCACGGAGAGATGTACCTGCAGCCGGCAGATTAGTAAGGACGAGGTCAAGTATTTTTTTCCCTCTTGTTGGTTCCTTCACCATCTGCTGTAGACCCAGTCTAGACATTCGATCCTTTAGGATCTGACCAGCTTGATCTGTAGTGCTGCTGCCCAGCCACTCTTGATGGTGGACATTGAAATCCCCCACCCAGAATACAGCTTGTACCCTTGCCAGCCCCAGTGCTTCCTCTAAGTGTTGTTAAACATGGAGAAGTACTGATTCATCAGCCGAAGGAGGACGGTATGTGGTAACCAGAAAGAAGTTTCTCTGCCAATGTTTAACCTGAAGCCATGACACTTCATGGGGTCCGGAGTCGATGTCAAGGACTCCCAGGGCGACTCCCTCCCAACTGTATCCCACTATGCCACCACCTCTACTGGGTCTGTCCTGCCGGTGGGACAGGACATATCCAGGGATGGTAATGGTGGTGTCTGGGGTGTTATCTGTAAGGTCTGATTCCGTAAGAATGACTATGTCAGGCTGTTGCTTGACTAGTCTGTGAGACAGTCTCCCAATTTCGGCACTCGCCCCCAGACGGTGGGAAGGAAGACTTTGCATGGTCGACAGGGCTGATTGTACTGCGGTCTTTTCCGGTTCCAAGGTCGAAGCCAGCAGTTTGTCCGGTTTCATTTCTTTATTGTGACTTTCTAGTGATTGATACAACCGAGTGGCTTGGTCGGCCATTTCAGGGAGCAGCTGAGAGCCAACCACATTGCTGTGGCTCTGGAGTCACACGTCACCCAGACCAGGTAAGGATGGAGTCCTTGCCTGGTCTGCATCTACATGTGACTCCAGACCCATAGCAATGTGGTTGACTCTTAACAATTGGGAAGTAAATGCTGACCAAGCCAGCGATGCCCTTACCCAGTGAATGAATGCTTTCAAAAGAAAACTCTCTGCCCCCAGAACTCCAGCTGTTATAAATGTGAAATTCAACACCCCACCATGTGAAATTCCAAGAGGCTGGAAAGAGGCCAGTTTCCAGACTGATGACGAGCATTAATTGATTACATGGAGGATCGATGCTGGTCAGGGCTGATTAAATCCTACTCAGTCCCCACACTCAGCCCCTGCTCCATCTAACAGGTTATCATTCACTTTCTTGCCTGAAGTAACTCTTTTAAGCAATTCTTCAGCATCCCTTTCCCCAGGTTTCAAACTGACGCAGACATGATGGCCACCATTACCTCCTCTGTGTCATTTATTTTCTTCGCTTCAAAATAACAACTTGAGTGTTTTCGGTGATGCTCCATTGGAGTGTTCTAAAACCCATCCAACACGCAGACTATGTGAGAATCCCTTCACCAGGAGTTAAAACCAAGACCCCGACAGGCGCTGACTGGCACCGACAGACACCATCTGATGCCAACAGGCATTGGCAGATGCCAGCAGACACTGACAGGAATTGGCAACCTTTTGTCAGGTACCGAACTATTCAGTTGTCTGAAACCTGGCCCCAAACCAATTTCCACGGCAACTGGGTATTCATCTGCCTGCTACTGCGCCAGAGGGACAGCGTGCTTTGACCATCAGAAAATGGCCTCCAGTGGAGGCATCTGATGGTGTAGTGCTATTGTCACTGGGCTAATAATCCAGACACCCAGGTAATGTTCTGGGGACTTGGGTACAAATCTCACCATGGCAGATGCCAGTCTCCGCTGATACTGAGGCAATCCATGTTCAAATACACCAAGATCTGGACAATATCCAGGCTGGGGCTGTTACTGGCAGATAACATTCATGCCACACAAATGCCAGGCAACGACTATCTCTAGTAAGAGACAGTCTAACCACCACCCCTTGTCATTCAATGGTGTTACCATTGTTGAATGCCCCACTATCATCCTGGGATTACCAAGGACCAGAAACTGAACTGGACTCACCACATAAATACAGTGGCTACAAGGGCAGGTCAGAGATCAGGAATACTGCAGCGAGCGACTCACCCCAAAGCACAAGTCAGGAGTGTGATGGAATACCCCCCCCCCCCCCCCCCCCCTTTGCCTGGATGGGTGCAGCTCCAACACTCAAGAAGCTTGACACTATCCAGAAAAAGCAGTCTGCTTGATTGGCCCTACATCCACAAGCATCTACTCCCAGCACCACCCACACCTACATCAAATATCAACAGTACCTACAACACAAGGACTGCAGTGGTTCAAGAAGGCAGCTCACCACCACCTTCTCAATGAGAGATGGGCAATGAATGCTGGCCTGGCCAGCGACACCCACATCCTGTGAAAGAATGAAACTAGATACTTGCTGAGCTGCATAAAGCAAGGGTACCCACCCAGGCACTAGGGCTCAAGGCTGAATTTACAAGGGTTTACTTATGTTTACACAAGTGGACCAGCCTTCTATATCAATAGATCCTGAAAGCAGATGGGAGATTTCTTCAAATGTTAGTCTGTTCACAATATGAACACTGTAAATACATGCAAATAGTATAAAACATTACAATCAGCTTGTGACATAGTTATGACAGCTTTGCAAGTCAGCTTTACAAAGTTCAAAGACAATAAAAGGCTCCTGTTCCATTATTTTGTTCATTATTTCTTAAGGTGCTGTCCAGTCAATGATGCTTTCCAGTCCAAAGATGTGCAAGTTAGGTAAATTGGTCATGCTAAATTGCCCGTAGAGATAGGTGCATTAGTTAGGGGGAATGAGTCTGGGTGGGTTACTCTTCGAAGGGTTGGTGTGGACTAGTTGGGCCGAAGGGCCTGTTTCCACACTGTAGGGAATCTAATCTAATCTAATCAAATACTTTTGTTTTTAAGTGCAGTCACCTTTTGTCATACAGGAAATTGGGCAGCCAATTTGTGCACAGCATGATCCTACACACAGCAACAGAAACAAAAACAACCAGGTTCCCTCAGCAGGTCAGAGAGTCAGAGTCACGCAGACCCTTCAGTCTCATCAGTCCATGCCGACCATAATCCCAAACTAACCGAGTCCCACCTGCCTGCTCCTAGCCCATATCCCTCCAAACCTTTCCTCTTCATGCATTTATCCAAATATCTTTTAAATGTTGTAACTGCACCTTCATCCACCACTTCCTCAGGAAGTTCATTCCACACATAGTCATAGAGTCACAAAGATGTACAGCACAGAAACAGACCCTCTGGTCCAACTCATCCATGCCAACCAGATATCCTAAATTAATCTAGTCCCATTTGCCAGCACCCGGCCCATAACCCTCCTATTCATGTCCCCATCCAGATGCCTTTTAAATATTGTAATTGCACCAGCCTCCACCACTTCCTCTGGCAGCTCATTCCATACACATACCACCCTCTGCTTGAAAATTTTGCCCCTTAGGTCTCTTTTATATCTTTCCCCTCGCACTCTAAACCTATGCCCTCTAGTTCTGGACACCCCACCCCAGGGAAAAGACTTTGTCTATTTATCCTATCCATGCCCCTCATAATTTTGTAAACCTCTATAAGGTCACCCCTCAGCCTCCAAAGCTCCAAGGAAAACAGCCCCAGCCTGTTCAGCCTCTCCCTATAACTCAAACCCTCCAACCCTGGCAACATCCTTGTAAATCTTTTCTGAACCCTTTCAAGTTTCACAACATCTTTCCGATAGGAAGGAGACCAGAATTGCACACAATATTCCAAAATTAAACTCCATCTGCCACTTCTCAGTCCATTGGCCCATCTGGTCCAGATCCTGTTGTAATCTGAGGTAACCTTCTTCACTGTCCACTACACCTCCAATGTTGGTGCCATCTGCAAACTTACTAACTGTATCTCTTATGCTCGCATCCAAATCATTTATATAAATGGTGAAAACTAGTGGCACCTCTTGTGTAAAAAATTTGTCCCTCATGTCGTTTTAAAATCTCTCTCCTCTCACCTTAAAAAGTGCCCCCCAGTCTTGAAATCCCATCCTAGAGAAAAGATATTTACCATGATCTATGTCCCTCATGATTTTATAAATTTCTATCAGATCAACTCCCAACCTCCTAAACTCCAGTGAAAAAAAGGTCCTAGCCTTTCTCTATAACTCAAACCTTCCATACTTGGCAACATCCTGGTAAATCTCTTCGGAACCCTCTCCAGCTGAATAATATCCTTCCTATAACAGGGTGACCAGACCTGGACACAGTATTCTATTAGAGGCCTCACCACTGTTCTGTACAACCTCAACAACACGTCCCACCTCCTATACTCAAAGGACTGAGCAATAAAGGCAAGCGTGCTAAACATCTTCCTAACCACCCTGTTTAGAGGTGATGCAAACTTCAAAGAATTATGTACCTGAACCCCTAGGTCTCTCTGTTCTACAACACTATCCAGGGCTCTTACCACTAATTGTATAAGCCGTACCCTTGCTTGTTCTACCAAAATACAATACCTCATATAGAGTCACAGAGAGGTACAGCATGGAAACAGACCCTTCAGTCCAACCTGTCTATGCCGACCAGATATCCTAACCCAATCTAGTCCCAGCTGCCAGCACCCGGCCCATCTCCCTCCAAATCTTTTCTATTCGTATACCCATCCAAATGCCTTTTAAATGTTGCAATTGTACCAGCCTCCACCACTTCCTCTGGCAGCTCATTCCATACATGTTTACCTAGATTGAACTCCATCTCAACTCTGCCCAGACCTACTCACAATTGTACAGCAATGTTGGCATGATCTTGGTGGGCCATAACGCCTCCTCCTATTGCTGGGGTACACACATCTCTGTGATTCTAAGACTAACTTACTAAATCACAGATTTAGCTCCTTGACACTGTGGATTGGGCTGAGAGAGGGAGGACCAGAGCTTCTATCCAACAGTGAGGAGATCACATAAGAAATGCATGGGGGGAGGGGGGGGGAGGAGGAGGAGGAGGAGGAGGAATAATCACCTGCTTATGCAAACCTTCTTATGTGTCAGGATAGCTCAAGGTACTTTGCATACAATGCGTGACTTTGAGATACACTGACTGTTGTAACTTAAGTCATTAAGGGAAAAATAACAAGCCCATGTTATTTCAGCAGTCTCTAGATCCTACAGTTTGCATAACAGCTTATTGCATTTCTGAAGTGGGAGATCACAGACCAATTTATACAGAAGCTGCTGTCAAAGTGATAACCCCAGATTCCAGAGATCTGTCCTTTGATGATTGCCTAGCCATTACTTTGCAAAGGAAACTCAGCTCCAGTGACTGCAGTGCCACGTCAAAGATGGGCTGCGAAGATATTGTTCTGTCCTTTCATATTTGACCCGTTATGTCCTCAGACGGAGTGCTGCTTTCTGTTCAAGAGAAATACACAGAGTGGGTCCCTACAAAGAACTGCAAACACAAGCTCTCACCCCCTATGGGGGTGGGGTTGGGGATGAACTCTGGTTTAAACTGTCTCATTGCTTGGGGAGGGGGGTGGGGGTGGTTGCTTGCCACGTAGAGAGAAAGACGGACTTGCATTCTGATAGCACCTTTCATTTCATCACATCCCAAGGAGATTACCAGCCATTGGCGTCCTTGCGAAGTGCTGTCACTGTTGGGATGCAGGGTGATTTGTGCACCCAGCAATGGCGTGAGTGAGTAACGTCTCATGATTGCAGCCAGGTTGATTGAAGTGTAAATAATGGCTCCCAGGACATTGGGATTAACTCCCAAGCTCCTCACCCAACAGATCATTGGTGCCACCAACAAGAGCAAATGGCTGTGTGGTAGCCTCTCACTGGTGAGGAATGCTCTGAGGGTGTGATCAAATCTCACCATGACAGCTTATAGAACGTTCAACTCCAGTTACTAAATCTGGAGTTGAAGTGATGGCGATTATAAAGGTACCATTCATTGTTGGAAAACACCTATCTTGTTCACTAATGTCCATAAAAGGAATGACAAAGTGGCCATTTTGGCTGTATCTCGAGGATATGCTGATGATAAAGTAACTACACAGAGCTTGGGCAGAGGGAACGCAGGCTGCTCCCAGCTGATATTCCCACCCTGGGTACACACTGCTGAACCGGACACTCAGCTCATTGGTGTTTGACTTGGCTTAGGTTCAAAACAAATGCTAGTGAATTCATAGTTTGCAGAGAGGTCCTGGTTGTTCCTGAAGCATGACGAAGGTGTCACATAAACAGAAGAGCAGGCTCTTATGTGTGACTGCACCTCTTTCAGACCTGCACACCTTCCTGTCTCTCAGGCACATCTCATATCCCCATGCAGTCTGAACAGCTTTCACTCACTCGCTCACTTTCTTTTTTTTATATATAGATATTTTGATTGAAAATTTAACATGTTTTTACACATTTACAAAAGAAAAGTATTAAAAAACCCCAAGTATAAACATTGATATACAGTTAAATCTTAAATAAATAATAACCAAAATCTATCAAACAAGATAAAAAAGAAATACCAAGAGAAAATAAACTCAACTAACTACTCATCTAACCTACAACTAACCAGAGGGTATGATTAAAACTCTTACACTATTCAAGAGAAAAAAAAAACCCAATTGGTAACATAGAAATTGAGCATTGATATACATGCTCGGACTGTGTTAACATCAGATCACAACAAAACCCGTATTCGTGCAGGATTCCTCTCCTAAGGGACCCCGGACCAGCCAGGTTCACCCTCTCAATTAAACAAAGGCCCTTGTTAGGATAACTGAGATATCTGTATTTGTGTAATTCAAGAAGGGCTGCCATATTTTCTGGAGTAATTCGTTTTTTCTCTCAGTGCACCATATTTGTAAGGAAGTCAGGGGGAGTATATCCCATAATTATTCTGTGCCAACTCGAAAGTCCATGAGGGCCCTCAGCCACCCAGTTTACCAAAATGTTTTTCCTTGCACAGAAAGAGAGAATCTCTTCCCTGTCATAATTTCAGGTGTTCTTTAATCAATAAATGTGTCTCCTATAGGAGAGCTATATCGATCCTTTCTTTCTTGGGATTTGATAATATTCTCCTTCTTTTGATTGGTGAATTACTCCCCATGACATTCCAGGTGCACCATTTAATCAACCCGATCACCCATAATCACTGGGCAAGTCCAAGACCCCCCGGCAGAAGAAACCCTATCCAAAACATCCCGAGCATAGAGCATATAAAACTCACAAAAATAAAAGCTCTTTAATACATTCAGATCAATATAATATAAAACTATTTCTAAATAAAAAAATATAAAACGCATTTAAACAGAGATCTTCCCCCTTATTCCCAGGGGGCATCACTTCCTTTCCAAAAAACCCATCATAACCTCTCCCAACCAGTGCCCCACCCTTGGCCCAGGCACCCCACGATAGGATAAAGAAAATTCAAGTATACTACTGAGCTAGAACTAACAGGGAGTACCCTATCCCCCACCCACACCAACACCTGGGTATATTTGGTAATATTAATACCATATATGAACATATGACTATAAAATTACAGTCTCAGCAAATAATAATTAAATATAGCAATACAAAATAACAGGGGAAAACAACCCCGCTCCTAAGGACAAAGATAAAATAGGATAAGGTAACCACCTTCCCCCCATCTACATTAACTAGACCCCCTGGCCTATATATAAAAAAAAAGGGGGAGAAAACCGCTAAGTGAAGAATAAATAAATAAACCCATCTTCCCACCCCCCGGAGATAATATTAAATAGTAAGTTAATGAAAGGAAACAAAAAAAGGGGGTACACCGGGGTGGGGGGAGGGCAAAACAACATCAATTAACTCTTATAAATTTATCTAAGAGAGTCCAAAAGTTCCTTGGCCTTCTCCGGTGATCCGAAGTTATACACGGACCCTTCATGGCTGAAGCGTAGTGTAGCTGGGTAGCGCAAGGAGTACTGAATGTTTAAGTCCCTTAAACGCCTCTTCGCTTCATCAAATGCCTTCCTCTTTCGGACTAAAGCTAGGAAAAAGTCCTGAAATAACAATCTTGGATCCTTTATAAATCACGGCTTGGGGATCTTTCCCAAGATTTCTGGAAGCTTCCAAGAGCATCTGCCTCTCCTTGTAGCTCTGCAGCCAGAACAGGACCTGGCGGGGACGCTGGTTCGAGCTGGGCCTGCGTATTGCGACCCGGTAGGACCATTCCACCCTTACCTGGCCTGATCCAGCCTCCAGATTTAAAAGCTGTGGAAGCTACTGCTTGAGGAACACTAAGCTGGTCTTCCTCTTCCCGTTCGGGAAGGCCAGCAAACAAATATTGTTTCAACAGCCTCGAGAATCGAGGTCGTCAGTGTGATTCTCTAAGGTCCGGACTTGCTGTTCAAGAGTCCGGACCCGATCCACGGCCGATTCTGCTATGATCTCAGAGGACGTGGCCTTTAGCTCTGCCCCTCCGACTCAGCGCTCAATTTCTTCGATGTCTCAGCCTTGCTTTTGTAGCGCGGCCGAGAGAGAGTCCCATCGGCTTTGGGACTCTTCAATGAAAGCATCGATCTTCGCATCGAGTTTAGAGATGATTTCCACAAGGCTCGTCGCTGTAGGTACGTCCCCCGGGGCGGCTGTGGACACCTCTGCTGCAGCTGGGGAGGGGTTCCTGCCTGCTGAGAACTGCGGGCTCCTTTCCCCCTAGTCATTTTTACAGGAGACTAGACTGTTTAAATTTAAAACTATTTTAAATGATTTGGTGAGTGTGGTGGAGGTGGGTGGCCCACTTTGCCCAGGTCTTGGGAGGAGCACTATAGACACAGACGTAAAACAAAGGCAGAAGAACAAAGAAAAAACAGTTCCCAACTTAACAAGAAGGGCTGTAAAGTGGTCCGCAATGGGCCTGGGGGCCAGGCGTGCGCCCCCTTCACTGTGCCACTGCTGTGGAACAAAAGTTGCCACTCTTTGGCACCATCTTACCTCCACTGATACTGTCGCCACTAAGTCCTCACTGGACTATGCCAATGCAGATGCCACCGTTGCTGCCAGGTACATGATACTCTATGCCACTTTGGGCCTACCTTGTCAATGCAGCCACTGGCAAAGGACCAGGGATCATTGCACAAAGGTTAGAGGTCAGCAGTTCCTTCACTTCCCAGAGAATGGCGGACTGAGGAAGCTGGCTGTCACCATGACTATTTCATCACATGCAGTTCCTGGCTAGGGTGGAGATAATTGGATATAAAAGATGGGTGGAACAATAAATAAGATAAATTTGTGGTCAGTTCTTCTGTCCTCAAGATTTCGATTACTCAAGTGGGTGGAGTGGAATTTTCTCAATGAAGCAAGTGTATCCCATCACATTCTTGACTTGGGCCTTGTTGATGGTGGACAGGCTTAAGGGAGGCTGCAGGATTCCCAGCCTCTGACCTGCTCTCGCAGCCACATAGCGAAAAAACCAAAAGAACGGCGGATGTGGGAAATCAGAAACAACAGAAATTGCTGAAGAAACTCAGCAGATCTGGCAGCATCTGTGGAGAGAAAGCAAAGTTAACGTTTCAGGTCCAGTGACCTTTCCTCAAAACTGATGGTCGCTGGGAAAAGTTTGGTACATATGCAGAAGATCAGCTGGGGAATAAACAAGAGGCGGAGATAGAGCCCAAAGAGAGAGGAGGCAGGCAGACAAAGGAGTGGGTAAAGGTCAGTCTGGGGGCTATTAGTGGCTGACAATGGTTTATGTTTAGTAGTAGCCCATGTGATGACAAGGTCTGCTGTGTGGGGGTGGGGCCTGAGACAGATGTTGGCCAGGGAACAAGGTGGGGTGTTGAAGGGGCAGGTAACTGGAAGCTCAGGGCCTGTTTTTCAGGCAGAGTTCCACAAAATGGTCACCGAGTCCGCACTACAGCAGATCACCACATTGATATGGTGAGTCCAGTTCAGTTTCTGGTCAATGCTAACCCCCAGGATGTTGATAGTTGGTTTTGGGGGAGGGTCTTCCATGATGGTAGTGCCATTGAATATCAAGGAGAGATGGTACAGAGATGGCCATTGCCTGACACTTACAGACTGCGAATATTACTTGTCAGGATTAGAGGGGTGCTGGAAAAGGGCTTATGCCCGAAACGTCGATTCTCCTGTTCCCTGGATGCTGCCTGACCTGCTGCGCTTTTCCAGCAACACATTTTCAGCTGCTGGAAAAGCACAGGTCAGGCAGCATCCAAGGAGCAGGAAAATCGAGGTATCAGGCTCTCCATGACTACCTGGTCAGGTCCACACCCCCCAACAACCCACCCTTCCGTCCTGGCACCTTCCCCTGCCACTGCAGGAATTGCAAAGCCTGCGCCCACACCTCCTCCCTCACCTCCATCCAAGGCCCCAAAGGAGCCTTCCACATCCAAAGTTTCACCTGCACTTCCACACGTCATTTACTGTATCCGTTGCTCCTGATGCGGTTTCCTCTACAGTGGGGAGACCGGACACCTTCTCGCAGAGCACTTCAGAGTACATCTCCGGGACACCCACACCAATCAACCCCACCGCTCTGTGGCCAAACATTTCAACTCCCTCTCCCATTCTGACGAGGACATGCAGGTCCTGGGCCTCCTCCACCGCCACTCCCTCACCACCCGACGCCTGGAGGAAGAATGCCTCAGCCTCTGAAGATCTCTACCCTTGGGAGGGGTGTCTCTGTTCCGCGATCGGTCAAATAATCAACGGGAATGCAGACTGCTTCGGCAAGATTTCACAGTTTATTTCGACACTGGGCACAGGTTTGTCCAGCAACACAGACGTTAACAGCTTCTTTGGAGAAGCTGCAACTTCACTTGGAACAAAGGCAAGTTTTATATGTTTCTTAAGGAATAGTACAGCCTTAATTGCAGAGTAAATCCAATAAAGTGTAATAAAAATGACATTAGACAGCAGGTTAATCCAATGATATTTCCTGGGAAACAAAGTTGTTTACCACCTATTATCTCTCCGCACCTGCATTTCAAGGTTTACTGGGATAGTTAGTAATATCCTATCTAGCTTAGTTAATTTCATACTGGGAAGGCTCCAATGTCTGCTTTATCTTTTGATTCAGTTAGCTCAGCAAGGCAGGAATGCAGCTTTAAGCAGGGTGAGAAGCCATTTTAAACAGTGTTAATTTGCAGCCTGGAGCCATTTTTTTATGTTACCTTGCATTGAGAAGCCATTTTGCGGTTAATAAAAGCATGCACAAAATGGTCACTCCTGACAACAGCCTAAATCCAGATTTTAGATCCTCAGCTAGAGACCCTCCAACCCCATGGTATCAATGTGGACTTCACCATTTTCCTCATTTCCCCTCCCCCCACCTCACCCCAGTTCCAACCTTCCAGCTCAGCACCATCCTCATGACCTGTCCCACCTGTCTGTCTCCCTTCCCACCTATCAGCTCCACCCTCCTCTCCAACCTATCACCTTCACCCCCACCTCCATCCACCTATTGCACTCTCAGCTACCTTCCCCCAGCCCCACCCCCTCCCATTTATCTCTCCACCCCCAAGGGTGGAAAGCCCTTCATTCCTAATGAAGGGCTTTTGCCTGAAACGTCAATTCTCCTGCTCCTCGGAGGCTGCCTGACCTACTGTGCTTTTCCAGCACCACTCTAATCTTGACTCTAATCTCCAGCATCTGCGATTCCACTTCTGCCTACATTACTTGTCAGCCCAAGCCTGGATATTGCCTAGACCTTGTTGCATTTGGACATGAGCTGCTTCAGTATCTGAGTCATTAATGGTGCTGAACATTGTTCACCGAAGATATTGTACATGCTCACTTCTGACCTTATGATGGAGGGAAGGTCATTGAAGCAGCTGAAGATAATTGGACTATTATACGTTTCTGACGAGCTGGAAGTTTAGAGGTGGTCATGGGCTGCTTGAGAACCGCTCTCTAATGCGCTGAGTTCATCTGCAATGTCTTCTTATATAGTGGACGGGTCTGCCAATACTCATTGTTTGCACAGGAACAGGTGGTGTCCATTCAGCCCCTTGAGCCTGCTCAGCCAATCAACAAGACCATGGCTGCTCTGTGACCTGACTCCACATCAACAATGACAGAGTTTTGAGAAGATTTGTAGCTCAGGTTGAGGTTCTGGTTGTAGGTTTGCTCGCTGAGCTGGAAGGTTCATTTCCAGATGTTTCGTCACCATACTAGGTAACATACTAGTGGACCTCTGGGCAAAGCACTGCTGATGATTCCTGCTTTCTATTTATATGTTTGGGTTTCTTCGGGTTGGTGATGTCATTTCCTGTTCTTTTTCTCAGGGTGTGGTAGATAGGGTCTAACTCTGTGTTTGTTGATAGAGTTCCAATTGGAATGCC
This sequence comes from Chiloscyllium plagiosum, assembly GCF_037043375.1. Lineage (NCBI taxonomy): Eukaryota > Metazoa > Chordata > Chondrichthyes > Orectolobiformes > Hemiscylliidae > Chiloscyllium > Chiloscyllium plagiosum. Next base: position 24,652,568 of record NW_028270191.1, on the reverse strand, counting down.
ATGCTGCATTGGCACCGAATTACTGTATTGGTAAGGGAAAGTAATGTCTGTGGCACTGTCATCATGCAGGAATTGGCACCTTAAGTACAAGAGGGGAGAAAGCGTGTTATTTGCAACAAGGGAGAGCAGAAGAGGTGTGGGGGAAGAACAAGAATATCCCCATCAAAACTGTCTCTTATAGGTGTCTCATTGCTGGCTACTTAATGCAGTCCATGATCTGAACCACTGATGTACGATAATACCAGTATAGGCACGACGGACTGAATAGACTCCTCGAAACCCAGTGGGATTGATTGTGACAGTTCTCCAGAGTGCGCAGGCAGACAGAATGTAGCAACCATACTCCCAGTTACATGTTGCATGATGTGCCATTCAGTACTTTACTCCTAACACGATTTCCTTCTACTTGCAGGAACATTGCTATAAACCTTCCCTCGAAGCCACAGGAACACCAGCATCACTGATCTGCCTCAATGTCTATTTCTCATCGCACTCTCTCAACAACGCCCTCGATTCCTTTCTGCTCTGTGTGTTTATCTCACCTCCACTTGAGTACATCTGTCCTATTCACCTCAGCCCACTCTGTGCCATTGATTTCAGTCACTTACAGCACCGATTGAGGCCATTCGCTCCATCCTATCCTTCCTGGCTCTCTGAAGAGGGATCCAGTCAGTCTTAATTCCCCCACCATAGTGCTGGTGTAGTGGAGGAGACCACATGGGATAGAATCACACCACAACAAATTTTAATGGAACAAAAGTCTGAAATTGAAAACTAGTCTCAGTGATGGTGTCCATGATAAGTACCATCAATGATTATATAAAACCTACCTGGTTCACTCATGTCCTTTCAGGAGGGAAATCTGCCATCCTTACCTGGTCTGGCCTACACGTGACTCCAGTCACGCAGAAAGGTGGCTGACTCTTAACTGTCCTCTGAAATGGTTGAGCCAGAGTCTTACAGCACGGAAACAGCTCTTTTGGTCCAACACGTCCATACTGACCAGATATCCTAAACTAACCGAGTCCCATTTGCCAGCATTTAGCCTATATCCCTCCAAACCCATCCTATTCATATACCCATCCAGATACCTTTTAAATGCTGTCGTTATACCAGCCTCCACCGCTTCCTCCGGCAGCTCAGTCCATACACGCACCACCTTCTGCGTGAAACTGTTGCCCCTTGGGTCCCTTTTATATCTTTCCCCCCTCATCCTAAACCTATGCCCTCTCGTTCTGGACTCCCCCCACCCCAGGGGGAAAAGACCTTGTCATTTTACCTTATCCATGCCCCTCATGATTTTATAAACCTCTATAAGGTCACCCCTTAGCCTCCAACGCTCCAGGGAAAACAGCCCCCAGTCTGTTCAGCCTCTCCCTATAGCTCAGTCCCTCCAACCCTGGCAACATCCTTGTAAACCTTTTCTGAACCCTTTCAAGTTTTCCCTGGAGCATTTGGAGGCTGAGGGGTGACCTTAAAGAGGTTTGTAAAATCATGAGGGGCATGGATAGGATAAATAGATAAAGTCTTTTTCCTGGGGTGGGGGGAGTCCAGAACTAGAGGGCATAGGTTTAGGGTGAGAGGGGAAAGATATAAAAGAGACCCAAGGGGGAACCTCCTCACACAGAGGGTGGTACGTGTATGGAATGAGCTGCCAGAGGAAGTGGTGGAGGCTGGTACAATTGCAACATTTAAAAGGCATGTGGATGGTTATATGAATAGGAAGGGTTTGGAGGGATATGGGCTGGGTGCTGGCAGGTGGGACTAGATTGGGTTGGGATATCTGGTCGGCATGGACGAGTTGGACCAAAGGGTCTGTTTCCATGCTGTACAGTTCTATGAGTCTAAGTCACTCAGTTCAAGGGACAACTAGGAATGGGTGACAAGTGGTGGTTCTGTAAGTGATTCCCATGCCTCATGCAAGAATCAGGATGAAAACTCGCCCATTCTTTCCCTTCACTTCCTGAAAGTCTATTTCCCTCAGCGCCCCAACTAATTTCACGTTTTAAAAAAAAAAAATCAGCTGTCATTTCCATTTCTTGCCCATGTTGTGGGTGGTGAGGTTTTCACTGGGGCCATCTACTATGTAAAGGTATCTACCTCATATCCCTTTACATTTCACCTTAAATCTGCATCTCCTAACCCTTGTACCACTGATTAAGAGAGACGGCCTCTCTGTGTCTACCTCATCTCGACTTGTCATAGTCATGTATGTTCGAATAAAAAGGCAAAATCCTGCAGATGCTGGAAATCTGAACTAAAAACAGAAAGTGCTGGAGAAACTCAGCAGGTCTGGCAATATCAGTGGAGAGAGAAGAATTAATGTTTTGCATCTGGTAGAAGTCTTCTTCAGAACAATTTTCAGAGTCTTCAGTTAAGAGTCACAGCATTACCCCAGTTTCATTCTCCACAGATACTGCCAGACCAGCTGAGTGTCTCCATAATTCTTGGTTTTCACCTCAATCAAATCTCCCCTCTGCTCCTAGAGATACAATCCCAGCTTCTCGGACTTAATCTCCGGGTTAAAATGCCCAGAGTTATTATTGACTATCTATCTCGGAAAAATAATCTCCAGGAAGTGATTTGAGGAAATGTCCTCTCTCACAATAATGCCATCCAATCAGGAAGTATGTTCCTCTTCTTTGGAGAAAACCCCTTGCTTCCTTGCCTTGCCCAAGTGGCCACTCCTGGCTATTTGACTGGGTGAGGCATCACAGCAGAATTCCAAAAAGCCACCTCCGCTCTGGCACCACAAGCCCAAGGAAGGCATCACTGTATTGCAGACAGAGCAAGGAGCCGTGACTAGTTCTATGTCCCACCCCTCCAAACTGAGGGCTAATTGCAGCCTGACACCAGGCACACCCACCCGAGATGGAGGAGACAGGAAGTTGGATTCACAATGAGATAATCCCAGACAAAATGTAACATGTCTCTCTCTCTGTGACTAACACACACTAATTACAGATGGAAATAAACTGCAGCAACATGCAATTTCCCAACACACTGCAGTTTTGGTCTCCTTACCTGAGGAAGGATGTTCTGGCAATGCAGGGAGTGCAGCTCGATTTCCCAGACTGATTCCTGGGAATAACAGGATTAATGTATGAAGAGAGACTACATTGATTAGGACTATATTCACTGGAGTTTGGAAAAATGGGGGAGGAGGGGAGGGGAGATTCTCAGAAACCAATAAAACTCGACAGGACTAGACAGGGTAAAAACAGAAAGGATGGACCGGGGAGTCCAGAACCAGGAGGTCACAGGCTAAGGATACTGGATAGACCATTTCACACTGAGATCAGGAGAAATGGCTTCACCCAGAGACTGGGGAGCCTGTGGAATTCTCTCTCACCAAAATCAATTGAGGCTAAAACGCTGAATGTTTTCAAGGAGGCATTTGGTACTGTTATAGAGTCATAGAAATGTACAGCATTGAAGACAGAGATTCCTGCAATACAGTATTGGCCGTCTTTCCTACCAGTGGCAGTGCTTACTGTGTCAACACTTCCCCCTGCTACGTTTTGGTCCCTGTACTTCCCAGACTGTTACCCAGGACTGGGGAAATCCTACCAATTCACTCAATTTCTCTCTCCACAATGTTGCCAGGCCAACTGTCTCTTTCCAGAATTTTCTACCTTTCAGATTTCCAGCAAAAGCAGGACAGACAAGGAACAAGAGTCGGTCACTCAGCCCTTTAAGCCTGTTCCGCCATTCAATAAGATCGCAGCTGATCTGATTTCAACCTCAACTCTACACTTCTGCATATCCCCCGATAATCTTTCATCCCCCTTGGTTATCAAGAATCTATCTCCCTCTGCCTTCAACATATTGAAAGATTCTGCATCCACTGCCTTTTGAGGAAGGGAATTCCGAAGACTCAACTCTCAGAGAGAAAAAGAAAATTTCCTCATCTGTTTTAAATGGGCAGCCACTTATTTTAAAACCATGACCCCTAGTTTCCTCATCTCCGTTTTAAATTTTAAAACAATGACTCTAGTTCTAGAATTCTCCCACAAGAGGAAACATCCTTTCCACACCCACCCGGTAAAGTCTCCTCAGGATTTTATATGTTTTAATTAAGTCACCTCTGACTCTTCTAAACTCCAGATGATACAGGCCCAGCTTGTCCAACCTTTCTTCATAAGGCAATCTGCATATTCCAGGGAATAGTTCAGTAAACCATCTCTTAATCGGTTCTAATGCAACATACCACTCCATCAGTGACCAGTAGAGTCATAGTATCAAACAGCATGGAAACAGACCCTTCAGTCCAACCAGTCCATACCACCCATAATCCCAAACTAAACTAGTCCCACCTACCTGCTCCTGGCCCATATCCTTCCAAACCTTTCCTACTCATGTGCTTATCCACATGTCTTTTAAGCGTTATAACTGTACTCACATCCACCACTCACTCAGGAAGTTCATTCCACAGACAAACAAGTCAAAAGAATTTGCCCCTCATGTCTTTTTAAAATCTTTCTCCTCTCACCTTAAAACTATGCCCCCAAGAACTGAAATCCCCCCCCTCCCCCAACAACCCTCGAGCAAAGACACCTACCATTAACCCCATTTATACCCCTCATAATTTTATAAACCTCTATCCTATGCTCCAGTGAAAGAAGTCCCAGCCTATCCAGCCTTTCTTTATTACTCAAACCTTCCAGACCCAGCAACATCCTGGTAAATCTCCCCTGAACTCTCACCAGCTGAATAAAATCCTTCCGATAACAGGGCAACCAGAACTGGACAAAGTATTCCAGAAGGGGCCTCACCAACGTCCTGGGCAACGGAAGTATACTTTGCTCTTGGAGATGAACTGAAGTATTGAAAATGAGCAGGCAGATTTTATCCTACTAATCATCGGCTGTACTGTATTATCGGAGGAATTCGCCAAAAGAAATCAAGCGTGTTAGACTTCATAAGCTTAGCTTTTATTTGTTTCTTATTAATGGCTTCTGGTAGTAAGCCATAATTAGGCTTAATTCACACTTTTAAGCAAATGTGCTAAATTAATAAAGAGTCCAGAAGCCAGGTTAGTATATCAAGCTTAATTGAATGAAAAGTCTAACACTACAGAGCTTGGAAAGATGTAATAAATCCAGAACTATTCAGCCAGTAGCTGGGAAAGTTTCAAAGTTTCAGTGCATTAACCACTCCTCATTTTTTTAAACTGTCACCTTCTAAAAAGGTCTGCACTCATATAGCGTTTTTCAAATACCTCGAGACACTTCATGGTTTTTGAGATGTCGCCACTGGAATGCGCACAAGATCCCACGAACAGCAATACCATAACAAACCACAGAAACTCCCCCCCAGACCAGAAGCCGCCAGCTTCTCTTTGAAATTTTTCACACCACCTCCTCCCACTCCCTCCCAGGGCGTGCAGGCAGGTTTAACATCCCGAGACAGCACCGCCAACAGTCCAGCCGCAGTACTGCACGGACATACGGCCTTGGCGTTCTGTGCTCAAATTCCCAAGTGGCCCTGGTACCAGCCCCTTCTGAATCAGCTCTACTTGGATGTGCTGCTGGAGGTCTCACCAAATAAAACGCTCGCTTCTGCTGCCTCATCTCCAACCAGCTGCTGCTAACTGGAAGTAAGTGTACAGAAACCCACTGTTTAGTTTGTTGCCCCTCAGATTTTTGTCCTAAGTTTATTTGCAGCAGAGTTCCGGTGATTAACCTTTATTCCTGAAGGCACCAGGGCAACCCGGGAGAGTTGTCAACCTAATGTTTGCACTTCACACGCTTTTGACCTATGTATGTCTGTGGAAAGGTAAGGACACACATTGGATAGACATTGGATAGGTAACAGCAAACATTTAAAGAACACTGGGAGAAACTGCGACAATTGTTCATTGCAGTCTGGCACACAAATCAAAGGTAAAAAGTGGCTCAATTATGGCTAATTAAGGAAATTAGGAATCGCATTAGATCCAAGGTAGGGCCATCCAAATTGGCCAAAAAAAGACCAGCAGGCCTGAGGATTGGGAGCAGTTTAGATTTCAGCAAAGGAGGACAAAGGGGTTGATTAAGAGAGGATGAATAGAGTATGATAGAAAGGTTGTAGGGAACACACAAACTGATTGGAAAAGCTTCTATAGATATGTGACGAGAAACCGATTAGTGAAGGTGGTGATCCCTTGCAGCCAGAAACAGGGGAAGTTATAATGGGGAACCAAGAGATGGCAGACCAATTAAATACATTTTTTGGTTCTGCCTTCACAAAGGCGAACACAAATAACATGTCAGAAACGTTGGGGAACACCAGGGTCTAGTGACAGGGAGGAACTGAAGGAAATCAGTATTAGTAGAGAAATGGTGTTTGGGGAAATTGATGGGACTAAAGGCAGATAAATCCCCAGGGCCTGATAATCTACAGCCCAGAGTGCAATAGGAAGCTGCCCTAGAAATAGTGCAGGCATAGGTAGTCATCGTTCAGGATTCAATAGACTCTGAACAGTTCCTATAGATTGGAGGGTCATTAATGGAAGCCCACTATTTAAAATAAAGGTGGTAGAGAGAAAACTAGGAATTATGGACTGGTTAGCTGAACATCAGTCATGGGGAAAATGCCACAGGCCATTATAAAAGCAGAGCCCCCTGTTTGTCCAGAAACTGAACTCAGATTTGACCTTCGAGTCTGCTCCCCCATTCAATATGATCATGGCTGATCATCCAACTTAGTCCCTGTTCCTGCTTTCTCCCCGTAACACTTAGATCCTTTTAGCCCTAAGAACTGTATCTAACATAGGGTCATAGAGATGTACAGCATGGAAACCCGTCCAGGCTGACCAGATATCCCAACCCAATCTAGTCCCACCTGCCAGCACCTGGCCCATATCCCTCCAAACCCTTCCTATTCATATACCCATCCACATGCCTTTTAAATGCTGTAATTGTACCAGCCTCCACCACTTCCTCTGGCAGCTCATTCCATACACGTACCACCCTCTGTGTGAAAAGGTTGCCCCTCAGGTCTCTTTTTAAATCTTTCCGCTTTCACCCTAAACCTATGCCCTCTAGTTCTGGACTCCCCCAACCTGGGAGAAAGTCCTTGTCTATTCACCCTATCCATGCCCCTCATGATTTTACAAACCTCTATAAGGTCACCCCTCAGCCTCCGATGCTCCAGGGAAAACACCCCAGCATGTTCAGCCTCTCCCTGTCTGAAAACTACAGTCAGAAAGCAGAATGATTGGAGAGGTGTGTCCCTGAGTCAGGATAGAGTGGGCGGCCTATCTGAGCTGTGGTGAAATATATTGTTGACAGGGCTGAACAAATTAGGGCAGGTGCTATCACTCAGTGCGATTCTTGAAGGAAGAGGCAATGAGGACATAAAGATATTCAGGGACCCTTTTGGCAGCATTCAACAGTGAAAACATTTCACACAAACATTTGTCCGGTCTAATGACACATTCTGATCCCATCCCTGCATTCCCACCTCCAGTAAGAACAGCAGGAAGCCATTCAACCTGTTTTCCCGTTTAATCAGATCATGGCGGACCCTTATCCGAACTGGATCCACTCACCTTGGTCCCCATAACGCTGGATTCCCTTTACCCAGCAATCCCAGAAATCAAGCAACCCATCCAGGGAACGCTATTCGTCTGGCGATAGGTGATGTCAGTGTTCTTCAGACTGAACTGGGAATTTTTTTTTGGTCGCGATTTCCATTTGGGCCTTTACTGGTTGTCATAGCCACCAGGAATGTTCCTTTTGCAGAGCTGTTGGCTGACTCCGGTCGGCAAATGCCGAGTGGCCGCAGGTCTGGGATGGAATTCCAACCACCGCCCAATACTTCCGCACAAACCCGTGGCTTTACAAATCCTTGATGTTTCGGATCGACTTGGAGATATCACAACACACAGCTGGAACAGGCAGGACTTGAACTTGGGGAGCCTGAGCTCAGAGGCAGGGACACTCCCACTGTGAAAAAAGAGCCACTGTTCGCTGCAAGTTTGGTCCGTGCTGATTAGAGTCGGCCAGGTTTAATCCTGGTTGGTCCTGAGTTGGTTAATCTCAGCCAAGTAATGGGCTTGAACTGACCCCACACCTGCCAGCTGCAGACCCAATTCTGGACCATTGCCCCACTCTGCCCAGATGTGTACCAAGGGGCAGCTGTACCATTCAGCCCCTGAGTCTTTACCTCGTTGCCCCATCTGACTGAATGCCAGGACAGGCTCAAGGAACTGAAAGGCTTCTTCCTGAGGATATTGGGCACCATCAGAAGGTGTCCTTAGAGTGGGAGGAAGCTTCACATAAACAGGGAATGGTGCCATGGCCAAATTACTGGGAGGAATTTGATGGCGTCTTCAATAAAGGGGTGGAGGGGGAAAGACAGCAGCAGAGGAGTTGGGCCGAAGGGCCTGTTTCCGTGCAGTATGACTCCATGACTTGGGGCATTGAGTTGGGATAAAACACCCCAGGTGCTACACACAAGGTAAAGGAAGGACAAGGATGTACGACTCGCCTGCTTATACAGAATCACGTTTGTCAAGTGGCTCTCTCTGTGCTACACATTCTGGTTATTCTGTGATTCACTGGTGGGATTTAAATTGCCTACTTTCCTTGCATTAATATGACTGAGACTTTATAAATGGAGCTGTCACTTAACAAGTGCTTAATACACATCACTTTGATCCCTGTACAAAGGCTGGGTTACACTTTACTCTTCAAGTGATGTCTACTTAATTAAAAAAACAGCACCCGTGTTTTGTGTCTTAATTACCTTTTAATCACACATTTCACAGCATTCTCATGTTTCTGTGTCAAACACAGACACCCACACACACACACGCTTGCATACAAATTTTCCAAGGGGCTGCAAATTTAGCTGATTAAACGTCTGGAAACTTCCAAAGAATTCTCGGCCTCTTTTGCTTTACATCGTCCCTCGAGCTGGTCCCTTTTCCCAAGTGACCACTACCTGCGCACCAGCTGGGGCAAGGCAGGCAGGATATTCGACATTGTTAGCATGATGCCAACGATCAATCCATGGGGTGTGACAGGACAGAGATGAGAAATTGGAGCTGGAAACCCAGAGGGGTTTGGTTTGCTCTCTACGGAGGGAATTCAACAGAGACTAAGGGATTCCTGCTGAACCGATGAAGGTAGTGCTGTCCAAAGCCAACACACTATCCACTGAGCAATGATGTGAGGAGGGTGTGATGTTGAGGGAAGCGTTTCACTCACTTCTATTTATAAATATTCCTTCTGTTGTCAGAGAGTCAGAGGGTCATACAGCATGGAAACAGACCCTTCGGTCCAACTCGTCCAGGTTTCCCAATCCAATCTAGTCCCACCTGCCAGCACCCGGCCCATATCCCTCCAAACCCTTCCTATTCATGTACCCATCCAAATGCCTCTTAAATGTTGCAATTGTACCAGCCTCCACCACGCACTCATCACCCTCTGTGTGAAAACGTTGCCCCTCAACTCCCTACTAAATCTTGCTCCTCTCACCTTAAACCTAGTTTTTAGATGGTTAAAACATAGAAGGATGCCATTTGGTCTTTTGTGTCTGTGCCTCTCCCCCAGCTGCTCCCTGCGCGTTCCTTCTTTTCCGGTAATTATCCGATTCCATTTGTGAAAGGTTCGATTGAACCAACCTCACCCAACCCTCTCAGACTGTGCACTCCTGATCCGAACCACCCACTTTGTGAAAAAAAAAGTTTCCTCTGCCAGTCCCCTTAAATCTGTGCCTCTCAATCCTTCCACCGACAGAAACAGTTCCCCCCCCCCAGCACTCGGCCACCTGCCAGCGCCCGGCCCATATCCCTCCAAACCCTTCCTATTCATATACCCATCCAAATGCCTCTTAAATGTTGCAATTGTACCAGCCTCCACCACTTCCTCTGGCAGTTCATTCCATACATGTACCACCCTCTGTGTGAAAAGGTTGCCCTTTAAGTCTCTTTTATATCTTTCCCCTCTCATCCTAAACCTATGCCCTCTAGTTCTGGACTCCCCCACTCCAGGGAAAAGACTTTGTCTTTTTACCCTCTCCATGCCCCTCATGATTTTATAAACCTCTAAGGTCAGCCTTATGCCTCCGACACTCCAGGGAAAACAGCCCCAGCCTGTTCAGTCTCTCCCTATAGCTCAAACCCTCCAACCCTGGCAACATCCTTGTAAATCTTTTCTGAACCCTTTCCAATTTCACAACATCTTTCCGATAGGAAGGAGACCAGAATTGCATGCAATATTCCAACAGTGGCCTAACCAATGTCCTGTACAGCCGCAACATGACCTCCCAACTCCTGTACTCAATACTCTGACCAATAAAGGAAAGCATACCAAATGCCCTCTTCACTATCCTATCTACCTGCGACTCCACTTTCAAGGAGCTATGAACCTGCATTCCGAGGTCTATTCTGCATCCTTAGACTGTGACCATCTGGTTCTGGACTCCCCGGTCATTGGGATCATCATTCCTGTGTTTACTCTGTCCAATCCCGACAGAATTTTATAGATTTCTATAAGATCTTCCCTTCGTTCTTCGAAACTCTAGTGAATATAGTCCTAATCGATGTGGTTTGTCTGCACACGTCAGCCCTGCCATCCCAGGAATGAGTCTGGTAAACCTTTGTTGCATTCCCTCTATTGCCAGAACATCCTTGCTCAGGGAAGTAGACCCGGACTGCACACAATACTCCAGGGGTGGTCTCACTCTGTCCAATTGCAGTAAGACATCCCTGCTCCTGTACTCGAATCCTCTTGTTATGAAGGCCAACATACCATTTACCTTCTTCACTGCCTGCTGGACCTGCAATGCCCACTTTCTGCATTTCTGACAATCTTATGTTCTGGGCGGGGGGGAAATTAACAATAAATGTGCTTATTGTACTGCAGAGCAGGTTCGATGGGCTGAATGGCGTCTGTCCAGTCAAAGGGAACTATCATTCAGCAGTGCAGGGTTGAACTGTGAGATTGAAACCTAATGGCAATGAGCTATGTGTCAGTAATGACAGATCAGTAAATATCAGGGAGACCAGGGCTGGGCTTACAGGTGTCCATCGGAAGAGTGCCATGTGGTGAGTGTGTAAGGCAGTGTCCCTGAAACTAGGCCCTAGCAAGTAACAGTGCCTTCAGCAGAGGGGCAATAGGGAAATTAATTTGGTCCCAAAATACAAGGACGTTTTCACAAGGAGTTTCTCGAGTGTTCCACCTTGTGGCAGGTTTATGAACTGCACCCTTTCCCAGGCCGAGTGGGCAAAGTCCAAGCCACATGCTGCAGATCACCCTGGGAAACCACACTGGAAACGAGGCCATGGATAGTAACTGAGCAATGCCTGGAAAAAAACATCTCACCCTCATTGCGAAAATAACCAAAACATTTTTCAGGGCATTAGCAGAAGGACAAATAACAGAAGGTGGCAGATGTAGCTGAAATTACAGAAAGCAAAACAGAACTCTTATAAAGTAGCTTCCAGAAAAGTTATACAAACCTTAGCACACTGTCCATTTATATTTACAGTGTGTTTGCTACCGGTAACTTGGCACTGTAGGGTTTTAAAAGAGTTTAAAATGGCTATGAATATATTAGAGTCATAGAGCTGTACAGCATAGAAACAGACTCTTCGGTCCAATTCATCCATGTTGACCAGATATCCTAAATTAATCTAGTTCCATCTGCCAGCACTTGGCCCATATCCCTCTCAACCCTTCCTATTCATATAACCATCCAGATGCCTGTTAAATGTTGCAATTGTACCAGCTTCCACCACTTCCTCTGGCAGCTCATTCCATACATGCACCATCCTCTGCATGAAAAAGTTGCCTCTTAAGTCCCTTTTATTATCTTTCCCCTCTCACTTTAAACCTATGCCCTCTAGTTCTGGACTCCCCGACCCCAGGGAAAAGACTTTGTCTGTTTATCCTATCTATGCCCCTCATGATTTTATAAACCTTTATAAGGTCACCCCTCAGCCTCCGACGCTCCAGGGAAAACAGCCCCAGCCTGTTCAGCCTCTCCCAGTAGCTCAAATCCTTCAACCCTGACAACATCCTTACAAAATCTTTTCTGAACCCTTGCAAGTTTCATGACATCCTTCCTGTAGCAGGGAGACCAGAATTGGACGCAATATTCCGAACGTTCTCTCTATGAGCTTGATATAACATGCTGAAAGCAGCAGAGCATCAATTCGATTTGCAATGGATTGTTCAGAGGAGTCACTCTGTGAAAGCTTGCTGTTTCGACATCTGCGTGGATCAATGTTACACACGATCACGTGGGATATACCGCACAGGAATAGGCCATTCAGCCCAACCAGTTGATGTCAGGCTTTTTGCTTCACCCGAGTCTCCTTCTATCTCACTGACATCTACCACTCGATGCACTTCCCTCTAATACCTGTTAGCTTCCCTTGAAATCCATCCTTCCTCTTCACTTTAACCACTCCCTCTGGGAGTGGCTTCCATGTTCTTTCCATTCTCTGGGCAAATGGTACCATCTGAATTCTCCATGTCATAAGACAGTCCCTCCATACCAAGGATCAGCCAAGTGAATCTTCCCTGGGCTGCCTCAAATGTCACACTATTCCAGCTGTGGTCCAACTAGTGCCTTGTATAGTTTTAATAAGACTTCCCTACTTTTAGGCTCCATTCTTGGTGACTATCTTATGTTGCCAGTGCCCAGTGATAATGTCCCCAGCAACAGACACATCCTGTCCACTATTTTAAACTGAGAGTAAAGCTCCCTCCACACTGTCCCCCCATCAAATACTCTCAGGACAGGGACAGCACAGGGTTAGATACAGAGTAAAGCTCTCACTACACTGTCCCCCCATCAAAAACTCCCAGGGACAGCATGGGGTGAGATACAGAGTAAAGATCCCTCTACGCTGTCCCCCATCAAACACTCCCAGGGACAGCATGGGATTAGAGACAGAGTAAAGCTCCCTCTGCGCTGTCCCCCATCAACCACTTCCAGGGACAGGAACAACACAGGATTAGTTACAGAGTAAAGCTCCCTCTACACTGTCCCCCATCAAATACTCCCAAGGACAGGGACAGCACAGGGTTAGGTACAGAGTATAAAGCTCCCTCTACACTGTCCCCATCAAACACTCCCAGGTCAGGGACAGCACAGGGTTAGATACAGAGTAAAGCTCCCTCTACACTGTCCCCCCATCAAGCACTCCCAGGACAGTGACAGCACTGGGTTAGATACAGAGTACATAGAACATAGAACATAGAAGAATACAGCGCAGTACAGGCCCTTTGGCCCTCGATGTTGCGCCGATCCAAGCCCACCTAACCTATACTAACCCACTATCCTCCATATACCTATCCAATGCCCGTTTAAATGCCCATAAAGAGGGAGAGTCCACCACTGCTGCTGGCAGGGCATTCCATGAACTTACGACTCGCTGAGTGAAGAACCTACCCCTAGCTTCAGTCCTATATCTACCCCCCCTTAATTTAAAGCTATGCCCCCTTGTAATACCCGACTCCATACGCGGGAAAAGGTTCACACTGTCACCCCTATCTAACCCCCTAATCATCTTGTACACCTCAATCAAGTCACCCCTAAACCTTCTTTTCTCTAATGAAAACAGCCCCAAGTGTCTCAGTCTTTCCTCATACGATCTTCCTTCCATACCAGGCAACATCCTGGTAAACCTCCTCTGCACCCGTTCCAGTGCCTCCACATCCTTCCTATAGTATGGTGACCAAAACTGCACACAATATTCCAGATGCGGCCGCACCAGAGTTTTATACAACTGCATCATGACCTCAGGACTCCGGAACTCAATTCCTCTACCAATAAAAGCCAGTACGCCATATGCCTTCCTCACCGCACTATTTACCTGGGTGGCAACTTTCAGAGATCTGTGTACATGGACACCAAGATCCCTCTGCTCATCCACACTACCAAGTATCCGACCATTAGCCCAGTACCCCATCTTTTTGTTATTCTTCCCAAAGTGAATCACCTCACATTTAGCTACATTGAATTCCATTTGCCACCTTTCTGCCCAGCTCTGCAGCTTCTCTATATCCTGCTGTAACCTGCCACATCCTTCCTCACTGTCAACAACTCCTCCGACTTTCGTATCATCCGCAAACTTGCTCACCCAACCTTCTAACCCCTCTTCCAGGTCATTTATAAAAATGACAAACAGCAATGGTCCCAAAACAGATCCTTGCGGAACACCGCTAGTGACTGCACTCCATGAAGAAACTTTGCCATCAACTACTACCCTCTGTCTTCTTCCATCCAGCCAATTCCTAATCCAAACCTCCAACTCACCCTCAATGCCATATCTCCGTATTTTCTGCAGTAGCCTACCATGGGGAACCTTATCAAACGCCTTACTAAAATCCATATATACCACATCTACCGCTTTCCCCTCATCAACCTCCTTCGTCACCTTTTCAAAGAATTCAATAAGGTTTGTGAGGCACGACCTGCCCTTCACAAAACCATGCTGACTATCCTTGATCACATTATTCCTATCCAGATGTGCATAAATCCTATCCCTTACAATTCTCTCTAAGACTTTGCCCACAACAGAAGTGAGACTCACCGGCCTATAGTTACTAGGGTTATCCCTACTCCCCTTTTTGAACAAAGCTCCCTCTACACTGTCCCCCATCAAATACTCCCAGGGACATGGACAGCACAGGTTTAGAGACAGGGTAAAGCGTGTTACATGGAGTGGCACAGTGGCTCAGCAGTTAGCACTGCTACCTCACAGCGCCAGTGTCCTGGGTTTGATTCCAGCATTGGGTGACGATCTGTGTGGAGTTTGCACGTTCTCCCTGTGTCGAGAGTGTGGTGCTGGAAAAGCACAGCAGGTCAGACAGCATCTGAACAGCAGGAGAATTGACATTTTGGGTATAAGCCCTTCATTAGGAATCCCCATGTCTGCATGGTTTTCCTCTGGGTGCTCCAGTTTCCTCCCACAGTCCAAAGATGTGCAATTCAGGTGAATTGGCCATGCTAAATTGCCCACAGTGTTCAGGGATGTGTAGGTTAGGTGCATTAGTCAAGGATAAATGGTAGGAGAATGGGGTTGGTGTGATCTTAATGGGCCGAAGGGCCTGTTTCCACACTATAGGCATCTTATGATTCTACAACGCACCTCTTTGGCCATCACACCCTGAGGTGGGACTTGATATCCTATCACTCTCCTTTCTGAGTACAATCTGAACTGCACACACTCCTCTCCAGCCAGGATCAGCCCCAGGCCTGAACGGTGTGGGGCCTGCTGGGAAATCCAGGAAAATCGTGCCAGGCCTTTTTTGTTGTCGGGAGCAATGGGTCACGTTTTCCATCAGAGTTCTGGTATTGAGGTGAGATTCTCACCAGTGAGCCATGAGAGGCTTATTGCTCATTGTTTACCCTCACTGTGACTGAATCTCACCTCAATGATACACTGACGGTGAGAATTCCTGACAGGTACCTGGTGACACCAACTCATCACGCACTCCTATGACCTTCCATCTTAGACTCCCTGCACCAACATCTCAAAGTATACACCATGGGCAGTGACTGCCCACAGCCCACATCCATTGATGCTGCCCTCTGACACATGCGAAGCTCTGCACCATCTTGGCACATCTCCAATCCACTTTCACTCTGCTGCTGCACTGCCATCCTACAATTTGGAGTTCACCAGAAACTACCATTAAAATTTTTCCCAGAATGGACCAGGATAGCTCACTCACTCTCTTAGTGTAGACACACACACAGCACCGACCCACATGCTCACAGCGTTGCTGCCCTGACGCTCAGCATTGATGGTCTGTCCAGGGACAGCCACAGAGAAAGGGGTGGAGGGTGGGGGTGGAGAGGAGGGTGATACTGGTCTACAGCGGGTACTGGGAGAGGACTGGCACTAATTTAAGGAGGGCTGTGAGATGACGATGTGGCTACAGATAGATAAGCTATGCGCCCTGGTGTTTAAACCACGGTCCGTTGTGCAGTTACAGATGCAAAGAAGTGCCAGCCATGCCCGCTGTATGCCATGAGAGGCATTGGAAGGAAATGATGCTTGGCCAAAAAAGAGGGTGGCACATTGGGTCAGTGGCTAGCGCTGCTGCCTCACAGCGCCAGGGTCCCAGGTTTGATTCCAGCCTCGGGTGACTGTCTGTGTGGAGTTTGCACATTCTCCCCGTGTCTGTGTGGGTTTCCTCCCACAGTCCAAAGATGTGCAAGCCAGGTGAATTGGCCATGCTAAATTGCCCATAGTGTTAGGTGTATTAGTCAAAGGGAAATGGGTCTGGGTGGGTTACTCTTCGGAGGGTCGGTGTGGACTTGTTGGGCCGAAGGGCCTGTTTCCACTCTGGAGGGAATCTAAAACAGAAGAAAATGGTAAGATTCAGCCCTTGGTGTGGACTAACCAGGGTTTAATATATGTTTGGCACAAGTTAACTCAACCCTTTGGGCGGCACGGTGGGCGGCACGGTGGCACAGTGGTTAGCACTGCTGCCTCGCAGCGCCTGAGACCCGGGTTCAATATCCGCCTCAGGCGACTGACTGTGTGGAGTTTGCACATTCTCCCCGTGTCTGCGTGGGTTTCCTCCGGGTGCTCCGGTTTCCTCCCACAGTCCAAAAGATGTGCAGGGTCAGGTGAATTGGCCATGCTAAATTGCCCGTAGTGTTAGGTAAGGGGTAAATGTAGGGGTATGGGTGGGTTTCGCTTCGGCGGGTCGGTGTGGACTTGTTGGGCCGAAGGGCCTGTTTCCACACTGTAATGAAATCTAATCTAATCTAATCCTTTGAGATAGAAAGACCAGCGCTTAGTTGGGTTATTTCTGTTCATGGCCTCGCCAACTTGGGGAGCTGGTGACAACCAAGAAGGTTCTAGAACATGCTTTATTGTTCATTTATTGCTGCTAGAACTTCCTCACGATTGCCATTCAAGAAATACCATCACCATGGGGACTGCAGCAGCTCAGGTAGGAGGCCTATCGGCCCCTTTCTCATACAAACTTGCCCACACCCTGGCAGCAAATGACAAGAGGCCAATCAACGAGGTGGCACAAATTAGATGGGTCAAATGACCCCCTCTTTGCCTTTGTCAAAAACTTTCTGGACACACAAATATCTGAAATAAATTCGGTCACGGTGCAATTTGCTGATCTCTGGCAGAGTGATGGGACTTTTTTTCATTCTTACACACCGACGAACACTTGAAGTGACCTCGTTATTTCTGCCATGTTACATCCAGGGCATCGGGCTCAGGATGATTCTGTAACCTGCACATCTTTGGATTGTGGGAGGAAACCAGAGCACCCGGAAGAAACCCACGCAGACATGGGGAGAATGTGCAAACTCCACACAGAGAGTCGCCCGAGGCTGGAATTGAACCTGGGTCCCTGGCGCTGTGAGGCCCCTTTCTGACCTTGACAGGTTGCTGCCCTGAGTCTCAATTGACGAAGTGATTGAGGAGGAGGGCAGGGTAAAAGGTCACCATTCCACTCCCTCTGGGTCCCCGCCCCCCTCAGCACCCACCCATCATGGCAGGGTCACTCTGGACTCACAGTGTAAACACAGTGGCTCCAAGAGCAAGTCAGAGACCAGGAATACTGCGGCGAGTAACTCACCTCCTGACTCCCCAAAGCCCGTCACCAAGGCCCAAGTCAGGAGTGTGATGGAATACTCCCCACTTGCCTGGATGGGGGCAGCTCCAACAACACTCAAGAAGCTCAACACCATCCAGGACAAAGCAGCCCCCGTTTGATTGGCCCCACATCCACAAACACCCACCCCCTCCCCCACCGACACTCAGTAGCAGCAGTGTGTACCATCTACAAGGTGCACTGCAGAAATTCACCAGAGATCCTCAGACAGCACCTTCCAAACCCATGACCAATTCCATCTGGAAGGACAAGTGCAGCAGATACATGGAAACACCAACCCCTGCAAGTTCCCCTCTAAGCCACCACCATCACCGTTCCTTCAGTGTCGTTGGGTCAAAATCCTGGAATTCCTTCCCTAAGGTCATTGTGGGTCAACCTACAGCACATGGACTGCAGCAGTTCAAGAAGGCAGCTCACCCCCACCTTCTCAAGGGGGCAACTAGGGACAGGGCAATAAAAGCTGGGCCCAGCTAGTGACTCCCACGTCCCCAAGTGTGAACAATGAAAAAGCTCTGTCGATGAGGGAGGGGGGGTTGGCATCAGCATGGCACTCATTCTCTGGATACTAGCTCATTGTCCATCCATCACTGCAAACTGTGTGCACTGGGCTAGCTCAGGCTGAACACGCCAAAAAGGCTGAATTTATTCAGATATTTGTCTTCAAAAAGCTTTTGACAAAAGAAAAGAAGTGGGGGGGGGGGGGGGTTGTCATATTTTGGTTACCTCTTTGAATGAGCCCACAGCCCTGGCCTTTGCCCGTAGCCTGCAAACTCTTCCCCTCAGGTAGTTGATCTGGGTCACTCTCTGATAAAATCTGCTTTCACTCCAGGGAAAATTGCTGCATGAGAAAAAAACAACTCTCCTCATATCACCTCGAGACATTTTTACCACTTACCTTCAATCTCTGGTTCCTGGTTCTTCCACTCTCTGCCTCGCTTTATAAAAACCTCGACTTACTGAAGGCTAAAAGTACCTTTTCAACAGCTTTCACAACTTGACCTGTCAGTTTCAAAGACATTTCTGTACATTTCCAGTCTCAGACCTATTTATGTAGCATTGCATTAAACACTGGAATATGAGTGTAGTGGCTACACAGTTGGATGAGTAGTTACTGACTGACGTCAGTTCAGATCTAACCATAGCAGCTGGAGGGATTTAAATTCAATTTGTGAAATTAATGTAGAATTGGTCTCAGTGATAAACAGGAAACTATCGGACTGTCATTTTAAAAAACCAATCAATTTGATTTACTTAAGGCCATACCTGGTCTTGTCTGAATGTGACAGCAACGATTGTGGTCGATTCTGTTCCCTCAGTAAAATCCTGAGGACAGTGGAAATCTGAAATAAACACTGAGAATGCTGGAGAAACTCAGTAGGTCTGTACAAAGAGAGAGAGAGAGAGAGTTAATGGCTCAAGTCTGGTAGGACCCTTCTTCAGAATTTTGGGAAAGAGTCAAGCTGGACTTGAAACGTCTCTCTCCCCACACAGACACTGTCAGACCTGCTGAGTTTCTCCAGCAATTTCTGTTTTTGGTAAGTCACTCACCATCCTGACTTGGAAAGATATCACCGTTCCTTCAGGGTCACCAGGTCAAAATCCTGGAACTCCCTCCCTCAGAGCATTATGGGTCTACCTACAGCACATGGACTGCAGCGGTTCAAGATGGCAGCTCACTCCCACCTTCTCAAGGGCAACTAGGGACAGGGTGATAAATGCCAGCTTCGTGAGTGGATGCCCACGTTCAGAATCAAATAAAACAGGATGCTCTGTCAGAAGTTGTAGACAAGAAGGAGAGAAAGATTGGGGAATGGAGAGAAGTAGGGGCAAGGTGATTTGGAGGTCACCTGTTAATTATAGCGTCTAATGGTGGCCTGCAGATGAGGAGACAATGCTCACAGTATCATAATAACCTATCACGGCAAGGTATAAGGTGGCCAATCAGGTGAAAGGTTTACACTAAGAATTAAACTGGTGTGTGTTTGAGCAGAGGATGAGCAGGTTCACTTCAGCAGTGGTACCACCTCATTAGTAAGCACGGCTTCAGGTTGAACTGGCAGAGGGAACGCAGGGAGGGGCCTTGGAACGAGAGGCCATTTTGCACAAAATGTGAAGGAGGAAGGTCAAAAGGCCTCAAAATCTACCGGACAAGGTGACAAGGGCGCCTCACTGAGATACGGAAATTATTAAATGGCTAACTGATAATATTGCTTCAGGGTAAAACGAGGACGCAAGAGGATATGGAATTAAATAAGTTGAAATCAATTTCCAACAGATTTTAGGAATACTTTATTCAGTCAGATGACTGACTGGAGCTACACAACACAGTTATTTGAATGAAGCGAGTTAAAGGAGCAGAGAGCTGGGTTACACTGAGACAAGTTCACTGGTTCTTTCATTAAAAACAATGCTGTAATCTCGAGTGGAAACCTGAAGTGAATCATCCACTGTTGGTACCAGCCTCCCTAAAACTCCTGGCCTCTCCTTTCAAATACTCCTCAGCACCTTCCTCTTTGACTATCCCATGTGATTTGGTGTTGCCGTCAGTCCCAATAATGTTCCTGGGAATTGTGTTTGGGACATGTACAGGATGTTGGTGAGGCCTCTTCTGGAATACTGTGCCCAGTTCTGGTCACCCTGTTCTAGGAAGGATATTATTCAGCTGGAGAGGGTTCAGATTAATTTACCAGGATGTTGCCGGGTCTGGAAGGCTTGAGTTATAAAGAAAGGCTGGATAGGCTGGGACCTCTTTCACTGGAGTGTAGGAGGTTGAGAGGTGACTTGAAGAAAGTTGATAAAATAATGAGGGGTATAGATGGGGTAAATGATAGTTGTCTTTTCCCTAGGGTAGGGGATTTCAAGATGAGGGGGCACAGTTTTAAGGTGAGAGGAGAGAGATTTTAAAAAGACATGGGGGCTAACTTTTTTTATGCAGAGGGTGGTTCACGTGT
Organism: Chiloscyllium plagiosum; assembly: GCF_037043375.1. Classification (NCBI taxonomy): domain Eukaryota; kingdom Metazoa; phylum Chordata; class Chondrichthyes; order Orectolobiformes; family Hemiscylliidae; genus Chiloscyllium; species Chiloscyllium plagiosum. The sequence continues at coordinate 24,632,020 of NW_028270191.1, read as the reverse complement.
GGAATGAACTTCCTGAGGAAGTGGTGGATGTGTGGGCAATTGCAACGCTTAAAAGACAATTGGATAAGTACATGAGTAGGAAAGGTCTGGAGGGATATGGGCCAGGAGCAGGTAGGTGGGACTGGTTTAGTTTGGGATTATGGTCAGCATGGACTGGTTGGACCGAAGGGTCTGTTTCCGTGCTTTTGTGACTCTATAACTCTTAAGTTGTTGCTGTACAACAAGCCATGATAATGCTACAGGACAGGAACAGAGCACCCAACTTACAAACTCCTCGAAGATTCTTAGCATCCAGTATGAGTGCTGTTCCCTTTCCCCCACCCACGGAAATATCCCCTTTATGTGGCCGGTAGCCTTTTGCTGCCCTCTAGTGGATATTGACATTCAAACACCTGCAAAGCTGCTGAAGTTGCCTGCCAATGTTCTGACTTAAGGGCACCAACTCTTGCAGGGACACATGATGCCCACTTACTGTCCCAGGTACCAGCCTATCATTAACTGATGCCATCTCACCTGCAATTCCATTCGGAGTGGCTGCCTAATGTGCTGCCCCAGAAGCGTTTCTGACAACAGGAACAAGGATTTTTCTCTCATGCCGTGCTGATCATGAGGAATAAATCCACAGCTAAGCCACCAATTCGGCATCAGCGAACAAAACAGCACCCTGATGATCCAAGTAAGATTAGCATCGAGGGTTACAAGGACAGACGTCGATAGGATTACACTGTCTGCTGGTACCTCACAGATATTGGCAATTACACGTCAGAAACAGCATGCAGTGGGTGAAGCAGAAAGCTGCCTCACAGCACCAGGGACCTGGGTTCAGTTCTAGCCTCAGGCGACTGTGTGTGTGGAGTTTGCACATTCTCCCTGTGTCGACCCAGGTTTTGTCCACGTGCTCTGGTTTCCTCCCACACTCCAAAGATGTGCAGGTTAGGGTGGATTGGCCGTGCTAAATTGTCCTGTAGTGCCCAGGTGTGTGCAGGTCAGGGTGGATTGGCCATGATAAATTGTCCCATAGTGTCCAGGGGTGTGCAGGTCAGGGTGGATTGGCCATGCTAAATTGTCCCATAGTGTCCAGGGGTGTGCAGGTCAGGGTGGATTGACCATGCTAAATTGCCCCATAGTGTCCAGGGATGTGCAGGTTAGGGTGGATTGGCCATGCTAAATTGCCCCATAGTGTCCAGGGGTGTGCAGTTTAGGGTGGATTGGCCATGCTAAATTGTCCCATAGTGTCCAGGGATGTGCAGGTCAGGTTGGATTGGCCATGCTAAATTGCCCCATAGTGTCCAGGGATGTGCAGGTCAGGGTGGATTGGCCATGCTAAATTGTCCCATAGTGTCCAGGGATGTGCAGGTTAGGGTGGATTGGCCATGCTAAATTGTCCCATAGTGTCCAGGGATGTGCAGTTTAGGGTGGATTGGCCATGCTAAATTGTCCCATAGTGTCCAGGGATGTGCAGGTCAGGGTGGATTGGCCATGCTAAATTGCCCCATAGTGTCCAGGGATGTGCAGGTCAGAGTGGATTGGCCATGCTAAATTGTCCCATAGTGTCCAGGGATGTGCAGGTTAGGGTAGATTGGCCATGCTAAATTGTCCCATAGTGCCCAGGGATGTGCAGTTTAGGGTGGATTGGCCATGCTAAATTGTCCCATAGTGTCCAGGGATGTGCAGTTTAGGGTGGATTGGCCATGCTAAATTGTCCCATAGTGTCCAGGGATGTGCAGGTTAGGGTGGATTGGCCATGCTAAATTGTCCCATAGTGTCCTGGAATATATGGTTCGGTGGATTGGCCATGGGCAATACAGGTTTACAGGGATACGGTAAGGGGGTGGGTTTGGATGGACCTTCAAAGGGTCAGTGTAGACTCAATGGGCCGAATGGCCTGCTTCCACATCGCAGGGACTCTATGAACCAATGGAGGTATATAAGATGCTAAAGGGGGCTTGACAAAGCAGATGTGGAGGGGATGTTTCCCCACGTGGAGCATTCTAGAACGAGAGGTCACAGCTTTTGGAAAAGGGGTAGCAGATGCAAAACACAGCTGAGGAGAAATTACTTTGCTCAAAGGGTCATGAATCTAAATTCACTCCCCCTAGAGTGCAGTGGATGCTGGGGCATTGCGTAATTTTAAGGAGGAGATGGACAGATTTTTAATTAGTGAAGGGTTACGGAGAGTGGGCAGGAAGTGGGGTCGAGGTCGAGATGAGATCAGCCATTATTGTTCGAGCGGCTGAAGGGCCTCCTCTTGCGCCCACTTTATAAGGTCAGTATCTCCTCTTTCTAAAGCACGCTGAGAAAACAGAGAGGCAGATCATTGCTGAGCCATCCTGCTCTCCATTTTAACGTCCAGCTCACCTTTCAAACCCGTTGGATCGTAGGTTTCACAATCCGACAGCTTGGAACCAAAGTTGGTTGCAATCACACTGGTTGTGATGAATTTGAAGAAGTCATCTGACTGTTCACATGACGCAGTTACAAGGAACAGTGGGAAGTGAGGAAGGGTCACTGGACTCGAAAACTGGAACCCTGTGTTTCTCTCTCGCTATAGACCTGCTGAGAGTTCTTCTGGTTTGGTTAGAGGGAAGGGAAATCTTTTCTCACGCTGCAGGGGGTGGGCAGCGGACACTGAAGAACTTCTGTCTAACACGCTTTGGATTTTAATAGATTTTTAACCTATTTTTAGCTTTTACTTTTTGTGATTTTCACCATTCACGTGGGTTCTCAGGAATGGAACTCTCGCAGATACGGAGGATTTTTGTTGTGGACGTGTAGTAAATGTTTTGACATGGGGAAAGTTCACATTCAGCAAGGTGAGAATGGAGAGAGATCACAGACAATTGAATGGGCTGGTGCGTACATCCCAAAGGTGAAAGTGAGAACTGCAGATGCTGGAGATTAGAGTCAAGAATATGGTGCTGGAAAAGCACAGCAGGTCAGACAGCATCCGAGGAGCAGGAAATGATGAAGGGCTTTTGCCCGAGACGTCGATTTTTCCTGCTCCTCGGATGCTGCCTGACCTGCTGTGCTTTTCCAGTACCACACTCTGGACATAAATGACAAAGTTAAGATGCAGGCACAGCGAGCGATTAGGAAGGCAAATAGATTTGAATAAACATGTTGTAACATTTTGCTTCAGTGACACAGGGTATTGGCGTGACCCAAATCCTGAATACCCTGCCATATCAGACTCAGAAGATTAACTCTGTTTCTCTCTCCACAGAAGTTGCTAGGGTTTCTGGAGCACTGTACACAATTTTGGTCTCCCTTTTTTAAAAAAAAGAGGATGTAAATGAATTAGCTCACATGGTTTATTCCTGGGATCGCATCTTGAGAAATAGGAATGATATTATTAAACTAGAGAAGGTTCAGAAAAGACTGACCAGAATGTGACTGGGAATGGGGAGTGTTGGGAGTTACAAAACTAGACTGGGACTTTTCTCATTGGAGCGTAGGAGTGAACTTACTGAGGTTTATAAAATCACAAGGGGCATGGATAAGGTGAATGACAAGTGACTTTTCCCAAGAGTGGGTGAGTTCAAACCTAGGGGGGAAATATTTTAAAGGTGAGAGGAGAAAGATTTAAAAAGGACAGGACTAGATTCCCTCTGAAGAGTAACCCACCCAGACTGATTTCCCTCTGACTAATGCACCTAACTCTCGGGGCAATTTAGCACAGCCAATCCACCCTAACCTGCATATCTTTGGACTGTGGGAGGAAACCCACGCAGACACAGGGAGAACGTGCAAACTCCACACAGACAGTCACTCGAGGGTGGAGTTGAACCCGGGTCCCTGGCGCTGTGAGGCAGCAGTGCTAACCATTGAGCCACTGTGCCACCCTGACATGAGAGGCAACGTTTTTATACAGAGGGTGGTTCACTTATGGAATGAACTTCCAGAGAAAGTGGTGGATGTGGGCACAGTTACAATGTTTAAAGGGTATTTGGACAAGTTCATGAATAAGAAACGTTTGGAAGGATATGGGCAGGTGGGTGGGACTAGTTTAGTTTGGGAACATGGTCGGCATGGACTGGTTGGACCAAAGAGGCTGTTTCCATGCTGTGTGACTCTAGGACTCTTAAGTTGGGCCTGTATCCATTGGAGTTTTGAATAATGAGAGGCAATTTGATTTAAGCTTATAAGACCTTGAGGAGTCTTGGTTGGCTGGATGCTGAGAGGGTGTTTCCCCTTGTGGAGAGACTAGAACACTGTTTAAAAACTGGAACGCTGTTTAAAAATAAGAGGTCTCCCATTTAAAGCAGAGATGAGGAGCATTTGTTGTCTCGCTGATGGTCGGTGGCCTGTAGACTTCTCTTGCCCAGAGCGTGGTCGAAGCTGGGAGGGAGGAGGAAGTGAAACCTGCTTCCCAGGCCCCACTGCACTCTGGGAAATTCTGTCCCGCTTGGCCGAAGATCTGCAGCTTGAGAATTGGCCTGCTGTGTCCCACAAAGACCCAGGACAGCAGGTGCACCCTCAAATCGAAGCATCGTTGATGACTCTTATGAGAATGACCAGATAATTTTATTTTTAATGACGTTTATCGAGGGAAACATATTGGCCAAAATATCAAGAAGAAAACCCTCTCCCCCCCATCCCCTCCTGTTCTTTTGACATCCACTTGGGAGTTTTGATGGAGCCTCATCCAAAGGATGCCACCTCCCACAGTGGAAGTCTCCCTCAGTACGTGCTCCACTGGAGAGTCAGCGCAACCCGCAAGGTTGGGCCTTGGTCCCACTACCCTCTGACTCAGAGCTGTTACAATCGATCCACAGTGAGAGCATCAGGTAAAGGGGCCATACTCACAGAGAACCACAGGGCAGATCTCTCCTTGAACAGAGGTAGCTGGGACTGGTTTAACCCGAGGGTCACTATGCCTCCAGGCAAGGGGAGAGGCTGAGGAGGAGGATCCTTCAGCCAGTGCGGGAATTGAACCCACGCTGTCAGCATCACTCGATACCACAAAGCAGCCATCTGGTAAACCGAGCCAACTGAACCCCGAGTTAACGGTATTACTGATTTTCAGAAAACATTTTAAGGCGACATGAGAAAGTGTGTGAGAGTTTGTGTTTGTGTGTGTGAGAGAGAGAGTGTAAGTGTAAAAGAGTGTGTGAGTGAGTGTGTGTGTGAGAGCATGTTTATGAGTATGTGTGTGTGAGGGTGTATCTGTGTGTCAGTGTGAAAGTGTGAGTGAGAGTTTGTATGTGAGTGTGTCAGTATGTGTGTGAGAGAGTGGTGCTGTGGGAGGAAACCAGAGCACGCGAACAAAACCTGGGTCGACACGGGGAGAATGTGCAAACTCCACACACACAGTCGCCTGAGGCTAGAACTGAACCCAGGAATGAAGGGCTCCTGCCCAAAACGTCGATTCTCCTGCTCCTCGGATGCTGCCCGACCTGCTGTGCTTTTCCAGCACCACTCTAATCTAGACTCTGATCTCCAGCATCTGCAGTCCTTACTTTTGCCTTGTGAGAGAGTGTGTGTATGTGCGTGTGTATGCACAAGAGAAAGAGTGTGTATGTGGGAGAGAGTGCATGAGAGAGATTGTGTGAGCGTGAGAGAGAGCGTGTGTATGCATGTGTGTATCTATGCGTGCGTATGTGAGAAAGTGTGTGTAAGAGAGAGAGATTGTGTTTGTGTGTGTATGTGTGTGCGTGTAGGTGTGAGTGTGTTGCATTAATGTTAGCATGGAGTGTTTCTGTGCTGTAGAGAATGGGTAATTCTGTTGAAAAAAATAACGAGATGTCAAATTAAACAAGTGTTAGAAAATTTATTGCACCATCTATGTATTTCCACCTGGATTCGAATACAGTTAACTGAAATAATTCCTGACAATCAAGGAGCTCTGGAGCAGTGCTGGACCCCACCTTGCAGATCTTTGCCAGTTTCAGATGCTTCCTGCATAAGGGTCACCGGTTGGCATCGCTGGCCCGTTCACTGGGTGGGGATGTGAGATGTCAGCTTGAGCCTGACTGAATACGTGGCCCCCTCCCTGGTGGATTCTCCTCCTCCCTCCCACACCAGCTTCATGAGGTTCATTATCCTCCCTCTGCCATCGACTGATTCGGTAGATAGGATAGTGAAGAAGGCGTTTGGTATGCTTTCCTTTATTGGTCAGAGTATTGGGTACAGGAGTTGGGAGGTCATGTTGCGGCCATACAGGACATTGGTTAGGCCACTGTTGGAATATTGCATGCAATTCTGGTCTCCTTCCGAGTGAAAGATGTTGTGAAACTTGAAAGGGTTCAGAAAAGATTTACATGTATGTTGCCAGGGTTGGAGGATTTGAGCTACAGGGAGAGGCTGAACAGGCTGGGGCTGTTTTCCCTGGAGCGTAAGAGGCTGAGGGGTGACTTATAGAGGTTTATAAAATCATGAGGGGCATGGATAGGATAAATAGGCAAAGTATTTTCCCTGGGGTGGGGGAGTCCAGAATTAGAGGACATAGGTTTAGGGTGAGAGGGGAAAGATATAAAAGAGACCTAAGGGGCAACTTTTTCCTGCAGAGGGTGGTACGTGTATGGAATGAGCTGCCAGAGGATGTGGCGGAGGCTGGTACAATTGTGACATTTAAGAGGCATTTGGATGGGTGTATGAATAGGAAGGGTTTGGAGGGATATGGGCCAGGTGCTAACAGGTGGGACTAGATTGGGTTGGGATATCTGGTCAGCATGGACGGGTTGGACCGAAGGGTCTGTTTCTGTGCTGTACATCTCTATGACTCTATGATTCACCACAACTGAGAGATTCAATCCTGGGCACTTCCTCATCTTAATGGTTCATCCCAGAGCACCATCAAGTTAATTCCAAAGACGTTTGTGATATGAACTCACATAAATTATACAATCTAAAATCAGGGGGACAATTCTAAAGGAGGTGCAGGAGCAGAGGGAGCTGGGTGTATCTGTGCACAGATCATTGAAGGTGGCAGGACAGGTGGAGAGAGCAGTTAATAAAGCACACAGTGTCCTCAGCTTTATTAATAGGGACATAGAGAACAAGAGCAGGGAGGTGATGTTGAACTTTTACAAGACCCTTGTTAGACCTCAGCTGGAGGGTTGTGTCCAGTTGTGGGCCCCACACTATAGGAACGATGTGAACACATTGGAGAGAGAGGGCAGGAGGGATTTACCAGAATGGTTCCAGGGATGAGAAACTTCAGTGAGGAGGAGAGATTGGAGACATTGGGACTGTTCTCCTTGGGGAGAAGGAGGCTGAGAGGGAGATCTGAGAGAGGGTTCCAACATCATGGGGGGAGGGGGCTGGACAGAGTAGATCGGGACAAACTGTTCCCACATGGAAAAGGAACAGGAACGAGAGGGTCAGAGATTAAAAGGGATGAAGTGAGGGGGAGGTGAGGAAATTCTCACCGAGCGAGTCACCATTACTCACACAATCATGAACCGTTAAAACCTGTTTGGTTCACTCACTCCCTTATCCAATCTGGCCCATACGTGACTCCAGACCCACCGAAATGGAGTTGGCTCTCAACTTTGTTCTGGAATGGCCGAGCAAGTCAGTCAGCTTGGGGGCAATTAGGGAGGGTCAAAAAACAAGCTGGTGCCATCAGCTTGAATGACGGAGCAGCCTCGATGGGCCGAATGGCCTACCTTTATCTGGTTGACGGTCGCATCTGAAACAGGCAAATGCCTGGACTGGCTATGGCCACCAGGGATGGAGAGAGGGGATTGGGTAGGAGGTGGGGTCCTTGTGTTTTTGATCTGTTGACATGTCGTCCCAGCCAAGCGGTTGCCCCAGAAACCCAGTCCCTGATGGGGGAGGGGGGGGTGAACTGCAATGGCGACCAGCCTACCCTGCTCTTCATTGGACACTTTGCAAAGGCTTTGGCAGCAGAAGGGTGAGCAGGAAGTCGCTGAGACGGGTCGGCATGTAGGAGAGGGGTATCCAGAAGAGCTTGGCGTCCCATCCAGCAGCGTAGCGTGAGCGAGGGTGTCTGGCCACTAGAGCATGCTCCATACAGGTTGTGACTTTGGATAGGTCACCATCACATAACATATTCATGGAGAACCGCTGGGCCTTCATATCTGAAAAGGAAATGACACAGCAGCTAATAGAGTCGACCTCGCACTTACAGGAAGATATTCAACAACCATAAAATGACAGGCCCCCCCCTTGTTCCTTTCTAAACACTGCCCTGCCCCACCCTCCCCACCCCCATAGTACACATCAGTTCTGAGGTAGCTTGCAAGCAGAGGTGACAATGAGGTCCCCTCCTGGAATGAGCTCAAATCCGTGGAAAACAAGCAGTAAACAGCGATGATGCGAGGAGACCGTCTCTCAGTGGGTTACAACAACAACAACCAGCAATCAGAGAGAGACATTCTCAGCTACACAAACCTGGGGGAATCAACAATGCCTTCCAGCGCATCTCCTCCACTTCCTGCACCTTCACCCTTGAACCCTACCCCTCCAACCTCAACAAGGATAGAACCCCCCTGGTCCTCACCTTCCACTCCACTAATCTCTAGTCAGACCCCACCACCATTTCCCTCACCACCCCTATCTGCATTCCGCAGAGACCATTCCCTCTGTGACTCCTTCCTTAGGTCCATGCCCCACCAACCCTCCACTCCTGGCACCTTAACTTGCCGCTGCAAGAGGTGTAAAACCTGCGCCCACACCTCCCCCCTCACCTCCGTCCAAGGCCCCAAAGGATCCTTCCACATCCAGCAGAGATTTTCCTGCACATCCAAACATCTCACCTACTGTATCCGTTGCTCTCAATGTGGTCTCCTCTACATTGGAGAGACAGGACACCAACTCACAAAACGTTTCAGAGAATATCTCTGGGATACATGCACCAACCAATCCCACTACCCTACTTCAACTCCCCCTCCCACTCTGCCAAGGATATGTAAGTCCTGGGCCTCCTCCACCACCAAATCCAAGCCACCCAACGCCTGAATGAAGAACGCCTCATCTTCCACTTTGGGAACCTCCAACCGCACGGCATCAACATAGTCTTTACCAGTTTCCTCATCTCCTGTCCCCCAACTTCATCCCAGAACCAACCCTCTGACTCGGTACCACCCTCTTGAACTGTCCTACCTGTCCATCTTCCTTCCCACCTATCCACTCCACCCTCCTCTCTGACCTATCACTATCACTCCCCACTTGCATCTGCCTATCGCCTTCCCAGCTACTCTTCCCCCAGCCCCATTCCCACCCTCACCCTTTTATTTATCTCTCAGCCCCCCTTCCCACATTCCTGATGAAGAGCTTATGTCTGAAATGTCGACTCTCCTGCTCCTTGGATGCTGCCTGACCTGCTGTGCTTTTCCAGCGCCACACCACTTTGCGACTCAGTCCACCCACCAGTCAAGATGCCACAGTTGGTAAGGGCAGTGTGGCATTGAGCTGTACAAACATGGGTCAAGTCTTGCATTCAATGCCCTGCGTTGACTAATCTTAACCCTAACTGGCCTCACCCCAACTGGTGTTGTCCAGGGCTTCCAAGAATAAAGGTTAGGATGTTCAATCATTGACTGACCAGGGAGAGTACTAACCCAGAGTATGAACAGAACACCGAACCTCTTTGTTACTCACGTCATTTTGCATTCACCCACTGGGAGGATGCCCTCTCTCATGCCACTTGCTGAACTGTGCCCAATTTCTGACCCTCAGAACCAGAGCGGTGTTGGTACTGTCAGGCTGAATACCTACACTTTGCCAAGTAATTCTGTCCGTAACTCTCTCGGACTTCAGGAGAAAGTCTGTCCCAGAGACGCTGCAGGTCATTCTCGATGCCTGCCAGGTTCGTCACAGCTGTCTTAAAGAAGCCAGGCTCGATGATGCAAACCTGGATGCCAAAATGATGCATGTCCCGCCTAATAAAACACAATGGGAATGTAAGTGAGCAGGAAAACTCATAGAATGTTGTATTACAAGGGGACCTGAATGGAAGAGTAGGGAGATTACACTTAGGTTGTGTGTACAGTAGTGGACACCGTACTGATGGAAGGGTGTTAATGCGTTGGAAGCAGTTCAGAGAAGGCTTATGAGACTAATCCCTGGAACAAGTGGATTGCCTTATGAGGAAAGGCTGGACAGGCTAGGCCTGTGTCCTCTGGAGTTTAGAACAGTCAGAGGTGACTTAATTGAAACATATAAAATTCTGAGGGGGATTTGACCAGATGGGTGTGGAAAGGTTGCTTCCTCTTGTGGGAGAATCGAGAACTAGGGTCATTGTTTTAAAATTTAAAACGGAGATGAGGAAACGTTTTTCTTCTCTCTCAGCAGACTGTTCTGAAAATCCTTTTATCGATTCATGTGCACTTTGGAACAGCTATTTGCACTTATATGGCACCTTTAAATGCAGTGCAAAGGTTCCAAGATGCTTCACATTCTGTGCTACTGGTCAGGTGACAGAGAGGTCAGTTTGCAGAAGGAAAGTTTTACTGGAGGGGGGGGCGCGATTCTGGAGAGGAGGGTCTCAGCAGCTGAAGGCGTGGCCGGGGCGGGGTGTGGGGGGGAGTGATAAACATCAGAGAGCCTCCAAGAGGCGTGAGCTGGTGCAGTGCGGAGATGCAACTCACCCGGCATATCACCACAGTCCTCATCGGAAACTTTACCCTGGCACCTCACTCAGTCCCGCAGTGTCGGCCCCAGTTTGTGCTCAATTCACCCAAAAGCAACTTGAGAACGCGATGTCCCGACAGAGCCGCATGAGAGGGGGACTGGACTGACACCATCCCAACTGTGACAACGGCCTTTACCCAATCAGCAGTAACAGGCAGAATATTTGACCGGTTTTAGTCATTCAGGAGATGTGGACATCCTTGGCATTTATTGCCCATCCCTAATTGCCCCAGATGGGTAGTTGAGACTCAGCCCTGTTGCTGTGGGTCTGGAGTCACATGTAGACCGGGTAAGGGTAGCTGATTTCCTTCCCTAAGGGATATCACTGAACCAGTTGGGTTTTTACTCCAATGGACACTGGTCACCTTTAGCCTTGATGTGGAGGGGCCGGTGTTGGACTGGGATGGACAAAGTTAGAAATCACACAGCACAGTGGTATAGTGGTCAGCACTGCTGCCTCACAGTGTCAGAGACCCAGGTTCAATTCCTGCCTCAGGCGACTGACTGAGTGGAGTTTGCACATTCTCCCCATGTCTGCGTGGATTTCCTCCGGATGCTCCGGTTTCCTCCCACAGTCCAAAAATGTGCAGGTTAGGTGAATTGGCCATGCTAAATTACCCGTAGTGTTAGGTGAAGGGGTAAATGTAGGGGAGTGGGTTGCAGGTCGGTGTGGACTTGTTGGGCCAAAGGGCCCGTTTCCACACTGTAAGTAACCTAATCTAAAAACCAGGTTATAGTCCAACAGGTTTATTTGGAAGCACTAGCTTTCAGAGCGCTGCTCCTTCATCAGGTAATTGTGGAGCAGGATCATAAAACACAGAATTTATACCAAAAGTGTCATGCAATTAAAACGATATATTGAATCCAGGTTTGTTCAATATATCATTTTAATTGCCTGAAAATGTTATTTGTTTGCTATAAATTCTGTGTCCTATGATCCTGCCCCACTAGTTACTTGATGAAGGAGCAGCGCTCTGAAAGCTAGTGTTTCCAAATAAACCTGTTGGACTATAATGTGGTGTTGTGTGATTTTTAACTTTGTCCACCTTTAGCTGAGCTTTTTATTCCAGATTGCTATTGAATCACAAAGTGACCGTTCGCCTCAGAGGGATTTGTACCCAGTCCTGAGAACATTAGCGTGGGGCTTCTCAATTACTGGCCCCACCATGCCACGGCCCGAAACAAAACTGAAAGTGAACCATCATGACAACTCAGGTCCCTTGAAAGGTTTTGGTTTGTCGACATCGAGTACATGTAATGAGGCGGGTCAGGCTGCTTTTTTGATGAAAGTTTCTGCCCTTTGGTGTGGTTTAGGAATGACAGGCGTGCAAAGACTTTCTCGTCTGACTGCGCAAGACAGAAGTGAACAGGCATGGAGAAGCTCACCTCAGACTGTCGGAGAAAGACTCCACACCACATTTGGAGAGGCAGTACCCACCCCCAGCAAGCGATATCCTGCCCAGAATACTAGCTACGTTCACGATCCGGCCCCTGGCCTTCTTCACCAGTGGGAGGAAGGTCAGCGTCACTTCCATCAATCCAAACAAATTCACATTCAGCACTTTTAAATAATCCTCCATCTTCATCCATTCTGTTGGACCAATGGGAATGGCTCTCCCGGCATTGTTGACCAACCCCCACAGGCCTGTCAGGGAAAGGGGACAACATTTTGAGGAAACAGCAGGATTTGGAAATATAACGGAAGCAAAACATGGAGGGAGCTGGCGATCTGAATTACAAACAGAAGTTGCTGGAGAAACTCAGTCGGTCTGGTAGCATCTGTGAAGACAAAAAAGCCAGAGTTCACCTTTCGACTCCAAGATGACTTATTCAGAATGGAAATGTGGAGGAAGGATCATATTAGACTCAAAATGTTCTCTCTGTTTCTCTCTTGCTGCCAGACCTGTTGAGTTTCTCAGGTTTCGCAATGTACTCACTTGTCCCTTTTTCATCCTGTTATCAGCTCTGCTTCCCCAGCCCCTTATCGCCAAATAACAAGCAACTCACACGGAATAGTGATTTGAACAAAGCTTTCGAGGTGTTAAGGATAACAGCCAGGGAAGATTGTCAAAAACTACTTCCAGAGTTTGGACACTCTGGGACGAGGGGCTGCAGCCAGGCATTTCAGGAGCAGAATGAGGAGTTACTGATGAGGAGAACTGTCTTCACTCAGGGAGCTGGGAGCCTGTGAAACTCTCTGCCACAGAAAGCAGTTGTGGCCAAACGAATAAATCTTTTCAAGGAGGAGTTCAATATGGTTCTTAGGGATAAAGGGATCAAAGGGTATGGGCAGAAAGTGGAAACAGGGGACTGAGTTGGATGATCAGCCATGATCAGATTGAATGGCAGTACAGGTTCGAAGGGCCGAATGGCCTACTCCTATTCCCAGTTTCTATGTTTCAATGTTTCCATCCAAATGAGGTGGAAGTTTGGAACTCTCTTCGAAGAAATGATAGACGATCTGATTGAAACATACAAGATTCTGAGGGAGCTTGACAGGGGTGGGGTGGGGAGAGGTTGTTTCCCCTTGAGGGAGTCTAGGACCAGACGGCATCATCTCTGAATAAGGGGTCACATATTTCAGCCAGAGATGAGGAGGAATGTCTTCTCCCAGAGGGGAGTGAATCTGTGGAATTCTTTACCACAGAGGGCTGTCGAGGCTGGCTCATTCAGTATGTTCAAGGCGGAGACAGACAGATTTTTAATCAGGGAAGGGAATGAAGGGTGTGTGGGGGAAAGGCAGGAAAGTGGGTTTGAGGATGATTGGATCAGCCATGATCCCATTGAAGGTTTTTGCCAACTTGTTTCGCCTGTCAGTACCCCTCTGCAGACTCTCTGTGTCCATCCTCACCACTTGCCTTCCCACCTATTTTTGTCGTATCTACAAACGTGGCTACAGTACATTTACTTTCCTCATCCAAGTCATTAATATAGTTTGTAAATAACTGTGGCCCCAGCACTGATCCCTGTGGCACTCCACAAGTTACAGGTGTCATCCTCAGAAAGCACCCCACTGCCCCACCCCCACCCCTTATCCAAACTCTCCGTCTTTTATTAGTTAGCCAATCCGCGATTTGAACAAAGCTTTCGAGGTGTTAAGGATAACAGCCAGGGAAGATTGTCAAAAACTACTTCCAGAGTTTGGACACTGGGACTAGGGGCTGCAGCCAGGCATTTCAGGAGCAGAATGAGGAGTTACTGATGAGGAGAACCGTCTTCACTCAGGCTAAAATACTACCCCAGCACCGTGGGCTCTGGCCTTATAAAGGAGCCTAATGTATTGTCCTTTACCTTCTGACAATCCAAATATGTTACATCCACTGCCTTCCCCCTTTACCTATCCTGTTTGGTAGCTCCCCAAAGAACCTGAATAATTTTCTCAGGCATTATAGAACATTCCAGCACAGTACAGGCCCTTCGGCCTTCAATGTTGCGCTGACCTGTGAAACCAATCTGCAGCCTATCTAACCTACACTATTCCATTTTCATCCATATGTCTATCCAATGACCATTGAAATGCCCTTAAAGTTTGCGAGTCTACTGCTGGCAGGGCTTTCCACGCCCCTACTACTCTCTGAGTCACTACCCTCTGACAGAAGAAACCTCTCCTCATCTCTGTCATGAAAGGGCAATCCCTTACTTGGAGACAATGTCCTCTGGTTGTACTCTCCTGCAATGGGAAACAACCTTTTTGCACTTACCCTGTCACGTTCCCTAAGAATCCTGTCCACACAGTTAACCTGCCTGTGTCCCTCTGCGGATCCCTTGTGTCAGGTCCCCAGTCCAGAAGCACAAGAATCTGTGATTAGAACACTTTATGATCCCATGCCAACTCTGCTTGATCTTACAATGTATTTCGAATGCTCTGCTGTTACAATAGACGTGAACATTTTCCCCGAGACCAGGCGTTAAGCTAACATCAACAAACATCTGGAATGCAAGAAAATGTCAAGTGGTTGTAACGTCCTGCTGTCCACGTGTGTCCTTTGAGCTGCAGTGCTCTGCACGCTCTGGTAATTCCGATCATTTGGACGTTTGGAAAGCCCAGAGAAGATCCCCATTGACGACCTCAGTGGGCTTTCTACCAATGGTCGGGCAACGCTGAAGCCACCTCTTGTGGAAATCAGAGGAGATAGGAAGACCTCAAGTCACAGAGTCATGGAGATGTACAGCATGAAAACAGACCCGATTTCCTAACCTAAGCCAGTCCCATTTACCAGCACTTGGCCCATATCCCTCCAAACCCTTCCTATTCCTATTCCTATTAGGAGTGGCACGGTGGCTCAGTGGTTAGCACTGCTGCCTCACAGCACCTAGGATCCAGGTTCAATTCCAGCCTCGGGTGACTGTCTGTGTAAAGTTTGCATATTCTCCCTGTGTCTGTGTGGGTTTCCTCTGACTGCTCTGGTTTCCTCCCACAGTCCAAAGATGTGCAGGTTAGGGTGGATTGGCCATGTAAAATTACCCATAATGTTAGGTGCATTAGTCAGAGGGAAATGGGTCTGGATGGGTTACTCTTCAGAGGGTCTGCGTGGACTTGTTGGGTTGAAGGGCCTGTTTCCACACTGTGGGGAGTCTAATCTAATCTATTCATATCCCCATCCAGATGCCTTTAAAATACTGTCATTGTACCAGCCTCCACCACATCCTCTGGCTGCTCGTTCCATACACGTACCACCCTCTGTGTGAAAAAAGATGCCCCTTAGGTCTCTTTTAAATCTTTCCCCTCTCACCCTCAACCTATGCCCTCTAGTTCTGGACTCCATCCCAACCCTTTTTTTTCTAGAAAACCATTTTCTTGCCAACCCACCTCCAAACCTGCCCCCCACAAAGTGCTGGGGGAACTCCTCTGGGGAACATCAGGCAAGCCTCCGACTCCTGGTGATTGGAAGGCAAAGTGACCGAAGGGGGCTTTGCCTGTGGTTGCTCGCTGCAGCACCCCCCTGTGTTAAATGAACAGGCCTTCTCCTTGAAGGTTAACCTAAAAGTCCACACATTAAAAGTTGACGGGTAGAGCCCGAGTGTCTCTGGAGAAGGAGCACGCGGTGTCCACCGACACCCTGGAGTTGTTCAGGGAGAGGTGGGTGTCACAGGGAGTGGAGTGCATTATTTCCCCCTCCAATTCTATTTTGATTTAATCCCTGCCCTCCCCTTCACTGTTTGATCACACAGCATTGCCTTTTGATGTGAAGGGCACTGCTTGTCACTGGCCACTCGGGTGTTTCCTTTCTTTCTGATGGTGGGAATTGAATAAAGATTTGTGCACCTTGTGTCTCTCACACCTGAACAAAAAAAAGACAAGAGAGAAAAAAAATAATCAGGAGTGCCAGATATCCTGCTCACTCTGAGAGCTGCCTCTGAGGGAGCTGGATCAGTGTGGAAGTGAAGGGCTCTGCTCTTTTCCCTATGCTAAAGAGAGGAGACAGGACTGATTCTCTGTCCTCGCATTAAGGAGGAGTTTATTTTGAAGAAGAAAAAATCAAAGCTGACAGGTACCTTTCTCTCCCACCTCTGCCTGAACCCAGTCCGCTGCCTTCTGTATGCTGCTACAGTCAGTCACATCCAGGAGGATGGCTTTCAGCATGGACGCGTTGCTGCTCTGGAGGCCGTCCACTCCTTTTTGGGTCAGGCAGCCAGCGAGGACGCGGAACCCTCGCCTCTCCAGGCGCTTTGCCAGGAGGTTGCCGAAGCCCGTGTCACAGCCGGTGATGAAGACAAACTTGTCTTTGACCTGCCCGACTTCCTGACGGTCTCGGTGGAGCCACCAAACGGTGAGCAGAGCAGCAGCAGCAGCAGCAGCAGCGAGGAGGTACACCCACATGGAGTCCGTTTGAAGAGGCTGAGGGGAAACAAGACCAGATCGTAAGGAAGAGGGACCCGCTCACAAGTTCACAGCATAAAATCACACTCGTTAGGCAAGGTGGGGTGGGGGGTGCCATTTTAAGGTTTCGAAGGCATTGGAGGAAAATGGCTCCCCCCCCCCCCCTCCAGAGGGTGGTGGGGGTCTGGCTGGGTGGGAAAGTGCCAATATTCACTCATATATTCAAGGCCTTGGGCCTAATGCAACAAAGTGGTGTTAGTGTAGATTCTACAGTATGATTCTATCATCATTCTCCTTTTCCATGGAATACTCCATAGAAGCTGCCCCAAAAAGGCCTACTTGGCCAATGCACCCCTCAGCCTACCCCCTGAGACCTCCAAACCAGCAGAGGTCCCCAGATTGAGCCCTGCTCTGCCCCAAGAAATGAAAAGCTCCCTCCGGGGTGGGAAGGCATCGGCATCTTGTGCGACTACAGTTTGCAAAAGCATTTGAACAGACTTCAAAGGCAAGCAGAAACATAGAAAAAGTAGGGTCCAGCATAGATGGCAAAGATGCCTTAGATAGATCCCCATCTATCTAAGTATCACCTAACAGATGAACTAGGGAGGCCATGGTTAGTAATGTTACTGGCTCCAGTGCTTCAGAACTCCCAGGGGTGGCTCAGTCATTAGCACAGCTGCCTCACAGTGCCAGGGACCTGGGTTCAATCCCACCCTCAAGCAACTGTCTGTGTGGAGTTTGCACATTCTCACTGTGTTTATGTGGGTTCCCTCCCTCAGTCCAAAGATGTGCTGGTTAGGGGGGGATTAGCCATGGTATGACGTCCAGGGGTGTGCGGGCTAGGTGAGTTAGCCAAGGGAGATGCAGGGTTACTGGGATAGGGTGGGTCTGGGTGGGATGCTCTTCAGAGGGGTGGCGTGGGCTCAAATGGGCTGAATGCCCTGCTTCCACACAGTAGGGCATTCTATGATGATTCTAATGACCTGGGTTCAAATGGCCAGGAGAACATGAGGACTGGAGATCAGAGTGGAGAGTGTGGTGCTGGAAAAGCACAGCAGGTCAGGCAGCATCCGGGGAGCTGGAGGATTGACGTTTCGGGCATAAGCCCTTTATCAGGAATGCCTGAAATGTTGATTCTCCTGTTCCTCGGATGCTGCCTGACCCGCTGTGCTTTTACAGCGCCACACTCTCGCTTCAAATATCCACCGTGGCAGATGGCGAAAGTGAAATTCATTCCACCCCATCTGGGTTCACTAATGTCCTTCAGGGAAGGAAAGTGCTGTCCTCATCTGGTCTGGGCCTACTGTGTGAGTCCAGACCTACAGCAATGTGGTTGACTCTTAAAATGCCCCCTGGGCAATTAGGGATGGGCAATAAATACAGGCCTAGCAGCAATGTCAACATCCCATTAACAGCTTTAAAAAGAAGTGCTTTATTTTCCCCCAAAGTAAAGGTTGGGTAGCTGTTTCATTGAGCAGTGATTAAGATCCAGAAGTGGCAGAAAATAGGATATAGGACATTCTTGTCTAGTTTAAATGCAGCTTCCGAGATTGGGATGAGTATATCCGGCAGACAGTGAAAGTGACATCAAAAAATCAAGTCAGAGAGGTTCTGTATAAAATCATCCCAGTCCCCATCTATCTAAGTATCACCTACAGTATGAACTTACATAATTGGTGTCTTGGAGAAACAAGATAAAACAGCAAAGATTGCAATTTTGATTTGATTTGATTTATTAATGTCACGAGTAGTTCAGCACAGTGAGAGGTGTTGTCTTATGTGCCTTACAAGCAGATGGTACTATACAAGTGTATCAGGATAACAGAACAGAGTGCAGGATACAGTGTTACAGCCAAAGAGAAGGTGCAGAGAGAGATCAACATCAGCATTTGAGCGATCCATTCTGATAACAGGGGGGGAAGAAGCTGTTCTTGAACCTGTTTGTACATGTGCACAAGAGAACGTACCAAGACAACACCAGATGCCTGAACAATCGTGAAAACGTGGGACGGTCGTCTGATTGTAGTTTGCCGAAAGAAAATCAAAGTAATTTAAAATGAGGTGAAAACATGCATCCTGTATTACAAGCTTTTGTTCTAGGATTTTGAATCAGAGGAAGCTCACTATTGTGTTTTCCATCCAGCTCTCCCATTCAGATTCTGCTCCTGTGAGGGGCCTCATTATTTCCAGCCTTTAGCCACTCGGCACTTACTCTTGAGACTGTAAGGAGCTCATGACTTACTAATCTCCTTCTACGCAAGATTCTCAGCTGACTTACAATGTTCCAGAACTCTGCCTATAGGCTACAGGGCCCCTGGTAAGCTTTCAGGAAGCTCAAAGACTTTCTTTTTATGCATCTCATGTGACCCTTGAACATAGTGCATTGTGTGATCAAGTTTGGTCACATGCTGAGGAACTGGACCTGATTTCCAGAATTATTTAAGTCAAGGTTAAAGAGCTCGTAAATGGGCAGGACATGGTTGACTGCCAGTTTTGCCAACGATACTGGGTGGCACCAGCTGACACCTCAGTGAAACACGGATAAGGTGGACCGGGATGGGGAGAATTTTTCTCTGCAAGGGCCATTAATCTGTGGAATTCTCTTTCCCAGACAGCAATGGGAGCTGAACTGTCATGTATATTCACGACTGCGTTAGATAGAGTTTGGATCGACAAGGGAGTCAATGCTACAGGCAACAAACAGCAAAACGGGGTTGAGGCCACAGTTAGATCAGCCAGGATCAAAATGAATGGCGGTGCAGGCTCAAGGGGCTGAATGGCCTCCTCCTTTTCCTAATTCATATGTTCTTATGGAGACCATTCAGCCCCATGTGATCATCCAGCTATACTATAATGACTCACATCCTCCCATTGAATATGGGACTCGCTGCCACAAGGAGTAGGTAAGCATTGGAACCCCTGCCCTGTTTCTCCCCCGCACCTCGAACGGGTGACTTTAAATAAAGCCCTCAGCCAGTTTAGGGCGAAAAGAAAATCCTTCCTCTCCCAAAGCCAGGAAATTGCAATGAACTGCGCAGTCCATGGAGCAGCAAAGCAGCCAGCTCAGCCAACTCCAGGAGAAGCTCAGTTTTAAATCTGCATCAAAAACATACCCACCTGGATTAGCCACAACCGAATGCACAGTTCTTTGAGTTTCAGAAAACTCCTCCCATCATTGAACCTGGTTCTGTGCTTATGTGATTTCTCTTCAACTTATCTATTTCAAGTTAAAATTTATGCAATTTCAATCATTTGTCCACACGCCCCTTTATGATTTTAAACATATAGAAGTTGGGAAGTTAGGCTGCAGCTGTACAGGACGTTGGTGAAGCCGCACCTGGAGTATTGTGTTCGGTTTGGTCACCTCGCTATAGGAAGGATGTTATCGAACGGATGCAGAGGTGCCGGTGTTGGACTGGGGTGGACAATGTTAAAAATCACAGGACACCAGGTTATAGTCCAACAGGTTTATTTGGAAGCACACTGGCTTTCAGAGCACTGCCCCTTCATCAGGAAGGGCTTTTGCCCAATATGTCAATTTTCCTGCTCCTCGGATGCTGCCTGACCTGCTGTGCTTTTCCAGCACCACTCTAATCTTGACTTAGAAGGAGATGGGCCAAGTGCAGGGAAGTTGGGTTAGCACAGATGAACATTTTGGTTGGCATGGACTAGTTTGGGTCGAAGGGCCTGTAGCACTCTATGATATAACCAAGTTTGTTCAAAGTCCTAAGGGTAAATAGGCCCAGCCCCTCACTTACATTAGCTAGGTGTTCTTAGGCTAGCCATAACTAGGGCCTCTATAGCTTCTACTGCTTGAGGGGCCAAAACTGGACACAATATTTAAATGGAGCCCCCTGAAGGCATTGTTCAGGGTCACTGTGTTTTGTATTTTACTTACAGCCGAATGCACTGGTTGCTTTCTCAATAGGACTTCATCACTGACCACGAACCTTCAGAGATCAGTACAATATTACATTCAAGTCCAGCATGGCATATATATGTTTGGCACTAGTCCAACCAATGTGTACCAAGCTACTTTCATCAATATTAAATATAATTTCTCCCGTGTGTCTGGCTGAGGTAGTAACCTTTTCTTTTCAGTAAGGTTTTGGAGAGCAGTGCGGACCGTGATGTGTGCACCATCAACATCCAAGCTCCCCACACAAATCCTGATCAGGAACTATCTGAAGAGGATGTAACCACAAGTCGAACACAGGACTTGCCCATCACTCCCACCGCATTTGTTGTTTTCAAATGCTGACTGGGTTACCAGCAACTTGGCAATCTCTTTAAAAAATTCCATCAGATTAATAAGTCCTGACTTCCTTGTCCAGAGGTTACTCCTGACTGTCTTTAGTCTGTCACTGTGGTTACAAGGAGCACCCTAAAAATCCCATCTCATAAATTTCCCCCAACTGACATCAAGCTAATGGTTGTAGCATTTTCTGACTGACTGATTTTTATGAACATTGTGTGACACTAATTTCCTGCCAGCGATGGCCCCTAGATGTCAACAAACAGCGGAATAGCATTCACAAATCTTTCAGTAACTGCGGGGGAAGATGCTGCCTCAGCCAGCGGCTCCATGTGCTTTCAGACCTCTTAATCTTTTCAAGGATGTTCTCCCCTGACATTAACAAGCACAGTGTGAACAGCTCCCTGCATTCCTGGTGCCTAACCACAGTCTACAGGAGGAAACGTTGCTCCAAGCCTTCACCACATTCTGAAAGTCCATCTCATGCTGCCCTATGCAGTCCCTTAGCAGCTGGGCAGTTGGTTAGCTCAGTTGGCTGGATGGCTAGTCTATAACACAGAGTAACACCAACAGCATGGGTTCATAGCTAGCTGAGGTCACCATGAAGGACTCTCCTTCTCAAATTCTCCCCCCTTGATTGAGGTGACCCGCTGGTTAAACCACCACCACTTATGGGAAACAGACCCTTCGGCCCATGCTGACCAGATATTCTAACCTAATCTAGCTTCATTTGCCAGCACTTGGCCCATATCCCCGTTAAACCCTTCCTATACATATACCCATCCAGATGCCTTTCAAATGTTGCAATTGTACCAGCCTCCACCACTTCCTCTGGCAGCTCATTCCTTACATGCACCACCCTCTGCGTGAAAAAGTTGCCCCTTAGATTCTTTTTAAATCTTTCCCCTCTCACCCTAAACCTATGCCCTCTAGTTCTGGACTCCCCTATCCTGGGGAAAACACCTTGGCTATTCACTCTATCCATGTCCCTCAAGACTTTGTAAACCTCTATAAGGTCAGTCCTCAGCCTCCGACGCTCCAGGGAAAACAGCCCCAGCCTATTCAGCCTCTCCCTGTAGCTCAAATCCTCCAACCCTGGCAACATCCTTGTAAATCTTTTCTGAACCCTTTCATGTTTCACAACATCTTTCCGATAGGCTGGAGACCGGAATTGCACGCAATATTCCAACAGTGGCCTAACCAATGTCCTGTACAGCAACAACATGACCTCCCAACTCCTGTACTCAATACTCTGACCAATAAAGGAAAGCATACCAAACGCCTTCTTCACTATCCTATCTACCTGCGACTCCACTTTCAGGGAGCTATGAACCTGCACTCCAAGGTCTCTTTGTTCAACAACACTCCCCAGGAACTTACCATTAAGTGTATAAGTCCTCTCTCTCTCTCTCTCTCTCTATTGGCAGCATTACATACGGAGCCCTTTAGTATCTAAAGTGGATTTCACTATTTCTCTAACAGTTGCTTTCTAACTGACCTTATGGCAGCTTTAAGATGGCCACAATTCCAATTCTCAAGAGTTGCTTTTCTTTAATCTGTCCACGTGTTTCTGCTCAAGTTTGAATAGTTCTCATATGTGACCAGCTTGGCTTGCTTTTACTCTGGGTCCTTCCTTAGAACATAGAACATAGAAAAGTACAGCACAGAACAGGCCCTTAGGCCCATGAGGTTGTGCCGAGGTTTAATCCTAATGTAAAACTTCTCCCTTTTACCTTCCTCCTAATATCTTCAAACTATGACTTCTCGTACCAGTCAATCCTGCCCTGGGGAAAAGTCTCTGGCTATTGACTCTATCTATTCCTCTCATTATTTTGTATACTTCGATCAGGTCTCCTCTCTTCCTCCTCGTTCTCTTCAGAGAGAAAAGTCCAAGCTTATTCAACCTTTCTTCATAAGGCAAGCCGTCCAGTCCAGGCAGCATCCTGGTAAACCTTCTTTGCACCCTCTCCAAAGCCTCTGT
Source organism: Chiloscyllium plagiosum (assembly GCF_037043375.1). Lineage (NCBI taxonomy): Eukaryota > Metazoa > Chordata > Chondrichthyes > Orectolobiformes > Hemiscylliidae > Chiloscyllium > Chiloscyllium plagiosum. Next base: position 24,609,364 of record NW_028270191.1, on the reverse strand, counting down.
ATCTTTCCGATAGTAGGGTGACCAGAATTGGACACAACATTCCAAGTGTGGTCTCACCAGGGACTTGTAGAGCTGCAGCAAAACCTTGCGGCTCCTAAACTCGATCCCCCTGTTAATGAAAGCCAAAACACATATGCTTTCTTAAGAACTCTATCCACTTTGGTAGCAACTTTGAGGGATCTATGTACTTGCACACCTAGATCCCTCTGTTCCTCCACACTGCCAAGAATCCTGTCTTTAATCCTATATTCAGCATTCGAGTTCGACCTTCCAAAATGCATCACTTTGCATTTATCTAGGTTGAACTCCATCTGCCATTTCTCAGCCCAGCTCTGCATCCTGTCTATGTCGCGCTGCAGCCTGCAGTAGCCCTCTATATTATCGACGACCTTTGTGTCATCTGCAAATTTACTAACCCACCCCTCAACTTCCTCATCCAAGTCACTTATTAAAACTACAAAGAGCAGAGGCCCAAGAACAGAGCCCTGCGGGACCCCACTCAACTCTGTCTTCAAGGCAGAATATTTTCCATCTACAACCACTCTCTGCCTTCTGTCAGCCAGCCAGCCAATTCTGAATCTAGACAGCCAAATCTCCCTGTATCCCATACTTCCTGACTTTATGAATGAGCCTACCATGGGGAACTTTATCAAATGCCTTGCTGAAGTCTATATACACCACATCCACTGCTCAACCGTCATCGACCTGTCTTGACACCTCCTCAAAGAACTCAGTAAAATTTGTGAGGCATGACCTGCCCCTCACAAAGCCATGCTGACGGTCATTAATCACGCTATGCTTTTCCAAATAGTCATAAATCCTATCCCTCAGAATTCTTTCCAAAACTTTGCTGACCACAGACATAAGACTGACTGGTCTGTAATTGCCAGGGATTTCCCTATTCCCCTTCTTGAAAAAAGGAACAACATTCAACTCCTTCCAATCCTCCAGTCCGACTCCTGTGGAGAGTGAGGAGGCAAATATCCTCGCCAGCAGCTTAGCAACCTCCTTTCTCACTTCCCGGAGCAGCCTAGGATAAATCTGGTCTGGCCCTGGGGACTTATCAATCTTCATGTTTTCCAAAATTTCTAGCACATCATCTTCATCAATCTTGATCTGGTCAAGCCTGTTTCCCAACTCCTCTAAGTTCTCATTTACAACAAGGCCCCTTTCCTTGGTGAAAACTGAAGCAAAAAACTCCTTTAGGGCTTCCCCTCTCTGCTCAGACTCCACACACAAGTTCCCTCCACTACCCCTGATCGGTCCCACCTTCTCCCTGATCATTCTCTTATTCCTCAGGTATGAGTAAAACGCCTTTGGGTTCTCCCTAATCCTATTTGCCAAGCCTTTTTCGTGCCCCCTCCTTAATCTCCTCAGTCCATTTTTGAGCTCCTTCCTAGCAGGCCTGTAATCCTCTAAAGCTGTGCTAGATCCTTGCTTCCTCCACCTTACGTAAGCTGCCTTCTTCCTTTTGACGAGAAGTTCCTCTGTTCTCATCATCCAAGGTTCCTTAATCTTACCCCTTCTTACCTGTCTCAGAGAAACAAATTTGTGCATCACTCACAACAACTGCTTCTTTGACCTTAGAGGCTCAAGGTCTCGACAACTGAAATCATCGGCTTGGACCTGATCAGCCCTGAGTTACCTGAAACATAGGCAGTGCCCCAGTGAAAATGAACAGGACCTTGACAAATTAGCGAGAAGCTTTAAAGTTACTCCATCGCCATGTAAACTGTGGAGAGCATCAGGAACTGCACAAACCCAACTTGTTTTGTAACAGGCGCAGAGAATGCTGGAAAAACTCTGGCAGTCTCTGTAGAGAGAGTCTGGTCCAACTCTCCTTCAGAACTGCAGCTTGTTTAACTTGCTTAATAATGCACTTCAGAGAGCAGCTTAGAAGTAATTCCTTTCTTGAAACAATGTGCTACTTCCATGGGATTTAGTGGCTGAAATCTAAATCCACACTCGAGAGGTTGCATTAGGATTAACTTAACAGAGACTCTCAGACAAATCCTTTTGTGCTCAGAATTCAGAAATACAAGGAGCTTAGAATCGACTGGGATCAGAAGGTTTAAGACGAAACAGGACTTGTCCTTCAGTTGTGTTGGCAGAATGGTAGAGATACACATATCCAGACTGGCTAAATGCCTCAGGTCATACAGCACGCAAACAGACCCTTCGGCCCAGCCAGTCCATGCTGAATATAATCCCCAAACTAACCTAGTCCCACCTGCCTGCTCCTTTCCTACTCATATATTTATCCAAATGTCTTTTAAATATTGTAACTGTACCCACATCCACCACTTCCTCATAAAGTTCATTCCCCATATGAACCATCCCCAGTGTAAAAATGTGCCCCTCAGGTCCCTTTTAAATCGTTCTCCTCCCACCTCTAGTTTTGAACTCCCGTCCCCTAGGGAGAAGACCTTTGTTATTCACCTTAAGTGATGACCCTCATGATTTTATTAACCTCGATAAGGTCACCGCTCAGCCTGCTACGCTCCAGTGTGAAGAGTCCCAGCCTCTCCTTATAACTCAAACTTTCCAGTCCTGGTAACATTCTGGCAAAGGCTTTTCTATGTCCTCTCCAATCTAATAGTATCGCAGGGTGACCAGAACTAAGAAAAGAGGGCATTAGTGGGCAAAAAAAAAGAGCTGGACTGGGTAGAGGGCAACACAGATGGCAGTGACGTGTGCATTAGGGCTTTCTTATAGTGATTGTGGGGTTATGTGAATTGAATGAGAACCAATCGGAATACTGCCCTGGTGTTGTCTCCAGGGCGTCACTGTGCACTGTCATTCAGCAGGCAGTCATGTGGGTGCTCATTGTCATCGATGGTCTGCGGAAGGGTGTGAAGAAGATGGCCTGATTTGATACCATCACCCTGAGATCTCTCTCCCTTAGTTGGTTTGTACAGTTTTGGATTACTTGTTGCTTTAGTTAGACCCTTGGGCATGTGACTCCTATACTTAGCATCTTATCCCAGTCATTTGGTTTGTCTGTAGCACCACCTTACTTTGATTTGGAGATGTCAGTGTTGGACTGGGGTGGACAAAGTTAAAAATCACACAACACCAGGTTATAGTCCAACAGGTTTAATTGGAAGCACACTAGCTTTCGGATAACTACCTGATGAAAGAGCAGCGCTCTGAAAGCTAGTGCTTCCAATTAAACCTGTTGGACGATAACCTGGTGTTGTGTGATTTTTAACTTTGTCCACCTTACTTTGAATTCAGTGTAAGTATCTCTCTGCCTCATTTAATCAGATTATCGCTTGTTGACACTTTCCTCACACTGTCTAACACACTTGGTCACCTGCAGAGACTTATTGTCTGACATTCCACTCACACCAGTTGTGTGATCGTTTGACCTCTCTGTCCTTGATCTCTCCGCCTGTAACTCTGTGTCTGTGTGCTCTTCTCCCTCACTACACTCGATGAAGGAGCAGCGTTCCGAAAGCTTGTGATTTCAAATAAACCTGTTGGACTATAACCTGGGGTTGGGTGACTTCTGACCTCGTCCACCCCAGTGGCACTTCCACATCAATATACAGAGAGCCAGATTTTTATTCAGGAAGGGAATCGAGGGTTAGCGGGGAGAGAGCAGGAAAGTGGAGTTGAGGGTGATCAGATCACTGTGTGATCTCACTGAATGGCAGACCAGCATCGATGGACCGAGTGGCCTGCTTCTTCTACTCGATCTTATACAGTCAGTAGAGAAATTGCAACTGGGCACTCCTGGCATTAGGCTTTGTGAAAGGTGCCAGGCAGCCTAGCTTAGACAGTGAGTGCACAATGGTTGGATTTCTTGCATTTGAACTTCAGCCTCTGATCAGAATCCCCCAACTTTCAAACTCGGAAGCTCCGAGCACTGATCCCACTGGCCTGACTTTCTCTTGTGTTCTCAGCATTTACCCTGATCTCACTTTCAGGCCACTCTCACAGCCCAGTATTATTACACAGGCACTCGCATTCACTGAGGATTAGATTCACCTTGCTAATCTTGCTTAAAGCCGAGCACATGCTATAAACTCGGAAGTGCTTGCAAACCAGGCCCCAGTTAATACAGAGCACGAAAAAGCAGCCACAAGCAGTAATGAAGAAGATAAATACAGTGCATCAATAGATTACAATCTAAAGCGATAATCACTAAAGAATGGGAGTATTCTCATTGTAGGGGTGTGCTGATTCATTTCTGTTATAATTAACTAGCCTGGCTCATTTTCAACTTTTGGGCATGACCTTGTGGGCATGACCCTTGTGGGTGGCATGGTAGCACAGTGGTTAGCATTGCTGCCTCACAGCGCCAGAGACCTGGGTTCAATTCCCGCCTCAATCAACTGTCTGTGTGGAGTTTACACAGTCTCCCTGTGTCTGCGTGGGTTTCCTCCGGGTGCTCCGGTTTCCTCCCACAGTCCAAAAAAAAATGTGCAGGTTAGGTGAATTGGCCATGCTAACTTGCCTGTAGTGTTCGGTGTCGGGGAATGGGTCTGGGTGGGTTGCTATTTGGAGGGTCGGTATGGACTTGTTGGGCCGAAGGGCCTGTTTTCACACTGTAAATAATCTAATCTAAACATCTTGCTATTTCAGCAGGAAATGAAACAGAAATATACCTGAAGCTGTCAGTTTCACCAGTGATGAAAGAAATCCAGGCCTGTGTCAGGACAGACTGGTGACTGATATTGGCTTTGCCTCTGTTCATTTTTTTGGCCGGGTGGGGCGGGTTGGGGGGGTGGGGGGGGTGGGGTTGGGGGGTGGGGCGGGTTGGGGGAGCGATCTTTCTGACAAGCCAGCCAAAGAGAAACTGACAAAGTGCATGGAATAGACAGACTTTTTCCCATCGAGGCTTCCAACGGTGGCTTGGAGCCTGGGGAAGCGTGGATGGGGAAAAACAAAAATAAAAACCAGCTACTTCAGCTCAAGCATCCAGCTCTCCATTTCCAATGGCCTTCAATATAGGAACCGATTCAAACATTCGACTGAAATGTGAAATGTCGCTTCCTCACTGTGCAGGGAACTCTGCCTCTGTCTAACGTCACTGCATTCTCAAAGTCGTTCAGCTGGTGAGCTTAGAGGGCACTCTGTACAAATTTATGTTTAAGCAAATCAACCCGCCATCCCGTCTAGGGCCTTTGTTTAGGATTATGTCCATCGGTTCGCGAGCCCCTGGGAGGAAGAATCCCGTATAAATATGGGTCTTATTATCACTTGATATAATCTTATTTTGAGTGCTGATTTTTTCTTTCTTTTTGTTGTTAGTTATGTACGATATTGTAGTCTTTTTTTAAAATACATAGCGTCTTTCTTCTTCTATTTTACTTTGTGTTTTGGTAGTTTATAGAGTAGATTAGTAGTTAGTTTTTTCTTAATTCATATTGATGTTGCCCTTGTATTGTAAAGTGGTTACACTATTCTGTAATTTTGTTAAAAAAACCCCAAAACGTCTTTCTTTTCAATAAAAATATCTATATATAAAAAAAGTAAATGTGAGCTGGGAGAATCTGGGTCAGAGGTGAAATTAGCCAAGTATAAATTTACTCTGGAATTTCCAGTAAGATTTGCTCCAATTCCTATATTGCCAAGTTGCATTGGGGAAAGACCATTGTCTGAGGTCTTCCTGCTGAAGTTAATTGGGGGTCTGTTCAGTTATTGGACCCTCCTAGTGCCTCAAATGCATGTATGTGTAAGAGATGTCCTTGGTTTGTTCGGTTAGAGTCCAACTGCAATGTTTGTTCGTTTTCTTATACAAATCCAAACTGCATTCGTGACTATCTATATATACAAAGTTTTTTTGTGAATAAAGTGTATTTTTGAAACTACAAAAAAACAACATTTCCTTCCTTCGAACAGTTGCCCCTATTGCTTTCACTGGAAATGAATTATATACTTGCCCAACATTGAGTCCAAAGATGTGCAGTTAGGTGGATTGGCTATGCTAAAAAAGAATTGCCCCATGGTGTCCATGTTCAGTGGGTTATCCATGGTAAAAACCCCACGCGGGATAGAGTGGGGGAGGGTCTGGGTCTGGGAGGGATGCTCTTCAGAGGGTCTTTGCAGACTCAATGGGCTGAGTGGCCTCTTTCTGCACTGGAGGGATTCTATGACCTGGACTCGGATGTCAAACATGCAAGTGATGATGGACATTAAGGACCAGCTGGATGGTGTGATGTGGTGTAACTGCGAGCAAGCCCATGGAAGCAAGGCTGAGCTGACTTTCAAAAGTCAAAACAGGGATGCCTTGAAGAAATGGGGGAAGGCCGAACCCAACTATAAATGACATAGTGGGTGGCCAGAGGCTGGTGATGGTGAGAGGCCATGTGATGGTGTCTCCCAGCCAGTTCCATTGTTTCATGAAAAGGCATCATCAATGATGTAGCCTTGCAATGCCAAGAAGATTATGATGCATCCTTTGGAGCTGCCAAGAGGAGAAGGATCAGGAGGGGGCGCTGCGGGGGGGGGAGGGCTACAAGGCCACTGCCTGTGGCCAAATGAGCTGTGATGGGTTTTTCGCAGAGAGAAGGACAACATTTCACACAGATTTTTTTTCCCCAGGCCCAGTCAACATTTGACACCAGAGGAAAAAGCTTACAAATGGGGACACCAGAACTATTCTTTAGGAAATTGTCAGGAAAACGGGACAGTTTCCGGTAAAACGGGAGCGTACCAGCAAAATCAGAACATCGACTGAGCTGGAATGGAGGCACACTGGAACACGGTGGTTGTGTTGTACAGAGATGCACTGGTTGGATCGGTAGCAACTCTATCTCTGGGACAGAAGACCCGGGTTCAAGTTCCACTTGCCCTGGATTGGAGTCATCACATGTTTAAGATTAGATTAGATTAGATTACTTACAGGGTGGAACCAGGCCCTTCGGCCCAACTAGTCCACACCGACCCGCCAAAGCGCAACCCACCCTTACCCCTACAGTTACCCCTTACCTAACACAAGAGAATGCTTGTGGTGTAGTGGCAGAGTGCCTTCCTCTGGACCCAGATGCCTGCGTTCAAGTCCCACCTGTTCCAGAGCTGTGTGCTAACTCTTGATCAGGCTGATCAGAAAATCTTTCAATAAAAAGTAGACTTCACGGATTAAAAAAAAATCAGGTTGCTCATGACTACAGATCCAGGAACCAAGTGTGTTTATATCACAGAATCAGGCTATTTGGCCCATCTGGATCATGCTGGTGTTTCTGCTCTCGAAGGACCTTCTCCCACCAAACATTAGCTGTTTTTGATGTGCAGCCACAGATGTGTTGGCAAATATCACAACCGATTTGGATACTCAGGCCTACTGGAGATGAAATCTGGTCAACACCTTTGGGGTTACCATTGACCAGAAACTGAACAAGATCAGCCAAATAAATCAGAGGCTAGGAATACTGCGGTGAGTAACTCCTCTCCTGACTCCCCAAAGCGTGTCCACCATCTACAAGGCCCAAGTCAGGAGTGTGATGGAATACTCCCCACTTGCCTGGATGGGGGCAGCTCCAACAACACTCAAGAAGCTCGACACCATCCAGGACAAAGCAGCCCCCGCCTCATTGGCCCCACATCCACAAACATCCACTCCCTCCCCCACCGATGCTCAGTAGCAGCAGTGTGTACCATCTACAAGATACCCTGCAGACATTCACCAAAGATCCTCCGACAGCACCTTCCAAACTCACGGCCACTTCCATCGAGAAGGACAAGGACAGCAGATACATGGGAACACCACCTACTGCACGTTCCCCTCCAAGACCCTCCCCATCCTGACTTGGAAATCTATCACCGTTCCTTCACTGTCGTTGGGTCAAAATCCTGGAATTTCCTCCCTCAGGGCATTGTGGGTCAACCCATAGCACATGGACTGCAGCGGTTCCAGAAGGCAGCTCACCTCCACCTTCTCAAGGGGCAACTAGGGACAGGGGCAATAATTACTGGGCCCAGTCATGTCCTGTGAAAGGCTTCCTAACCCTCTTTACATGACAGAGATAAGAATAGAAAGAGGGACAATAATTTGAAATAATTCGGCATTCTACATTGTCTGATTTCAATCACACTGAACATTTGGACAACAGTCCAATGTTTTTGAAAGAGGATTTTAACACAGTGATGTTATTTTGACCAGATGATGTCAATCAGTCATCCATTACACATTCCTCTCAATTGAAATCAAAACATTGAGGAAGAACTGGGAACAAGATGAGGCCATTCAGCTCCTTGAGCCAGTTCTGCCATTTCATACTACCTCATCTTGGCCTCAACTCCACTTTCCCGCCCACTCTCAATAACCCTTTAACCTATTACTGTTTAAAAATCTGCCTATTGTACCCTTAAATTTACTCAATATCCCAATAGCCACTGCACTCTGGGATAGTGACTTCCACAGCTTCGTTTCTTTGGGAGAAATAATTTCTCCTCATCTCTGTTTTACATCTACTACCCCCTTATCCTAAAGCTGTGATCTCTCGTTCTGGATTGCCCTACAAGAGGACACATCCTCTCTACGTCTACTTTGTCAATCCCTTTTAGTGTCTTCTATTCCTCAATTCAATCTCCTCACATTCTTCTAAACTCTAGCGAGTATTAACATCAACTGCTCAATTTCTCATCATAAGAAAAACCATCATATCATAGAATCATAGAGATGTACAGCAATGGAAACAGACCCTTCGGTCCAACCCGTCCATGCCGACCAGATATCCCAACCCAATCTAGTCCCACCTGCCAGCACCCGGCCCATATCCCTCCAAACCCTTCCTATTCATATACCCATCCAGATGCCTTTTAAATGTTGTAATTGTACCAGCCTCCACCACTTCTTCAGGCAGCTCATTCCATACACATACCACCCTCTGCGTGAAAAGGTTGCCCCTTAGGTCTCTTTTATATCTTTCCCCTCTCACCATAAACCTATGCCTGTCTGAATCAAAACCAACCCTAAACTTACACTCTGCATTGCAGTGTGTGGACTGGTCTCTTAACACCATCCGTCAGTTGCAAAACCTTGCCATAAGAAAGAAAACGGACATGGAATGTGCCTTTGGTCTCCGTTGACAGTCTTGCACTTTTAACATTTTAATAAAATCAGCAAATTGTTGCTGTTGAAGTGGAAAGTGCAAATGAAGGAGCTTGGTTTCAGTGATTGGAGATTCGAATCTGCTCCATCGGCTCAATAATACAACCCATTCCCAAAACCCGTTGAGCTGGTAATTCAGGAGATTATCACAGTGAACAGCAAATGTCTTTTATCTTTCAGTCTCCAGTGAAAGGAACACATCAAACAAACTGAACTGTCAGCCTCAAGTGATTACATGCATTCCCCAACTTTTAGTTTGATCGTTATCTGACAACCGATGGTCCTTAAACCAGAAACCACTGTCCGGACTTCCATTCGGCCAGTCATCTCATGAGCTCTCGGCATTGTGTGTGTGTGTGTGTGTGTGTGTGTGTATGTGAGTGAGTGTGTGTGGGTGTGTATGTGTGTGTATGTGAGTGTGTGTGTGTGGGTGTATGTGAGTGAGTGTGTGTATATGAGTGTGTGTGTGTATGCGTGTATGTATGCGTGTATGTGTGTGTGCGTGCATGCTTGTGTGTTTGTGTATGTGTGCATATGTGTGTGTGTCTGTGTGCATGTGTGTGTGAGAGTGTGCGTGGAGGTGTGGATGTGTGCGTGTGTGTGTCTGAGTGTGTGCATGTGAGTGTGTGTGTATGTGCGGGAGTATGTGCGTGTGAGCGTGTGTGTGAGTGTGTGTGTGTGTGTGAGCGTGAGAGTGTATGTGTGCATGTGTGAGTGTGTGCCTGTGTGTCTGTGTGTGTGTTTGTGTATGTGTGCATATGTTTGTGTGTCAGTGTGCGTATGCGTGTGTGTGTGTATGTAGGTGAGTGTGTGTATATGAGTGTGTGTGTGTATGTGTATGTGTGTGTGTATGCGTGTGCGTGCTTGTGTGTTTGTGTATGTGTGCATATGTGTGTGTCTGTGTGCATGTGTGTGCGTGTGTGAGTGTGTGTATGTGCGGGAGTGTGTGTGTGTATGTGAGAGTGTGTATGTGCGTGTGTGTGAGCATGAGAGTGTATGTGTGCGTGTGTAAGTGTGTGTCTGTGCATGCGTGTGCATGTGTGAGTGTGTGTCTGTGTGTGTCTCTGTGTGTATGTGTGTGTGTCTGTATGCGTGTGTGTGTGTGTATGTATGTGTGAGTGTCTGTGTGTATGTGTGTGTGCATGTGAGTGTGTGTATGGGTGTGTGTGTGCGAGCATGTGTGTGTATATGCACGTGCGTGAGTGTGTGTGTCTCTGTGTGAGTGTGCGTGTGCGTATGTATGTGAGAGTGTGTGTGTGCGTGTGTATATGTATGTGAGTGTGTGTGTGTGTGTGCGTGTGTGTAGAGAATGGGGAGAGAGCAGGGGATTCAGTCGAAATATAGAATCGCTAAAGTGCGGAGGCAGGCCATTTGTTCCATCAAGTCCACAGCGCCCCTCCAAAGACTGTCCCACCCAGATCCACCCCCTATCCTGACCCTGTAATCCCACATTTCCCATGGCTAACCCACCCATTCTGAACACTCCTGGACACTACGGGCAATTTAGCACAACCAACCCACCTTCACTTTTATTTTAAAATATATACTTTATTCATAAAACATATTGTTCTGCGTGTACATGCTCACAGGCGCAATTCGGTTCTGTATGGTAGCATATCAAGAAAAAACAAACAAACTTTGGACTTTGACTCTATCCAAACAAACTAAGATGGGGAGGTGCAGGTGTTGGACTGGGGTGGACAAGGTCAGAAATCAGACAGCACCAGGTTATAGTCATAGTCATAGAGATGTACAGCACAGAAACAGACCCTTCGGTCCAACTCGTCCACGCCAACCAGATATCCCAACCTAATCTAGTCCCACCTGCCAGCACCTGGCCCATATCCCTCCAAACCCTTCCTATTCATATACCTATCCAAATGCCTCTTAAATGCTGTAATTGTACCAGATTTCACCACTTCCTCTGGCAGCTCATTCCATACACGTACCACCCTCTGAGTGAAAAAGTTGTCCCTTAGGTCTCTTTTATATCTTTCCCCTCTCACCCTAAACCTATGCCCTCTAGTTCTGAACTCCCCCACCCCAGGGAAGAGACTTTGTCTATTTATCCTATCCATGCCCCTCATAATTTTATAAACCTCTATAAGGTCACCCCTCAGCCTCTGACGCTCCAGGGAAAACAGCCCCAGCCTGTTCAGCCTCTCCCGATAGCTCAAAACCTCCAACCCTGGCAATATCCTTGTAAATCTTTTCTGAACCCTTTCAAGTTTCACAACATCTTTCCGATAGGAAGGAGACCAGAATTGCACACAATATTCCAACAGTGGCCTAACTAATGTCCTGTACAGCCGTAACATGACCTCCCAACTCCTGTACTCAATACTCTGACCAATAAAGGAAAGTATACCAAACGCCTTCTTCACTATCCTATCTACCTGCGACTCCACTTTCAAGGAGCTATGAACCTGCACTCCAAGGTCTCTTTGTTCAGCAACATTCCCTAGGACCTTACCATTAAGTGTATAAGTCCTGCTAAGATTTACTTTACCAAAATGCAGCACCTCGCATTTATCTAAATTGAACTCCATCTGCCACTTCTCAGCCCATTGGCCCATCTGGTCCAGATCCTGTTGTAATCTGAGGTAACTTTCTTCGCTGTCCACTACACCTCCAATTTTGGTGTCATCTGTAAATTTACTAACTGTACCTCTTATGCTCACATCCAAATCATTTATGTAAATAACAAAAAGTAGAGGGCCCAGCACCGATCCTTGTGGCACTCCACTGGTCACAGGCCTCCAGTCTGAAAAACAACCCTCCACCACCACCCTCTGTCTTCTACCTTTGAGCCAGTTCTGTATCCAAATGGCTAGTTCTCCCTGTATTCCTTGAGATCCAAGTGGTCTATTTGAAATCACAAGCCTTCGTCACCTGGGGCTGTGTGACTTCTGAGCAAAGGCATCCCATTACAACTGATCTCAAGCCTGAAGGAAAAGGCAAAAGCCATGAAGTAGTTTGGTTTGCCAGTCCTGCCAGCCATCCAGGGACCCCAGCTGCAAGACATATGTGAAGAGAGTGTCACATGACAGAGAGTTAGTGCTGGCTGTGAACATATTTCTTGGCTAGGCACCTGTTGCCCTGGTTACCTTCAGTGTAAATCACCCTTCTTTACCAAGAGCAAGTTAAAACCTGAAACAAATTGGGAAAAAGACATGTTGCACTTAACTTATTTAACAAGTTACTCTGACTGAATTGCTGAACCTTTCTCCAGTCATAGCCCATATCGAGGTCTGCATGACCTGTGCATATATTTTCAATAGAGATTCTGGCAATTTGCTTTTGCTTGTGTTCAGCCTTTCATCGTCTGGATTTGATTTACCTGGACAATAAGAAGGTGGACAACACTTTTGTCCCACGTGCTCCTGGTTTCCGGTAGATTGGAACAATCCAACGTCCCCTCTTCCCGAAGGTTTTCCACTTTGAATGCAGTAAAAGATGGGACAACGTGAAAACACTCGGCATTTAAGGGAAGCTTACGCAACAGGCTGAGACAAGCACATCCCAGAGGGTGGAGTTTGAATACTTAAAGTCACAAGGAAGCTAATCGCTACAGCTCAATAGACGTGCAAATACATCCTGCATTTCTCAATGAGGAGATTTTAAGAGAATTACACTGACCTAACTGACTGAAATCGTAAAAAGATTACAACCGGAACTAGATATGGTTGGTACACATTACCGTATATACTGGAGTACAAGTTCACCATGAGTGAACATACCAGCTGACATACACTTCAGTAACACTGTTGTCTGGAAATATGCAGCAGATGCAATCACACCATAGCACAGTGGTACGCCAGTCACTGCAAGTAAACATTGCAGGAGCAGCAGGCAGTGAAGAAGGTAAATGGTATGTTGGCCTTCATAGCAAGAGGATTCGAGTACAGGAGCAGGGATGTCTTGCTGCAATTGGACAGAGTGAGACCACCCCTGAAGTATTGTGCGTAGCTTTAGTCTCCTTACTTGAGGAATAATGTTCTGCCTATGGAGGGAGTAGAGTGAAGATTTCCCAGATTGATTCCTGGGATGGCAGGACTAACGTATGAAGAGAGACTGGATCAGTTAGGATTGTATTCACGGGAATGAGGGGTAGTTCATAGACATTTATAAAATTCTACAGGACTAGACAGAGTAAACACAGGAAGGATGTTCCCGATGAGCAGGGAGTCCAGAACCAGGGGTCACAGGCTAAGGATCCAGGATAGACCCTTTCAGACTGAGATCAGGAGAAATGTCTTCAACCAGAGAGTGGGGAGCCTGTGGGATTCTCTGTCACTGAAATCAGTTGAGGCCAAAATGTTGAATGTTTTCAAGAAGGAGTTAGATATAACTCTTCGGGCTAAACAGAGCAAAGGATTTGGGGAGAAAGCAGGAACAGGGGATTCGGTTGGATGGTCAATCATGAGTATGTTCAATGGCGGAGATGGCTCGAAGGGCCGAATGGCCTCCTCCTGTTCCTAATTTCTATGTTTCTATGGTGCATGCAAAATAATAAATTATGATGGATGAAATTTATCACAGCCGAAATATTGTGCAGCAGAAGGGAAATATGGGCAACACACGTGCTTCAGGAAATGCTGCTGAAATAGTTCAGGCTGAAGCTGAAGTTCGGAGAAGATTTGTAGCTCAGGTTGAGGTTCACGTTGTAAGTTTGCTCACTGAGTTGGAAGGTTTGTTTTCAGACGTTTCGTCACCATGCTCGGTAACATCATCAGTGAGCATCCGGTGAAGCTCTGGTGTTCTGTCCCGCTTTCTATTAGTGTATCTTGGTCCTTTGTGGTGGGAGATATCACTTGCGGTTCTTTTTCTGAGAGTTTGGTAAATGAGGTCCAAATCGATGTACTTATTGATGGAGTTCCGGTTTGAATACCAGGCCTCTAGGAATTCCCATGTGTATCTTTGTTTAGCCTCTCCCAGAATGGATGTATTGTCTCAGTCGAACTGGTGTCCCTCATTGTCTATAATGTATGGATACTAGTGTTAGTTAGTCATGTCATTTGGTGGCTAGTTGGTGCTTGTGTATCCTGATGGCTAGTTTCCTGCCAGTCTGTGCGGTGTAATGTTTGTTGCAGTCCTTGAAGGGTATTTTCTATATGACGTTCATTCTGCTGGTTGTTGGTACAGGTTCATCAAGAGTTGTTTCACTGTGTTGGTAGGTTTGTGGGCTACCATGATGCCAAGGGGCTGGAGTAGTCTGGTTGTCTGAGATGTCTTTAATGTATGGTAGTACAGCTAGAGTCTCTGGGCGTGTTGTATCTTCTTGTTTAGGTTTGTTGTGTGAGAATCGGTGGACTGTGCTTACCCGTTGTTCCCGAATAAGTTGTATAGGTGTTTTTCTTCGGCATCCCGTAGTTCCTGGGTGCTGCAGTGTGTTGAGGCTCGTTTAAATGTCCTGATGCAGCTCAGTTTGTGGGTGTTGGGATAATTGCTCCTGTAGTTGAGTATCTGGTCTGTGTGTCGCTTTCCTGTAGATGCTGGTTTGCAGCTCTCCATAGGCTTTTTGTTCTACTTTTACATTTAAGAAGGGGAGTCTGTTGTTGTTCTCTTCCTCATTGGTGAACTTCATACCTATAAGGATATTGTTTGTGTTAATGGGCTTCTTCTAATTTGTTACATTTCATGATGACAAAGATGACATAGTGAACCTAAAGCTTGTGCTGGATTGTGAGGAGGGCTGATCGTTCCAACCTCTGCATAACTGCCTCTGCCAAAAATCCTGATATTGGTGATCCCATGGGTGTCCCATTGGTTTGTTTGTAGGTCTTGTCATTGAAGGTGAAGTGGGTTGTGAGGCACAGGTTAACCAAGTTTGAGGATGCTGTCCTTTCTGTTGGCTGTCAGGTGTTTGTGACCTTGGTTTGTCTAGTAGTGTGGCCAGTGTTTCTTTGACCAAGATGATGCTTATTCATGTGAATAAAATCCAAGAGTCTAGGGTTGAATCACAGGTCAACGTGACCTATGATCAAATCGAACGGGAATGGAACTGTGTGGGCCAAGAGAGGAGATGACAAGATAGAGGAAGAGGGTGCAAGATTCTCAGCAGGCTGCCTGCTCTTGTTTTCTCTGCTTTCTCTCCACAGAAGCTACCAGACCTGCTGAGCTTCTGCAGCACTGTTTTCGCCCTGACAGAAGAAACATTTCAGAACTGGAGGTAATACAGAAACATAAAATAAGATCGACCCACGGAGTATTGAGAGGGGTTTAGTTATGCAGAAAGACTGAAACGTTCACCCAGCTATTAAATTATGAGCATGAGCAAGGTCAATTAAGAGCATTACATTGGATCATTTAAAACAAGAGGACATAAGTTCAAATTCACATAGGCAACTTTAGGACTGGTGTCAGGAAACTTCACATAAAGTAATCAACATTTGGCTCCAGAGAGAGAATGGTGTGTAAGTGTTTGAATTATTTCAAAAAAACAACGAAATATGACAACAATGGAGCATTAAGTATTTTCAGATGGATGACAGTATCAGGAAATGTCCACTCATGAACTCAAGAATCTCATCCAGTCTGCGTTTGCACTGATTAAGATTGCTTTTCATTTGTGACTCTTTTTAATCGGTGCATGGGGAATACGTGGAGATGTTTTTCAGAGAATTGGCTTTATTTGGGGAGGGCTGCACTTCCCCATCCCCCTTGAAAACAAAACCCCACACACTTTGCTAATCGAATCAGTGATGAAATCAATCCTTTTCAGAGTAGGATGCATTTCATTCAATGCTGAAAATTCAAACTTGCAGCAATCATACTAATTATAGAACGACTTCCGAAACAGCCACAGCTAAAAACAGAAACGTGAGTGCAGGCAAGTTAATAGGATGTTTTTTTGACAAACTCAGTGGAATGAAACAAAAGATGGCTGCTGTATTTGAGTGACCGATGTTACGACACAGGCGTAAACCCTCCTCTTTAATTTAACCCAGCATCACAGAAAAGGTTTATCCCGTGCAGTAATCTGTGAAAATTCGAGAGGCCAAGAACTATTTAAAGTAAAAAATAACAACTTTATTTCTTAAAGTATAACAGAGAATAATTAACTAACTACTATGTACAACTCCTTCCTCTAACCTATCTTTTACTTTCCCCTCTCCAATACTGGTCCAAAAAAATCCCAATTAAGATTTACAAAACAAAACTTCTTATCTCAAAACCAGGCAGCTTTATGTTCTCCTCTGTATTTCAGTCTTCTTTTCTTCTTCTTGGGGATTCTGCTTCACAGGTTCCTGATCGATAAAGGTACCTTTAAGAGAGCTATTTTTCAGGCAGTCATTACATGCTGATGGCTTGGCAGTTCTTCTCTCAACTCTTCAATTTCCCCCCGGTCTTATACTCCAAAGCATCAGATTGTGTCATTGGCTTTTAAGATTGTCAATACATTGAATTCAAACTGGATTGGAGTTTGGTATTTTTCGGGGTATAATTTAAATGGATTGGCCTAATTTGAATCTGTTTTGTCGTTTCCAGACAACCAGCTAATCTAGCTTTCGACCAAGTGTGACATTGTTACCTTATTGAGAATGATTGGTGCTGTGTCAGGTCATTCTGCAGAGCTTCTAACTCTCTTAAAGGTACAGTACACTCACGTCTTTATAACACTGATTCTTCAGAAATGCAATAATAGTTTCCTTAAAGCCATAGATGCAGCAATAACATTTTAGATCTTCTACCTACCAGGAAGAGGCCTTTGGTTGACATGTAATTTGATGGAGAGGAAAACACAGAACTTGGAGGCTCTTGACAGCGCCTGACTGGATTTATCCCACCCTCTGTAACATTTGAAATAAATTGCAACAGCTTTAAAAACGAGACCAACCAGGGCGAAAAATGTGCCTTCTCCAACTTGCCCAGTTTTGGTCAAAAGCTGGAAACACAGCTTCAGTGTATGCATTCCCACTCCCCCAGACTGTAATGTGGTTTCCTGACCCACTTTCCTGGGATGCTTTCAGTGGTGACCTGTACCCCACCTCCCACCTCCTCCCCCATCCCCTTTTGATTATCCAGTTTGTACCTTCAGGAGGGGAGAGTGCAAGTGACAAGTTTGGGACTTGGATCATAAAGACTTGAATTCTAAATATAAAGTCTGCCTGTCCAGAGAGTCCCTTCTACAGCGGGTTCCTGAGCTCAGACCGGGTTAAGTGAGGCACACTGGAGTGACTAACTTGTGTCACTCCTACCAATGTCACAGGTCCCTTCCCTATCGATTTCTCTTGCCCTCCATACAAACAATGACATGTAGGATGTAGACAGCAAGCCAGGAACGCCGTGGGCTTGATGCCTGTTCTGTCCATCAACAACTTGCATTCATGTAGTGCTTTTCCACTAGAACTGGAGAGTAGAGTACTGGGTCAATGGAAAGATTCTTGGTAGTGTGGATGTGCAGAGGGACCTTGGAGTCCATGTACATAGATCCCTGAAAGTTGCCACCCAGGTGGATAGTGCTGTTAAGAAGGAATACAGTCTGTTAGGTTTCATTCGTAGAGGGATTGAGTTCTGGAGCCACATTATCATGCTGCAACTATACAAAACGCTGGTGAGGCCACACTTGGAATATTGTGTACAGTTCTGGTCCCCATATTTCAGGAAGGATGTGGAAGCATTGGAAAAGGTGCAGAGGAAATTTACCAGGATGTTGCCTGGTCTGGAGGCAAGGTCTTATGAGGAAAGGCTGAGAGACTTGAACTTGTTCTCATTGGAGAGAAGAAAGCTAAGAGGGGATTTGATAGAGACATGCAAGATGATCAGAGGATTAGATAGGGTAGGCAGTGAAAGTCTTTTTCCTAGGATGATGACGTCAGCTTGAATGAGGGGCATAGCTAAAAATTGAGGGGTGATAGATTTAAGACAGATGTCAGAGGCAGGTTCTTTACTCAGAGAGTGGTAAGGGCGTGGAATGCCCTACCTGCTAATATAGTCAACTCAGCCACATTCGGGAGATTTAAACAATCCTTAGATAAGCACATGGATGATTTTGGGATAGTGTAGGGGGATGGGCTTAGAATAGTTCACAGGTCGGCGCAACATCGTGGGCCGAAGGGCCTGTTCTGTGCTGTTTTGTTCTATGTTCTAACCATCCCCCTGTGACCCACCAAGACAGAACTTGGCACCGACCCACATAAGGAGTTATTCGGACAGGTGACTAAACACTTGGTCATAGAGATTGGTTTTATGGAGTGTATTAAAGGAGGATAGAGAGGTGGGGAGGGGTAGGGGTGGAATTTCAGAGCCGGGACTCCAGCCAGGGGAAGGCACAACCATCAATGGTGGAGCGGTTGAAATTGGAGAGGATCAAGAGGCCAGGATCGGAGGAGGAGAGAGAGATCTCGGAGGGTGTGCGGCTGGAGGAGGTCGGAAAGTATGGTGCTGGACAAGCACAGTAGGTCAGGCAGCATCCGAGGAGCAGGAGAGTGGACGTTTCAAGCATAAACCCTTCCTCAGGAATGTGAGGGAGAGGGGCCAAGAGGGCTCAGAGGTAAATGGGAGGGGGGAAGGTACCTATGAATGCGATGGGTAAATGGAGGTGGGAGGGTGATGGTGATAGGTCAGAGAGGAGGGTGGAGCAGATAGGTGGGAAGGACATTGGACAGGTAAGACAGTTCAAGAGGGCGATGCTGAGTTGGAAGGTTGGATCTGGGATAAGGTTGGGGGGGAGGGGGGAGATGGTGAAATCCACATTGATGGCGTGTGGTTGGAAGTTTCCAAGGTGTAAGATGAGGTGTTCTTCCTCCAGGCGTCGGGTGGTAAGGGAGTGGTGATGGAGGAGGCCCAGGACCTGCATGTCCTTGGCAGAGTGGGAAGGGGAGTTGAAGTGTTCGGCCACTTGTGTCCCCTGAAGATGTTCCCTGAAATGTTCCGCGAGTAGGCGTCCTGTCTCCTGGCTCACTTTCTCCTGGCAGGAGGAGGTCACAGAGTGAAAGTGAAACCATGCAGGAATTGGGAAACGAAGAGGAGACTTTTGAACTCAAGATGTGGCTTGACCCGGAGCCAGTGTAGGTCAGTGACGACAGGATCGATAGAGGAACAGGGCTCTGAAAGGTGTGGGGGATTCAGCAGCAGAGAAGCTGAGACAAGGGTGAGGTTATAGAGGCGAATTGTGGTTGGCAGCTCAACCCAGCGCCCGATACAGTAACATTGAGAATGGTCAGATTCAACTTCAGACAGTTGCTGGGGGGATGAATGGAGCCCAGGGCTAAGGACCAAGCCTACTTGTGATGCCTCCACTGTTGACCAGCCAGCTGCTAGTCACTGTTTCGGCTCATATTCTGCAAATGGACGCTCCAATAAGCTATCAGATGGCTGCCAGTCTCCAGAGAACTGCATCTTAGCATGAGTTAACAGCTCCAGGAGAGTAA
Source organism: Chiloscyllium plagiosum (assembly GCF_037043375.1). Taxonomy (NCBI): domain Eukaryota; kingdom Metazoa; phylum Chordata; class Chondrichthyes; order Orectolobiformes; family Hemiscylliidae; genus Chiloscyllium; species Chiloscyllium plagiosum. Next base: position 24,589,927 of record NW_028270191.1, on the reverse strand, counting down.
AGAGAAATACAGACAACTGGAGAAGGGAGAGAATAGGCCTCAATGTAATAAATCGACGTTGATTTTCCTGCTCCTCGGATGCTGCCTGACCTACTGTGCTTTTCCAGCACCACACTCTTTGACTCTCATCTCCAGCGTCTGCAGTGTTCATTTTCTCCCACTCAATGTAATAAATACCTAGAGAGTAGATCCTGAGGGTTAACTTTCATTGGTCAGGAACGTGGGATATTCAGAGTGCAATTAGCAGACATCAGGAATGAACGTGTCCCGGGGGTTGAGGGGAGTGGGCTGTGGAGCCACCTGTACAATCAGTAACTCTGCTTCCTGACACACCAACCCCACTTATTGGGAAGTGACCATGGTGCTCCTCTGAACCACAGAGCTCCTGAAAAGAAGCCTCAATGGTTTTTCGATGCGAACATTATGAGCACTGAGAAGTGGTGATGTCAACTCGTGAAGCACTGTGATGTGGGCTGTCTCTGTTTCTTCATTCTTTGTCCCTGAACCGAGTGAAAAACTTGTAACACTTGCAAATGACTCACACTGGTCTGACTTGTTTTCTCTGCCTTAGAACAGGGAGCCAGTATACCCAGGACATTCATTTTCAAGCTCTCCTATTCTTTTGTATTCTGCTTTTTCCCTCTGGGTTGCTAGGCCATTTCAGTGGACAAATGCCAACCACATTTGAAATTAGGTTTTATTGTCACGTTTACTCAAGTACAGGAGTACAATGAAAAGTTTACAATATCCCCAGTCATGGCGCCATCTTAGGGACTAAACTATCTGGGTACAAAATAGAGTCATAGAGATGTACAGGACGGAAACAGACTCTTCGGCCCAACTTGTCCATGCTGACCACAGATTCTAACCCATTTGCCAGCATTTGGCCCATATCCCTCCAAACCCTTCCTATTCATTTACCCATCCAGATGTCTTTTAAATGTTGCAATTGTACCAGCCTCCACCACCTCCTCTGGCAGCTCATTCCACCCTCTGTGTGAAAAAGTTGCCCCTTTGGTCTCTTTTATATCTTTCCCCTCTCACCCTAAACCTATGGCCTCTAGTGCTGGACTCCCCCACCCCAGGGAAAAAACCTTGCCTATTTACTCTATCCATGCCCCTCATGATTTTATAAACCTCTTTTAGGTCACCCCCCCCCCCCAGCCTCTGACACACCAACCTATTCAGCCTCTCCAACCCTGACAACATCCTTGTAAGTCTTTTCTGAACCCTTTCAAGTTTCACACCATCCTTCCTAAAGCAGGGAGACCAGAATTGCAACAGTATTTGAAAAATGGCCTAACCAATGTCCTGTACAGCCACAACATGACCTCCCAACTCCTGTACTCAATACTCTGACCAATAAAGGAAAGCATACCAAACACCTTCTTTACTATCCTGTCTACCTGTCACTCCACTTTCAAGGAGCTATGAACCTGCACTCCAAGGTCTCTTTGTTCAGCAACACTCCCTAGGACCTTACCATTAAGTGTATAAGTCCTGCTAAGATTTGCTTTCCCAAAATGCAGCACTTCGCATTGATCTATATTAAACTCCATCTGCCACTTCTCAGCCCATCTGATCAAGATCCCATTTAACTCTGAGGTAACCTTCTTTGCTGTCCACTACACCTCCAATTTTGGTATCATCTACAAACTTTCTAACTGTATTTCCTGTATTCACACCCAAATCGTTTATATAAATGAGAAAAGTTTAGGTAGGAAGGAGAAAAGTCAAAAGTTCAACGTTACAGTTCTTGTCACTATAAAGTAGCAAATAAGAAATAAAGTTAAAATTCAAATGACATTGCTGTGGGGGTCTGGAGCCATGTATAGACCAGACCAGGTGAGATTTCCTCCCCTGAAGGATATTAGTAAGCCACGTGGGTTTTTACAGCAATCAAAGGCAGATGGTATGGCTATTATTGTTGTTATTGAGACTAGCTTTGAATTCTCAGATTTATTCATTAAATTTAAGTTTCCCCAGCTGCCATGGAAAAATTTGAACTCCTTGCACTAGACTGGAACCTCTGGCTTAATCGCCCAGCAACATTACCATGACACTAGTGCATTGAATAAAGACTCATAACCAGATATCTGAGTCTCTGTACCTGCATCAAAGTGAGCGAGAAGACAAAAGGTGTGGGCAGGCAGTTGGACTTACTGAGGTATAATTGTTGAACTTGACCTGACCTACGCCCAACCTCTCTCATAGAAGGCAGTGACAGGGAGCATAAATACTCTGCCAATGTATGCCTTTCACAATTTATCGCTTGAACAATCGATGCTGTTGTTTCAACAAAATTATCGAATTCATTCAAGGCTCCACATGCCCTTACTCTTCCTCACCGCTCAAGTTCATGATTTGAAGATGGTCAGTGAAGATGATCGCAGCACATATCGCTGTAATTGCCACAAAGTGCCAGTCTACCAGACAAAAGGTGTGGGCAGGCAGTTGGACTTACTGAGGTATAATTGTTGAACTTGACCTGACCTACGCCCAACCTCTCTCATAGAAGGCAGTGACAGGGAGCATAAATACTCTGCCAATGTATGCCTTTCACAATTTATCGCTTGAACAATCGATGCTGTTGTTTCAACAAAACTATCGAATTCATTCAAGGCTCCACAGCCCTTACTCTTCCTCACCGCTCAAGTTCATGATTTGAAGATGGTCAGTGAAGATGATCGCAGCACATATCGCTGTAATTGCCACAAAGTGCCAGTCGGTGGTGCTGTGCCTCTGTTCTCAGAAACCAGCCCAGCTTGTGTCTGTATCCCCCTCCTCCGACCTCGCCCCCAATTAATAAAAAAGGTACAGCTTAAATTTCATAATGAATTCACTGAAAGTGAGCTTTGCGGGGAAGCAAACTATAAAATCCCCAGGACATTTTTCAAGGCCGAGGCTGCGATAAACAGGGAAAAGCAGGATTCAGTAACTATGGCAACCGGTTCGAGCAGCATCAATAGGGGGTGGGACCTGGGTAACACCATGAATGAAAAGCCTCAAGCACTGTCACTGTTGGGGATGAGCTAATTTAGCATACCCCAGACATCAAGTCATTGATCTTCTCGTTAATGTAGCTAAATATCACACTGTGCAATACTGGCTATTGCCAAGTGGTTTGGGGTGGAAGCGAAAGGAGACATTTTGGGAGCTATTTCTCCTCACCTTGCTCAGACACATCCAGGGCAGGTGGCACTGGAACCCAGGTCTTCTGGTAGTGCCTGCACCTCTACCAGCGTGCCACGGGCATTGGGGGTGACGGGCTGGTCTCAGGGCTGATGGGATTCTCTTCAAGCCATATTCCCTTATTCTTAATTTAGTCAAAGCAGGGGACAAACAAAAGCTTTCAACTGGTTTTCCTGTAAAGTACACGGGAGAATAAAATCAAAACCAAATCAAGATGTGGAGGCGCTGGTGTTGGACGGGGGGGGGGGGGGGGGGGTTAGGACAAAGTTAGAAGCCCACATGCCACCAGGTTATAGTCCAACAGTCCAATAGCAACGCTCCAAAAGCTTATGATTTCAAAAGAACCTGTTGGACTATAACCTGGTGTTGTGCGTGGAATCAAATCCAGACCTTGGAGGATGTACTGAGATGCATCATTTGGCAACGGATGAGATGCAGAAACAGAACTTCACTGCTTTAACTCAAAGCACACCCGCACACAATTGATTAAAAATACAGATAATTCCCGATGATTCAAATAAAGCCAGACCACCAGCACGTGAGGAACTGCACACCCTGTTCGATTTGCCAGCTGGCTTCCTTTGCTACTTTTCCTCTTTGTACACGCCAATAAATTACTCATTTACACGCAGGCCAGCTTGGAATGGAAGCAGTCTGTGCCTAACTGACCATCAAAAGGCTAAAGCTGCAATCCTGGTAGATCATTCAGTATTTTCAATGGGAAAGAGGAACTTGCTGTGTGCGTTATGTGCACAAGTGAGGTCAATCGAGTCGCTTTTGTATCCACCCTTTCAGTCACACCACCGCCAAGTATTTTGTTCAGAAACAAAAGCTCCCCTACCTAATAGCAGAAAGCTTCCTTTCAGCTACCAACCCATAGGGATGCTAATCTCCGCTCATTCAATGGAGTTACTCATTGTCAGGCGAGTGACACTGAGGCAAACTTCCTGACCCAGAATGTCAGGTTTCCATGTGGCTCCTAGAGGGAATTGAAAGGAAAGTTTCCCCTCTCATCAGAGCTTCGGAGCAAAACACATCGGAGTCGAAGGAGGACACAGTTGGGAGGAATTTGCCAGCCCCTATGAAAATAAGTGATTTCCTGCCCTCACATGTGCACAGCTCTGCTCCTGAGTAAGGCAATACACATCCTCAATTGGTCTGCTTCATGGGAGTGGGAGAAAGGGAAGAGAAACTTCCGACCTCTCCTGAAACTGACGACTTCTTGCAGGGTTCCGTGGGCATCAGCAGTTTCCGCGCACACCTCATCCCCGTTGGCTGTCTTTACAGGGCACCCTGGTCGTGCGTGTCAATGCTCTTGTCTCATGATTTGGAGATGCCGGTGTTGGACTGGGGTGTACAAAGTTACAAATCGCACAACACCAGGTTATAGTCCCAACAGGTTTATTTGGAAGCACTAGCTGCTCCTTCACTTGATAAGGGAGCAGCGCTCCGAAAGCTAGTGCTTCCAAATAAACCTGTTGGGACTATAACCTGGTGTTGTGTGATTTGTAACTCTTATCTCACCACAGGAAGCATCACAGCTGGACCCAATCTTGCCCTCTAACATTTACTATCCCGATGAAGGGCCCTGCCTGAAACGTTGACTCTCCTGCTCCTTGGATGCTGCCTGACCTGCTGTGCTTTTCCAGCACCCCACTTTATCGACTCTGACTCTCCAGCATCTGCAGGCCTTACTGTCTCCTGTCAATCAATAAGTCTTCAGACATGACAATATTATTCCTCCCCTGTACACAAGCCAGTTGTGGTGTCTATAGTGTCCCTACCTTCTCTGAGATTCACTAACTCAGCACAAACCAAGGATCAACCTTGAGACCTTCTCAGTCTCCTCTAGTTGAGTATCAAAACAAGCATTGCACTTTCTCCAGCTATGGTCAGCATGGACTGGTTAGACTGAAGAGTCTGTTTCCTGTGCTGTAAGATTCTATAGCTGCCTTGTCTTTCAGATGAAGTATTAAATTAAGGTCCTGCGATGTTAGGATGAAAAGAAAACCCAACTCTTCAGGAGTTCTCTGAAGAGCAAAGAGTTTTCATGACCAGCTTGAAAGCTGGATATACTGACTGGTTATTCAGCTCTCCCACTCTGTGGGACCTCACTGCACTGGTTTGTTTGGATAAGATAGAAGCTAAATGCATTCTGATGAGGGATGTCAACTTGAAGACCCAAGTTCCTCAGGTAAAAGGGTATAGCGGGCAGCTAATAAATATAGAGTGCAATACATAGAGAGTGAAATATGGCTAGCAACCAAAATGGGAGATTAGGAAGCCAAAATGGTGGATGCATGAAGAAACGACAGTCAATAAATGGGATAGTAACGAGGGATATTGCAAACACATAGATAAAGAAGGCATGGCGTCACTTAGAAACACAAGGGCTCGTTTGGTCATAATGTATTTAGAGTCAGGAATTGACAGAAATGCTTGCAAAATATATATGAGAAACATTAAGTAGGCACAACAGGGGTATTTAGCAAGAATGCAAGAATAATCAGAAGCTATTAAAAAGTTAATAGGATTGAAAGTAGCTGTGTCACCAGCCCAGAAAGGATACATAGCGTACTGCTTCAGGAGATAACGAAAAACATGTTCCACCATATTTCAAAAAACTTTGGAAACAGGAATTATGCCAAAAGACTGGTTGATGGCAGATGTTACACCCTTGCTTGAGAAGGAGTAAAGGAGTAAGCCAGAAAATTACAGGCTAGTCAAATTTATGTCAGTTGTGGGCAAACTGTGAAGGATTCGTAAATTGCAAGTCACGCTTCACCTATTTATTTGAGTAAATTATAAGTTATGAAGGGAAAATGATGGGTGTAGACTGTCGATTTTCAGACGGCATTTGATAAGGATTGGAGAAGAAACATCTCATAACACACAAGATAATAAGACAAAATAGACATATGAAAACAGAGATGGCTAAACAACAGAAAGCAGAGGATACTGATAAATGAGTGCTTTATTAATTAGAAGCTGACAGGTAGTAATGTGCACCCGAGAGCTATTTTTTGACTTTTCTTATTAACATAAAATCGTTGGACATAAACAGGGATGCTGATGAAAGCTGAAGGATAAAGCAAACGTTGAGGAAGAATGTCAATTACAGGAGGAAAGGGCGAGGCTGGCAGGGAGGGGACGGGGGACGGGGGGGTCACTGCAGGGAGGGGACGGGGGGGTCAGTGCAGGGAGGGGACGGGGGGTCATTGCAGGGAGGGGACGGGGGGTCACTGCAGGGAGGGGACAGGGGGGTCACTGCAGGGAGGGGACAGGGGGGTCACTGCAGGGAGGAGATGGGGGGGTCAGTGCAGGGAGGGGACTGGGGGTCACTGCAGGGAGGGGACGGGGGGGGGTCAGTGCAGGGAGGGGACGGGGGGGTCAGTGCAGGGAGGGGACGGGGGGTCAGTGCAGGGAGGGGACGGGGGGGTCAGTGCAGGGAGGGGACGGGGGGGGTCAGTGCAGGGAGGGGACGGGGGGGTCAGTGCAGGGAGGGGACGGGGGGGTCAGTGCAGGGAGGGGACGGGGGGGTCAGTGCAGGGAGGAGACGGGGGGGTCAGTGCAGGGAGGGGACGGGGTGGGGGGGTCAGTGCAGGGAGGAGACGGGGGGGTCAGTGCAGGGAGGGGACGGGGGGGTCAGTGCAGGGAGGGGACGGGGTGGGGGGGTCAGTGCAGGGAGGAGACGGGGGGTCAGTGCAGGGAGGGGACGGGGGGTTCAGTGCAGGGAGGGAACGGGGGGGGTCAGTGCAGGGAGGGGACGGGGGGGTCAGTGCAGGGAGGGGACGGGGTGGGGGGGTCAGTGCAGGGAGGAGACGGGGGGTCAGTGCAGGGAGGGGACGGGGGGTCAGTGCAGGGAGGGGACGGGGTGGGGGGGTCAGTGCAGGGAGGAGACGGGGTGTCACTGCAGGGTGGGGACAGGGGGGACAGTGCAGGGAGGGGACAGGGGGGTCAGTGCAGGGAGGGGACAAGGGGACATTGCAGGGTGGGGACAGGGGGGACACTGCAGGGAGCGGACGGGGGTTCAGTGCAGGGAGGGGACGTGGGGGGGGGGGGGGTCAGTGCAGGGAGGGGACGGGGCGCCAGTGCAGGGAGGGGACGGGGGGGTCAGTGCAGGGAGGGGTCAGTGCAGGGAGGGGACGGGGGGGTCAGTGCAGGGAGGGGACGGGGTGGGGGGGTCAGTGCAGGGAGGAGACGGGGGGGTCAGTGCAGGGAGGGGACGGGGGGTCAGTGCAGGGAGGGGACGGGGGGGTCAGTGCAGGGAGGGAACGGGGGGGGTCAGTGCAGGGAGGGGACGGGGGGGTCAGTGCAGGGAGGGGACGGGGGGGGTCAGTGCAGGGAGGGGACGGGGGGGGTCAGTGCAGGGAGGGGACGGGGGGGTCAGTGCAGGCAGGGGACGGGGGGGGTCAGTGCAGGGAGGGGCTGGGGGGTGAACTGCAGGGAGGGGACGGGGGGGTCAGTGCAGGCAGGGGACGGGGGGGTCAGTGCAGGGAGGGGACGGGGGGACACTGCAGGGAGGGGTCAGTGCAGGGAGGGGACGTGATGGTCAGTGCAGGGAGGGGACGGGGGGGTCAGTGCAGGCAGGGGACGGGGGGGTCAGTGCAGGGAGGGGACGGGGGGACACTGCAGGGAGGGGTCAGTGCAGGGAGGGGACGTGATGGTCAGTGCAGGGAGGGGACGGGGGGGTCATTGCAGGGAGGGGACGGGGGGGGTCATTGCAGGGAGGGGACGGGGGGGTCAGTGCAGGGAGGGGACGGGGGGGGTCATTGCAGGGAGGGGACGGGGGGGGTCAGTGCAGGGAGGGGACGGGGGGGTCAGTGCAGGCAGGGGACGGGGGGGGTCTGTGCAGGGAGGAGACGGGGGGGTCAGTGCAGGGAGGGGACGGGGGGTCAGTGCAGGGAGGGGACGGGGGGGTCAGTGCAGGGAGGGGACGGGGGGGGTCAGTGCAGGGAGGGGACGGGGGGGTCAGTGCAGGGAGGGGACGGGGGGACACTGCAGGGAGGGGTCAGTGCAGGGAGGGGACGTGATGGTCAGTGCAGGGAGGGGACGGGGGGGTCATTGCAGGGAGGGGACGGGGGGGGTCAGTGCAGGGAGGGGACGGGGGGGGGGTCATTGCAGGGAGGGGACGGGGGGGGTCATTGCAGGGAGGGGACGGGGGGGTCAGTGCAGGCAGGGGACGGGGGGGGTCTGTGCAGGGAGGGGACGGGGGGGTCAGTGCAGGCAGGGGACGGGGGGGGTCACTGCAGGGAGGGGACGGGGGGTCCACTGCAGAAAGGGGATGTGGGGTCACTGCAGGGAGGGGACGGGGTGTGGTCAGTGCAGGGAGAGGATGGGGGGGGGGGGTCAAAGCAGGGAGGGGACGGGGGGGACACAGCAGGGAGGGGACAGGTGGGGTCACTGCAGAGAGGGGACGGGGAGGTCAGTGCAGGGAGGGGACGGGGGGGTCAGTGCAGGGAGGGGACGGGGGGGGGGTCAGTGCAGGGAGGAGACATGGGGGGTCTCTGCAGAGAAATATGAAGTACTATATTTTGGGAAGAAAGAACAGGAATAGGAAATATGTTCTACCCATCAAGCTTTTCACAAAATTGTTGAAGGCAGTAGTGGAGGTGGAGAAAACCTTAAAATGGCAGTAAAAACAGAAAATGCTGGAAATAGCAGATCGGGCACCATCTGTGGACAGAGGAACTGGGTTAATGTTTCAGGTCGATCCAAATATTTGGATTTCAGAATGCATTTAGTATGATGCCACATAAAAGGCTACTGCACAAGATAGGAGCTCAAAGTCGTGGGGGTGCCATATTAACGAAGAATTGAGGATTGGATTGCAGATAGAAGACAGAAGGTTGAGAGGCACAAGAATCAGTTTCAGGGCCTCAGTCATTTCCTCTCTGTATTACTGACTTGGAGGAGGGGCAGAGTGTAATGTATTGACTAATGATACAAAAATAGGTGGGAGGGAACGTTTTGATAAGGACATAAGGAAACTTTGGGGGTGTTTAGATGGATTGAGTGAGGCAGTTCAATAGAGATTCACTTGGCTGATTCCTGGGATGAAGGGGTTGACTTATCAAGAACAGCTAAACAGGTGAGGGCTGTATTTCTTAGAGTTTAGAAGAATGAGGATGATTTTATTGAAACCAACAAGAGTCTGAGGGGGCTTTACAGGGGAAAATGTTGAGATGATGTCTCCACAAGTTGGGGAATCTTGAAATAAAGGACACAGTTACAGATTAATGGACACTATTTAAAACGGAGATGCAAAGGAATTTCTTCTGAGAAAAGTGAATATCTGGAATTCTCTACCCAAGGCAGTTGTAGACGCTCCACCAGAATGTATTTAAAGAGGAGGGGTATTTCTAAAATATCAGGGAGTTGAGAGATATGATGAACAACACAGTAGCTCAGTGGTTATCTCAGCTGCCTCACAGCATCAGGGAGTCAGGTTCGATTCCACCCTCAGGTGACTGTCTGTCCATGTGGAGTATGCACATTTTTCCTGTGGGTTTCCTCCCACAGTCCAAAGATGTGCAGGTTAGGGTGGATTGGCCATGCTGAATCGCCACAGTGTTCAGGGATGTGCAGGCGAGGTGGATTAACCATGGGAAATGAAGGGTTACAGGGATGGGGTGGGTCTCCATGGAACGCTCTTTGGAGGGCTGGTATGGGTCAAATGGCCTGTCACTGTAGGGATTCTATGAGAAAGGAGTTGAGGCCTACAGTAGATCAGCTACGATCTTCTAGAATGGAGGCAATTAGAGGGGCTGAATGGCCAACTCCAACTACTGTTTCTTATGTCTTAAAAGACCTTTCTTCAGGACTGGAAAAGGGAGAATTGGTTTCTGAGTTTTTATATATGCCGTCATTGACCAGTAAGCAAGGAGTTGATGATCAATTAATACAAAATGCTGGTTAGGCATTATCGGGCAACTGCATGTAGTTATAGACACTCCATTATATCGCAGCTACTAAAAGCAGAGGACAGGTACAGCAAAGGTTTACCAGAACAGCACTACAAAGGCTCTAATGATAAATAATAGTCTCAAAAAAATCAGAGCTTTTCCCAATTGAACAGAAAAAGTGAAGGGGGCGGGGAAATTTGCTTTGAAAATTATGAAATGTTTTGAGAGGTTAAATGAAAAATCGTCTCCAGTAGTTTGCCAAATTATTAACAGATGGAGGATTATCAGAAGAGCAATGAAGGGGGAAAACGCAAAGGAATTTTTTCCCTACACAGATGATTAAAACATAGAATGCTTTACCAAAAGTTGCTACTGAAGCAGAAACGCTATCGTTTAAAAACGGGGGCTGGATAAACATTTCAAAAAGTGACGTGGGATTAAGGGTAGACGTCACCAGTGATATTGCCAGCCAGCTGCAACATGGACTAGGTGGGAAGGATGTCCCTGGTTCTGTGCTGGAGCTTCTTTGGATCTGCCTCTGGTCCCTTCACAAGAAAAACCTGACAGCAGGTTCTGTTTTATGAAGGCCTGCATGGATACAGAGCCAAGCATGCCTGAGCCTACTGGGGGGGGGGGGGGGGGGGGGGGGGACAAATCCAAATCAAGTGTCTCTCATTAAAGTTGAGACACCACAAATATTTGTGGGGAAAGTTGCTCTACCCAAACTATATTTAAAGCCAAAAAGTAAAAGCGACAAATGAAATCCAAACAGTACAAGCATTTAGTTTTAAGGCACATGACGTTGGTACTGTCATCGACTCCCATTATACTAGAGAACCAGAACTTGGTGAAAACTAACATTTCCCATTCTAAGGATCACCAACGGAACTCCTTTTTCCAGGTTGCCAGTGCAGTCTTCATAATGACCTGATAAGAATGTAAGAACTAGGAGCAGGAGTAGGCCATCTGGCTCCTTCGGCCCTCTCCACCATTCACTCAGATCATGGCTGATTTTATCGTGGACTCAGCTCCACTTACCCGCCCGCTCACCATAACCCTTAATTCCTTTACTCTTCACAAATCTAGCTTTGCCTTAAAACCATTCAGTGAGGTAGCCTCAACTGCTTCACCGGGCAGGGAATTCCATGGATTCACAACCCTTTGGGTGAAGAAGCTCCTCCCTAACTCAGTCCTAAACCTGTTCCCCCTTATTTTGAGGCTATACCCCCTCGTTCTAGTTTCACCCGCCCGTGGAAACAACCTCCCTGCTTCGATCTTATAAAATGATGAAGGGAATGGATATGTTTCTATAAGAGCCCCCCTCATTCTTCTAGATTTTCCCAGGGGTTGGGGGGTCCAGAAGTAGAGGGCAAAGGTTTAGGGTGAGAGGGGAAAGATATAAAAGAGACCTAAGGGGCAACTTTTTCACACAGAGGGTGGTACATGTATGGAATGAGCTGCCATGAGATGTGGTGGAGGCTGGTACAATTACAGCATTTAAAAGGCATCTGGATGGGTAAATGAATAAGAAGGGTTTGGAGGGATATGGGACAAGTGCTGGCAGGTGGGACTAAATTGGGTTGGGATATCTGGTCGGCATGGACGGGTTGGACTCTATGAATATAACCCCAGTCTACTCAATCTCACTTGGATACTTGGAAAGAATGGGCTTGAGATGACCTTAAATCAGTTTTTTTAACTGCAGGAGGCAGAGATGATTTTTCACTCTGGCTGGACTTAGGCCAAAAAGGCAAAAGGACAACATAGATATACTGCATTGTGCGATCAAAAGACCATCCCAACTACACTACATATACACCAGGGGCACAGGAGCAAATGCAAACATAGCAATGCAATCAGTAAACAGCGAATTTATTTGCATCTGTGTTACTTATCATCTTACATGGTTAAATATGCACCAAGAATAACTTTTAGTTGTTAATTTATATACATCAGTATGTGAAGACGCTTTTGGGTGGGGCAATATTGTACGTTGACACAAAAGATCGGCTCATTTAGACAAAAAAATAAAAACATCTATTTTACGGATCCCACGTTCTCTGGAATGTCAGCAACTGAACACAAGTGAGCAAGTGAGATCTACCTTAATAAGAACCGAAAGAAGTCGCTTTCCCAGACAAGAGGCTGGGAAATCAAGTTAACTGCTTGACAAACTGCAGAAAGGAAAAGCAACAGATAAAAAGAACAAACTGGCAAATGAGGCCATCCATCAAGAATGCACTGCAGGAAGAGGCAAGCAGCAGCTGCTGTGTAAAGTCTGGCAAGGGAGGTCACTCGAGTGACAGTGCACTCCAAGACGGAGAAGTGATAGCTGTCGTCTGGCAATTGACATCATCGCAGACAATAGACTGCAGGAAGGAAACGTAACAATGTCCTCGGGCTGGACAAATAAATACAAGGGGACCAAATACAGCAACGTGCGATGTGAACTGTTTGGCACAGAGGACAGAGCTTGTGGGGAAATCTGATCATAATGTAATTAGTTTGGTTTCAACCGGGCAGTAGTCCACTGAGTATTTCTACCAAGAATTCTCTCTGGTGTCCTTTTAAAAGAAAATTTGCCAATAACAACCAAAGACTCAAACAAATTATTTTAGCAGTGGAAAATGAAATGGCTTGTATATATTTTATTCCAGACTTTTGGCATTTATACATAATCGTTCCTAGATAGTTGCACTCTGGGAAAACAAGTAAACGCATAAAGTCTTGGATAACTGTGTTCAAGCTTTGGATATTGTAATTAACAGTCAGTGCAGTGGGTGGAGAAGAGTCCCCAACGAGAAGGGCACTGCAGGATTAGTGCAACCATCCTGTTGGAAGGCCCTGCTTTACAGATTGTTTAAGAATGTCAGCTTTAAATTGTGAAGACGCTTCTCTTCCTCTCAAAATGCCCGTTTTTCAGTTTCACATTCGAGGCTTCATGTTGCAGGCTGCAGCTGTCCTTTATAGACATATTCTAGGGCAGTGGCAATCGTTCTCATGTCCATCTCAATGCTTCTTGCCCAATTCTCGACGTCACCAATTTCCTGCAGAGAAAACAAACAGAGTCAGCAAGGCAAGAACAACACCCGCTTGCTGCTTATCGATATAGCTATCCTCTCTGGCCCTCTAAAATGACCCATGGGGGCACTGCCAGTTTTTAGGCACTGCCCTCAGATGCCAGTCTTCCAGTAAAAAAAATGGAATGAACTTGCAACACCTTTCAGATTTTCAGGATGTCTCAAAATACTTAAGTGTTCAATGAATGACTTTGGCAGCAAATGCAGTTCACAGTGAGTTCCAACAGTATATCTGTTTCGGTGATGTTGACTGAAGGATAAAATGAGAGCCAGGACAGCTCTTCTTCAAGAAATCGGCATGAGATCTTTTGTATCTACTCTTGGTTTAACATCTCACACAAAAGCCAGAGCCTTTGACAGTGCAACTATCCCTTCATACCACTGTCATGTATTAATCAGCGCTATTGCATGTGCTCAAGACCCTGGAGGGGTCTTGTATTCACAACCTTCTGACTCAGAGGCAAAGATTATATGATAAGATATGTGCTAATAGGAGGCATCATACCAACTGTAATCCTGTCCTTACATTCAAACTTCCCAGCAATGGTTATTTGATACTGAACAAGAGGAGGGACCCAGACAGCTTGCTTGCTCTCCAGCTGATTGGAGCATCAACAATGAATGCCAGGAAATCAAACCTGGGAGATACCATTTTGCCTGGCAGGTAGGACATCTGTTCACTCGGCCAGCAGGGAACTTCCTCTACAATAACTGGAAAAACAAAACAGCTGTCTGATCCAAGCACTTCATGTTGGTATTGATCCACCCCTCCATCAGTAAGTCACAAAATCCCAACAGTGCCATTCAGTTGAGGCCATTCAGCCCATTGAGTCTGCATCACCACTCAAAAGGGCATCCCACTCTATCCCCGTAACCCCACATTTACCGTCGGTAACCCAGGCAACCTGCACACAATGGGGCAATTTAGCATGGCCAATCCACCTAACCTGCACCTCTTTTGGATTGTGGGAGGAATCCCCATGCAGACACAGGGAGAACATGCAACTCCATACAGACAGTCACCAGAGGCTGGAATCGAACCCAGGTACCTAGCACTGTGAGGCAGCAGTGCTAACCACTGGGCTACCCTAGTCCCATGATCCTACCCTGCTCCCATTTCCCTCTATTCTGTTTTCTTTCAACTACCTCTCCAACCTATTCTTCAAGCTTTGAAAAGAAAATGAACACGTTTAGACAGGTTATGACACACCTTTGGACCAGGTGGGACTTGAATCTGAACCTTCTGACCCAGAGGTAGTCACACTACCACTATGCCAGAAGAGCCCTAAAGCCTACTGCACTAGGTATTTCCAGACAGTCTCCCATCCAAGTACTCACCAGGGCAGAGTCTACTCTTGCATCTGAGACCAGGTAGGATTGGGCTCTTTCAGACATTGGCCAACTTCTCCTGAAAACGTTCGCATGGTCTTCTGACCCTGCTCTGAATCACGAACTCCAGTCTTGCATTCCACAGTTTCACAACCTTTCTGTGTAATATGGCTCTGCTTGCTCTTCATCCTAAATAGCTGACATTTAATCTTGTGTTTCCTGAGTCCTGGCCCTGAACCTACTGGAAACAACTGGGTGGTGGGGTTGGGTTAACCCTCCAAAATAGGTAAGCACAAATAGTAAAATATCTAATGTAATGCCAACCTCTGACAGATTCCTATCCCACTTCTGGTTTTATTGTCGGGCAGAATTGGCTGGGAGGGAAATACAATGAGCATACAGCGCTCAGGAAGTTGGTCAGTCACTTTTCAGAAGGCTGCATACATCCATTTGAACTACAATCAGCCTTCGGAAACCTGGCTCCTAAAGGAAGGTGAGAAGGGCATCCATAATGGGAGTGCTTGTGGGCCAGGAGGTACCACAGCATTTCCACTGACCCAACAAACTAATTCTTAACCCCATGATTTCTTCCTGCAATCAGAGATCGCCCAGTCACTCTTCGCCATGTCTGTGATCACCATCCACCCCTCCCTTCAGCTCAACCCTGAAAACTCGCCCGGCACCATCAGGAAACTGGTTTCTGGACTGCACTCTCTAACAAGAGAGGCTGCCAAACCTATCAATCAGCCTGAAGTCCGGCTAGGGAGCCTAGGAAAAGAACTGAAACGTGCCCTGGAACTAAAACTCCAGGCATTTGGGAAAAAAAAACACATTTCGGGCTTTTCCAACCAGAACTCGGGCAGCACTACAGTTCAGTGGTTAGCACTGCTGCCTCACCATGCCCGGGACCCGGGTTTGATTCCAGCCTCGGGAGACTATCTGTCTGTGTGGAGTTTGTACACTCTTCCAGAGTCTGGATGGGTTTCCTCTGGGGGCTCAGGCTTCCTCCCACAGTCCAGAGATGTGCAGGTTAGGGTGAATTGGTCGTGGGAAATTGCCCCAGAGAGATGCCGGTCAGGTGGATTGGCCATGGGAAATTCAGGGATGGGGTGGGTCTGGGTGGGATGCTCTAAGGACCAGTATTGACTTGATGGGCCAAATGGTCTGCTTCCACGCCAAAACCATGTCAAAGTACATACTTGGGCCAGCCTGTGCTATCCCATCACACACCAAATCACCCAGCAATCTCCTCAGATATTGAGTGTTGACCCACTTCCTCATGTCTTCCTTTGTATTTACACCTGCTTAAATCAGACAACATGCTTGTGAATTTACACTGCACCTTCTGAGTGAACAGCTCAAAACTGTACATCAACTGCAAATGGTTCATGGTGCAGGGGAGATTGTTCTCATTGAGTTATGTGATTTCCACCGCTCACCCCCTGTGGCAGACCAAGCAGACGGGTTGGAAAGGCTCAGCAGATGAGTTCTGAGTAGGGCTCACCGGATGCAAATCGGTAACTCCACAGATGTTGCCAGACCTGCTGAGCTTTATCAGCAACTTCTGTTTAGATTAGATTAGATTCCCTACAATATGGAAACAGGCCCTTCAGCCCAATAAGTCCACACCGACCCGCCAAAGAGTAACCCACCCAGCCCCATTTCCCTCTGACTAATGCACCTAACACGACGGGCAATTTAGCATGGCCAATCTACCTGACCTGCACATCTTTGGACTGTGGGAGGAAACCGAAGCACCCGGAGGAAACCCACACAGACGCGGGGAGAATGTGCAAACTCCACACAGACAGTCGCCCGAGGTTGGGATCGAACCTTATGTTTCTGATTTACAGCACCTTTCTGTTTTTAAAACAGACGGGTTGGTGATCTGCCTGTTTAGGAGAGTGAGCACCGCCGCGTGATTTTCTGCCCTCTTATGTGGGAATGCCTGGAATGGATTCAGTAGATAATAAGATTAGGATTATGCAAACTGGACCGAGTGAGGCGTGCATCTGCATCCCAGCAGTCACTTGCACTACACCTTGCTGCTTGACATGACATGCCACATCTCTATCCATGTTAACTGGCTCACTCCCATAGAGGCAGTACAAAATATTAAAGGCAAGATGGGTAACAGTCAGTCATTTTAAGGCATTACAGTTGAACTTGACAATAACAGGAAACTGGTGATCTGGTTCCTTGAATTCCATTTATATTGTGGAGGGGTGTGTTTCAATGCAAACTGAAGAAATTTCAACAGAAAGCAATGAAAACTCCATTGGATAGGGCGTGTCAGATTTTGCACTATTTTTATCTGGTCATCACATTATGCAGCTGTGAAGCTGTTAGCCAGTATGAGAAACCTTTTTTAAAATTTGCAGCTCACCTTATTCGTGAATATAATATTTCATACTCTCTTTATTGGTGCAACGGAAGGACAATGTTTGTGCGAGCTTGTGTACATGGACATGACTGTGCCTCATGGTGACCTGCCGCACAACTACATAGCTGACAAACATTGCCATCCAGGCTCTCCCACAGAATGGGTGGTTGGATGATATAGGGGAAGGCTTTCTGCCTTTTCAATATTGGGCTTAGACCAGATGACCGGGGGGGGTGGGTGCAGATTTCAAAGTCTGACATTAAAATAGAAAATGCTGTGATACTCAGCAGGTCAAACAGCATCTGTGGAGGGAGAAGCAACATTCATGAAAGACCCCTCTTTCATGAAAATGTTTGCCACAGGCCTGAAGTGTTAACTTAAGTTTTTCTCTTCACAGATGCTGTTAGGCCTTTTAAGCGGTTCCCTTATTTACAATTTCCATCATTCTGACTATTTTATTTCAGAAAGTCTGAGAATGCATCAGAAGCAAGAGTCCTCCGTCTAACCTGTGGAACATGATTCAATCAGGATCAGAGGCCCCTCCCCCGCCAAAAAATGCCATGCTTGATTTAAAGTAAGCAAAGGGGGGGGGGGGTCGGGGTCTTCCAAACGTGGGAACCTCCCTTACATTGGAAAACTGCGGCCTTCATGACATCAGCATTGGAATGCCAGTTTGACATCTGGATTTGGGAGGTCCTCAAAAGGCCAATCCCAACAGCAGAACCACAGAGTGGCTGGAAAAGGCAAAGGTTAAGCTCTGGAAAAATCCTTGCAGGCCAGGAGGAGCAGAATGTCTTCCCACTCCAAACCCAGCAAGGAATTCTTGGGTCTTCCCAATCTTACATCAGGCCTTTCTCTCCCAGTACTGACAGTGACTTCCAAATCCCCAGTCCAAGACCAATTTTAGTAACTATTCATTTGGGCACCCAGCTGGGTCTGTCACACTGTAGGGGTAGAAGTAGGTCACTCAAGCCATCGAGTCTAATCATCTGTCTCAAATGCACGAGCCCTTACTCTGAGATGATGCCCTCTGGTCCTAGACTCTCCCACAAGGGGAGACAACCCCTCCCCATCTCCCCTGTCAAAATTCACATCATCTTGCATTCTGTAAATGAGAGCTGGGGTCAAAATTTCCTCGATCTTCTGCTGAATCTCCTCTGGGGTCTTCACTACCTCCAACACACCGTAACCAACCTCCAGTTAAAATTCAGATAGCAGTGGATTCAAACCCATGTCTAGGACTTGAGCACAGAACCTTGGCCAGTGTTGCTAAAACAAGTTAGTAGATGGCATTGAGAGAAATAAAATCACATTCATCTCCTGCTTCCGCCCCCTGCCCCCAGCTTGTATTGTTCTAGAAATGAGAATTAACCAATCATAAAATGAACTCCCAGCACTGAGTTTTGACATCTCTGACCAGCTGTGCTATGAAGTAACTCAAGAAGGAAAGTGCCATAATCCCAGAGGACCCACAGAACCAGTCTCTCTCTCGGCTGAGAGAGTTATCCTCGCAATGCTCCTATTTAAGTACATTTTCCGGAGCATTAGCCATGAAAGTGGATGCAGATTTAGCAACAAGCAGCAACACAGTAATCAAGTGCCCAGGATTTCTGTCATAGGCTTTCATACTTACACATGTCGTCATTAATTACATACTGAATGTTATCTACTTTATTGCTTTCATTGGCATCTGGGGTTGCATTCACCATCAAGTGTTAAAATGGGGTCGTATTAGAAAACAGTTCGGGAAATGCTGATCTAGGCTGACACTTTGTTGGACTGAGTGAGTGCTGCACTGTTGGAGGTGTCATTTTTCAGATGGGATGTTAAACGGAAACCAAATTGGTCTTTAAAAAGATGTCAGTGTACTAATGGAGGAGCAGTGGGGAGTTCATGCAGTTTCCTGGCTAACACTTGTCCCTCATCAACACCACCAAAAGTCGATTAACTGGTTACTTATCTCTTTGCAGGACCATGCTGTGTGCAGATTTGTGCCATGTTGACATATTTAACAGTAACTGCTTTTCAAAGGTTAATTAAAATCGACAGCTAAATATTTTTGATCATGAATGTCCTACGTTAAGTTGCAACTTCCCTATTTTCATGCACTGAGGCTTTAAGGCCCAGTTGTAAAGATACCCCCAGTAACATCATTTGGGAATAAATCATATTGCAGATTTAGACAGACACACGAACAGGCAGATAATAGAGGGGTGCGGACGACGTGTAGGCAGATGGAAGTGATTTAGAATGGCATCATGTTTAGCGCAGATATGGTGGGGCTGAAGGGCCTCTTCCTGTGCTGGTCTGTGTCCTATTGCTTGTGGAAGGACTGGATTACAGCTTCAGGAAAGGGGTGACAGGCTGAGTTTTAGCAATTTATTCTTGCATTTCCTGGGCGTGCAAGGTTTTGTTTTTTTCTTTGCAAACCAGCTGGAGAAACAGAATTGAGAATTTGCAGCCAGCAGCAGAGCTATGGAGCATGAAACACAGGTATACATCAAGTCAAAACATGCGACTGCATCAGCATCACCCTTCCACATTAGACTGTGACTAAAGTAACAGCTGCCTTTCTGAACGCACCTTTCCATGAGAACGGCAATTCTTCTGGCCTGGTGAATCAAGTTAAAACTGGATTTGCCAGGGTCATGCTCAGATTGATTTGATTTTTCTCTCCAAGCCAGCAGATGGTGCTCAGTGCAGCATTAATCCAGTGTTGCTAACCAAACAGGCTTGATCGTTTCTCCATCTATTTTTCTGCCCTTCCCCTTTGACACAATGACTTACCCATGCTGATGTTTTGTTCAAGTGTACCGAGCCCCGTGACGTAGGGTCATCGATCCTCCCAGAGTGTTGCACACATTCTTAGACACCAATTGATGTTGGAGGCCATTCAGCCCATTGAGGTAAAAACAATGACTGCAGATGCTGGAAACCAGATTCTGGATCAGTGGTGCTGGAAGAGCACAGCAATTCAGGCAGCATCCGAGGAGCTTCGAAATCGACATTACGGACAAAAGCCCTTCATCAGGAATCATGAAGGGCCTGAAGGGCTTTTGCCCGAAATGTCGATTTCGAAGCTCCTCGGATGCTGCCTGAATTGCTGTGCTCTTCCAGCACCACTAATCCAGAATTCAGCCCATTGAGTCTGCTCCACCGTTCAATGAGATTACGTCTGATCTGATAATCTTCCAACTCCATTTTCCTGCCATTTCCACATTTCCACTTCCCTTACTGATTAAAAATCTCTCAGCCTCAGCTGCAGTGAAGAATTCCATAGATCCATTATCCGCAGAGATGAGAAATGTCTCATATCTCTGTCTTAAATGTACAACCCTTGACTCTGAACGTATGGCTATTCTTTGTGTGTGAGCCAATAGACTGTCTTACCATGGGGCTCATCCCAACATGCCAGAGCTTTTTTACCTCCACTGCTCAGGGCTACACAATGCCCCACATTTGATATTTTACCTCCAATTTTGGAGAACATTTTATTCACATTCAGTGACTGTACATAATACAAAAAAGAAATCATCAGAAGGGCTTGATAGACAGGATCATTATATTCCTGGGATTTCTCCCCAGGTTTCCGATCTTCAAGACAGACCAGATGATAATTTGCATTGCTTTAGCACCTCATGGAACCCATCGCAGATCGTGCTGCTTCTAGGCAGCCTCCAGGAACTGCCTCATTTTCAACTGGCCTGGCATGTTCTGCTGTGGCTGCAGGCACTGCCAGTGGACGCTCCTGGTAGGTAACATCAGCTTTGGCCAGCACACAGCTGCTCCCTCCACTGAGGGCACCTGCCAGGACACTCCCCATCACGTGGCTGACTGCTGAGCCCACTGCCGCTCCCACAGCCGTGCTCACCATCTGTGCTATCCAACCCAGCTGCCAGAACTACAGTGGGTGGGGGCAATGGCTGTTGGTGGAGGGTGAGCAAGGCACAGGAAGGGGCTGAGCTGCTCCCTTGGCTCTGGCTTCCTCTGGGCCATCATGAGACAGGGAGCAGGAGCAGGAATGGGCTCCAGCCAAATGGAATGAACTCATTGCCAAAACCTGGGATTGAACCAGGGACCTTTAGATCTTTAATCTAACACATCCCCAGGTGAGGGCAGTGGCTAGGAGGATGTTTCCTGGCTGGACAGCCTACAGCTAGGGTTTACAGTCTCAGAATAAGGCTCTGGCCATTTCGATCTGAGAAGTGGATATATTTCTTTCCACAAAAGGGTGTGAATCTTCAGAATTCTCGACCCAGGAGCACTGTGGCTGCTTTGTTGAGGAGTTTATTCAAAAGGCAGAGATCAATAGATTTTTGCGTACTAAGGGAATCGAGTGATATGGGGCTAGTGCGAGAGGCTAGACTGAATAATGGAGTGTGGATGAGGAGCCCCAGGACCTACAGATAGGGTTAGAGGAGAGAAACATGGTAAAGGCCAAAACAAAAAGCTCTTTACATGAATGGACACAATATTCATCACAAGCTGGATGAATTGATGGCACACATACAAGTAAATGGGGAGAATCTAATAGCCGCTACATAGATTTAGGTCTAAATTTAACGTTCCTGATGTGGGCCCCATAGTCAGAGTCATAGAGATGTACAGCATGGAAACAGACCCTTCGGTCCAACCCGTCCATGCCGACCAGATATCCTAACCCAATCTAGTCCCACCTGCCAGCACCCGGCCCATATCCCTCCAAACCCTTCCTATTCACATAGCAATCCAGATGCCTCTTAAATGTTATAATTGTACCAGCCTACACCAATTCCTCTGGCAGCTCATTCCACCCTCTGCGTGAAAAAGTTGCCCCTTAGGTCTCTTTTATATCTTTCCCCTCTCACCCTAAACCTATGCCCTCTAGTTCTGGACTCCCCCACCCCAGGGAAAAGGCTTTGTCTATTGATCCTATCCATGCCCCTCATAATTTTATAAACCTCTATAAGGTCACCCCTCAGCCTCCGATGCTCCAGGGAAAACAGCCCCAGCCTATTCAGCCTCTCCCGATAGCTCAAACCCGCCAACCCTGGCAACATCCTTGAAAATCTTTTCTGAACCCTTTCAAGTTTCACAACATCTTTCCGATAGGAAGGAGACCAGAATTGCATGCAATATTCCAACAGTGGCCTAACCAATGTCCTGTACAGCCACAACATGACCTCCCAACTCTTGTACTCAATACTCTGACCAATAAAGGAAAGCATACCAAACGCCTTCTTCACTGTCCTATCTACCTGCGACTCCACTTTCAAGGAGTTATGAAACTGCACTCCAAGGTCTCTTTGTTCAGCAACACTCCCCAGGACCTCACCATTAAGTGTATAAGTCCTGCTAAGATTTGCTTTTGGAGAACAGGTGAGAAACACACATTGCTTCGGTGAGGGAGGTTCAACTGAATTAAGTTCCTCTCCAGTAATTAACTGGTCAGCATCAGGCTTTTCCCAGGGTTTAGGACCCCAGCAACAGAAATCCTGCCCGCTGAGAGTTACCAGGCAGAGGCCAACAGCTCTCTGTTGTTGGCAGTCACTAAGAGCATGGCTGTTGCTGTATATACAGTGACGCTTTCACCAGAGATCATTGTGGGACCCATGGAAGAAGCAGATGGAGTGCCCTGGGATCACTGCCTTGGGAGGGTTGTTTTTAATGCAAGAGCCAAGGGCTGTCTCTTAGAAGCCATCCACCTTGCTGATGCTGTATCCTTCGATAAGGTACTTAAGGGCTTTTGAAAGAAGGATTCCCAATTTACAAGGTTTATTGGGAGACCTTCAGGAGAAACAGGAATTCTCGGCAAGTCCAGGAGAATCTCTGGGCCACATCTAAATTATTTCAGTTAATCTAGAGCTCCTACATAATAGGGTGGCACAGTGACTCAGTGGTTAGCCTGCTGCCGCACAACACTAGGTACTTGGTTTCAATTCCAGCCTCGGGCGACTGTTTGTGGGGAGTTTGCACATTCTCCCCACGTTTGCGTGAGTTTCCTCTGGGTGCTCTGGTTCCCTCCCAAAATCCAAAGATGTATAGGTTAACGTGAATGAGCCATGGGAAATGCAGAGTTACAGGGATAGGGTAGGGGATTAGGTCTGGGTGGGTCACTCTTCAGAGGGTCGGTGTGGACTTGTTGGGCCAAATGGCCTGTTTCCACACTGCAGGGATCCTATGATTCTATAGTTATCAATGTAAAAATACACATTAAGTAATAGAAACGTAACGCAGGGGATATACATATTAATGTTTATACTTTGTTCACAGCATAAATCACTTAAATAATAATGCAACTTTGCTTTCAATAAAACTTACTGGCAGAGAGCCTTCTCACTTGCACCCTTAACTGACCACATGGAGGTATTGAAGGAGAAACTGACGTGAAATTGAATCTCAACTGTTGATATTTCTTGTGGCCATTCGATTGAACAAGTATATTTACACTGAGGTTAATAAATGTAAAAACTGTAATAACTGGAGAGAATAATACAGTAGACTTTGCAATACTTGGAGGTATACACTTTTTGCCAGTTTATCCAGAGTGCTGGTTCACAAAGTGCCAGTTAAAACAAAGCTTGCTGTATAAGGGAGTCACAAGGACAAACAGAAAAGTCCAGCTGAGGCCAAAATCAGATCAGCCTTGACTGGATTGAGTGGCAGAACAGGTTTGACGGGCTATATGGCCAACTCCTGCTCCCATTTCTACAGTTTCATGTTCTTAATCCTGTTCCGGTTTCTTATATTCTTATGAGCTGTTAGGGAAAGCCTCAAATAAAGGTTTCTAAACCTTATAACAAAGATTACACTTGGAAAGCTGAAAATGCAAAGTCCTTTGAGTCTTTACAAATTGGGGAAAACAGCAAATTGCAAAATAATCGTGAGGGAGGGGCCTGGTAAGTTTTGAAGTAATGACTGTTAGAAAATACAAAGAAAACAAACACTGCAACAGTTTTCCAACTTCATAATACCAGGAATCTTTAGCAGTTCAACGTAACGCAGAAATACAGTTATCTATCAACATTGCTACCTTCCAGTGTTTTCCTAAAATGATAAACGAAGTCATATATTTTCATGTGCCCTCGTGTTATTTTCTTAAGGAAATGATTAACAAATAATATAGAGAACAGTTTACAATCTGCAAGAACCTCCATTAACATTAAACAATGACTTCCAAGCCTGTTCACAGATATGCATTAGTCTGGTGGCTGATAAGTTATTGAAGCCACATTGCCCTGAATAATCTTATTTATTAAAGTCGCTGTGATTGGCAGAGTGGAAATCTTGTAGTTACTTCATCGCCAGAGTTAGAACAGCAGGTTGGAAAAAGGAAGTTATCAAAGTAAATATCTAAACCCCCAAAATGAGCCACATTTTCCACAAAAGTAGCAGCTCTCCTGAATGCAATCGCTACAAGAGACAGGCAGCTTCAAATTCTCAACGCAAAAGGTAAAGGCCGCTTGAGTAGCAGCTGGAGAGTTGAAAATAATTAGAGCATCAATAGTTAACTAGGTCTCTTAAGAGATTAAGCAGCTTCACAGCCACAGGTGTGGGCTCTCAATCGAAGGCAAACAGCATACTCTGGTCGTTCCAAGGGGGTGTAATGAATGAGTTCCGAAGTGGACAAAATGCACTAGAGGGTGGTACAGGGTGATGTTGAAACACGTCATCAGATGAATTCGCACATGACATTAAACTAAAAAGATGGCGGTCTTCCTCCCCAAGCAAAAACCATGCACAAGACGAGTCTGTCATTTGAGATGTTCAACCGTGCTTTGATTGTGTCAATTTGCAGAAGCCTATCTGAAGTCATCGTCATAGAGATGTACAACACGGAAATAGACCCCTCGGTCCAACTCTTCCATGCCGACTAGATATCCTAAATTAATCGAGTCCCATCTGCCAGCACTTGGCCCATATCCCTCTCAACCCTTCCTATTCATGTCCCCATCCAGGTGCCTTTTAAATGTTGTCATTGTACCAGCCTCCACCACTTCCTCTGGCAGCTCATTCCTTACACACACCACCCTCTGTGTGAAAAGGTTGCCCCTTAAAGAGAAACCAGGAGTGTGGGTAGCATCAAGAAAATAGATTTACCCGATAGATACTACAAGCATCCAGTGAAACAATGACTGAGTGGCAAGGAATTAAAAAAAAATTCAGTGAATATGCCACCACAGACAATACACTCTGAGTAACTGACTACTGTCTATCTAATGATGGAGCTTCAATTCCCTGACCTGGGACATCAGTGGAGATAGTCATTAACCTGGGATAATTAAGTGATTATGCTGTCCAGACTGTACAGTCTCTCTGATTACTGCTGGGAAGATGTAGCAGCTCATTATTTCAAAGGTTTAACATTTCCGAAGTGACGATAGTTGAAGTGCGTATGGCAATATGCCAGAAATCAGATACATTTAATTCCCTGTTCCCACAATCAGAAGGCAAATGTGTAAATTAAACCGATTCCCCCCAACCAATCCCTCTCAAAGAGACTGAAAATTATAAGCAGCACATTTCACCCATCAGGTTCAGTCAGGGTACAGCGTGCTCACAGGATTTACAGGGTTGCACAGATATTATACACCATGTACATGCTTGGGCAGCACTAAGATAGTAAAAATAATTGGTTTTAGATCAAAGCAGAAGCATGCACAGAGGATAGCTTTTTCATCCCAAGTCAAAATGCCTCAGGATTCAGGCCCCCTTCAGGACCTCAGCACATCCTCTAGGCTGACACTACAGCACTGCACGGTTAGAGGTGGCACCTTTTGGTTAAAACATTAAACCAGGGTCACAGCGACTTGCTCGGGGGAGAACAGACTCATGGCACTAATTGACAGGCAGAATTCCTCAGCTAACGTTTCTCTTTTCATCAACACCAACAAAAGCAATTCACTGGTCATGCATATCGTTGCTGCTTATGGGATCTTGCTGTGCGCAACCTGGCTACCACTTACCTACAAAATAATACTGACAGCATTTTGGACATTAACAAGTGCTGGAGAAACTCAACGGTATGGAGAGAGAAGCAGAGTTAATGTTTCAAGTCCAACGTGACTCTTCTTTGGAACGGAAGAGAGAGGGAGAAATGTGATGACTTTTATGAAAGAGAAGGGAAAAGGGCAAGTAAAACAAAAGGGAAGGTCAGGAAAGGATAAGAGGACAAGGGAGATAGGAAATAAAAGGTGCCACAGAACAAAAGATCGAGTGGTAATGGTTGTTGAGAGGTGACAAAGAAATCCAGAGTGGGTGCGAACCGCAGAAGAAAAGGTCAGCTCAAACTGAAACTGAGAAAATGGGCTAAGTCATGGTGGACAGGGGTTATATACCGTAGATAGAGTTCATTGTGTGATACTGTTGAGCTCAGTGTTGAGTCCAGAAGGTTGGAAAATAAGATGTTATTTTCTCAGCTTGCGGTGGTCTTCACTAGACCACTGCAGCAGGCCCAGGACAGAAACATGAGCAAGTAACCAGAGTAGTGTATCAAAATGGCAAATGACTGGAAGGCTGGGGTCCCACTGGTGGACTGAGCAGAGGTGTTCTGTGAAGTTGGTCAACCAGTCTGCATTTAGTCCCCCCCAATGATTTTGGAAGAAACTCTCTGACTGTGAAGTGCTCTGAGACATTAAGGACATGATGCAAATTCTTTCTTTCACAGGCCCTGCCGCTCCAACTGCTTCAGCGAAGCTATTGCTCAAACGTTAAGACCAATACTTTGAATGCTTTGAAGGGATAAAATCATGTTTTCCCCCTTGTTGCAGGAAATAAATCAAGCTAGCTATTTGAAGTGAATTTGATTGTAACCATGTCAAAAGCACAATCAAGGTCATTAACAAATGCTGGGCTACGTTACTGTAGATTAGGTCGTTGCACTGTTCAGTTTACCTTGAGAGCCTGGTTGAAGTTATCCACCATACCAAGCCACTGTTGAGTCTGTTTGGCAAACTGGGCGGCCTGGATCTGCAGCGTTTTTACTTCATTGTCCAGTTTCCGCTGATTCACATATGCCTGAGCCACTCTGAAAAGGAGACAGCAATGTATCAATCAGCAATCTTGCAGAGGCTCAGAAATGACTGGTTATTTGTTTTCCATTGACATGATCAACAATTTCATCACCATTTGTAATTATTTATCTCACTGAACATGAAGAGTCTATTTTTTTTGCTTAATAAAGTACACGGCATTTGCACTTTCTTAATGTGTATGCTAATGCAATCAATGCATTCTTCAAAGAAATGTCATAGATATCTACAGCATGGAAACAGGCCCTTCGGCCCAACTTGCCATGTGTGTCTACTATCAAGACAAAACAGGGCAGCAATGTCCTTGGAACACCATCCTTGTTATGTTCCCCTTCCAAGTCTCTCACACACCAGCCTGGTTTGAACATATATATTTTTGATCCTTAACTGTTGCTAGGCCAGTACCCTGAAATTCAATAGACAATAGGTGCAGGAGTAGGCCATTCTGCCCTTCGAGCCTGCACCGCCATTCAATATGATCATGGCTGATCATTCCTAATCAGTATCCTCTTCCTGCCTTATCTCCATAACCCTTGAATCCACTATCTTTGAGAGCTCTATCCAACTCTTTCTTAAATGAATCCAGAGACTGGGCCTCCACTGCCCTCTGGGTCAGAGCATTCCACACAGCCACCACTCTCTGGGTGAAGAAGTTTCTCCTCATCTCTGTCCTAAATGGTCTACCCCGTATTTTTAAGCTGTGTCCTCTGGTTCGGCACTCACCCATCAGCGGAAACATGTTTCCTGCTGCCAGAGTGTCCAATCCTTTAATAATCTTATATGTCTCAATCAGATCCCCTCTCAGTCTTCTAAACTCAAGGGTATACAAGCCCAGTCGCTTCAGTCTTTCAGTGTAAGGTAATCCCGCCATTCCAGGAATTGACCTCGTGAACCTACGCTGCACTCCCTCAATAGCCAGAATGTCTTTCCTCAAATTTGGAGACCAGAACTGCACACAGTACTCCAGGTGTGGTCTCACCAGGGCCCTGTACAGCTGCAGAAGCACCTCTTTGCTTCTATACTCAATCCCTCTTGTTATGAAGGCCAGCATGCTATTAGCCTTCTTCACTACTTGCTGTACCTGCATGCTTGCCTTCATTGACTGGTGTACAAGAACACCTAGATCTCTCTGCACTGCCCCTTTACCTAAATTGATTCCATTTAGGTCGTAATCTGCCTTCCTGTTCTTGCCACCAAAGTGGATAACCATACATTTATCCACATTAAACTGCATCTGCCATGCATCTGACCACTCACCTAACTTGTCCAGGTCACCCTGTAATCTCCTAACATCCTCCTCACATTTCACCCTGCCACCCAGCATTGTATCATCAGCAAATTTGCTAATGTTATTCCTGGGCTAACTGATCGTTGGGTAGCACCACAAAAGGACTGCAGTGATTGAGTGAGATGTCAACACTATCTTCTCAGAGCAAACTTCCCTGCGTCATTCATATCCAAAACCAAAGTTTATTTTTTTAAAAATCCTCTCCTGCTATCAGGACTCCCATGCCAAACAGAACGGAATCCTCACCCAGACAGGTCACAACTGCTTTTCCTGAGTTATAACTGTTGGTGTTCAGATAGAGCAGTGCTTTACATAAAGTTTCACAGGTGCTACCAGGCATTGGGTTGAAGGAAATATTGATGGCAACATATAACAGAAGTCCCGACAGTAAATCAGGCTGTAACCTGATTTGAACGTGCTTTGATAGCCAAATTCAAGCTCCATTTCGAGAGTCAATGGGCTGCAGCCCACTCAGGCAGGAGTACCTACAGCAGGTTCTTGACATGAGAAAAACCATTCCTAATTAAGTTTGGGCAAGATGGGGCTAGTTTGGGAATCCTGTCCACTGACAGTAGGCAGCCAATTATTTCACAGCCCACTGTAACTTAATGGTGGCTGAGGGACTGACCAGGATTTGCTCAGCTCTCCTGTGCCTTCTGAAGGCCAGCCTACAAACTGTGCTGTATTTGGGTGTGGCCTTGTGGGGTGGAGCTGTTTAGGAAGCAGAGGGACCTCGCAGACAGACACTTTCAGCCGAATTGAGGGAACTGGCATTGGGAAGGGGTTGACATCAAAAGCCTTCCTCTTTGATCTCGGTAGAGATACTGACAGCAGCCACTGTGCCTGGACACAGAATGGTGAACTGTCAGTTTCCTTCCCACTCAGGGCAAGGGTTGTGTGGAAGTTCCCATGCTAGCCAGTAGGTGTCTTAAGTACAGCTCCTTGTATTGGGCCTCCCCTTCAGAAACGACGCAGGGTTTCCACCAGCTTTTAAAACTGGTCGGATCAAGCAGCGAGAGGCCATGTTGCTGCGATACAGTCCAGCCAACCATTACTGCGTGACAAGCAAAGGCCCAGCTCAAGAGAACGGGATGTGCCTGCTCCATCTGAAGCACAAGTGCCTCCGGCAGCAGCTGGAAACAGTTTCTGCTGCTGCCAGGCACAGGACACAGTGACGATACACACCATTTTTTAACGTGCCATTGCCAATGCTTAGAATCCTTCAACTTCAACTCCAACTTCCTGCTGCTTTTTCTCATTCACCCATGGCATGTGGGCATCACTGGCTGGGCCCAGTATTTATTGCCTGTCCCTAGTTGCCCCTTGGGAAGTTGAGGGTAGGCTGCCTGCTTGCCCCCTGGGAGAGAATTCCAGGATCTTGACCCAAAGACAGTGAAGGAACGGCAATGTATTTCCAAGTTATGATGGTGAGTGGCTTGGAGGGCAACTTGCAGGGAACTTGGTGTTCCCATATATCTGCTGCCCTCGTCCTTCTGGATGGAAGTAGTCAGGGATTTGGAAGGTGCTGTCTGAAGATCTTTGGTGAATTTCTGCAGTGCATCTTGTAGATAGCACACGCTGCTGCTACTGAGCGTCGGTGGGGGAGGGAGTGGATATTTGTTGAAGGTGGTGCCAATCAAGTGGGGGCTGCTTTGTCCTGGATGGCGTTGAGCTTCTTGAGTGTTGTTGGAGCTGCCCCCATCCAGGCAAGTGGGGAGTATCCCATCACACTCCTGACTTGGGCCTCGTAGATGGTGGACAGGCTGTGGGGAGTCAGGAGGGGAGTTACTCGTCGGAGTATTCCCAGCCTCTGTCCTGCTCTTGTAGCCACGGAGAGAGAATCCCAGGATTTTGACTCAGCGACACTGAAGGATCAGTAATATATTTCCAAGTCAGGATGGTGAGTGGCTTGGAGGGGAACCTGAAGGCGGAGGTGTTCGCTTATGAGCATAGCTCGTAAAATGTATGGCAAGGGAAGGCAGAACAACAACTTTTTTTAGAATTAGAACAGTATGGAGATAATAAGATGTATTCTGGAGCATCCACATGTTACAGAATCACTTCAATTTGAAGGGAAATAATTTTGTACTGTACAGAAGGAAAGTACAGAGCCATAAAGGGTTGCAATGGATTTGGAGGAGGTTGAAAAATCTATTTTAGGATTAACTGGTTAACAATAATCGCCTTCCAGGATGAAATACCACCAACAAGCTAGCACTAATGGCGATATGCAATAGGAGACAGCTGACTTAACGTCATTCCAATTAAACAGGCTTGAAGTGCTGTATGTACAAAATTACGGAGATGATACTTTGCGGCTGTGATGTCCTGCCATAATTGAGCAGCTTGCCAGATCGCTTTGCCATGGCTTTAGCATGAGGAATGTTTTGTGCAAGGGGAACAGAGGCTAGGCAGGAGTTAGGCCTTTTAGGAGAGAGGGCTAGAATTTAGAAGGAAAAAGAGAGCATTTGTGTTAATATTTATGATTCTCATGCTCACAGTGAATATTAGCGATTTCCCAAAAGATTGCCGTCTAATAAATATTCTGTGTTAAGATTCTTGCAAATACTGTCAGGAAGCTATTTCTGGTCCTGCTTAAATGCTTAA
Source organism: Chiloscyllium plagiosum (assembly GCF_037043375.1). NCBI lineage: Eukaryota > Metazoa > Chordata > Chondrichthyes > Orectolobiformes > Hemiscylliidae > Chiloscyllium > Chiloscyllium plagiosum. Next base: position 24,559,133 of record NW_028270191.1, on the reverse strand, counting down.
GTTACTTTGGTCGTCTTCTTTGGGTTCCTCATGTTCAACTTCATTGGAAGGAGTGACAAACAAAATTACTTTAGCTGTCTGCTTTCTGAGGTAAAGCTGTTCAAATATAAAACACTTTAAACAAATACAATTTTAAGAACTTGGGTCATTTACTTTCCTGGGTTGCTGACTTTGAAACCCTGAAGCAGAGGCATCTACGTTGACTCAAATCAGCAGGAGGCTGTGCCATGGGACGTGATTAGTTCTGTGCTAGAGGCATCCACTCCTTAATGTCAGCTTATGAACTAAACTCGAGTGAGCTGAGGCTGCAATGGGGAAGCTGGAGGCCATGTGAACTGATGAGGGACATGGGCAGGGCGATTCTACATTTCAATTACAATTGTTAGAGGCACTCAGACCAGGTTGGATACTTTATACATAATCAAACAAATTTGGTTCGATTGTTTAAAGATGTATGAAGCAATCAACCGCATGGCCAGTTTACTAAATGTGCTAGTAAGCTTGTTAGGTGATAAACAGCTAGCCATCCAGTGAAGAACCAATCTGCAACATCAGGGAAAAGTGCTCTGAAGCCCAGGAATAGACGATATTTGGTCTGAGTCTTCAGAGAGCCCACGACCGGATGTGTAAAATCATTATGAGGGAGTCACTGGACACTGGGGGACACCAATACAATAAGACCATCAGATGGAGAAGACCACAGAAGTAGGCCATTCAGCCAATCGATGCTGTGCCATCATTCAATGAGATCATGGTTGATCTGATAATCCTCAACTCCACTATCCTGCCTTTTCCTCATAATCCCTCATTCCTTTAGATTAAAAATCTGTCTGTCTCTACCTTGAATATGCACTTTGACCCAGCCTCGCCAGCTCTCTGCAGTAAAGAATTCTACAGATTAATTCCCTCTGACAGAAGAAATTTCTCCTCATCTGTGTCTTAAATGGGCGACCCATTACTTTGAGATTATCCCCTCTGGTCCTAGACTCTCCCACAATGGAAATCCACCTTTCTGCATCTACCCTGGCAAACCTCCAAAGAAGCTTAAACAGAAATTGTTGGAGAAACTCAACAGGTCTGGCAGCACCTGTGGAGAGATAGCAGAGTTAACACCTCGGGCCCAGTGACCTTTCTTCAGAAATGATCCTTCTTCTTCTGAAGAGTCAGTGGACTCAAAGCATTAACTCTGTTTTGTCTCCACACATACCGCCAGACCCGCTGAGCTCCTCCAGCAATTTCTGCTTTTGTTTCAGATTTCCAGCATCTGCAATTCTTGGTTTTAATCTCCCAAGAATCTTGTGTCTTTCATTAAGGGAGCCTGTCATTCTTCTAAATTCCAATGAGCACAAACCCAACCTACTCAACCTCCTCTCATAAGGAAATCCCTCCGTACCCAGGATCAGCCTCGTCTTCCTTCTCTGGACTGCCTCCAATGCCAGTATATCTTTCCTTTGTTTACAATATTCCAACAGTGGTCTGACTAGTGCCTTTTCCAGCTTTAGCAAAACTTCATTATTTTTAGGCTCCATTCCCTTGGAAATAAAGACTCACATTCCCTGTGCCTTCCCTATCATCTGTTCAGCTTGGATGCTAGCTTTTTGTGATTCACACATGAAGACTCCCAAATCCACCTTTATGCCTTTAAATAATATTCAGTTCTTCTAATCTCCTGCCAAAGTGCATACCTCACCTTGTCCCACATTATATTCCATCTGACAGGTTTATGCCCACTCACTTGTCTGTATCCCTCTGTTGACTCTGTATGTCATTCTCAATACTTGCCTTCTACCTATTTTTGTGTCATCCACAAACTTGGTGACAGTACATTCACTTCTGTCATCCAAGTTGTTAATGTTGTAAATCATTATGGCCCCAGCACTGATTCCTCTGACAGTCCAGGTTGCAATCCTGAAAATACTCCCTGTCTCTGTCTCTTTGTCTTCTATTAGTTAGCCAAACATCTATCCTTGCTGATATAAGACCACCAACACCATGGACTCTTATTAAGTAGGTTTATGTGTGTGATCGTATCGAATGCCTTTTTGGAAATCCAAATTTATTACATCAACTGGTTCTCCTTTATCTATCTTGTCCATTACATTCTCAAAGAACTCTTAATAAATTTGTCTGGTGTAATTTCCCCTTTGTGAAGCCATGCTGACTCTGCCTAACTACATTATGCAATTCTAAAGGCCCTACTATTAAAACCTTTATAATAGTCTTTTTGCCTCCCTTTTTTTTGAATAAGTTTGTTACATTGGACCTTTTCTAGAATCGAAGGATTCTTGAAAGATTACTCCTGGTGCACCCACTATCTCTATAGCTACTTCCTTTATAATCCTCAGACGCAGTCCAACAGGTCTAGGGGACTTATCTGCCTCTGGTCCCAGTAGGGTTCTCGAGCATTTTCTCTCTAGTGATAATTATTGTGTTTAATTTCTGTCTGCCTTTAGCCCCATGATTATTCACGATCCTTAGAATGCTATAGATGTCCTCAACCGTGAAGATTGATGCAAAGTCTCTGTTCAACTCCTTGGCCATTTCCATTATTATCGCCCCAGCCTCATTCTCCCAGGTGTCTATGTTCATGTTGGCCCCTCTCTTCCTTTTGGTATATTGAAAGAAGCTCTTGCAGTCTGTTTTCATATTACTTGCTAGTTTGCCCTCAATTTGTTTCCTCCCCTTTTGTTATTATGGTCGGTCATCTTTCGCTGGCTTTTAAAAAAACTTTTCCAATCCTTTGGCTTACCTCTAATCTTTGCTACACAGTATCACATTGAAAGAAAAAGCATACAATGACTCTATGACTCGAAGATCTGAAACAGATAAACATTCAAATGACAATGACAGGCAATTCCAGATCCATTAGGCTTATTTCAATTTCCTGTGAAATAGGAGGACTAACCAAGACAAGGCTCGTGCCCAATATGCATTCAGAAGGCAGAGACATGACTTGCTAAGTCCTATGGCAGATACTGGAAATTTGAAATTGCAATAGAAAACGTTGGATATGCCCAGCAGGTCAAGAAGCATCTTGGAGGGACCAACAAGAGTTAACGTTTCAGGGTCTGTGACTATTCTGAAACCTTTCCTCAATTTTTCTTGCCAAAGATGCTGCCGAACCTGCTGAGTATTTCCAGTGTTTCATATTTTTAATACTTAGGAAGGAAATATGGGCAGTGCTGTCTCCTGAACACGCTGAAATAATTAAGGATGACATTGAAAAGACTGACAAAATCCTCATATTCAACATTTCTAATTGGTGTGGACTGTGTTAACAGAATGCCAAACTATACTGCCAGAGCAATAGAATACAAGTCAGAGAAATCCATGGTGTTCTTGTCAGTCTGGCCCCCTGGCTGGAGTTCAGTTCTGCTCATCAAGGCACATGGGATTCAGTCAGGGTCCTGGCGGCACAGTGCAGGACCACAGGGCACATTCTAGATTAGAGTGGTGCTGGAAAAGCATAGCAGTTCAGGCAGCATCCGAGGAGCAGGAAAATTGACGTTTCAGGCAAAAGCCCTTCATCAGGAACCATGAGAAAGGGCCTTGAAACTAAACTGTAAAAGTACAACTGGGTGAGAGGCTTGTCTCAAAAGTACACGTCTTCACAAATACTGTCTTCGAGAGACAATTAAGATGGCTATACTGAGCATCCAGTTTCTCACCTTGTGGACTTGCAAAAACAAAAAAATGCCCGCTTCATGAGGTATCAGAGGGCAAATGATCTCATGAAACCGCACTCCCGTGTAGGAAGGGGAAGTGTGTATACTGGGAAAAGAGGTGAATTCCAGGACAAAAACAAGTCATTTCACACAAAGCTCAGGAAACAGAATCTTTCTCTACACAGCGTTTTGAACCTTTCTCCGGGATCTTGCTTTCTACACGTGAAACGGATATTACAGCTTGATCACAGCACTCCAACCTTCGTTTCCAGTAGCTGTCTACTCACTCAAAGAAAACTGCAGCTAAAGTGGAATAAATTGTTCCATTACAAATTATGTGAAACATTTCTTTGTTGGCATTACAGAGATGCCTACTTCAGAAGTCAGTCATAACACTGAGCCATTGTGCTAAAGGCAGTATAAATCATTCCCTTTATGAGGGAGTCTCCCATCGCTGGGTAGCCAGTTTGTATTCAACAAAAGGGGTCAATCACAGACAACACTATACTTTGGATGAAAACATGTGTATTTTAATCTTTTTAGTCAGCTGATTACTGCAATGCCTGACATGTTGTGCTGTTTATAAACAGACTAAGAACTTTTTTAAAAATGTAAAACCACAGTCATTCTCGGGTTTGCAATAATCTAGGAAAGCATAAGGCTTTATTCCAGTAGAAAGGTCACTTCAGTTGGTTAAGGCAATGACTGGAGGAAGAACTAGAGGGCAAGCTAGGAGTTCAACACTGAGTAAAATCCTCATCAAAAGGACAGCAAGTTCAGCTTCCCACACGAGCTTTGAGAGATCTCATTTGCTTTGTTTGGGGAGGAGGTTACAGGGGGCACAAGTGGGAGAAAATAAAAGAGCAAAGGATGAAGGAACAAACAGCAAGTGTAAGAGATTCTGTAAAAGCACAGAACACCCACTAGAAGCAATGGTTCATGCAGCAATTAATGATATAGGGCATGTGGAAAATGGAGGTCTGACTGAGGGTGTCTGAGGAATTTTGCTCTCAATTGAGATACAAGACGATGTAGGTATCAGGAATTTTCTGGTGCCAGGCACTGGACCTGTTAGGTGTCACATCTAATCTATGGCTAATGTGAGGAGGGATGATCAATTCCTAAAGATATGGAGATGCAGCAAGTGGAACTGGTTTTAGATGGGATGCCCAAAATTTAAACTGGATTGGGGTAGCAATATTCTTGCAGAGAGAATTTTTAAAAATTTAAACTTCCTCACCCTGGCAAAAGGAAACAACCTAAAAAAGAAATTTAATGGCAACAAAATCAGTTACAGAGTCATAGAGATGTACAGCACGGAAACAGACCCTTCGGTCCAACTCGTCCATTCCGACCAGCTATCCCAACCCAATCTAGTCCCACCTGCCAGCACCGGGCCCATATCCTTCCTATTCATATACCCATCCAAATGCCTTTTAAATGTTGCAATTGTACCAGCCTCCACCACTTCCTCTGGCAGCTCATTCCATACATGTACCACCCTCTGAGTGAAAAGGTTGCCCCTTGGGTCTCTTTTATATCTTTCCCCTCTCACCCTAAACCTACGCCCTCTCGTTCTGGACTCCCCGACCCCAGGGAAAAGACTTTGTCTTTTTACCCTATCCATGCCACTCATGATTTTATAAACCTCTAAGGTCACCCCTCAGCCTCCGATGCTCCAGAGAAAAAAAAAAATTCTTCAAATGATAGTTTTAAACGCAATTGGGACAAATTTCCAGACGTTATGCTGATAAACTGGCTTAGGTGGGTCATACAAAGGAGCAAAAATCATGCGGTGAGTCATTTGGCCAATTCTCCATCACTGGATCCCACTTATGGAGCATTGACCACACAAGAAATCCAAACAAATGATGGGAAGACATGATGCAATGCACTGTCAGTCATTTGCACATTAACAAAACTGGGCAGGAAGAATGCCGTGCAAGTTCTTGGCACCCCGTGTTGTTATGGCTGGACAAGGCAGTTACGTTTTATGGGTACATTTTTTTACTTAGGCAATAAATCAAGAGAATTATTAAAGGAGAATTTCAAAACTTGGAGTAAAATTCATCTCTCACTTGTTAGTTTTGCAATGGCGTGGACTTCAGCAATTTCCCTCCCCATGCCATGTGAAACGAGTAACCAAAGAAAAGCATCAATGATCTTGAGGGTAATTTGGAAGGTACAGCAGAAATTCATTCCAAGGAAGGTGAAACACACTAAGCAGAGGATGAGGCAAACATGTCCAACAAGGGAAGTCAGGGACAGAATGAATGTAAACAAAAAACATATAATGTGGTGAAGATTCGTGAGACGCCAGAGGATTGAGAAGCCTTTAGAAACCAGCAGAGGATAACTAATATAGTATTAAGTGGGGAGAAGATGAAAAGGAGTAAGCTAGCTAGTACTTTAAGATTGCAAGAGCTGTTTTCAGATATCTGAAAAGGTAAGTGAAATAATTCCACAGAGGTTGGTATCCCATCACCGAGTCACCCTTTATTTACACGTGCAGAGTCAAGAATGTGGTGCTGGAAAAGCACAGCAGATCAAATAGCATCCGAGGAGCAGGCGAATCTACGTTTCAGGCAAAAGCCCTTCATCAGGAATGCCCATTCCTGATGAAGGGCTTTTGCCCGAGATGTCGATTCTCCTGCTCCTCGGATGCTGCCTGACCTGCTGTGCTTTTCCAGCATCACACTCGCGACTCTAATCTCCAGAATCTGCAATCCTCATTTTCTCCTGTTTATACCTGCCAGTCAGGACTCCCTGAATGAACCAGGTTACAGCCCCAATCAGGGAACTCATATTCTATGAGGGTCATCTGGCTGACCTCATTACAATCACTACAGTAACAGAGGCAAGCGTGGATATTGGACCACTGGGGAATGAGTCTGGAGTAGTAGTAATAGGGAACAAAGAAATGTCAGAGGAACTGAATAGATACTTTCCATCAGTTTTCACGGTGGAAGACACATCCCAGAGTTTCAAGACAGTAAGGGGCAGAGGTGAGTGTAGTGGCCATCACTAAGGAGAAGGTGCTGGGAAAGCTGAAAGGTCTGAAAGGGGATAAATCACACGAACTGGATGGACTACACCCCAGAGTTCTGAAGGAGATAGCTGGGGAGATTATGGAGGCATTGGTAGTGATCTTTCTGGGATCATGGATAAAGGGAAGGTCCCAGAGGACTGGAAAACGTCTAATGAAACACCCCTGTTTAAGAAGGGAGGGAGGCAGAAGACAGGAAACCATTGGCTGATTAGCCTGACTTCGGCCGGTGGTAAGATTTTAAGAGTCCGTTATCAAGGACGAGATTGCGGAGAACTTGGAAGTGTATGGTAGATTAGGGTGGAGTCAGCACGATTTTGTCATAGAGAGGTCACGCCTGACAAACATGTTAGATTTCTTTGTGGAGGTAACAAGTAAGTTCAACAAAGGATTTCCAGAAAGCCTTTGACAAGGTGCCGCATAGGAGCCTGCTAAATAAGATAAGAGCCCACTGTCTTGGGGTAAGATACTGACATGGATAGGCAGAAAGCAGAGCGCTAGGGATAAAGGGGTCTTTTCAGGATAGCTGCCGGTGACTAGTGGAGTTCTGGTCAGTGTTGGGACAACTAGTCACGTTTTACATTAATGATCTGGACAAAGGAACTGAGGGCATTGTTGCTAAGTTTTGCAGATGACACAAAGTTAGGTGGAGAGACAGGTCGTGTTTTGGAAGCTGGGAAGCTGTAGAAGGACTTGGACAGGCTAGGCAAGTGGACAAAGAAGTGGCAGATGGAGTACAATATGGGAAAGTGTGAGGTTATGTACTTTGGTAGGAAAAAGGAGTTAGACCACTTTCTAAATGGGTTAAAGTTACAGGAATCTGAAGCACAAAAGTGACTTGGAAATATTAGTTCAGGGTCCTCTTCAGATTAACATGCAGGTTCAGTTGATTGTTATGAAAGCAAATGCAATGTTAGCATTCACTTCAAGAGAGCTAGAATACAAGAGCAGAGATGTCCTGCAGAGGCTGTACATGGCTCTGGTCTGACTGCATTTGGAATATCGTGAGCAGTTTTGGGCCATCTAAATTTAGAAAGATATGTTGGCCTTGGAAGGGGTAGAGAGGAGATATCATTCTTGTAAAGATGAAGGACTTGTGCAATGAGGACCGGTCGAGGACTCTGAGTCAGTATTCGATGGAGATCAGAAGGATGAGGGAGCATCTGATTGAAACTTACAGAATACTGAGAGGTCTGGATAGAGTGGACGTGGAGAAGATATTTCCACTGGTAAGAGAGACTAGGGCCCGACGGCACAGCCTTAAGAGTGATTAATCTGTGGAACTCATTGCTGCAGAGGGCTGAGAAGGCCAAGTCATTGTGTGCTTTTAACACAGAGAAAGATAGCTTTTTGATTGGTTTGGGGTCAAGGGTTACAGGGCGAAGGCAGGAGAATGGGGTTGAGAAACATACCAGCCATGATCAAATAGCAGAGCAGACTCGATGGGTCGAATGGCCTCATTCTGCTCCAGTATCTTGTGGTCTTATTTTGGCATTTGCTCAAATATATAACTATCCTGAGCCTAGGAAATCAGCCAGGGTCAGTTCACAGACATATGATGGATGGAAATTCCTTCCTACTGAAGATTAACTGCCATCAGTTTTAACAGTATGATTGAATTTCAGGCTCAGACAATGGAGAACTATGAGAAAACCTTTGGAAACATGGTTACCCCTAACAGATTCTACTGGACGAATGTAATTCTTCCTTTTTGAGGTACATCCTATTCACATCGCTCCTGAGTACTGCATCCAGCTCTTGTCATTAATCCATACAAGAAACAACTCAGCCTTGGGACCAGAGGAAAAACCAAGGCATGCAGTGGCTTTCTGCAAGTCTTGGGTTGACATTTAATATGGTTCCAGGTGAAGTAACTGACCTGACAAAAAAAACATGAGGGGGCCGAGAACTAGGGAAAGAAGCAAGTCGTAGGGTAGCAAGATTAAGCTGTGATATCCATAGTGAACTCGCTCAGATTTTGGTGTAGAGATCCCTTTGTTTCTGAGTTAGAAAATGCCTAGAATTCAGAAATAACGTAAGCTAGCTAGACCAGCTGATAACATCAAATAGGATGGAAGTCAATAGTCTCATATCACAATTAAGTGGTTACAGAAGGTCCCAGGCAATACTTGTGCATGGGCAAAATTATAGTAAACTGAAATTCAATGCAGATAAATTCAGTGTGTTTACATTGAGGAAGAAAAATACCAGACATACAGAATGAATGATGTTGCACACCTAATAAGTCCTTCTCGATAATTACCCTCCACATGAACAGGTTCCTAATCACATTTGGTCACCCTAGTCCTACATCGTTTTATTCACCTCGCTAATGTGATGGCAAGTGAATCGGTGACGTCTCCTCCGAAAGCTTTCCTCTCCTTCCTATAGGATGGTGCAGGTGAAAAGGCAGGGAGAGAAACAGGAGCAATTCAAAGCTCAACACTAAGCAAGTCACATCACTGAATGCTGAGATATACTGTCAAATCAATCAAATCAAAAGCTGAGGTAGCTATGCTAAAGCTGTACAGTGCTTCTATCACATCGCTCCTGAATACTGCATCCAGCTCTTGTCATTAAATGCGCACAAGATACAACTCAGGTTCTAGATTAGAGTGGTGCTGGAAAAGCACAGCAGTTCAGGCAGCATCCGAGGAGCAGGAAAATCGACATTTCGGGCAAAATACAACTCAGCCTTGGGACCAGAGAAAGTCTGAAGGCCAGAGGACTGAGTTACAAGGAAAGAATGGGAGCAAGAGGGGACCTAGATACTAAGTGGCAGAAAAGCAAACCCTGAGCATTATTTGAATACACATACAAACACCCTCTGCAAAGAGGTAGCAACCAGTGAAATAAAAGAACAGGACAAAAGTCATCATCAACATGATTGCTAAGACGTGTGTGTGAGTGTGAGTGTGAGTGTGAGTGTGAGTGTGAGTGTGAGTGTGAGAGAGATAGAGATAGAGATAGAGATAGAGATAGAGATAGAGATAGAGATAGAGATAGAGATAGAGATAGAGATAGAGAACATGAGAGAGAGAAAGAAAGAGAGAAAGAAAAGAGAGAGAAAAAAAAGAGAGAGGGAGAGAGAAGATTGCCATTTGAATGAAAGTGGACTGGTGTGCACACAGCTCTGATGTTGAATAAGTTGCTGACACTCACTAAGTTTGCATACGAAATATCCCACAAGGGAAACAGATTAGTGCCTGCACTCAGGTTATTGTACCCCAGCAATAGACAGTGTCTTCAAAGAGAGATAAAAATAAAATGAAAAACATAACGCTGTATTTCTGCTCAGGCTAGATTTGGGAAATCATAAACAATAAACAGTATTGTCTGTACTACTTGATGATGCCTGGGACATTCCAGCATATTCTATTCCCATGAATGTTTCAACCAAATTTGCTGTAATGATCAAACCAGATGTTTGTCACACAAGAAGTAAGATTGCTAACATCATCTCACATTCATTAATCTGACTAAGTTGCAACATAAAACAAAAGGCCTTGTGTTCGGGTGTAAACCACTTTTTAGGTGCATGCATAACTGTGAAGAACATAGTTAATGTGGCTGCCAATAATTCTTCCTTGTTCCAGTAATTAAATCGACTCTTCTAATCCTCCGTGCCCTTCGAAAATCTACATGGTTTTAGTCACACAACACTTCCCAAAGAATCTCTGTGGATTCTGTTCTAAACAACCTTTATTTTCGCAAACAGTGATTGGGGTTGGTTCGTTCAGTTGGCTGGACAGCTGGTTTGCAATGCAGAGTGATGCCAACAGTAAGGGCTCAATTCCTACAACCAGCTGAGGACTCGCCTTCTCAACTTCTGCCCTTGCCGGAGGCGTGGTGACCCTCGGGTTAAACCACCACCAGTCATTTCTCTGGAACGAGAGAGCAGCCCTCTGGTCACTTTTCCTTTTATCTGGTTGAAACATCAAGGCTATGACGCCAGCCAAGTTGAAAAGTTTATTGCATTTATGGAATACAATAAAAGTAGCCATTTTTTTGGAAAAGACAATCCTATGGCAATATTTGAAGAGCAGAATTCACCTCGATGTCCTAGCTAATATTTATCCAAAAAATCCACAATAGATTAGCAACACATTCCTTTGATATCAAACGCCTTTCCTACATCACCTATCAAAGGCATGGTGGCTCAGTGGTTAGCACTGCTGTCTCACAGCACCAGGGACCCAGGTTCGCTCCCAGCCTCGGGCGACTGTCTGTGTGGAGTTTGCATGTTCTCCCTGTGTCTGTGCGGGTTTCCTCCGGGTGCTCCCGTGCAACCTTTTCACACAGAGGGTGGTACGGGTATGGAATGAGATGCCAGAGGAAGAGGCTGGTACAATTGCAATATTTAAGAGGCATTTGTATGGGTATATGAATAGGAAGGGTTTGGAGGGATATGGGCCAGGTGCTGGCAGGTGGGACTAGATTGGGTTGGGATATCTGGTCGGCATGGACGGGTTGGACCAAAGGATCGGTTTCCATGCTGTACATCTCTATGACTCTATGTGCAGGTTAGGTGAATTGGCTATGCTAAATTGCGCATAGCGTTAGGTGCATTAGTCAGAGGGAAATGGGTCTGGGTGGGTTACTCTTCAGAGGGTCGGTGTGGACTTGTTGGGTCAAATGGCCCATTTCCACACTGTAGGGGAATCTAATCTAAACATCATGGGATTGCCATTGATCAAACAAATGCACTTGAAATACTGTGGCTACAAGAGCAGTTCAGAGGCTGGGGACACTGTGGTGTTTAACTCACCTCCAGTCCCCCAAAGACTGTTTACCACATAACAGAAACGTCAGGAGTGTGATGGAATATTCTTCATTTGCCTGGTTAACGACACAGAAAGCTTGATACCATCCAGGCCAAAGTAATCTATTTGGTTGGCACCTCGTCTGCCACCTTCAACATTCACTCCCTCCACCACCGACACAGCATCAGCAGAGGTTACCAAGCACAGATGCACGAAAGCAACACATCAAGGTTCCTTCGACAGCACCTCCCACCTCCGTGACCATCCCTACCTAGAAGGGCAGTAGATACATGGGAACGCCAGTGTCTACAAGATCCCCTCTACTGCTTGACTGTCACTGGAGTTACCCCGCCTCACAGCACTGAGGGTGTATTTACACTGCATGAACTGCAGTGGTTCAAGAAGGCAGCTCACCCCTATTTTCTCAAAGGGCAATTAGGGATGAGCAAATGTTAAATTAGCCAGCATCACCCAGATCTGGTGAAACAACTTTGAAAAATAATGACTGTGGAAGATTGTAATACGAGAGTAGGTGCTGTATTTCCCACAACAGAGACTGCAGAGGGATATAGGCCGGTTAAGTGAGTGGGCAAAAAAACTTGGCAGATGAAATATAATGTGGAGAAACGGGAGGTTATGCACTTTGGTAAGAAGAAAAGAGGAGCTGAATATTATTTAAATGGAGAAAGACTGCAGAAAGCAACAGAACCAGAAGGAATCCTTGATGAACCACAAAAAGCTAGCATCCAAGTTCAGTGGGTAATAGGGAAAGCAAACAGAAGATTGGTCTTTAGTTTAAAGGGAGGGAGGTTTTGCTAAAACTATACAAGGCACTAGTCGGACCACAGCTGGAATAGTGTGAACAGTTTTGTGCCCCTCATCAAAGGGGAAATATATGCATACCGGAGGCTAGAAGGTTAATTAAGTTGATCTCAGGTACGGAGGGACTGTCTTATAAAATCAGGTTGTGTAGATTATGCCTGCACCATCGGAAGAAAGACGGGCTACCTTATTGAAACATAAAAGTTTCTTATGGGACTTGTTAGGATAGATGCAGAAAGGTTGCCTCCCCTTCCTGGAGTCCAGGACCAAAGGGCATCATCTCAGAATATGGTGTTGCACATTTAAGATGGAGATGAGGGAAAATTTCCTCTCTTGGAGAGTGAAACTGTGGAATTCATTACCGTTGAGGCTGGGCCATAATAGTATATTCAAGGCTGAGATAGACAGATTTTTAAATCATTATGGGAATCGAGGGCTATGGGGAAAAGGCAGGAAAGTACAGTTGAGCCTTATCAGATTGGCCATGATTTCACTGAATGGTGGAACACACGTGATGGGCTACCTCTGCTCCTACATCTGATGATACTATAAAAGTGAGTATACTTCCAAAGTACTTAATTGACTGTAAAGATCACTGGGATTTCCCCAGATCATGGAAGATCCCATACATATCCAAGTCCTTTCTTTTTTTTTAAGTCTCAGAAATGGATAGAATATTTAGTACTTCAATGATACGTATTTTTAAAATCACATGGTGAACTACTTCATTTCGCCTTTTCTTTGTGCTCGATGTTCATTCTCAGCACACTCAGTACAGCAGGTCCTTCAACTTGATTTTATGCAGGAATCTTGCAATCTGTAAAAGTAGACTCCGATTGCCAAGCCACTAACACGTACTGAAAGAACTTTAAAACAGTTGAATCTTACAATTTATGTTTTGGTTTCATCAGTTTGGTCAAATTTCAAGGAGGGTTTCTCTCCATGAGCTGCCGCACTACATCTTACCAAGCTCGCCCCATTAACAACCTACCCTGTCTCTATTGGGAATGTGGAGAATGGAATGTAGCAAGTCCTGGGCCTCCCCCATTGCCACCACACATGCACTAAACAGCCCCACTGCCCTGGGGCCGATCACGTCAATCCCCCACCCTCTCCGCCGAGGACATAGAGTCCTGGGGCTGCCTCCACTGCCAAACCCTAGCCACCTGATGACTGGAGGAAGAATGCCTCATCTTCCGCCTTGGGGTCCTCCAACCACATGGGATCAATGCCGAATTCACCAGCTTCCTCATTTCCCCTCCCCCCACCTTATCCCAGATCCAACCCTCCAGCTCAGCACCGCCCTCTTGAACTGTCCTAACTGTCCACCTTCCTTCCCTCCTATCCTTTCCACCCTCTCCCCTGACCTATCATCACCTTCATCCACCTATCGCATTCCCAGCTACCTTCCCCCACACCACCCCCAGGCCCAACACCCTCCCATTTATCTCTCAGCCCCCTGATCAAGGGCTTAGGCTGAAAACGTCGACTCTCCTGCTCCTCGGATGCTGTCTGACCGGCTGTGCTTTTCCAGCACCACATTTTCCGACTCTGATCTCCAGCACTCACTTTCTCGCTTTCACCTCACTTCATAGCCGACTCTCTCTCACTCCAGGAGGAAAGCAGCCCACAACAGGGCTGAAACAGGCTGGCTGGTGGGCTGCCTGACATTCTGCACCTCAGCCTTATGAGGTAAGAGCATCCTGACTCTGACCACCCTGAGAGGCTGACTGACCGTGTCCAAGCCCGTGGATTGGTACTGGAGGTTTGCCCTTGAATGACTGTGTGCTGCGAACCCCACCCCGCTTAACCAAAGGCTCGACTTGACTGAGGACTGCTGACAACCACGATGGTGATAGTTGAGGAGCCAGTAAGCAAGGAGTGACAGTGCTGTGCACCACTTATTTCTCAGTAATAACGGAAAGAACTGAGGATGCTGTAAACCAGAAACAAAAACAGAAGTTGCTGCAAAAGTTCAGCAGGTCTGGCAACAGCTGTGAAGAGAAATCGGAGTTAACGTTTTGGGTCAAGTTCTGAGGAAGGGTCACCGGACCTGAAACGTTAACTCCGGTTTCTCTTCACAGCTGCTGCCAGACTTGCTGAGCTTTTGCAGCAACTGCTGCATTTATTTCTCAGGATTTGGAGATGCCGGTGTTGGACTGGGGTGTACAAAGTTAAAAATCACAACACCAGGTTATAGCCTAACAGGTTTAATTGGAAGCACACTAGCTTTCGGAGCAACGCTCCTTCATCAGTCTTTCTCAGTCTTCTCCTGATGGGAAAGACAAATCAGAGTGTGTATGGTTCTAGCAGTCACAAATACCTGGAAGGCCAATATCACTTGCTACTGCTGCAGCCAGATCACCTTCAGCACACTCAGCGTGCCTGCTATCCCGCAGACACAAAGCATCAATCAGGCATCACCGACTGGAAAGAAACAATTAGCTTGCAGCAGCCTTCAGGCAATAATTCAATCTCTAGCTCTCCTGCTGTTCACACTCTTACAGTTTTTTAAACCATCAGAACTACTCAACGGAATTAATAGCTCAAACCTTGCAGTACATCACCAGATTTACTTATAAAAAGTCAGAAAAAAAAAGGCTTTTATAACTAATGTAGCTGACATATTTTTCTAGTCACCATCTTTTCGAATAATTCAATGATTATTCTTCAAGGCACTTGGGCCTTTGTAACTGTCCCGTCCCTGGAGTTGGAGGCTTCATAGTGTGAGGACAGTTGGGGAGACAGTGAGAGAGAAGAGACGTGAAATTTGCTTTGATTCAGGCATCATTAGTTCATGGTGGAGCTGGGGTGGACTGAAAAGAAAGGGAATACAATTCCTGCAACAGCCTGGGATAAATGGACAGATTAGATTAGATTCCCTACAGTATGGAAACAGGCCCTTCGGCCCAACAAGTCCAAACCGACCCGTCGAGGAGTAACCCACCCAGACCCATTTCCCTCTAACTAATGCACCTAACACTATGGGTAATTTAGCATGGCCAATTCACCTGACCTACACATCTTTGGACTGTGGGAGGAAATCGGAGCACCTGAAGGAAACCCACACAGACCTGGGGAGAATGTGCAAACTCCACACAGACAGCCGCCCAAGGCTGGAACTGAACCTGGGACGCTGGTGCTGTGAGGCAGCAGTGCTAACCACTGTGCCACCTCAGTCTCATAAATTCAGAGGCTGCAAGGGCTATCGTTTCATTCTGCCCCTCGCCCTGCTCTCACACGTCTAATATCCCTAACCCTTGCTGTCATAGCTCTTCTTCCCACCTCGGGCAAAGTTGATGAACTCTCCTCGAACTAGGGAGCCCCTTAAACTGGGGCGAGCACTCCGAGGCCTTCAATAAATTAATCAGGCTACTCTGCTCCTGCCTGCTATTAAATAAAGATACAGTCTCTATAGTCCTAATGGACCATAGGACTGCTCCCTCATTAGAGAGAGACCATTGGTGATGGTTTAACTGGAGAGTCACCACCCTTCAGACAAGAGGAGAGATTGAGAAAGAGTCCTTTTTGGTAAGCTCAGTCAGTGTAGGAATTGAACCACACACCATTAGCACCACAAAACCAGCTATTCAGCCACCTGAGCTATTATTTTAGCCAACACTGGAAAGTACACGTGAATGTACTGGAGGCTAGCAATGCGCTCAACGTCTTCAGGGTTGAATGGAAAAACAGATATCCAATAATAATGGGCTCCTCAAAGGTACAGAGGCATTGAGTGAGTAAGGATCAAGATCACGTACACAGAAGAGTCAGCTGGGACATTGGGGTGGTACTTTATTTGTTCACAGGATATGGACATTGTTGGATAGGCCAGCATTTAAATCCATCTTTTATTGCCCTGAAGGTGGTGGTGAGGAGGTGTCTTTTTGAACTGCTGCAGTCCATGTGGTATAGGTACACCCACAGCACCATGAGGGAGAGAGGTCCAGGAGACATTATGAGGCAACGATCTGTCAGGGTGCATCCTGTTATCAAGGAAAAAGAATCGAGTCTTGTTCCATCCTTCACTATCTGGCTTGGATCCATTTAACACTCAAGGGGTGAGCTGCTTTCTCTCTCTCGGTACAGATTTGGGCAACCAGAGGGTATCCACTAACCACCCGATAGTCTGGGCAGGAGACCGGAGGTATTTTGAGGGCTGCACCAGATTGGCATTTGGCTGGAAACAAATGCTCTGAAGCAGCCTGCCAACTCTTGAGTCACTGCAAAGCTGGATGAGCTGGCCAGAACCGGAGGCAGAAGAAGGTATGTCCCATGGAAACCACAGCTGGTGCAGCAGCCCCAGGTAGCTGAGGTAAAAGTTAAAGGAGCACTCCTAACCTTCCCAGGCTCCCAAATAAATACTGACAGCTGACCGTGGGATCCTCTTTGATTGGGTTGGCACAGGGTAGTGACCTCGCAAAATCCTATTCTAAAATCAACAGGGTCCTATGAACATGGCTCTGGATTTATATATCAAAAGGATGTAGGCGAAAATGAGGACTACAGATGCTGGAGATCAGAGTCTAGATTAGAATGGTGCTGGAAAAGCACAGCAGGTCAGGCAGCATCTGAGGAGCAGGAAAAATCAACGTTTCGGGTAGGAGCCCTTCATCAGGAACCTAAGTTTACCTTGTTTTGGCTCCCAGTCCCACGGAATCACATCCAAGTAAGGGTTAGTGCATTTGTGAAAAGAAGATGGGAAAGCAGGATAGAAGATTTCGTTTTTAAATTATTTTAAACAGGGGCAGCACGGTGACTCAGTGGTTAGCACTGCTGCCTCACAGCACCAGGGACCCGGGTTCAATTCCAGCCTCAGGTGACTGTCTGTGTGGAGTTTGCACATTCTCTCAGTGTCTGTGTGGGTTTCCTCCAGGTGCTCCGGTTTCCTCCCACAATCCAAAGATGTGTAGGTCAGGTGAATTGGTCATAGTGATAGGTGCATTAGTCAGGGGTAAATATAGGTTAGGGGAATGGGTCTGGGTGGGTTACTCTTCAGGGGGTCGGTGTGGACTTGTGGGCCGAAGGGCCTGTTTCCATACTGTAGGGAATCTAATCTAAGAACAACAAGTCTTCACAGGGCACTGTTTCTGACAGATACAGAATGATAGGAATGGATTTTAAAAAAAACAGAAAAGCCGAGATTTCATTCCTTTTCCTGCAGATGCTCTTAAAATTTTCTAATGGGATTTCTTTTGTTGTACTACTCAGACAATTTAAGCCATAAAGGTCAGCAACAATGTGAGTAAAACCCATTTTTTTTCCAGCAATTTGTCCCATAGCAACTGACAGAATGGAGAAATAACATTCCAACTTTCAAAGCACCCTGCTATAATAAACAAAGATATGATCACAGCGCTTACAGCTAGCTTGTTAGCTCAGGTAATAAAAATTAACTCTCTCAAACTGGCTTCCTTTCTGAAAATGGGATCCTTGCTGTTGAAAAGGGAAACATCTAACAGCAACCTTAATTGATAGAGCATCCTTTACAAAGTAAAACATCTCCAGGAGCTTCACAGGAGCACAGTCGAGCAACATTTAACATGGAGGAACATAAGCTCAAGCTATTAGCAAAGATGCCCAAATGCTGGGTCAAAGGGAGAGGGGCAGGGGCGTTGACGGAGGTAATTCCGGAGTCTTAAGGTTTTGGTAGCTGAAAACACAATCACCAGTGGTGCGAGGAAGGACAACTGGGGATGGAAAACAGGCCAGAGTTGAAGGAATACAAAGATCTGAGGACTATAGGGTTGAAGGAGGTATAGATAGGAATAGGACAGACCATTGGAGGGATTTGCACACACCTAAGCTCAGGGTATCTCTGCAGGAGTGTCGTGGCCCAGCCATCTTCAGTTTGCTTCAATGACCTTCTCTCCATCACAAGGTCAGAAGTGGGGATGGTCGCTGATGATTACACACAATGTTCAGCATCTTTCGCAACTCATCTGATACTGAAGCCATTCAGAACCAAATACAGTGTGACCTGGACAATATCCAGGCTGGAGAATGACAAGTGGCCTGGATGACTTCCACACCACACAAGGGCCAGGGAATGACCAACTCCAAGATGACAGAATCTAACCACCATCCCTTGACATTCAACAACATTACCATTGCTGAATCCCGTACTATCATCCTGGGTGTTACCATTGCCAAGAAACTGAACTAGGTAAGCCATATCAACGCTGCAGCTACAAGAGTAGGTCAGAAGCTAGGAACCTTGCAGTGAGTAACACATCTCCTGATTCCCCAGAACCTCCCCTCATCTACAAGGTAGAAGTCAGGAGTGTGTTGGAATACTTTACACTTGGATGATGCAGCTCCAACACTCAAGAAGCTTCCATGCAGAACAAAGCATCTCATTTGATTGACACTATATCCACATTCACTCCCTCCACCATCAGTACTCAGGTGCAGCAGCGTGTACCATCTACAAGGTGTTCTGCAGAAATTCGTCAAGGCTCTTTAGACAACACCTTCCAAACCTACAACCACTACCCTCTAGAAGGACAGGGGCAGCAAATATGTGGAAACACCACCACCTCGAAGTTCCAATTCATGCCACTTATCATCCGACCTTGGAAATATATTGTTGTTACTTCGGCGTCGCTGGGCCAAAGTCCTGGAACAAGAAGTTTGAAATAGGGATTGGGGGTCTATTATGCGGAACCTTGGCAAGTGCTTTGCTGAACAACGTCTACTGCTCTGTCTTCAGCAATCTTAAAAATCTCAATCAAGTTAGTGAGACACGATTTCCCATGTAGTCTAGATTAGAGTGGTGCTGGAAATGCACAGCAGGTCAGGCAGCATCCGAGAAGCAGGAAAATCAACGTTTCGGGCAGGAGCCCTTCATCAGGAATCATGATTTCCCATGCACGAAGCCCTGTTGACTATCCCTAATCAGTCCTTGCCTTTCCAAATAAATGTACATCCTGTCTCTCAGAATCCCCTCCAAAAATATACCCATCACTATCATCAGGCTCACTGGTCTATAGTACCCTGACTTTTTCTTACCTCTTTTCTTAAAAAAATGGGAGCACATTATGGTACAATTATCTCAGCAAGGGACCCAGCAATCTCACCCGAGCTTCCCACAAAGTTTTGGGATACACCTGTTCAGGTCCAGAGGATTTATCTACCTTTGTGGGTTTTAAGACCTCCAGCACCTCTTCTTCTGTGACATGGACACTTTTCAAGACATCACTATTTATTTTCCCCAAGGTTAACAGCTACTATGTCCTTCTCCACAGTAAATACTGACGCAAACTACTTGTTTAGTGTCTCACCCATCTCAGTTTAATTTATCAGTCTTACCTCATTCTCTGCTGTGCTCTTGCTTGCCTTGACTATTTGACTTGCTCCCCTTACCCACTGTCCCAGCCTCAGACTTACCTCTTTTCTCACTATCGCTCGGGGGTCCCTTGCCGTTTTTGGCCTAGACTTTGAGAACTCACCAGCTTGCCCCCATGAACTTCCACTTCTCAATCCAGGTCTATCCTTCAACTATCATCACTTTCAGCATTCCCCCATCCTCTCTGCCACCATGCCCTCTGCCACTTGGTACCCTCCCTGCACTGCCATCACTCCTAATTTCTCTATGTCATGACGACTGCCACACCCCAACTCCCCCTTGTTTGACTCATCTTTATCAGCTCTCCTACCAATTGGCTAGGAATTTGGCTTTGAAAGTATTCAATTCAATGACAATAGAGGGCATAGGTTTAGGGCGATGCAAGTATGGAATGACCTGCCACAGGAAGTGGTGGAGACTAGTACAATTATAACATTTAAAAGACATCTAGATGAGTACACGAATAGGAAGGGTTTACAGGGATATGGGCCACGTGCTGGCAAATGGGCTGAGATTAGGTTAGGATATCTGGTCGGCATGGACGAGCTGGATTTAAGGGTCTGTTTCCGCGCTGTACATCTCTACGACTCCATGACAACACAGGATTGGGGAGTTCAGTGCAGGCAAAACAGGGAACAGAGCTGGTGTAGCAGGTGTGCATTCGAAACTGGGATTAGGTCAATTGGACTGGTAAAGACGTGGCAGCAAAAGACAAAAGAATTTGAGAGATACAACCCTTTTAGTATGTCAGAACAACTTATAGACAAAGACGTATTCTTGAACTCTGGTCACAGTGGCTCATAGGCAAGCACAGAAACCAAACTATGCACAGCAAGATTCCACGATCACTCAAAGTGGGCAGCACGGTGGCACGGTGGTTAGCACTGCTGCCTCACAGCACCTGAGATCTGGGTTCAATTCCCGCCTCAGGCAACTGACTGTGTGGAGTTTGCACGTTCTCCCCGTGTCTGCGTGGGTTTCCTCCGGGTGCTCCGGTTCCCTCCCACAGTCCAAAGATGTGCAGGTCAGGTGAATTGGCCATGCTAAATTGCCCGTAGTGTTAGGTAAGGAGTAAATGTAGGGGTATGGGTGGGTTGCGCTTCGGCGGGTCGGTGTGGACTTGTTGGGCCGAAGGGCCTGTTTCCACACTGTAATGTAATGTAATGTAATCTAATCTAATCTAATCTAATCACAGATGTGATAAATGACTAGATATTGGGGGGTGGAAGAGTGAGATGGACACACAGACAGAAACAGAAACACAAAGCTCTCTGCTCTGATTACCTCATTGATCACTTCCATGCACAATGGGACCTTGCAGACACCCCCCCCCCTCCCCTCCGAAGGGATAGCTGTAAACAGCTGCAGAATGCCCAAACATTGGGATTGGGGGACATAGAAGGCAGCAGGCTAGATCTCAATCCTTCTCACAGGGGGTCTGAGTACTGCTGGTTCAATATTATTTCAATAAGTTGGTTCAACAATGTGGATAGAGGGTAAGTGGCATTGAGATAATTTGAGGGATGAAGACGGGAAAAGGAAATTAAAACTACTCTGCATAAAACTCATCTGACATCTGGTGGGAGGCAGAGAAGAGCAAGAATTATTGAGAGTACTATCCAGAGGAAACACCTGGGAGATGGTGCTTAGAGCAGCAGAAATTCGACTTTATGTTGGGAGAACTGAACCTGAATGGAAGGTACACAAAGTTATAGTTTAAAGTAATATGTAGGCACAACAAAACCATGAGCAAAGACATGAACGCAAGATACCAAACTTTCTAACATACTGATGCTAAAAAATTAAGCCAATTGTTTTGTGTAACAAAAGAAAATATCTTATTGTTTATTTGCAGCTTGGTTAGTCTATTTCAGTGTGGTACGGGTTCAGAATTTTGAACATTTCCATCGAGTGACTTCACACCAACCACATATCCTAACCTAATCTAGTCTCATTGAGAGTCATAGAGTCATACAGATGTACATCACAGAAACAGACCCTCCGGTCCAATTCGTCCACACCGACCAGATGTCCTAGCCTAATCCAGTCTCATTTGCCAGCACCCGGACCATACCCCTCTAAACCCTTCCTATTCATATACCCATCCAGATGCCTTTTAAATGTTGTAACTGTACCAGCCTCCACCACCTCCTCTGGCAGCTCATTC
Source organism: Chiloscyllium plagiosum (assembly GCF_037043375.1). NCBI lineage: Eukaryota > Metazoa > Chordata > Chondrichthyes > Orectolobiformes > Hemiscylliidae > Chiloscyllium > Chiloscyllium plagiosum. The sequence goes on along the minus strand of NW_028270191.1, from coordinate 24,537,322 downwards.
CATACACAAACCACCCTGTGTGAAAAGGTTGCCCCTCAGGTCCCTTTTATATCTTTCCCCTCTCACCCTAAACCTACGCCCTCTAGTTCTGGATTCCCCAATCCCAAGGAAAAGACCTGGTCTATTTATCCTATCCATGCCCCTCATGATTTTATAAACCGCTAAGGTCACCCCTCAGCCTCCAACGCTCTAGGGAAAACAGCCTCAGCCTCTCCCTCTACCTCAAATCCTCCAGCCCTGGCAACATTCTTGTAAATCTTTTCTGAACCCTTTCACAACATTCTTCCTATAGCAGGGAGACCAAAATTGCAGGCAATATTCCAACAGTGGCCTAACCAATGTCCTGTACAGCCGCAACATGACCTCCCAACTCCTGTACTCAATGCTCTGATCAATATAGGAAAGCATACCAAACACCTTCTTCGCTGTCCTATCTACCTGAAACTCTACGAACAATGAACCTACACCCCAAGGTCTCTTTGTTCAGCAACACTCCCCAGGGTGCAAGTAGCATTGAGGTGTTAAGGAACCCTTCAGAAAGCTGGAGTTAAACCGGAGACCTTCTGGTATGGGTAGTTACTCATTTCCTTTAGTGAATCATGACGAAAGCCTCTGAAGTGAATATTTGCAGCAATTTAAATACAATGTCCATGACAAACATCGAAAAAAAGCTTCCTATATACACATGAAAGAAGCACTAGTATCCAACTCCCAAATACTTTCAATTAATCCAGATTGTTTGAAGACTTGGATCGTTTTGTGCCAAATGAAAAACAAAATCCTCAGCATTGCCTTCCATCTTAATGAATCTGGATTTCCTGCAGGAGACAGAGTTTAATTCTCGGGTTAGAAGTGAGAAAGAAGATTGGCACAGCGGTCAATAATTTATTTTTGTTTCTAAAATAAAAGTAGGCTGTTGCAGATATAGAATGAGGAAACCTGTTGAAAAGATGTCTAAAACATACTCTATAAAGGGAATGAACAAGAGAAAACAAGCAGGTGGACCAGTTTCTTGGAGAGATCTTAACTGCACAGGGTTATAATTAGAGTGAGTGTGTGAATGTCTTGAATTTCTGTTCTCAGAATCTGAGTTTTCCATTATCGTGAGGGCTTCTTGCTCGAATTTGCAAGGTCACTGCTCTCAAGCAATCTTGACAGTGATGACAGAGAAGCCAAACGATGGATTGGAATGCAGAGCCAGTGAGACAATGAATTTAAAACGTTTAAAACTCAGCAGCCTCTCACTTTTTTCTCAGCATATAGTGAAATTCTATCTTAGACTCCTCTTTCTAATATCTAAAATATTTTAGCATTTGAATCATTCACATCTGATAATGGATAGGCTGTCAATCTATTATCTAAAACACAAATCACTCCCTCCACCACCAGTACACACAGGCAGCTGTGTGTATCACCTACATGATATACTGTAGCATCTCAACAGGGATCCTTCCAAATCAGTGGCTTCTACCAACCAAAAGGACAAAGGCAACCAGCAAGGAAACACTTGCAAAGCATACATCGGTACTTGGACTATATTGTCATTCCTTCACTACCATTGGGGCAAAATCCTGAAAGCTTCTTCCAAACGATGCTGTCCCTACACCACACAGTCTGCGGCGGTTCAAGGCAGCAACTCACTTGGTGGGTAATTAGGACTGAACATTAAATGCTGACTCAACCAGCAAGACCCACGTTCCACAACTTAAAATCTCTGGGATAAACTCAGTTTATTGTACACTTCAACCCATCAAAAGCAGACAAAAAAAAAATCCAAAAAGTGGATCTGGATCATCAGTAGCCCAATTTCGGGCAAATTATCCTGAAATTCCAAAAAGGGAACTGTGCTATCAAAAGTCATTGCTTTAAAATAAAGATTTTTTTCCCCCTCCACATATGCCTTTACAATTTGTGGGTTAATTTGAGATTTGTAAAGTTTTTGACGAAATTCACCAGCAGCAAAACAAACACGTGGTAATGAAGGAATAATCCCAATTTTTTCATTTTTCTGCTCAACTTGAATATCCGTGCAGAGGCAATGAAACTCACTTAGTTATGGCAGTAATTTTAGATTCACTGCAAACAGGCAATATTACTCATAGTTATGACAACTCTTACCCAGTATAAGAAATGCTACTCATCTTTATGAGTCACCAAACAATTACAAGATACATCCATTTTTAAACTTCCTTCCTCAACCAAAAGTCAGAACAAAGGCTCAAGCCTACATCTGGGCAGGCAGATAAAGCAGTTGACTTTAGATAAATGATTCTCCATCCAAGTTTAGTTTCGAGTGCCTGGGAGAAGAAACCGGATTCTTTCAGTTGGCACCAACAGATATTCCAAACTTTCAGTTCTACATAGGAAATTTCAAATGGAGAATGCTTGCTCTTTTAACCTTGACAGCACCAGACACAAATCACCAGTTCATTTTTCACAAAATGATGTTTTCACTGTGAAGCACATAAATCCTGAAATCTGGATGCTCCTTCCGCATCTTACAACTCCAATAGTTAGGTGTGTCGTTGTTTGAGATGCAAGGTAAATCTCTCCTCAAAAACAGTGCCTTCCTATGCCAGTGTGACTTTGCTATTTTCCACACTGTTCATGTCACTTAATATTGTTTTTTCACCAATGTTTTACTTTTCCACTACTGAAGAAGTCCAATTATAGTTAAAGAAATGATCTGCAAATGCCAGAATCCTTTAGTATTGCATCTAAGTGGCTATTATTCATGTATGAATGACAGTGAGTGTTAGTGGCTACTTGGTCACCAGGGATCCTGATCCTGCACTCAGGCCGGCATTTTCACTTGTATTTCCACCAGGATTCCTTGGATAGAAACCAGGAGTGGAAGCCGTAGCTGACTTTTCCTTCGCTAATTCAGTCAAATCTCTACCTCTAACTCATTCAGACTGTTCACCGTGTGGTTTGGTGATACGGATCAGTCCCCAGTGGAAGCTGGGCTCAGCTGATCAGATCGATTTCATTTTGATACTTGAAAAGTTGCATAACAAGAGAACATTCATGTCGTGGTTCATAAATGGTTCGCCATCAATATGTAGTTCAGAGTGCCTTGGGAAGAAACTGGATTCTTTTCGTTGGCACCAGTGGAAATGACAAATTTCCAAACTACAGATCATTTAGATAAAGAAAACTTTCTTCACTCAAGGGGGGAAGCGAATCTCTGGAATTCTCTACCACAGAAGGCCGTGGAGGTCAAGCCACTGAAAACATTCAAGAAAGAGATGGCTAAATGTTTTAATTTTAAAAGGCATCAAGGGTTATGGAGAGAAAGCAGGAAAATGGCATTGAGAAAGAGAATTAACCACAAAAATATTGCATGGCAGACTAGGCTCAAAGGGCTGAGCGACCTACTCCTGCTTATAGTTTCCATGTCTTACTAAAGTACAGCTCCACATCAATGCCAGTGCTAAAGGTCAATGGCCTAACTCACTGCAGCTCATTCACTCTGTACAGATTCCTGTTTATTAAGAACTTAAAATGCTGTTCCGCTACATTTGTTGCACAAATAGAAATGTAGTATCCCATAATTCAAGATAACTGTGCTCCAGTTTGTTCTGCCACTACATCATTATCACGTTGAGAAAACAAAGCACATCAAGAAAGCACAACAATGCCTTGATTCTGACCTATTTTTACAGATGCACCATTAAAAGCATTCTATCCAGATGGATCACAGCTTGCTATGGCAACTGCTCTGCCCAGGACTGTAGCAAACTACAGAGAGTTGTGAACACAGCCTGGTCCATCATCCAAACCAACCTCCCATCCACTGGCTCCATCTATACTTCCCTTGGGATGGCAGTCAACGTAATTAAAGACCCCTCCCACCCCAGTTACAATCTCTTTCAACCTCTTCCATCAGGTAGAAGATACAAAAGCTTCAACACATGGTACCAACAGATTCAAGAGCAGCTTCTTCCCCCTCCAAATGGACCTCTCAAATTTAATGCTGACCTTGCTCTTTGTGTTACTTCTCTGCAGCTGTAACATTGTATTCCTCGCTCTGTTCTATTACCCTAATGCACTTTGTATGGTATGATCTGCCTGTACTGCACGCAAAACAAAGCCTTTCACTGTACCTAGGTACACGTGACAACAAGTACACCATTGAAAAATATACAAGGGGTATTTCTTCATTCTGATACGTCTAATCCAGCATTACGGGAGGTGATGGTGTCCTGGTAATGTCACTGGAGCAGTAATCCAGAACCCAGACTAATGTTCAGAGCAGCAACATCAGTGGGAAAACATGACTGCGCAGTTCACTCACGCAAACCATAAGCAGCTTTTTCTGTAACTGGCCTGCATGGACCTTCCTCAGAAACCCCCTTTGGGAAGAAAGCTGCAAGTGGTTTGTCCACTGCACAAGTTGTGCCTTCAGCCCACAAAATACAGGCTGTGCATTCCATAGCACTGGGAGTCTCAAAATGTCACTGAACTGCTTCTACCTGGGGATATCATGCAACATTAAAAAGGTGGGGTGGAACATTTTTTTTTTTTTACAGCTTTGGAGAACTTGCTGCAAAAAAAAAAAAAATCCATCCCATCCCAAGTATTGAAGCTTTCGTCATGCAAGACAGAAGTCATTGCCAGCACACTGCCTCATTTCACAAATCAATTTGGTAAATTAAATAAGGGACTGTACTGAGATTGCAAATTGCTCATTTTTGGGCATTTGTTCTTACAGTGTATGCTGATCAAAGTACCAGATCTGAGCAAACAAGTTTTGTATTTATCAAGATGCAACTGAATGACTCGGAATAAGTACCAGATGTTCGTTCATTACAGACGCATGGTACAAGTAATTATAGTAGGAGTTCAAAGGTTCCACATTAAGGGCAAAATACACAAGGCAGATTTGAAAAAGATACTCATCATTCAGGCTATTATTAAAGAGGTGGGATCCACCTTTTACAAAATGCTCTAAATGCCATCACTTCATTCACAGAAGAAGATTTACATAAATTAATATGCCTGAAAAAAGACAACAGAAAATTATCGTATTGCTGTATTAGTACCAATTAGTAGACAAAATCCAACAGGTAGAAACAAAATTTCAGAAATTGACTTTGTAAATTTGTGTCTTTCAACCAGTCACACATTTCCCTGATCCGAAGGAAACACACAAATGCTGACCTACAAACCATAGGGAACCTCACTTTGCACAGAAAATGTGCTAACAAACATGGGGTCTGTGCCCTCTGGGACCGGGATACCGACCACAATGAATGTGGTCTCCTGGACAGCAGTTTCAAAGGAGATCCACCAAGTTTATTTTACCTTCTGAACACCTGTAACTCTGAAGAATATGCAGCTTTCTAACCAGAAAACAGTAAATTGAGATCAAGGTTCTGCACAGACTCAGCAAGAAGATGCCTGCTTGCATTATTAAGTCAATATGCTCTGCTGCCATCAAAAGCACATCACTTCTTGAACAGCACAGACCTTCAGGTTCAGTTGGCTGCAAAGGTTAATGCCCATTCTATTCAAACATTCATCTTTGTATCTGGTCACACAATGGAATTATCATGGCAGTAAATGAACACCACGGGTTGGGATATCTGGTCGGCATGGAACGGTTGGACTGAAAGGTCTGTTTCCATGCTGTACATCTCTATGACTAACTTGCTATTACCCCATAGTCCCCTTGACATAGTAAAATATATCAAGTGACAGATGGAAAGGTGATTGAAACTTTACTTAAATAGGTACATTTTCAGAAGCATCCTAAGGTCGGGGGGGGGGGGGGGGGGGGGGGGGGGGGGGGAGGTTTAAAAGGGAGAGATTAACCTCGGTTCGTGCCAAGGTAGCAGAAGGCAAGGCCATCAGTAGTAAAGAAGCAAATATTGGGGACGCTCAAGAGGCCAGAATTGAAACAGCACAGATATCCTGAAGGGTTGTATGGCTGCAAGTGGTGAAATTAATGAGCTCTTCTCATGGTAAATTTATGATCAGCAATGCTGTAATGGTACTTCGGGATAGTTCTGGCTTCAGAAGAGGAGAAACAAAGTGAGAACCAAATCCTCAATTCGTGAGCTTGCTTTTCACATCGCTGTTACCCCATAAGGAGTGGCAAGATGGAGGGGAGTAAAAATAAGTTTGCATGGATGATGACTATGCTGAAATAAACTTGGAATGCTTGAACTTCCTCTTCCTGCTATGTAAAAAAAAATCTGACTTGTCAGATGTGTGAAAATGTCCTTCTCTTAAACTCTTCCAGAACATGCATGAGACGATAAAGTTACTGTCTTCTGTTGTTAGTCTCCACAACTGCTATGTAAAATGATTCAACATTACACCATGAAAATTGCTTTGATCCGTTGGTAATCTATTGAAGCAAGGGGAGCTTGAAGTGTAGATATTTTTAATCAACCTGTCCTAACAGAGAGCAGATGGGGCTTGAACCTGGCTGTTCTGACTCAGAGGCAGGCATACTATCACTGTGCCACAACGGCCCCTGGGCTTAAAGAATATGATTCATTAGAATTACTGCATCATATAAACAAGACCTAAATGGCACACCCAATCCCTAGGAGGAGTCTTCGTTTAAAGTATTGTGTACCGCACTCCTTGCAGTCTTGAAATCTGTAGTCCACATTCCACTCCCATTACCCATCTCAGGCAAATGCCAATATAAACCAATATGAACGGACTGGGTGGATGCAGGCAGTTCGAGAATGTCCTTCCGATTTGCAGCACTTACTCATTTTTCCCACACACGAGAAAAAACCAAGCGACAAGTAAAATCTAAAAGGTTACCCCATTTCAAATGTTTCAGCTTCAGAGAAACTAAAACAAAACATGCAAGATATTTTAGGCTCTGTTAATTTATTATTTTGCTTGGCATGTTACATAGTGTAGAGAAGATTTGCTTGACTTGCTTTTCTGGATGAAATATAAATCACATGAGAGTCGCAGAAGCCCCCTGTGAAACATGTTTAGCATCTTCACCTCAGAACTAGCAGTGACCTTTTCCCATTTATTTTAAAACATGGACTTGGGATTTAACAAAGTTTGTTCAGCTGTATACTTCCAAGTTAGTGTGGAGCAAAAGGAGAATGAATTGTCTATCAGCTATAGATATGTATGTAATGCAATATATTAACATTTACATACTAACATTCCTCACCTCTGATGTTCTACACTGTCTTCCTGAAGGTGCCGACTCTGGCTGGGCAAGGACATCTCACTGGTTCTTGACATTAAAGCATATTTAGGGCACTATGCAAATTCAAGGCGTTGCTGGGCAGATCCAAATATTGCAGGGCCAGGACTAAAGGTGCAAAAGGACTAAAGGACCAGATGGAAACGGGCTATGTGTGACTATCTAAAATGTCACATCAACCTACTATTGCTGAGTTACAATTCAACAAATGCTGACAGTTATTCAGTACATAAGTGCCTATTCTTTGTATGTTGAGTGGGACCAAAGGGTTAAAAAGCCCAATTATGTCTTTACCTAACACCACCCACCATGTTGCACACTTTCCAGCAGCAGTCATGATACATTTTGCAGACCCGGGGACACCCCAAATTGATTTGCCCTCTTGAGTATAGCGGACTTAACACACAGCTAGGGCATTATACCTTACATACCCTGGTTGGCGTGGCTCAAGACACTGCAGAGCGGAGGCAAGGAAAAGCTAATCATTTTAAAACAAAATGTAAAAGAAAGGTAGGTTAATTCAAAAACATCGTAAGTATCCTACTGATTAGGAAGTTCCATCAGAGGACATCAGTTCCAATCTCAGGCTAGCACTTACTATTAGTCATCCACAAGGACAGCTGAATGGCTTAACATTCAGTTCAAAGCATGCGTTCCTCTGAGATTACAGTGCTCCCTCACTGTGCTGTGGTGCCAGTTAATCCTCCATCCAATGCCCTGGGATCCGAAAGCTCATTATTAATCATTAGATTCTCGGAATATTAACGGGCATTCTTTTTTCCACAAGCCGGAACTGACTCAAGCAAGTTTGAAAGATTCAAAGTATGCATCTACCATTTTGTGTGACTTTTAACTTTTAAGATCACAACTGCAGTTGTTTGAGCTCCTTAATCCAAAAATCTAACACAACTCAGGTAGACCATGTTGGAGGAGGGTGGGGATTCTTTCTCATGTCACTGAAGAATACTGTTTGACTTCATAACTAAAAAGGGGATGGTTGGGGTAGGGATGGGAAGGGGTGAAGAGATGGGGATTCTGATGAATAGTAGACAGAAAGGACAATCCTAATCACTTAGCGTCAGGATTTCCACTCTTTCCCAATACGATTTATTTATATAGGATGAAGGAACACAAGAGATTGCAAAAATAAAGTTCAAAGAGTTCAACATCAGTGCAACTTTTAAAGTCACTTTTCTTTAGCTCTATTCCATTATTAAATACTTAAGTTTTAAAGAGGCTGACAGCTACTGCATTATCTCGATGTTCCTGAATTAGTGGTTGGTTATTACAGTCATAGAGATGTACAGCATGGAAACAGACCCTTCAGTCCAACTCGTCCATCCCGACCAGATACCCCAACCCAATCTAGTCCCACCTGCCAGCACCCGGCCCATATCCCTCCAAACCTTTCCTATTCGTATACCCATCTAGATGCCTTTTAAATGTTGCAATTGTACCAGCCTCCACCACTTCCTCTGGCAGCTCATTCCATACACAAACCACCCTCTGTCTGAAAACGTTGCCCCTTAGGTCCCTTTTAAATTTTTCCCCTCTCACCCTAAACCTATGCCCTCGAGTTCTGGACCGCCCCACCCCTGGGAAAAGACTTTGCCTATTTATCCTATCTACGCTCCTCATGACTTTATAAACCTCCATAATGTCACCCCTCAGCCTCAGACGCTCCAGGGAAAACAGCCCCAGCCTATTCAACCTCTCTCTATAGCTCAAATCCTCCAACCTTGGCAACATCCTTGTAAATCTCTTCTGAACCCTTTCAAGTTTCACAACACCTTTCCGATAGGAAGGAGACCAAAACTGCATGCAATCTTCCAGAAGTGGCCTAACCAATACCCTATACAGCTGCAACATGACCTCCCACCCCTGTACTCAGTACTCTGACCAATAAAGGAAAGCATACCAAACGCTGTCTTCACTATCCTATCTACCTGCGACTCCACTTTCAAGGAGCTATGAACCTGCACTCCAAGGTCTCTTTGTTCAGCAACACTCCCCAGGACCTTACCATTAAACGTATAAATCCTGCTAAGATTTGATTTCACAAAATGCAGCACCTCGCATTTATCGGAATTAAACTCCATCTATCACTTCTCAGCCCATTGGCCCATCTGAACAAGACCCTGTTGTAATCTGAGGTAACCTTCTTCACTGTCCACTACACCTCCAATTTTGGTGTCATGTGTAAGCTTACTAACTATACCTCTTATGCTCACATCCAAATCATTTATATAAAATGATGAAACATAGTGGACCCAGCACCAATCCTTGTGGCACTCCACTGGTCACAGGCCTCCACCCTGAAAAACAACCCTCCACCATCACCCTCTGTCTTTTACCTTTGAGCCAGTTCTGTATCCAAATGGCTAGTTCTCCCTGTATTCCGTGAGATCTAACCTTGCTAACCTGTCTCCCATGGGAAATCTTGTCGAATGCCTTACTGAAGTCCATATAGATCACATCTACTGCTCTGCCCTCATCAATCCTCTTTGTTACTTCTTCAAAAAATTCAATCAAGTTTGTGAGACATGATTTCCCACGCACAAAACCATGTTGACTATCCCTAATCAATCCTTGCCTTTCCAAATACATGTACATCTGTCCCTCAGGATTCCCTCCAACAACTTGCCCACCACTGACGTCAGGCTCACTGGTCTATAGTTCCCTGGCTTGTCCTTACCACCCTTCTTAAACAGTGGCATGTTAGCCAACCTCCAGTCTTCTGGCTGAAAATGTGTTGCTGGAAAAGCGCAGCAGGTCAGGCAGCATCCAGGGAACAGGAGAATCGACATTTCGGGCATAAGCCCTTCTTCAGATTCCTGAAGAAGGGTTTATGCCCGAAACGTCGATTCTCCTGTTCCCTGGATGCTGCCTGACCTGCTGCGCTTTTCCAGCAACACATTTTCAGCTCTGATCTCCAGCATCTGCAGTCCTCACTTTCTCCTCCAGTCTTCTGGCACCTCACTTGTGACTATCGATGATACAAATATCTCAGCAAGGGGCCCAACAATCACTTCCCTAGCTTCCCACAGAGTTCTCGGGTACACCTGATCAGGTCCTGGGGATTTATCCACCTTTATGCGTTTCAAGACATCCAGCACTTCCTCCTCTGTAATATGGACATTTTTCAAGATGTCACTATCTATTTCCCTATATTCTATATCTTCCATATCCTTCTCCACAGTAAACACTGATGCAAAATAATCGTTTAGTATCTCCCCCATCTCCTGCGACTCCACACAAAGGCCGCCTTGCTGATCTTTGAGGTGCCCTATTCTCTCCCTAGTTATCCTTTTGTCCTTAATGTATTTGTAAAACCCTTTGGATTCTCCTTAATACTATTTGCTAAAGCTGTCTCCTTTTTGCTCTCCTGATTTCCCTCGAGTATACTCCTACTGCCTTTATACTCTTCAAAGGATTCACTCAATCTATCCTGTCTGTGCCTGACATATGCTTCCTTCTTTTCCTTAACCAAACCCTCAATTTCTTTCGTCATCCAGCATTCCCTATACCTACCAGGCTTTCCTTTCACCCTAACAGGAATATACTTTCTTTGGACTCTCATTTTCTCATTTCTGAAGGCTTTCCATTTTCCAGCTGTCCCTTTACCTGCGAGCATCTGCCCCCAATCAGCTTTTGAAAGTTCTTGCCTAATACCATCAAAATTTTTCCAATTTCAAACTTCAACTTTTAGATCTGGTCTATCCTTTTTCATCACTATTTTAAAACTAATAGAATTATGGTCGCTGGCTCCAAAATGCTCCCCCACTGACACCTCAGTCACCTGCCCTGCTCTATTTCCCAAGTAGGTCAAGTTTTGCACTATTACAATAATATTTCCAGACTTTAATAACTCATGACACTCTGGCCTGCCCTTTTCCTAGCTCCAACTTCAGTTAGGCAGAGCCAGAAAAAGACCAGAACCAGACATGGGATACTTGGGCCAGATTGTTCAGACTTGGAAGGGCTTCGCTACTTAACCAAAACGATGGAGAACTCCCAGCCCCGAACTCAGTCCCGACAATTGCTACTGGAGGAAGATGGGGTAACTGGGCAGGAGGCATCTTACTTATCCACAGTTCAAGGAGGCAGCATTACGTTTGGCTGAGTGCAGCTGCTTTGACTCAGACACAATGTACCTCACCCAAATTGTAGTCGCAAACCATGTGAGCTTCAGACTTTTCAGGAAAAGATCAGAACAGATCAGAGTCCTTCAGAGAGTCAAGGTGCAATTTGGGAGAGATCTGGGTACCCTTTAATAGAGGTTGATATGCATAAAAAGGTAGATAAAAACAGTCAAGGCATCAAGTCATTTAAATCCTATGCTCTTTAAACATTGAAGGGTTAAAAAAAATGCCTGCTATCACACTCAGTTGAATAAATCTTGATGCTTTCAATTTCAATTGCTGTTTGTTGACATAGCCAGAGGGGCTTTGTGCAACTTGACTGCTCCCACAACCTATCATTATCACAGTTGGGGTACGGTGCAAGTTCACATTTTCTGGTTATAACGGAATGAGCTGTTTTGATGTGAGACTATGAATGAAATGCTTTTATAGGCGACTCTGTACATGGAGTGATTTCAATGCATTGAATGGGCTTTTATGAATTAAAATGCTTTTCTAACAGAGTGAAGTCTGTAATACAAAGTTAGAACACTATTTTGTTTCATCTCAGCATGCCCCCCAGCCCAAATATAGGGTAAAAGGTTTGTTGGACAGAGATATGTGACACATTACATAAATTCTGAAGCCAGAGTCCAGTCTCAATCCTGGCCTATTATCAGTCTCAATCAGTAGTATGATGGAGTTTATATGCATTGCATAGATTAACACAGGGATTGAAAGGAATGGAATGCTTTGCTGATAGTACAAGATAGTGAGGAGGTGGTGGTGAAGGAACATAAACACCACCACAGACCTGTTTGGCCAAAAGATCTTTTTCTGTGTTGTAAGCTGAAATGTGACTCGACTTGTCCATACTGAACAAACACCAAACAGCCCTTTCCAAGGCGTATAATATATCTGAGGGGTTGACAGGAAAGTACAAACTATTATCGATGGTGAGAGGAAATGCAGATGCTGAAGCCTGTTGTACAATGCAGTTGATCTGAAAGGGTTAACTCAGAAGCTCGGCTTTGCCCACTGATGTAAAAATGACTGCCTATGGGAGGAACGAGTCAGTTGTCCAATTTGTTGCTAATTGTCAGTTCCACAATCTATAGCAATGTTGCATAGATTTAGTTGCTATCTCTTAAGAGATAACAATGTCTTACCTTGTGTTAATATAGTTAACCAGTCTTAAGCTAATGCAACCGGTCATTTTACTTATATGTAATAAGCTACTTCATATTGCTCAAGTACAGGCCTCTTCTGGCAAAGACTAGTTCATTGTTTATTCCTCAATGTTCGTATACTCTGTGGCCTAGTATCAGAAATAGGGTTGGTGGAGGAAATCTACCCAAAGATGATCCTAGCAGAACTAGATGCTAGCTGCAGACATCTCTCACATCAGAGTTAAGGAGTAAAATCAAGAAATAGTGGAATTACACAATATGGTTGATCCGACAGCTGCTGAGAGAAAGACCAGGTAAAGACCCTTCCTCAGGCCTGAGCATCTTCCTGGGGAATGGCAGCTTATCTCCCTTCTTTCCAGATATGGCAGATCTTGTACAAACACAGAAAATGTTGGAAATGTACACAAAAATGAAGATTAAGCTGTTTATACAGTCAACTAAATCCCCCAAGAGCGTGACACAGACTAGCAGCTGAAATTCCCACATTACTCTTTCCCATTTGAGCTTTCCAGTCACCAAAAAACAGAAGAGAGCATACTGCGGAAAAATAAATGGAATTACGTGCAGAAATGGATACACACACCGGTTAATAGATAACTGGTTGTGAGGCACATGACAGTAATTGAATTAAGGGATTCGATGACACCATAAATCACAGGGGAAAAGATTCAGCTTGTAATGAAATCTGGTCACTTGTTAGTTTACATTGAGAGGGAATTTGAAAGTACATATACATTTCCAGGATCTATAACTGCATTATATACACGAGTTAGGGGTAGGCCAATCAGCCCCTCAAGTCTATTCTGCCATTTGGTAAGATCACGTATGATCAGATTCTGGCTTTGGCCAGACTGTTCTCTCTCTCTCTCCCCTCTGTACTCTGAGTCCCTTAATTCTTAGATTCCCTACAGTGTGGAAATAGGCCCTTCAGCCCAACAATCCACACCGACCCTCCAAAGAGTAACCCACCCAAATTAATGGGCCTAACACTATGGGCAATTTAGCATGGTCAATTCACCTAACCTGCACACCTTTGGATTGTGGGAGGTAACCGGAGCACCCGGAGGAAACCCACACAGACACGGGGAGAATGTGCAAACTCCACACAGACAGTCGCCCAAGGCGGGAATTGAACCTGGGTCCCTGGCGCTGTGAGGCAGCAGTGCTAACCACTGAGCCACCGTGCCGCCACAATTACAAATCTATCTAACTCAACTTTAAAATGTTCAATGACCCAGCCTCCACTGCCCCCTGGGGAAAAGAGTTCCACAAATGAGCAGCCCTTGGGGGAAAAAAAAAAATCTCATCTCCACCTTAAATAGAAAACTGCTTTGGTTGTTGATAAATGGCCATTATGATCACGTTAAAAGACACATCTATATTCTGTGTACACATTTGTCCATGCTTCTACAAAACCGAATTGATGCAGATAATACACACCTCTGCTGCATTATAATCCTGTAAAATCCAGCACAAAGAGGCAGACCACTGAAGTGCTTTTATTAGCTGTGAATCTGAAATGTAACAAGGTGTTTCCACTGTAGGTAACAATATAGAAATGAGATCTGAGCTAGTGGGATTTGAAAACAAACCAAAATAAGCTCTTAAACCATTCGCAAATACACTGCTGTCATCCTGGCTGGCTGAACACGTTGAACTGACTACAAGGGTTACTGCACAAACAATGCTTACGGATGAATCTGTAATATTATACATTCAAAATCTGCGCCCACACTTCCCCCCTCATCTCCATCCAAGGCCCCAAATCCAACAGAGATTTACCTGCACTTCCACCAATGTCACCTACTGTATCCATTGCACCCATTGTGGTCTCCTCTACACTGGGGAGACAGGACGCCAGCTTGTGGATTGTTTCAGAGAACATCTCTGGGACACCCACACCCACCAACCCCACTGCCCCGTGGCTGAACACTTCAACTCCCCTCCCTACTCCCCCAAGGACATGCAGGTCCTGGGCCTACCCCAACCACCCGATGCCTGAAGGAAGAACACCTCATCTTCTGCCTTGGGACCCTACAACCACACGGGATTAATGTGGATTTCATCAGTTTCCTCATTTCCCCTCCCCCCCCACATTATCCCAGTCCCAAGTCTCCAACTTGGCACTACCCTCTTGACCTGTCCATCACCTTTCCCATCTGTCCACTCCACCCTCCCCTCTGACCTATCACCTTCTCCCTCATCTTCATCTACCTATTACATTCGCAGTTACCTTCTCCCCAGCCCCACCCCCCTCCCATTTATATCTCAGCATCCCCCCCCCCCCACAGCCCACAAGCCTCATTCCTGATGAAGGGCTTATGTCCAAAACACCAAATCTCCTGCCCCTCGGATGCTGCCTGACCTGCTGTGCTTTTCCAGCACCACCACACTCTTGACTCTGATCTCCAGCATCTTCAGTCCTCACTTTCTCCTATTCAAAAGTGGATGTCTGATTGCGATTCATTCTAATTTGAATTAATAATTCTAATGGCTTGGTTTTTCATAATGACTTTAACTACTGGATTCTCCATGGTAACAAAAGTGCAAGCGCAACCCCCACGGACCATCTGAGTAGGTTATCGGCCTTACCTTCAAGGCCAATTTTCTTGCCTGATTTCCCGGAAAATGCTTAGTCGCATTATGGTTTCAGAGAGACGGCCGAGCCACTGGTGCCTCCGTCTGCTGGTCATTTTCAATGTGGCAGCCAAGGTGGTGAAAATTCCTTCGCAGTTCCACAGTGGAGGCATCCCAGCAGAGATTGAACACCCTCCTGTTCAATTTCTCACAAACGCATACTTTCTGGTAGAACTCCCTGAACAACATGTAGAATTAAATTCCCAGTTTGTCATTTCTTAGCCCAGGACCAGACACCAACTGAGGAGCCCCATTGGTACAATGCTTGAGGGGAGTTAACTCAGGTAGACTGGTGATCATCCTTTGATCTGGATGGTTTAAGTTTATATAGGAGTTTGACCAGTATATAAATATTGGAATCGAATTTTGGGATCCATTCCACTACGCAACACCATTTAAACATAATCTGTAAACTGTTCCAAGGAGAATGTGAGGCAGGGGACTTTGTGAAGGGGTTTCCAGGTATTAGAAAGGAGCCAGCTGAAGGCACAGCTGCTAACATTGAGGCAAAGTCAGAAGGAAGCAGAAGAGGCCACAGCCAAGTGAATGGGGAGCTTGGAGAATGGGCTGGAGGAGGGTTCAGAAATTGGAAGGGATTTAAAATGCAAAGATGAACATTTTAAACTGAAGGCATGGGGAGACTGGAAGCCAATGTGGATCAGCAAGGGTGAAAGCAGGAGAGAGTTACAGATGAGATGTTGGTCAGGAGATAACTGACTTCACCAAACCTATATGAATTTAAGAAGTGGATCATTCATAGTTTCACTTTCAGTATTTTGGTTGATTTTAAAAAAAAAGTTTTCTTTTAATACATGCTCAGTGCTGGATTTTTTTTTAAAAAGGAAAGGGTTAAAAACTGTTGGCACGGTGCTGAAGAATTTCTCTGTTGCCAAATCCGAGAGACTCAGGCTCTCACAGCTGCTGGCCACTGTAGGCAGCTCAAGGCACCGTAAACGGCATTCCAGTAAAGTACAATCGCAAGATTTTATGAGTGGGAAACTGGAAAAAATGACAAGAGCTGGTCTGAATCAGTCCAAGGGTGGGACCAGTAATAAAAGAAAAGGTTCCGAACTAGAATACCAAAAACAAACAGCAGTCACGAGTTTGAGGGAAAGGCAAGCCAGACGTGGCAACTTGAAAAGGCAAGCGGCTGTTTGTAGCACCGAAAAGGCCTTGCAGTTTTCCAACAGCATGCACATGATGTCTGTCAGGGAACAGATGGAAAAAATAATTCTCTGTAAAAAGCAAAGGATTGGGAGCCAAATACTTCCCACCAAGATAATCTTTCAATTTACATGAACAACGGTGAATGGGACATTTTATAGAAAAATAAAATAATTATAAAGGCTACGCACCCTATTTTGACTTTATGATGGGTTGCAGGATGTGGGACACCAACGGTGGATAAAATGCTCCTAATTTCTCAGAACTTACCAGCTTGGCGTCAGAACCTTGAAAAAGAACATTGGTCAGTGCACTGAGTACAGGAGTTGGGAGGTCATGTTGCAGCTGTACAGGACATTGGTTAGGCCACTTTTGGAATATTGCGTGCAATTCTGGTCTCCTTCCTATTTGAAGGATGTTGTGAAACTTGAAAGGGTTCAGAAAAGATGTTGCCAGGGTTGGAGGGTTTGAGCTATAAGCAGAGACTGAGTAGGCTGGGGCTATTTTCCCTGGACTGTCGGAGGCTGAGGGGTTACCTTATAGAGGCTTATAAAATCATGAGAGGCATAGAAAGGGTAAATAGACAAGGTCTTTTCCCTGGGAAGGGGGGAGTCCAGAACTAGAGGGCATAGGTTTAAGGTGAGAGAGGAAAGAATTAAAAGGGACCTAAGGGGCACCTTTTTCACGCAGAGGGTGGTGCATGTATGGAATGAGCTGCTAGAGGAAGTGGTGGAGGCTGGTACAATGACAACATTTAAAAGGCATCTGGATGGGTCTATGAATAGGAAGCATTTAGAGGGATACAGGCTAAATGCTGGCAAATGGATTAATTTAGGATATCTGGTCGTCATGGACGAATTGGACTGAAGGGTCTGTTTCCGTGCTGTACATATGTGACTGTATAAGAGGTGACTTCACACAACTTGCACTCTGCTACACTATAATCACAACTGATACCCTGCCAAGCTTTTAAACTCCCTGAAGTCAAAATGCATAAGTGTAGCAGGCAGTTGACTCAATTCCACTATTTTCAAATCAATCTCTCTCTACAACCTCTGTTTAAGTTCTGGTAGACTTAGGTTTCATGAATATTTGCTCCCTGTGATTAGGCACCCATGTGGTCTTCTTCAGGTGAACCCAGGCAACTAAGGCAGGTAGGCTATTCAGCCATGTGAGTCATCACCAAAGAGCTCCATCATCTGCTCAACGGATTTCCCCACACACATGCACGTTTTTCCACAAGGACTGGTGAAGCCAATTGCTGCTCCCCTGTCCCTGCTGTGGGTGAGATCACCTAATGCAGCGCATTTACAGCATCAAAAACATTCCTGGTTTTAACAGGGAGAGGAGTACGTCCTGTGGAAGCAGTGTTAATCTTGGCCCGGCTGTGGGTGCAGGTCTCTTGCCAATGTAACTCTGGGACCCCATTTAAATACGCTCAGCCCAACATCTGCGTGAGCCCAGCGTCGATGGCGTCAGGCAGGAAGCCAAGGACTTGGAGAATGCCACACCAGGATGCAGCCATGTATGGACCCCAGCATTCAGATTACGTGGTGAGGCACTCACTGGGGTGGGGGTCAGATGCCCACAGGGTGAGGTTTCTTTCTGTGGGCCCTGCAAGGAATTGTTTCAATAAATAAATAAGCAACTTTTTCCTTCTCCTTGCTCAGTGTTCCTGCTGAAGCTGGCACAAAACACCATACGCAACTGCTCATTGTCAAATCAACCCACAAGGGGTTCAAATCATGCCATCAGGCTTTAATCTTGGCATGTCAATGAGGACTTCACTGGCTCATCTGACAGTGTCCGTTAAAACAATACTGGGCCTTTAACATCACATATTACACCTGTTTATCTGGGGCAGTGATCAACTCAGGTACTGTGACAGCTCAACCAACTCTTATTCAGAATGAGTGCTGCCAAGCTCGTAGGTGAAAATGCTTTGGAAAGAATACTGACCACACAGCGAGAGAGTCAAGGGATGACTGAAACCACTTCACTGAATGAACCACACAATATCAACTGGTGATAATTTAGCTCTTACATGCTATTGTGCTGACCAAACCTTCTCCCCCAAGATTAATAGTATGCATTGTTCAAAAATACTACTCCTAAAAACACACAACTTGGCAAAAGATATTGAAAGATAAAAACAGCACATTTTTTCATAATCGCTTGGAAATAAAAATGGAAAGAAAAGGCTCTCATGGTGATACTCATTTTTTTAAAATCTCAGGATGTCAACAATTTTTTTTTCAAAACTTAAATGCTGCTGTTGCTGCTCTCCAGGGAGAGAAGAGATTGTGGGAGAAGAGCTGGAAGCACATTGCAAATTGGAGCAAAAGGAAAAGGAATGACTTCCACATTAGGAGGAATTTGTTTTGCTTGCCTCCCTCATGCTGACGTAGGGTCCTCAGTTTAGTTTACAATTCCACAGGCAGCAAATGCTACCTGGTACCCTTCCCATGTGGCCCTGCCAGGGTATGGTCACATACCATCTCAAAGAATTTTTAAAAATCTGGCAGGTTGTCAGACCATGGGAATGGGCGAGGAAGGGATAAAAACAGAAAACAAAGCCAAGCTCAATTCTATCCTCTCACAAAATTCATGATCATGCGTGCACTTTCCAGGGGATGATAAAATATAGGACTGGAGAGGACATACCCCTGCCAGGTGCATTTTTGGCAGGGGGAAAGGGCACACACAAAATAAAAATAGGTACGCAGCTCACCACATCCTCACCCATCACCATAACATGGAGGGTGGGCACGTGCCAAAAATCAGTAACCTGGCCACCAGAGATTTTCAAAATTAACCGGTTTGGACTTGTTCTGACACACCTAGAACATAGAATCCCTCCAGTGTAGAAGCAGATTATTCAGCCAGTCAAGTCCACACTGACCCTCCGAAGAGTATCCCATCCACAACCCACCCCCAACCCCACCCCACCCTGAAACCCTGCATTTCCCATGGCTAGGAGGAGAAAGTGAGGACTGCAGATGCTGGAGATCAGAGCTGAAAATGTGTTGCTGGAAAAGCGCAGCAGGTCAGGCAGCATCCAAGGAACAGGAGAATCGACGTTTCGGGCATAATTCCTGAAGAAGGGCTTATCCCCGAAACGTCGATTCTCCTGTTCCTTGGATGCTGCCTGACTTGCTGCCCATTTCCCATGGCTAATCTACCTAGCCTGCACATTCCTGGACACCACGGAGCAATTTAGCATGGCCAATCCACCATAACCTACGCATCTTTGGACAGTGGGAGGAAACCAGAGCACACGGAGGAAACCCACGCAGACACAGGAAGAACGTGCAATCTTCGCACAGACACTCGGCAGAGAGTGGAATCAAACCGAGGTCCCTGGCGCTGGGAGGCAGCAGTGCTGACCACTGAGCCACTTTGTTACCTCGGTGACAGGTGGGACTTGAACTCAGAACTTCTGGCCCAGAGGCAGTACCACTACATCACAAGACCCCTTTGCCCACCCTCCATACAGAACGGAATTAAGCATCAATCGAGCTTGACCAAATCTTTGTTGACCCCAATATTAACCTGCCCCACCATAATATGATTGGCATTTCAAATGGCAGGGAAGAGGATTGGAGCCTGCTGTCGGCGGGGATTCTTCTGTGAATCAGAAGAACTCAGCCCTGCCCACCCCCAAGTTGGCCAAACCCTCCTTTACTTCCCTGGGTCTTGCATTCATTGTGATCTTCACCTTGGGACTGTCTGGAAACATTCCCCCTGCTCCCATCTCCTTTTTCTCACCTTTCAACAAAGACCTTTTGATCTGATTGGACCACCACATTTTAACTTTTCATTAATGAGGGGGCATGAGTTTCCCACTCACCACTGATTTAATCTCAAACATCTGACTGAATCACAACTTCTCCAAATTAAAGGAGCATGCAGGGCAAGCAAATGTAAGGAAAGGAGATTCTCCCAACTAAATGCTGTGACCCTAAAGTTATGGGCGGCACGGTGGCACAGTGGTTAGCACTGCTGCCTCACAGCGCCTGAGACCCGGGTTCAATTCCCGCCTCAGGCGACTGACTGTGTGGAGTTTGCACGTTCTCCCAGTGTCTGCGTGGGTTTCCTCCGGGTGCTCCGGTTTCCTCCCACAGTCCAAAAGATGTGCAGGGTCAGGTGAATTGGCCATGCTAAATTGCCCGTAGTGTTAGGTAAGGGGTAAATGTAGGGGTATGGGGTGGGTTTCGCTTCGGCGGGTCGGTGTGGACTTGTTGGGCCGAAGGGCCTGTTTCCACACTGTAATGTAATGTAATCTAATCTAATCTAAAGTTCTGCTGAAATGCTGATTATTTAATCCCTTAAACGCAACGTGGAATTTCAGCTCCAGCCTGGATTAAGTCACCCCATCCAGCACCTTTCCTATTTTGGGTGGCTCCATTAAATTCTGTCCAACATGTGGAATTAAAACCCAGAATAAATCAGAAAAGGGTGGTAAATATATTCATATCTAAACAATACTACACCAGAACATTCACAGATGCTTCAGCATGAAATAAATGATCTAGCTCCCTGAAAGTGGCAACACAAACAGATAAGGTGGTAAAGGCGGCTTATGCCTTGCTTGCCTTCATTGGTTGGGACACTGAGTGTAAAAGTTAGCAAGTTATGTTGCAGCTGTATCAGACTTTAGTCAGACTACATTCGGAGTATTGCGTTCAGTTTTGGTTACCAAACTATAGGAAGGACATGGGGGGCTTTGGAGAGGGTGCAAAGAAGTTTATGAGGATGTTGCCCAGATTGGAGATTGGACAAACTCTGACTGTTACCATTACAGCATCAGAAATGGTCCTCAGGGGTGACCTGATAGAAGTATATAAAATTATGAGAGGCATGCATAGGGTGGATAGTTGGAATCTTTTTCCCAGGGTAGAAATATCAAATTCCTGAACGATGGATTCCTGAAGAATGGCTCATGCCCAAAACGTCAATTCTCCTGCTCTTTGGATGCTGCCTGACCTGCTGCGCTTTTCCAGCAACACATTTTCAGCTCTGATCTCCAGCATCTGCAGTCCTCACTTTCTCCTAGAAATATCAAATACTCGGGAGCTTAGGTTTAAGGGGAGAGGGAAAAGTCTAAAGGAGATGAGCAAAGCAAGTTTGTTTTTTCCGAGTTTGGCAGGTGCCTGGAACATGCTGCCAGGGGAGATGGTAGAAGCAGATACAATACAGACACATGAACAGGTAGGGAATAGAGAGAGACATAGGCCGTGTGCAGGCAGATGGGATTAATTTAGAATGGCATCACGGTTGGCACAGACATGGTGGGCCGAAAGGCCTATTCTTGTGCTGTACTGGTCCATGTTCTATAAGGAAGTTCTTACCCAAAAAGCCAACTGACTGCACTCCATCCTCAAAAAAAAAGAGGTAGGCAGTCACGTTGCAAAATTCAATCTTTTTACAAAAGTATGTCAACACTGTACATGAAAGTGAATGCAAATTGTAAACAGAATGCTTCGTGTGAAGGGTCTCTACTTGAAACATTAACCTGCTTTATCTTTTCAAACTTGTTTCAAATTCAAGAATTGCCTTTCATAGATATTTATGGATTTGTGAAACTACCTTGAGCTGTATAGATTGCTTCATCCACAAAATACTCAATTTTATCATTTTCTTTCAGTCATAACAGAAGATTAAATTTCACAGAACTTAAGGCTAAAGATTCAAAGTTCATGTATTAAACAAGACGACTGGCAACATTTACCTATGTTAAACTGCTACTTTCACATATTGTAATTATTGTAAAGGAGTTGAGTGAGCCCTTCCATTCAACGTACCAGGCATGACTCAGCTACCATCAAACCTTTCTCTCTGCGATATGATAGAGGACAGAATTTTCTGATAATTACAATTCACAAACACAAAATCTTTGCTTTTCGTATATTCCTCAGTTTTTCAATGCATTTATTAATGCTTCTTTGTCCCAACTCTTCAAAAAGACTCAAAGGCCAATATTTTTGTCATGAAATGGCAGCCTTTCCTAGATCTATCAACAAACATCGCATTAGACCCCATCTACCACCCCCTGAGAAAAAGGAACAGAAAGTGACTTCACCACAGGAAATAACATCACCAACCCAAAGAAACCCAAGTATATAAATAGAAAGCAGGAATTTTCAGCAGTGCTTCGCCTGGAGGCTACTGATGATGTTACCTAGTAGGGGGACAAAATGTCTGGAAATGAACCTTCAAGCTCAGCAAGCAAACCTACATCCAAAACCTCAACCGACAAATCTTCTCAAAGCTCGCTCAGCTTAAGGGCTTTTGGCTGGATAGAATTTGCTTCAGTTCAGAGATTGAGTTAGCAGTCTGTGGGCATCTCCAGTTTTGGTACAGCTTTAACAGTGCTGCTAAAGATAAACTGGCTTATGACAGCTTCCCTAGGAGGGGGCCTTCCAACAGCACGAACTCATAACTGAATAATTATGAATAGAGTAGCTAATCCACAACAACAACCATCCAACAAAAAGAATCAGATGTTTATATGTCCCAATCAGTCTGTAACAAGTGGCCCCTTATAATAGAGAGAAATCTAATTTAGGGTTCATATTTTATATTGTTAATGAATGTTATATCTGGAACTGAAGCGGTTGAAAAGACAACCTATTGCATGGACATTGAAGAACCATCGGTAAGTAAAGGAAAGCAAATGCTAATTATATCTCAACAGAAGAGCAAAAGGACAATTCTTAGCCCCCTTGCAAAAAAGAAGTTCGAATCTAACCATTACTCTCAAAACTTACACATGAGTAAAGAGCTGAAGCAAACAAAAACAGAAGTACTGGAGAACCAGAATTAAGGTTTCAAGGCCAGTGCCATTTCGAAGGGTCACTGGGCTCGAAATGTTCATTCTGTTTCTCTCTCCACAGATACTGCCAGGCCTGCTGAGTTCCTCCAGTACTTTCTGGTTTTGCTTACTTCAGATCTTCAGTGTCGGCAGTTCTGTTTTCGAGAAGAGTAAAGGTCTTTTGGGTCAGCCTCAACCCACCAAATCCAAGTATCCCAGTACCAAAGACAAGACACTTTATAAAGCATTTAAACGGCTCAACATTAGTTCTTGCTGATACTCTCCTGACTGTGCACAAACTAAAGGACTTTTTGGCAAGACAAGATGTTTGATTTTCTGAGAGGCACCATCTTGCTTTTAAAAGATGTGAAAAAAATAACATTGAATTAAACGTTTTAATATAAATTTTGGTGGACAGACTTTTTAACGCTTGAAAACATGACTGCTTCTCCCACTTCACAATTGTCACACGAGATGGATGAGATAGACGACGTCGCTCAGTGCTGACTGACAGGAAACAGCTTGTGTGGTTGAGGCAAGGCTCCATCCCAGCCCAACCCCCATCTCCTGCCGATTGTTGCTGTGAAAGATAAAGAATGCTCAAAGAATCACGAGGCTCGCCACAATGAACCAATTCAATCGTTCTATCAAGAGTGCAATTAAGGGTGAAACCCAGTTGGAACAATTGCTTGAAGAAACAAACAATATCATATCCTGGGCCTTGATATTCTAAAACAAGTAGGAGGCAGTGGCAGATGGCTCATTTTCTGATCAGCAATAATGTAGACGTTTCTCATACCAGATGCTGCCAAGAGGTAGGGGCACGTTTTACTGCTGGAAATAAGATTTTTGTGGTCATAAGCATTCATTACTGGCTGCAAATGCCTCCACACGTCACACTTCTCACATGGGGAAAATCATACTGGTTACAAAACTTCCATCAAGAGACAATTGTAATGCATGAAGGGGTTTCTAGCCGAGATTGAATACTGGGTGCTAAGTCATACGAATCAGTAACCGAGTTAGACAGCAAACTGGAGTACCTCCCCCCTCCTCCCAACACAACTGTGTCTGTAATAAGCTGCATTATTTTACAAGTAAGTATTTGATATTTTAATGGTGACTCAAGCCCTGGGTCTTCACTTTTGCAAACTTATAATGAGGAGAAAGGGCAGGGGTGCAGCATATTGTAAATTGGTAATTTTTTTCATATGTATCTCATAAAAGTTTGATCCAAACATTTAAATTTTTTGGCAAACTACTTGTGCATTTATTTGGATTCTGTATTACAACAGTTTGTGCAGTTTACCCATCACAGTGGGTATTTTACTTTGCAAGAGTCTGCTTATTAAAAGGATCTTTTGTTCAGTCAATTTTAAAAACTAAAAGAAAATGTGGCTTGTTCCAAGTATCATACAAGCTTTGATTTTGACCTTAATTTTGCAATTTAACAGGCTCCCTTTTGTATTCTGCAGAACAACAACGTCAATACTAGCTTTTTCTTAGCCGCCTACATCAGGATTTTCTGAACTAGCAAAGCTTATTTCACATCTCCAGTTTAGAAACGCTGTATTTTGGGTGCATTCCGATTGCCATCACTAGCTAGAGCATTGTTTTCAAAGAGCAGTCCTGCGCTAAAACTGCAACCAAAAACAATTGGGAATGGGCATGACTGGCCAATGTTCAATCAGCACATAAAGCAGCTGCTTTTTGAAGTGACAGTGTATGTCTACATGCAGAGAGTCAGCGGAGAATGACTCTGGAAAATAGATTTTGCTCTTGTATCTCACTATTGAAAATAGAGAGCTTTCCAGATGGTGCAATGCGTAAGGGCACCGTGTGGTATGGCACAAAAGCCATACAGGGAATGATCACAGGTGTGATTGCCATCCTCACTGAAGGAGCTGATTCCATGTTGGGATACCAGCTGAAGGTCCAAGTTGGCTCCAATTTCACTGGTGGCATGGTGTGGTGCTGCTGGTGGTGGTGGTCAGGGAGGGGAAAAGAAATCAGTCATTGTTCGACAATGTCTGGCCATTATCCAAATAAGCTTAATGAGAAATGCACGTGGTGCCAATTGGTCACAGTACACAGAATTTACAGACCAACTGCCGAGGTCTAGGGCAGGGTTTAACCTTTCACACAAACTTCTGACCAGCCTACTCCTTCACTCAAGGCAATCTGAAAATTGTGATCAGCCATGATACCCTTCACAGTTTCACAGCCTGCACACACACAGTTCCATTTTACATCCTGGGTGGGAATGCAGCCCAATGGGTGTCCAGATGATTTTAATCCAAGAGCCTCGCAAACATACCACTGGCATCCCGATCAAGATGACCTGGGCGTCAGTGGGAAATAGTGCAATTGGTCAGGAAGACTTTGCAAGGAACTGGCCCTGGCCCTCGGGCAAGTGATCAGGAGTTGGGGCTGGGGTGCTATGACATCGATAGCAGTTGGTCGGGGTAGGGAGTTATCCTGTTCAAGATCCACAAACTATTTAAGAAAACATTTTTACACTTCTCTTTCTCATCTCTGCTGGCCCTGGACTGAGTTCCCAATGGTTTCAATCTGGTGGGGAAGCCAGTACCACTCCATTGCTGAGGTATTGCAGTCAGTATATGACACAGAGTCTGACTGACACATTTAAATAGTGTGGTTTCAAATGGGCCTCTTTGGCATTTGCAATGTACAATTACAGTCGACAAGACTGGGGACAGTGGTAAGTCCTATTTTAACAGATGTCAGCCTGGCAGAAACCAGGGTGGGGAAGTTCAAATTTCATCCCAATCTGTTAGGACGGATGAAAACAAAAAAATAATTATTAACCTATTTTTCTGATCAGAGAAGTTATTACACACCTCTGGAGCTGATGGGACTTGAACCCAGGGACACTACCACTGCACCACAAAAGGGCACAGATAAAGACATGCAATTGGAGTTAACTACTGGCATGGACCGGTCATTTACAGATCTGTGCCATAAGTTCAGATAGCAGTGATAGTGTCTCTGGGTTCAAGCCCCACCTGACATCTCTGAACAGGTTAGTTCGAAATAGGAGAGTCAGGTCCAGGTTCAAGCCCCACTTGTGCTAGATGTGTGTCATAACGTGCCTGAATAGGCTGATCAAAATAATCATAAGTTAGGAAGAGCAAAACATTGAGTGGGCATTTGGGGTCTGGTGGCTGGAAAATCAGCTCCAGCTATGGAGAATTAACCAGAGAAAAGAATAAAGACCACCCTTAATATAAAAGGGAAGCCACTCAGGGGTGTATAGCAAAGATCTACAAAACATTAGATTAAACACAGCAAGAAACTGCAGGGTGAAACTTCAGGAAGCAAGGAGGTGGAACTGTGTGCAGTGGAGATGGTCGAGGGTATCAAGTTCCTGGGAGTGACAATCACCAACAATCTGTCCTGGTCTACTCATGTTGATGCTACGTCCAAGACAACACAACAATGCTTCTTCTTCCTTAGATGGCTAAGGAAATTCGGCACGTCCGAAAGGACTCTCACCAAGTTTTACAAATGCACCATAAAAAGCATCCTATCTGAATGCATAACAGCTTGGTATGGCAACTGCTCTGCTCAGGACTATGAGAAATTACAGAGTTGTGAACACAGCGCAGTCCATCACGCAAGCTAACCTTCCACTCATTGGCTCCATCCACACTTCCCACTGCCTCAGGAAGGCAGCCAACATCAAACCCTTCCCACCCGGGTTACAACTTTTCCAACCTATTCCGTCAGGCAGAAGATATAAAAGCTTAAACACACACACTAACAGGTTTAAGAACAGCTTTTTCCTTGCTGTTATTAGATTACTGAATGGACCTCTCTAATTTCAAATCTAATTTTGATGTTGCTTTTGTACGCCACCTTTGTCGCTGTATATTCCTCGCTCTGTTCGAACACTCTATGATCTTCGTAGGTTATGGTCTACCTGTACTAAATGCAAACCAAAACTTTTCACTCTACGGAAGTACATGTGACAGCAATAAATAAAATCAATAAGGAGTGGAGTTGAAGAAGTGCATTGCTGAAAAATGTGGATCCCGGCCAGATACCTCGTTTTCCTACTCATTAAACACAGGGTACTAACTGGCCCATGACTGGTTGGTAAGTGGAATGTTTCAGTTCTGACAGGACCCAACGGTTTGTCTCGAAAGGTCTTGTGACACACTGGTAGTGTTGCCACCTCTGAGACTGAAGGTTCAGGTTCAAGTCCACATGCTCTGGTCATGTGCTGTAGCATGCCTGAACAAGTCGATTGAAATAACTACTTTTTTTTGAGGTAGAAATTAAAACAAGCTGCCTCCCTCCAATGAAAGGAAAAGATTTGTAGAAGTATGCTACACCATGCTCTCTGCCCTCCATACAAGGAGGAGGGGTGGTAAGGAAAGAGTGATCACAAACTCATTGTGACCCGTCACGTTTGCTTTTGGTAAAGGAACGTCTGCTTGTGCATTGTCCAGGGCACATTCAAACAATTCATGAATCCAGAGCCAAGTCTCTGGTCCTACCCTTAAGTGTGAAGTCTCCCACGAAACACACCCAATATACATTATAAATCACAAGAAAGTGTGTCCCTGAGTACACTTGGATTTTATGTGTCTGTTTATATCATTGGCTTTTGAGATTAGCAGATCAAAAAACATACTTGCAACATCATTTGGAAATAGAGTTGGGATGTGTAGCCTGCCCAAACTATTTCCAGTGGAGGTGGGCAGTATACAAATTGGGTGCTGCCACTGCATTTCACCTGGTTTTGTGAAAGGAAAATTTGCATTTGAATAATTTATTGGAGCTCTTTGAGGAGTAACAGATAAAGGGAAACTTGTGGATATGGTGTAAGTGGATTTTCAGATGACATTTGAAAGGGTGTCACATTAAAGATCACAGTGTAAAATAAGAGCCCATGGCACAGGGAGTAACATATTAAAGATTAAAAGAGGGGTGGTTAGCTAACAGGAAACAGACTAGGCATAAAACCGATAATCTTTGAGCTGGCAAGAAGTGAAGTGCTACAGGGATCAATGCTGCGGCCTCAATTATTTACTCTTTATCAATGACTTAGACGAAGACATTTAAGACATGGTTGTTAAATTTGCTTCTGACAGAAAGATAGGTCGGATAGTAAATTGTGAAGACACTAAGAATACCTGAATGGGCAAGAAAATCTGGAAGATGATGCGTAACGTGGGAAAATGTCAATTTGTCCACTAGCAAAAAGAATGAAAAAGCTGTACATTACTCAACAGTTGAGATGCAGGTACAACAGGTGATTAGAAAGGTACATGGAATATTGGTTTTAGTGCAAGGGGAATGGAATCTAAAAGTAAGGAAGTTTTGTTTCAGTTGTATGGGACATTGGTGAGACCAGATCTGGAGTAACGTGTACAGTTTTGGTTTCCTAATTTAAAAAGAGGGTATAATTGCATTAGAAGCAATTCAGAGAAAGTTTGCTCAACTGTTTTCTGGAAAGAAGGGGTATTCATTTGAGGAAACAGTGGACCCATAATCATTGCAGTCTCAAGACTGAGAGGTGATGTCATTGAACCATACAAGAGTGAGGGGACTTGACAGAATCGATACTGACAGGAGGTTTCCTCTTGTGGGAGAGACTAGAACTAAGGATAGTTTAAAAGTGATAGGTCTCCTATTTAAGATGGCACTTAGGAGAAATCCTCTCTCTCAAAGGGATTGCAAACCTGTGGAATGCTCTGCCCCTGGGAGTAGTGAAAGCAGGGTCTTTTAATGTTTTTAAGACATAGCTTGATCAAGATGGTATCAGATCAGCCATGATGTTATCACAGAGACCAAGTGGAGCATGCTCAAGGAAACAATTGGCCAATACCTGCTCTTAACTCACATACCTGTATACAGTAGACAACACAATGCAGAGTATTTGAATTCTGGAAAACTTACAGCAGTCCTTTTTTGATTTGCAACAGTCACTCCAGAAAAAAATTATTTAAAAAACTTTAACCTAAAAAGAACCCTCATCACTAGCTTTATGCTCAGGCCACATACTTTTCACAGGTTTCCTGCATATAAATCTACTGCTGCGTTGTTAAAAGTTAAGAAAAGGTGTACTGTTAAGACTTGAAGTGAAATTTAGACAACTGATTCTAACTAGCTTGCCACGATCCTTTATTTCTGCACAAAAAGAAATGTTTACCTCAACAGGCTTTTTGCAAGCCTTCAAATATGTTCCAACGCAACTTTTCAAATTCGATTAAAATTGCTTCCCTTCGTCTCAGCTATGGTTCTTGGAATGTGACTCCCCTCGTAAACAAACACCTTCTTAAAAAAAAGTTGGCAAGTTGCACACAAACATTTGTAGTGAATTTTCCTTCTCTTGTAACATTGCCCAGCTGTAATTTTTGGCTCTGAAGGAAGTGCCACGGCTGTAGAATTTCCTGCACTCAACTTCACCACATGTATTGCAGCTGAGAAAAGCATGGAAATGTTGCTCTCTCTGTCTGCCTGTAAAAGGTTCAAGGCAGAAGAGGAGGACCCCAATTCTCTGTAACTTGGCAGAATGGTGTCTTGTCTGTATCCATGTTCTGGCAATGCCCCAAAGAGGCAGACGCTTTTTACATTTGTTCTCCAAATGTAAGGATCACTTGAGGTTTAATTAATTGCCCATTCTGGGGTAGCGATGGTGCATGAGGAAATGTCCCTGAATTAGTAATCTAGCCGAATGTTCTGGGGACAAGGGTTCAAATCCTACCATGGCAGAAGGTGAAATTTGAATTCAGTAAAAATCTAGGAGTAATAAAAATTTGCCTCATGATAACCATTGATTGTTGTAAAAACCCATCTGGTTCATTAATATCCATCATGGAAGGAAATCTGCCATCCTTACCTGTGTGAGGCCTACATGTGACCCACAGCAATGTTGTGGTTGACTTTTGGCTGCAACTGGGGATGGCAAATAAATGGTGGCCGAGCCGGCAACATCCACATTCCAAGAACAAATGCGAATAATCCTGTGTTAACGTCAGAAGGGTCCCCTTCTTCATAGCGATTTTGTTTCTGACAAGTGAATGATAGACTACCTCAAGGGCATTAAAATCAGATCAAGTCAGAATGTCAAATACCATTCCCTTCAAGATAGTTGGGAATCACAGATAGACTTTGACAACAGTGGCTTTCACAAACTCATTTAGTCTCCCTAAGACTTCACTTGCTGTTCAACATCTCTTTGCAACTGTGGATTGTTCTGCCAGGCAATGAAGGCTGCTTATTTTTGATCCAGGTGGTTATATATTTCTGCATGGTTATCAATGAACCACTTCTGTGACAACCATGCTCAAACCCAATGGTCTGGACACAGGAGTCCAGCACAGCTGAGTTTATTGGATCCCATTGTACTTAAGTAAATTGGCCATGCTAAATTGCTCATAGTATTCAGGGATCTGTAGGTTAAGTGCGGAGAATGGGTCTGGGTGGATTACTCTTCGGAGGGTCAATGTGGACTTGCTGGGCTGAAGGGCCCGTTTCCACACTGTAGGGATTCGATGATTCTATGAAAGGAAGTTGGATGTGTGAAGGTTTGCCAGATTGATCATGAGCTGCACTCAGAATTCCTGATTTCGATTGGTCTGCTTTAGGATTGAAACATTCATCGTCTTCCTTTTGAATGTCAGGGCCTTGCAAGATCCTGGTGCTAAGCCCATGTGCATCACTGATCAAACAAGCCCATGACCTATTCAGTAGGCAGCAGTTTCCCACACGGATCATGTGATACAGGTGTCACTTAGATCTTGGACCGGAACCAGGGTCAAGATGATCTAGAATCTTTTTTTAAATTCATTCACAGGATAAGGGCATCGCTGGCTAGGTCTGGAGTCACATGCAGGCCAGATCATTTCCTTCCCTAAAGGACATTAGTGGACCAGATAGGCTTTCCCAACAATCAGCAATGGAATCGTCGTCATCATTAAACTCTTAATTCCAGATTTTTATTGAATTCAAATTTCACCATCTGCCATGAAAGGATTTGAACCTGGGTCCCCAGCACATTACCTGGGTCTCTAGATTGACAATTCAGCGACAAGCTCGAATGTATCCATAAGGCTTCATATTCCTCTTTCTGGCAGAACAAGGTGTTTATTGGAATGATGCCATGCTGAGCACACTTTCAGGAGGATGATGCCATTTGCATTGGCATTTCCACCCAGTTTTTCCCCAATGCTTCCACCCCAGACATTGGAGTTATGGCCAACTGTGGTGTAAAGTCTCCCAGAAAGATGATCTTTTCTTCTTTTGAGATGGCAGTAAGGACTTCATCAGGGCGTGGAGGTGCCGGTGTTGGTCTGGGGTGGACAAAGATCTTGCCCCATCACTTGTATGACACTTTGATCTTTTACTATAAATTTCATGTCCTATGATCCTGCCCCACTAGCTACCTGACGAAGGAGCAGTGCTCCGAAAGCTAGTGCTTCCAAATAAAGCTGTTGGATGATAACCTGGTGCGGTGTGATTTTTGACTTCATCAAGGTTAGAACAGAACTTTTCCTTAACATCATCAGTATCTGGGCTAAGCACTGATGATGACAGCATGTTAAATATTAGTACACATCCAAAATCAGTGAATAAGTGTAGAGATTGAAATGGCACATGGCTTAACTTCAGGCGCGTCATGACAACCCTGAAATTCACAAACCGTTGGACCTTCTCTGTCCTTCAGTAACGAATGGGCCACATTCCTGCTTTGAAAGCTGTAAGACAGCCCGAATAAAATGCAAAGGATTGACTAGAGAGTCAATATTTTAAATTTCAGTACAATGTAAGAGATGACATCTTTTTATTTTTGGACAGTGGACTGAAAGTGAGAAAAACAGACACTGCTTTTCAGAAGGGGAGAGTATTCAAGGAGTTGTTTGCAGCTTCAGAAAAACAAGTGAAGCCACCTGATACATGTGAGACAGTGTTCCATTTCGGAAACACTGAATCCAGACAATCTGGTACCATTTGTTGTGGGACCAGGAGGGCCTAACATAATAACAACCCTCTGATTGGGTCAGGTTGCAGTTTAACACAGACCTTGTTAGGGAAGTGAAAGAGAGAGAAGCAAGGAGACCTGCATCAATCATTCGCTCTCCCCTTTCTTGAAAGTTGCTATCTCCAATTTTCTGTTGGAAAAGCAGAAAATCTACATTCAGAGATAGTGAAAGAAATAATTCTAAAACCCAAAGACAGCCCCATGTCCAAGTATGCAACTTGATTATCGCTGTGCAGATAGAGGTTTCCATGAAGAATTGAAATGATTATGAAATCAACCCATCTAGTTTTGTGATTTGAACTGGTAATGCAGAACTGGATTCTCCTAACTATATTTTTCCCTCCCACTCACAGTACCTATGCTTTCTTTTGGGTGTACATGTACGTATGTGGGACAATTTTAAAGGGGGTAAAGTTTAAGTTACATAAATTAGAAACCCTGTTCTTGTGAAAAGTAAGTTTCAGTAACTTCACAAAAAAAGTTACAAAAAAGGAAAAGTTTTTTTTAAAAAAACTGTCAACTGAAGAGAGCTATTATGGTCTGCTTTTATCCTGGGTAGCAATCAGAGGCAAATTGAGAGTTTTGGATGTTTAATTAACTCTTCACATTTGTGGTGACTCAGAGCTTGATTTCCAGTGCCCAGCTCCAGTGAGTTGTGACATAGAAAGGGATCAACAGCTATTGTGAATTCCCTATTAGATTAGATAGACTGGCCCACATCATGACTTTGTCCCTGTGGGCCAGGTGTAGGGTTATACAGTCACCGTGTTCAACTTTGGTTTGATGCTTCAGAAGTCTTGAGCACAATGCCTTTCCAGACTCTCTGTCTAATCCATTTCTTGGCCTTTCACTGACAGGAACATAGGATTGAGGAGGAGTAGGTCATTTCGAGCCTGCTGCACGGTTCAATAATATCATGATTGATCTGGTTGTGGTCTCATCTCCACTTCCCGTCTGTCTCCCATAACCCTCAAATCCCTTGCCTATCAAAAATCTAACTAACCAAGCCCGTGAATAAATTTGAAGACCCGTCCTACACTAGCTTCCGGGAAAGAGAATTCCACATGTTTATCATGGAATCCCTACAGCGTGGAAACAGGCCATTTGGCCCAACAAGTCCACACCGTCCCTCCAAAGAGTATCCCACCCAGACCCATTCCCCTACCCCTGACTAATGCAGCTAACTTACATATCCCTGAATGTTATGGGCAATTTAGCATGGCCAATCCATCCTAACCTGCACATCTATGGACTGTGGGAGGAAACCGGAGCACCCGGAAGAAACCCACGCAGACACGGGGAGAATGTGCAAACTCTACACAGACAGTTGCCAGAGGCTGGAATCAAACGTGGGTCCCCCTGGCACTGTGAGGCAGCAGTGCTAACCATTGAGTCCCAGAGAAAAAAATAGTCTTCATCTTTGTCTTAAAAGGAAGATCTCTTAATCTTAAACAATGTTGCGCAATTTTGGTCTCCTCCACAAGAGGAAAGTCGTCCTGTTATCCATAGTATCCATTCACCTCACGATCTTATGTGCTTCAATAAGATCACCTCTCGTTCTCCTAAACTCCAATGGATATAGACCTAACCAAATTAGGAAGACATTACTACAGACATAACACAAACGTGGGAGGGAGTTGGTGTTTCTAAAAGATAGTAGGACTCAGAGGAAAGAAGCAGAGAATTATTATCATAAAACAAAGCTGTAACACCAGAAAAGAGCAGGGGCTCACAGGCCATGCAATCTGTAACAAATTGAGTGCCTGAAGCATTTCAGCACCCCCGCCCACTGTCACACCTGCTTCACACAGCTGCTACAGTGCTGCTGAGTGATAGGTCATGCTGAGGTTAAGCAGCTTCCATTGCAGTGGATTTTATCATGGGAGAAAAACTATAATACCCAAACCCAGCAACGTACAATCCTGAAGGCTACTGCTTCTCAATTACTCCAGAATGATTACATTTCTCAGTGTGGAAATCTGAAACACTGAGAACATAACAGCAACAGCGCAGCCGCTCCCACTCACTTGGCTAATTTCACAAGTAGCCATTATAAATGTTTAACTTGTTTACTGACTTGACGATTCTGTTCATGCCATTTACACAGCTGGTACTTTTGAAAGATACGCAATGCAATCATTGCCATATCATACCTGTTATTATGAAAATTATACCCCTGTCGGTATTTAATATTACCTACCACTCCCTTTCGTTCTCATAATATTGCATTTTATTTTCCATTTGTAAAAGCAAGCCATCTTATTGATAAAATGAAACAAAATGAATTGGAAGATTCATCTCAGGCAATGCACTCTCTGAACAATTGGATTTTCTAAGATTTCCTCTGGACTCGCATGTTAAGGAAGTAGCACAAAATCTGAGCAAGCTGTTGAAGAAGGATCAAATGAATAAATTGAAGGCTTTTTATTAAGGTTCCACAATTATTCTTGAAACCCAACAACAAATAGCTCTCATTTGGGTATGAAATGGAAATACTGCTGGTTTCAAATCACTTACCCAGTGTCAATCCTCCAAAACCTTTTCAAGGGCTATTTCAATAAGACTTGTATCCAGCCAAAATGAGTGCAAGGTTGGCAAAGTGCTTGCTGTTCTCGCCTGTGCCATTGTCAAATTTGGGATTCATTGAAAGGCAACTTCTTGCCCAGCGTTCAATGCCTGCTGGTGGGCATCTCACTACAGCAGAGCTGGTGAGGTGAGCAGGGGACATTACCCAGCACCATTTTCTAAGGTTAGGAGCAACGTTCCTACTTTTCCTTGTCTCACAAAAGTGATCCAATTTACTTCAATTTGCAAACAGTATCCTACAACCAGAGAAGGACCGTGAGTGTAGCAGTTAAACAGCAGTTGTTTCAGACTGGAACATTTGCCGGAAAATCTGTGTCAGCTAGATCTGGAGGGTCTCAGGAGCAGTCATTCTTCCCTGCCATTTTCAAACCAACAAATGCCTCATAAACATAACATGGAGATGCTGAAAAAGGCCCAAACATACACCTAGCAGAGGTCACTCAACAGTAACCAGATGACTTTTCTAAGCAGGTTCGAGTGGCATAATGGTTAGCACTGCTGCCTCATGGCACTCGGGACCTGGGTTTGACTCCACTCTTGGGTGTCTGTGTGGAGTTTGCATGTTCTCCCAGTGTCTGTGTGGGTTTCCTCCGGGTATTCCAGATTCCTCCCATAGTGCAAAGATGGGCAGGTTAGGGTGGATTCGCAATGCTAAATTGCCCATAGTGGCCAGGATGTTCAGGCTAGCTGGACTAGCCATGGGAAATGCAGGATTACAGGGTTAGGATAGCAGGTGGGTCTGGAAAGGATGCTCTTCAGAGGGCCAGCGTGGACTTGATGGGCTGAATGGCCTGCTCCCACACTGCAGGGATTCTATGATTCTAGGGGTACATTGATGACAACTAGAATATCCACACTCGTGTCAATTTTCAGGCACAGCCTCAAAGGTTCTGTGCTGTATTGTTCTGCGTTCCACGTTCTGATATGCTGTTAAGATCCTACAGGTAAATGTACTTTACAGGTTGCTTTTGGACTTCTTTTTACATACAACAAAGAATTAGTCACAAATGAAAAGGGATTTGTACTTAGATCCACTAATTTGTATCTCCCTATCTAAACAGGACCTACAGCAGGACATAATCCTGCCTTGGGGGCAATCAGACCATTATCCTCGTGTAATTATCACGGGCGAGTTGAATATTTATAACGAATAACAAGGCGGTCAGAAAACCGTAGGCAGTCAATCCTACAGCGGTGCCTTATTGAAGGAGGGAGAAACACAAAGATGGCAAACTAGGAAAACAAATGATCAATCATTTTTACAATCATAAGCTCTGAAGGGATGTACAAAAACAAGGATTAGTGATTTTTTTCAGGTCATTGATAAGAGCAAATACCCACCCAACATTAAGATGATCCACCAGGGCCTCTGTGAGACGTGTAGCGGCTGCAACAGCTTCCCTCCTCCTTTTTTCTGAAAGGAAATGAAGATATGAAGTTGGTGAAGAACTGCCTGGTCACTCTGTTCTATCCTTGCCCTCTAAAATAAATACATATGCATGACCGAAATAAAATCTGGCATTCTAAATATCTAGTGGTGCTATCAAAGTACACAATTAGAATGTCCTATGGAGCTGAAAATGTGTTGCTGGAAAAGTGCAGCAGGTCAGGCAGCATCCAAGGAGCAGGAGAATCGACGTTTCGGGCACGAGTGTCTCCCAGTGTCTGCGTGGGTTTCCTCCAGGTGCTCCGGTTTCCTCCCACAGTCCAAAGATGTGCAGGTTAGGTGAATTGGCCATTCTAAATTGCCCGTACTGTTAGGTGCATTAGTCAGAGGGAAATGGGTCTGAGTAGGTTACTCTTTGGAGGGTCGGTGTGGACTTGTTGGGCCTGTTTCCACACTGGAGGGAATCTAATCTAATTGTTCTGCACTGTAGGAGGGTTGTGTAAGACAGATGAGAGTGACACGCCATGATCGCAGATCGCCAGGCAGGAGTAGGTACAAACAAGTGATTGTGGAATGATAGAACAGTTGGCAGCCAATCACAACTAATCACCCCACATGTTAGAAGCAGACTGCGCGCTTTGCAGGATCTATATGTACCATTCCTCACTCCCTGTCCTTGCTCCCCACCCGCGTGAGAAAATTGGAGACAGCACCAAGACAGTAGGAGTACTTTTCCATTCTATGACCAAGTGAGTCTGACGAAGAATTATCTCGACTCGAAATGTTATCTTGTCCTCTCTCCATGGATGCTGCCTGACCCGCTGTGATCTCCAACGCTTTTTATTTTCAGAGTAAATGTGGCAATGCCATTTTGTGATGATGTGATTGCTGCAGAAAGAGCTGGAAAACTATTCCAAAACAGTTCTTAAATGCCTATTCCGAGCAGCTACCCTTCATGGACAGCCTGGACAGTTACCATCACAGCCAAGCAGTGGAGTTGGGGGAAACAGTGAGGACTTACCATATGATGACCAGGAACAAAATGAGTTTTCTGCTTTATTCCCTTCCCCAAGATTAAAATATAAACTAACTGGAATAGCTACTGTCAACCCAAAGATTGAACGCAATGTCATTTTGGTCTGTGAAGGTCAGCACCACATTTGCCTTCTATCTTATCGCAGGAATTCCAGAACAGTAGCATTTGACTCAACATTGAAAGATACTTTGTTTCTCCATTTTAATTTTGCTAAGGTTAGCAGGCCAGTAAAAAGATGTAATATTGCAGCAATGTTTTGCCCCACAAAGTGTGCTGATGTATGTAATTCCTCACACGGTGCATTCTTGATCTTGGTCTTGGTCTTGTCACAAGAAAGGAGACATAAAAAGCTTAAATGCCAAGAGGAAGGCAGGAGCCTGTCCACAATGAGGAATAAGCACAGGAGCAAAAAAAATACAAATGAGTCACTTTTGGTTAACTTAGCACAATTTCTGGCATTCGGATTGACAGCGGCTTATGAATGAGGATGTGAAATCCAAAGAACAAAGAAGAGAAATAAACAATTACTGTTACTTTAAATCAAAAGAATATTTAATTGTCACTGCTTATCCAAATCTCATTTTCTTGCTTCTGAACAGCAAAAATCTTCATAGTTGCTACCTCTACAGTGTCATTTTATACAGCAAAACCTGAAGCGACGATACTAACTTGCCATTAGCTCACTAATTTTGACAACATTGTTTCTAATTCTGAAAAATGTATGAAGACTTCAAAAGAGAGAGAAATGGAACAATAGGCACAGCAAGACCTATGCGTCAAAGGCCAGCAACATTAGCACGGTCTGCATACAATTTGAAAGCACCTATGGATTCTGTAATCGAAGACTGAAGATGTTAAGCTGTTTAACACTGGTGGAGAAGCAATAATCACAGATCTGTCATTAGTGCTGGAGGGAGGTAACTAGAAATAGCGTATTAATTGAATCAATAAAAAAAATTGATTTCATCATCAAAGCTCAACTTCATACATTGCTCTGGATTAGTGGTGCTGGAAGAGCACAGCAGTTCAGGCAGCATCCAAGGAGCTTCGAAATCGACGTTTCGGGCAAAAGCCCTTCATGCTGCCTGAACTGCTGTGCTCTTCCAGCACCACTAATCCAGAATCTGGTTTCCAGCATCTGCAGTCATTGTTTTTACTTCATACATTGCTGCAGATCTGTTAAAATCAAAAACATCACTCAAATCAATTCTGACAAAGGATTTGAAAATGACCTGAAACATAACCCTGTCATTTTGTCTTCTCTG
Organism: Chiloscyllium plagiosum; assembly: GCF_037043375.1. Lineage (NCBI taxonomy): Eukaryota > Metazoa > Chordata > Chondrichthyes > Orectolobiformes > Hemiscylliidae > Chiloscyllium > Chiloscyllium plagiosum. Next base: position 24,498,917 of record NW_028270191.1, on the reverse strand, counting down.
ACACTGATCTATTGTGAATTGCCAGCATTTGCACCTTTTATCTTAACAGTTTTGACCTTAAGACAATATAGCACTTCCTTCACATTTAGTAAGCTAATGTGATGAACTGGCTTTGGTAACCGGGTTACAAAGGCTTTGTTAGATAAAATGGAATGTAATACAGTGTGGTTGCTTAAATAATTTTAAAAGAGAATGGGAGGTGGGGGCGGGGGGAAGAGAACACACTACTTTTGGCCTTTGGATGCTGGACTCACACAGAACGTCAGCAGTTTCTGGAGATTATTATTCCTTACTCAGACTGTGGGAAAAGATGCTGGCCAGACTTCAAGGTCTCTGCTTAGAGAATAACTTGGGTCTCCAAGGTAATTAGAATTGGGCCAACTGTGACTGAGGAATAACTTTATCTTGACTAGAGAACAGAGGCTGCTCTGATAGTGTTTATTCCTTGAAGTCATCTGTTACACTATGGGACAAAGGGGAGAAAATACTGGGCATAGCAGCCAGATCAATGCAGTCAGTAATTTGGCACCACTGTAACATTTGATTTGATTAGATCGATCGTGAAAATTGTGGGTGAGTCACAGCCAAGTAACTTACCGTTGGCTTAATAAAACATTTATTGTAACAAGTAGCTTTTACAACGAATTGCTTGTGAAGGGAAAGCAACAAATGTCAAGCAGAAGACTTGCAATATTTTGACCTCTTGCTCGCCTTCAATTGCACAAATACCAACATCCCAGAGGTACCTTGCGCAACTTCATGTGCAAGCTGAAAAAGTGAATGCCAACCAGTTATTCAAATCTGGACGGTATCACAACTAGGCCAACATGCACTTTGTAGCAGCGAGTCACTGGATAGCGAACAGAAGTGGGAACCCCCTATCTGGGCCAAGATCACAAAGAGAAATTGGAACTTTCCAAATTGACCAGCTCACTCAGATCAGGAATTAAAGATAAACATTTTGTCTGTATGGCTGTGTACCACACCAACAGTTCATTTAACCATATAAATACAGGGGACAGATTGCATTTATTACTTTTACTAGCTGTGAATCATTGCATGAACACATTACTATATAGCGTCTACATCTCAAAAGGTGGAACTAAGACATATGGTCCGTGTAAGGATTTTTTTTAAGCATAAAACAAATTAAGAGGTTGTTGAAATTGCAAGAGCAAAATAAAAGCTTTTAAAAAAAGAATTTAAAAAAAAATTGACATCCAGAAAAGAGAATGTCAGTATTTTGGCCATTTGATCAGAATTGAAAAGCTACAGAGATCTCTTCTAGAGGGCAAAATAGCAGGCAGTAGAAAGAAGCATTGACCTGGTTAGATGAACAAAGAGACCTTGGAGTGCAGGCTCATCGTGCCTTGAAAGTAGAGTCACAGGTAGATAGGATAGTGAAGAAGGCGTTTGGTATGCTTTCCTTTATTGGTCAAGGCATGGAGTATAGGGGTTGGGAGGTCCTGTTGCAGCTGTACAGGACATTGGTTAGGACAATTTTGGAATATTGTGTGCAATTCTGGTCTCCTTCCTATCGGAAAGATGTTGTGAAACTTGAAAGGGTTCAGAAAAGATTTACATGGATGTTGCCAGGGTTGGAGGGTTTGAGCTATAGGGAGAAGCTGAACAGGCTGGGGCTGTTTTCCCTGGAGTGTCGGAGGCATAAGGCTGACCTTAGAGGTTTATAAAATCATGAGGAGCATGGATAGGATAAATAGATAAGGCATTTTCCGTGGGGTGCGGGAGTCCAGAACTAGAGGGCATAGGATTAGGGTGAGAGGGGAAAGATATAAAAGGGACCTAAGGGGCAACTTTTTCCCCCAGAGGGTGGTACGTGTATGGAATGAGCTGCCAAAGGAAGTGGTGGAGGCTGGTACAATTACAGCATTTAAAAGGCATCTGGATGGGGACATGAATAGGAAGGGTTTTGAGAAGAACTGTAGCTCAGGTTGAGGTTCTGGATTTAAGTTTGCTCGCTGAGCTGGAAGGTTCATTTTCAGACATTTCGTCACCGAGCCTCCGGGTGAAGGGTTCATCCGGAGGCTCACGGTGTGAAAACGAACCTTCCGCCTCAGCGAGCAAACCTCCAGAATAGGAAGGGATATGGGCCAAGTGCTGGCAAATGGGACTCGAATAGGTTAGGATATCTGGTCCATGGAGGAGTTGGACTGAAAGGTCTGTTTCCGTACTGTACATCTCTATGACTCTATGACAGATGTCACAAAGCAGTTGTAGACAGGCTACATAAAATATATGGGCTTGTGCAAGACAGGTGACACACTGTGTCAGCAGATCTCCTGGCAGGGGTAGATACAAGCAGCAGCAGCAGCACCTTGTTAATGCAATCTACCTGCTATGGTACCTGTTCTGTCATGCACAACATTCCCAAAGTTACTTTCTCAGCAATACTAAACATCAGAATTCAATAGCTACCCAATGGTTTCCAGAGAAGTGCAAAGCTCAGCGGAAACAATTTAAAGACTATGGCAGGTTTACAAATCAATTTAGACACAAATTGGTTTGTTTGTGCTGGATAGATATTGCCACTCATCAGAGGCAGGAACATTTAAAAAAAGCTTCTGCCATTTTCATTTCTACCTACCAGGAAATGCAGACATAAAGAATTGCCAGAAGCCACTGCAAAACACAGACATTTCACCAGAATTATGAACCTGAAATTGAAACAAATTTGCTCACAGAGAGAGGTAGCAGTGCCATGATAGTGCTAAAATATGCAATTTTCAATTTCCACTATCAAATTTTAATCTCCAAGACCTTTCGTGGATGAAAATGGGTTTTCAAAAATGGAGAAAACAATGATTTAAAAGGCCCATAGTGGTCACCTGACAAGACTGAACCAAGCTCATGAAACCAATGTGAGATAAACAGTCTGAACCAAAACTAACATCCTCTGATATTCAGTCAGGCATGAAGAAACCCTTGTCTCCTAGTTTTGATTTTCACCTTTCTGGAAGTTTATACACTTGGATAATCTGCAGGCAATTTTCATCAATCCTGAAAAAGCAATGAGGCCAGACATGGAAATACACATATAAACTGCATTGCAGACAAATTGCTTACTGGAATTCTCTCTCTCTACAATTGTGGTCTCAGGCTCAACTATAACAACTGAAGGATTCCAAGAACTTTTTAAACTTCCTACTCCTGATCATTCTTCTGGATTTGCCATTCTGCCCTTCTTAAGCCACGTCTGTGTGTGTTTTTGATGTTGTGTTTTATTAGTTTTTCCTTGGGGTTACTGGTAATTAAAATTTATCTTTATTTCAGTCAAGAATGGATGGATATATGAATAGGAAGGGTTTGGAGGGATATGGACTGGGTGCTGGCAAGTGGGACTAGATTAGGTTGGGATATCTGGTTGGCATGGACAAGTTGGACCGAATGGTCTGTTTCCGTGCTATACATCTCTGTGACTGTGACTGAATACCATGCAATTGGCTCCTTAAAATTTGATATACTGACTTCATTTTAATGGAAGTATGAAAAACCTGCATGCTAAAAATAAGATATATTTATTGTGACTGACCAAGGGGGTTCAAAAGAAGGGAACCGATTCACCCCTTTTCACCTGGTCGTAACATTAGAACATGAAATGTTTTCTGTATGTTAATAATGAAGGAGAGATCAGATTATAATTTCAAAAGGGACAGTCCTGGATCAACATCTGAAAATGGGAGAATATAATAAAAGGGTTTGGAGAGTGAGCAGAAAAATGAAATTGGGACAAGTAGTTCCCATAGAACTGGCACCAACAAAACTGACTGAATGGCCTCTTCCTGCATCGTGGTTCTGATCGAAAAGAATTCTGCAATATTCTTACTATCACTGGCAGTGCACTGCAATCAAATTTACAAAACACACACTAATGGCAACCAAGGCCAGATATCCCTTTTGCTTTCATTCCAAAATTGAACATGGGAGTCCAAATGGCCTAATTTAACCAGCTTAGATCTTAGCGAGGAGATTCAACATGTTTTTGCCAAGTACTTCATTCAGGCAGGGGTCCAAAAGAAAAATCAGATCCTAAACTTTCAGAAGCTTTAACCAGCTGCACTCCACATTGCAGCTACTCTATCTTAATTGATATAACTCCATGAAGGCTGGTATTCTGTCATCAAGTCACCTTTTATTTAAATGAGCATAGTACAAGATACTGACCCAGCTAGCTTAGAGCTGGCTCCTAGATTGACCAAAACCCCTGGATATTCCTATTTCTATCTGTCAGCCAGGACTCCGAGTGGGGCTGTTAACCTGGTCCACCCAGGGAACTCACTCTTAATGAGATCCGACTGGCTGACCTCATTCCAATCACTACATTAATGATGGCTTGAATTTCAAAATATGCTCTGGAACTGTCTCTTTTATAATCAGTTTAACAAGTTCAAAAGGTACCCATAGCATGTAAGGTGCTACCAAATGTAGAGTTCCCTCCTACATTGTTCACAGGAGCAGATTTGATACAAATCACTATTTGTACAAGAGATATAAAAATTAAATCCAGTACTAGAAGAATTAAAGGCAGCTTTCTAAGCACTGTTATAACATGTATAAAAGGCAGCTTTCTAAGCACTGATATAACATGTTCTGTTCCCCAGGTTCTCTGTTTGTATCCCGTTTAGAGCATACCTGGAACCAATGGTAAGTGTCATACAGAATGCTGGTTAACAATTACTCACTGTACATTCAGTTTGTGTAAGTGGAGCAGTATTGGTGAATGCAAGTGATATTAGCCTGTCTAACATTTCCTTCTGTATGCAGGTTTCTGGCCTCAATCTGGCAGCTTTATTTATGCTATCACTTTCTGGTAACATTAAAATACCAACAAGTAATGGGTTCGGAAATGTCTTCAGCAGCTTTCAAGATATTCACAGAAATCCTCCATTGTGGGGGGAGGTGCTGAGTGGAGACAAACTGCTGCCTCATTATAGGTGGAATCTTCAGTTACAGAATCTAGGTTCAGCTTGAGCAGCTGTACAGTTCACAGTTCATTGTACATCCATGTGCAAGTCATTCAGCAAATCTCGTGGTAAACAAGCAGGAAGCCAACACCTCAAACATGACCTTAAGGAGTTGGAGGTCCTTGGCGCCAAAGGACACCTCAACAGGCAAGCATTCACTGCAAGCCAGAAACAGCACTCAGGCCCTAGGCGGGGACACCTGCAGCGAAACATTCTGGCCATTATACTCTTCCCTGGTCAGCCTGCATCCCTGGGCCAACCTCCTGAATAATTACCACTTGCATTCCAGTCTCCAACCTTCGGTCATCTTCCATGCTGTGTGTAACTTCGACTGCCCACCAGCCAGCCTAAACTATCATGGCATGTGATAGACAAATGCTCTCCTAAGAAGACAGAGCAGTGGCTACTCAGTCCTGAGGCCAGCAAGGACCTCTCCTGCCACACGCTGCTCATATGCAGTTGTGAACTGGAAGATACATACTGCTTGTGCAGGGAGAACTTAATTGCAAAAGGTTCAGCACACTATCCATATTCTAAATTTTAGCATCCCACTCAATTAAGGTCACCTGTTTCTCACTCTTCCTGCTCTTCGGATCAGCACAAGATTCCACACTATGAAACAGAAAGGGAATCAGTTCAGGTCAGTTCCATACAACTTCTGGTAACCAGTTAAATGTGGACTCACAGAGACACAGAATGATAAATATTGATGCAGGCCAATCAACCTCTTGTCTGTACTGAACCTTCAGTAGTGGAGCTCCTGTGGCATGGTGATAGTGTCCCTATCTCTGAGCCAGGAGTTCAAGTCTCACGTGCTCCAAAGATGTATCAAAACATCTCCAAACAGGCTGACATAGAAAATATCTGAGCCTTTACCCTTTAATAGAGCTATTCTATTAATCCCTGCCCTTTCCTTTAAAGTAATTATCCTATTAACCAACCAGGTTCCTCTGCCTACAATCTCAAGTGAGGAACAATAGCAAAGGTCTGGGCAAGAATTTGATTTTTGGAATTGCAACGACCCTTTTCAATCCTTACCAACATCATAGAGATGTACAGCATGGAAACATGCTTCGGTCCAACCCGTCCATGACAACCAGATATCCCAACCCAATCTAGTCCCACCTGCCAGCACCCGGCCCATATCCCTCCAAACCCTTCCTATTCATATACCCATCCAAATGCCTCTTAAATGTTGCAATTGTACCAGCCTCCACCACTTCCTCTGGCAGCTCATTCCATACATGTACCACCCTCTGCGTGAAAAAGTTGCCCCTTCGGACTCTCTCATATCTTTCCCCTCTCACCCTAAACCCATGTCGTCTAATTCTGGACTCACCGACCCCAGGGAAAAGACTTTGCCTATTTACCCTAACCGTGCCCCTCATTTTTGTAAACCTCTATATGGTCGCCCCCTCAGCCGCCGACGCTTCAGGGAAAACAGACCCAGCCTGTTCAGCCTCTCCCTGTAGCTCAGATCCTCCAACCCTGGCAACATCCTTGTAAATCTTTTCTGAACCCTTTCAAGTTTCACAACACCTTTCCGATAGGAAGGAGACCAGAATTGCATGCAATATTCCAACAGTGGCCTAACCAATGTCCTGCACAGCAGCAACATGACCTCCCAACTCCTGTACTCAATACTGTGACCAATAAAGGAAAGCATACCAAACGCCTTCTTCACTCTCCTATCTACCTGAGACTCCACTTTCAAGGAGCTATGAACCTGCACTCCAAGGTCTCTTTGTTCAGCAACACTCCCTAGGACCTTACCATTAAGTGTATAAGTCCTGCGAAGATTTGCTTTCCCGAAATGCAGCACCTCGCATTTATCTGAATTAAACTCCATCTGCCACTTCTCAGCCCATTGACCCAACTGGTCCAGATCCTGTTGTAATCTGAGGTAATCCTCTTTGCTGTCCACTACACCTCCAACTTTGGTGTCATCTGCAAACTTACTAACTGTACCTCTTATGCTCACATCCAAATCATTTATGTAAATGACAAAATGTAGAGGGCCCAGCACCAATCCTTGTGGCACTCCACTGGTCACAGGCCTCCAGTCTGAAAAACAACCCTCCACCACCACCCTCTGTCTTCTACCTTTGAGCCAGTGCTTTATCCAAATGGCTAGTTCTCCCTGTATTCCATGAGATCTAACCTTGCTAATCAGTCTCCCATGCGGTAACTTGTCGAACGCCTTACTGAAGTCCATACAGATCACATCTACTCCTCTGCCCTCAATCAATCTTCTTGGTTACTTTTTCAAAAAACTCAATCAAGTTTGTGAGACATGATTTCCCCCGCATAAAACCATGTTGACTATCCTGAATCAGTCCTTGCCTTTCAAAATACATGTACATCTGTCCCTTAGGATTCCCTCTAACAACTTGCCCACCACCGAGGTCAGGCTCACCGGTCTATAGTTCTCTGGTTTGCCTTTACTGCTCTTCAGTGGCACCACGTTTGCCAATCTCCAGTCTTCTGGCACCTCACCTGTGACTATCGATGATACAAATATCTCAGCAAGAGGCCCAGCAATCACTTCTCTAGCTTCCCACAGAGTTCTCGGGTACACCTGATCAGGTCCTGGGGATTTATTCACCTTTAACCGTTATGACATCCAGCACTTCCTCCTCTCTAATCTGGACATTTTGCAAGATGTCACCATCTATTTCCCTACAGTCTATATCTTCCATATCCTTTTCCACACTAAATACTGATGCAAAATATTCATTTAGTATCTCCCCCATTTTCTGTGGCTCCACACAAAGGCGGCCTTGCTGATCTTTGAGGGGCTCTATTCTCTCCCTTGTTACCCTTTTGTCCTTAATATATTTGTAAAAACCCTTTGGATTCTCCTTAATTGTATTTGCCAAAGCTATCTCATGTCCCCATTTTGCCCTCCTGATTTCCCTCTTAAGTATACTCCTACTTCCTTTATACTCTTCTAAGGATTCACCCGATCTATCCTGTCCATACCTGACATAGGCTTCCTTCTTTTTCTTAACCAAACCCTCAATTTCTTTAGTCATCCAGCATTCCCTCTACCTACCAGCCTTCCCTTTCACCCTAACAGGAATACACTTTCTCTGGATTCTTGTTATCTCATTTCTGAAGGCTTCCCATTTTCCAGCCGTCCCTTTACCTGCGAACATCTGCCTCCAATTAGCTTTCGAAAGTTCTTGCCTAATACCGTCAAAATTGGCCTTTCTCCAATTTAGAACTTCAACTTTTAAATTTGGTCTATCCTTTTCCATCACTATTTTAAAACGAATAGAATTATGGTCGCTGGCCCCAAAGTGCTCCCCCACTGACACCTCAGTCACCTGCCCTGCCTTATTTCCCAAGAGTAGGTCAAGTTTTGCATCTTCTCTCATAGGTACATCCACATACTGAATCAGAAAATTATCTTGTACACACTTAACAAATTCCTCTCCATCTAAACTCTTAACACTGTGGCAGTCCCAGTTGATGTTTGGAAAGTTAAAATCCCCTACCATAACTACCCTATTATTCTTACAGATAGCTGAGATCTCCTTAAAAGTTTGTTTCTCAATTTCCCTCTGACTATTGGGGGGGTCTATAATACAATCCCAATAAGATGACCATCCCTTTCTTATTTCTCAGTTCCACCCAAATAACTTCCCTGGATGTATTTCCAGGAATATCATCCCTCTGCACAGCTGTAATGCTATCCCTTATCAAAAATGACACTCCCCCTCCTCTCTTGCCTCCCTTTCTATCCTTCCTGTAGCATTTGTATCCTGGAACATTAAGGTGCCAGTCCTACTCATCCCTGAGCCATGTTTGTGTAATTGCTATGATATCCCAGTCCCATGTTCCTAACCATGCTCTGAGTTCATCTGCCTTCCCTGTTAGGCCCCTTGCATTGAAATAAATGCAATTTAATTTATCAGTCCTACCTTGTCCCTGCCTGCCCTGACTGTTTGACTTGCTTCTGTTCTCAACTGTACCAGTCTCAGATTGATCTCTTGTCTCACTATCTTGTTGGGTCCCAGTTTACTAGTTTAAATCTTTCCGAGCAGCTGCAGCAAATCTCCCTGCCAGTACATTGTACCTTGTCCCTGCCTGCCCTGACTGTTTGTTTGACTCACTTCTGTTCTCAGCTGTACCCGTCTCAGATAGATCATGGGCGGCATGGTGGCACAGTGGTTAGCACTGCTGCCTCACAGCGCCAGAGACCCGGGTTCAATTCCCGCCTCAGGCGACTGACTGTGTGGAGTTTGCACGTTCTCCCAGTGTCTGCGTGGGTTTCCTCCGGGTGCTCCGGTTTCCTCCCACATCACAAAGATGTGCAGGGTCAGGTGAATTGGCCATACTAAATTGCCCGTAGTGTTAGGTAAGGGGTAAATGTAGGGGTATGGGTGGGTTTCGCTTCGGCGGGTCGGTGTGGACTTGTTGGGCCGAAGGGCCTGTTTCTACACTGTAATCTAATCTAATCTAATCTAATCTCTTTCCTCATTATCTCCCTGGTCCCACCTCCCCCACCTTACTAGTTTAAATTCTCCCGAGCAGTTCTGGCAAATTTCCCTGCCAGTATATTAGTCCCCTTCCAATTTAGATGCAATCCATCCTTCTTGTACAGGTCACTTCTACCCCAAAAGAGATTCCAATGATCCAAAAATGTGAATCCTTCTCCCGTTCACCAGCTCCTCAGCCATGCATTCATCTGCTCTATCCTCCTATTCCTGCCCTCACGAGCTCGTAGCACTGGGAGTAACCCGGATATTACTACCCTGGAGGACCTCCTTTTTAAAATTTCTGCCTAACTCTCTGTAATCCCCCTTCAGAGTCTCAACCTTTTCCCTTCCAATGTCGTTGGTTCCAATGTGGACAATGACCTCCTGCTGGCCCCTCTCCCCCGTGAGAACATTCTGCACCCTCTCTGAGACATCCTTGATCCTGGCACCAGGGAAACAACACACCATTCTGCTTTTTCTCTGCTGGCCATAGAAACGTCTGTCTGTACCTCTGACTACAGAATCCCCTAACACAATTGATCTCTTGGAAGCCGACGTACCCCTCGTTGCATTAGAGCTAGTCTCAATACCAGAAACTTGGCTGTTCGTGCTACGTTCCCCTGAGAATCCATCACCCCCTACATTTTCCAAAACAGCATACCTGTTTGAAATGGGTATATCCACAAAAGACTCCTGCACTAGTTGCCTACCTCTCTTACCCTTCCTGGAGTTAACCCATCTATGTGACTGTATCTGAGACTTTCCCCCCTTCCTATAACTGCCATCCATCACATACTGTTGCTGTCGCAAATTCCTCATCGCTTCTATCTGTCTCTCCAACTGATCCACTTGATCTGATAAGATTCGCATCCAACAGCATTTATGGCAGAGATAATCCGCAGTAACCCTTAAACTCTCTTTAAACTCCCACATCTGACAAGTACATATCACTGCAAAGGCCATTTTTGCTCCTTCACAATCTACAGACCCAGAAAATAACACCGTCTTATTCCTCTACAAACACTGCCCCAGGCTAAATTAATAGCTATAGCTTATATTTTAAGTTTAATCAAGAGACTTATCTCCAAAAACATATAATCAAGAATGAATCCACTATACTCACTACTGCAGCCTTTCTCTTGGTCAGACTTAAAACAACAATTAACTTATCTGATTCTGTGCTGTGAACTTCGCCCAACAGTTCCTCCAAGATCAGTTGTGAATTTCACTGTTTGTTAATTTTCCCAGATGCACTCTGATGTCCAGCAATACACAAATTCAAACAGCAAAGGCAGTAACTGTGCAGGTTCTCTTTCTCTCTCTCCTGCACTGTCCTCACCATGTGCTTCCTTTGTCTGCTCTTCTCCCTTTTAAACTGCTGTTGTTTTGACTTTTTTTTTCCAAAGTTCCAAAACAATGCAACAGCATATAAAACAATAATTGCTGCTCCTGGAATTCAAGGAAATCACCTCCAACACCTAAAATACCTCAAAAAAAAAAGGAGCAGCTCTTACAGCCAGAAATTTTTCCCGTCCTCCAATATCAACATTGTAATGATCAGCAGATCCTACTCTGATTATTCCTCAGTAAGATAGCATAATAACTCCTCGCCAACATTATTCCCTCAACTAACATCATCAGAATGCATTAACTAGTCAATTAGCTCTCTGCTGTTCGTGCGACCCTACCACATACAAACTGACAGTGACATTTGCTTACAAATAGCATGGACTACACTTTTCAACCGGTCTGTTAACTGTGAAGCACTTTGGGGTATCCTGAGGATATGAGAGGTGCAACAAGGAATACAAATTCTGTTTTTTTCTAACTGCTAGCTACAATGAGACTGATGCCTTTGATTATCTATTCGGTGACTTGCGGTCTTCCTCTTCCTTTTTATCTCGCTCATACTTGGAACCCTCAACCACTCCATTATATCTCTTCCTGTCCACTAGAAACTCTGGATCATTGCACTGCCTGTCCTTTGATACATGACTAATTCATATGTACCCTGGGGTATTCACCCTTTGATTCACAGGAGGAAACTTTCACAGGTTACAATTAGTGATAACACAAAGCCAGCCTTCATGTACAAGGTAACAACTAGCCTGAGATTCTTCTAATCCTCTGAAAGGCTGTTGTTAATACTCTCAGAATAACTGCTGACATTAAGAACTCAATACAGTAAATCTTTTCCCAGTTTACCATTAGCAAAACCAACATTTTTTTTTCCCAGTTCTTAACAACAATTCTGCACTGCCTGCTTGCTTTGGCTTTATTAACTTCCTTGGCTCTTGAACTAGGTGAAAAGCTCGGTGAATACTTGACCTTAAAATGGAGTTACTTCCCTCCATTACCACAACATTTTCAAACATTTATATTACTGCTGAATCCACAATCTACAGCTTCATCACCTTAAATTGAGTCTTCTCTAAGTGTCAGCTAACCCCTATTTCAAAAACAAGACACAGACACTCCCCATCAGCCATGTTGCTTCAAAGTTTCCGATTCCCATTGACCTTGCCAAGATCCTCGTCTTTGTTGAGTTAAACATGCATCATCAATCTTCTCCACCTTAAGTCCTCGTAATAGTGTCTGTTCCTCTGATATCACATCAGTCCTTGTCCCAGGGACTACCAATGGCAGCTCCACCCAAACTCCCTACCTTTGTCCTTATGCTTTGCCACCTCCTATTTTCAAACTCTCCTTTTCCGATTATGCCATAATGCCTCCTCCGTTCCTCAAGGTTTCTCTTTCTCCACCATGCATGCAATCCAGTTTCATCTTCACAAAGTAAAAGGTGATTTGAGACACCTTCCTCTGTGCAGGAAGCGTGATGGAGATGTGAGTTGATGCTGCTGTGAATAAGGTTGCCAATTGTAATGAGTGCCTAAAATTGCCTGCAACAAATGAAGGGGAAAGTGTGCAAAGACCACTAATACTTCAGTCCTTAATCATTATAAAACATTATACGATATTACCTACATGTCAGTAGAAATGTGAAGTTTAGAAGGCAATTACACACACAATCTGATTGTACAGCTTTATAATGGTGGCCGTTGGACAAAGCTTTCTACAACTTGTCAAGCCATCATGATTAATTACCAGGTCATGGAGGTGGAAACATTGCTTGAAAAAAAAACACCCTGCTGTTCTTGAAAATTGCTCTATAAAGCCAGCTAGTTTTAAGAAGCACTTCCTCTATAATGAAGTGTTTGGCAAATCTTATTAGATCTATTTGCAAACATTGCACTGAAACATATAATTCACGCACTTGCCAATGTTATTAGTCAGAAATTGTTCCTCTGCCTCGTTATTGTGAAGAAAGATTTGTACAACACCGTGGAATCAAAGACGGTGAGCATCACAACTTAGATCTTCGCCAGACACATTTTTACATATCTAGGGAAAAGGACCTCTTTCCAAAAAAAAAAAGCCCAAACTTCCAGTGATCCACAATTTGTTCTTATATAAAGTCATCTGGGACAGGGCTGCAGAGTGAACAAGTAGCATTCTGTGTCAATCTTCAAAATGTAATGGAGCTCATTTAAAATTTGTCATGATACAATTAATGGGCAATTTTCCATAAAAGAAACATTAGGTAGAATTACATAGAATACATTACACAGAAAAAGACCATTCAGTCCAACCAGTCAAGCCTCTTAGACATAAGACACAGAAACAGAAATTAGGCCATTCAGCCCATCGAGTCTGCTCTGTCATTCAATCATGGTGGATCGGTTTTTTTAAATCCCATTCTCCCCATAACCTTCTATCCCCTTGGCAATCAAGAACTTATCTATCTCAGGCTTAAATCTACTCAAAGACCTGGCCTCCACAGCCTTCTGTGGCAATGAATTCCACAGGTTCACCACTCTCTGGTTCAAGAGGTTTCTCCTTATCTCCATTCTAAAAAGGGTCTTCCCTTTACTCTAAGGTTGTGCCCTTGGGTCCTCGTCTCTCCTGCCAATGGAAACACCTTCCCAACGCCCACTCTTCCTTTCTTCCCTTCTTCAACTGCATAACCCTCTATTCCAATCTCCCAAATATAATTGCGCAGCCTTTCCTCAAGATGCATTTGTACCATTCAACTCAGCTCAGCTTGCTAGACAACAAGCATGTAGCTCAGATTAGTGCTAACAGCTTGGACTTTGATTAATGTTCCAACTAAGGTAGGTTTGATACCTGCTGAAAATGTGTTGCTGGAAAAGCGCAGCAGGTCAGGTAGCATCCAAGGAGCAGGAGAATTGACGTTTCGAGCATGAGCCCTTCTTCAGGAATGGCCCTTCCTGAAGAAGGGTTCATACCCAAAACGTCGATTCTCCTGTTCCTTGGATGCTGCCTGACCTGCTGCACTTTTCCAGCAACACATTTTCAGCTCTGATCTCCAGCATCTGCAGTCCTCACTTTCTCCTAGGTTTGATATCTGCCTATCTGTGGCAAACATCATGGCACTACACTCTGATTCAATGAAGAACCATGACCTGCCATTTGCTGAGGAGATGACAGGGTAGGAGTGGTCTAGTTTTGCCTTTTCTTGGCATTCTATCATTTTTCACCAATGGTCTACAAAGTTTGTGAATATGTTCTATTTCCTTGTTAAACAAATGTTGGTATATCATTAGCTATCTGCCAGGTCTCTGGCACTGTGGCAGTCTCTACTGAATCTTTCAAAAATGCATGCAATTGCTTCTCAGCTGTCTCTTCTTCAGACTCCAACCAGATCAGGAGTTCTGAAGAAGGGTCACTGGACTCGAACTGTTTTCTCTCCACAGATGCTGCCAGACCTGCTGAGTTTCTCCAGCAATAACTGTTTCTTTTTCAGGAGTTTTATTAGTTTATTTAGCAACTCTCCTCAGTCGCTCAGTGGACAGCACTGCTGCCTCACAGTGCCAGGGACCCGGGTTCAATTCCACCCTTGGGTGATTGTCTGTGTGGAGTTTGCACATTCTCCCCGCGTCTGTGCGGGTTTCTTCCCACAGTCCAAAGATGTGCAGGTTAGGTGGATTTGTTGTGCTACATTGCCCCATTGTATGCAGGCTAGATGGGTTAACTATGGTAAATGTGGGGTTACGGGATAGGGTGAGATGCACTTTGGAGGGCCATTGCAGACTTGATGGGTTGAATGGCCTCTATCTGCATTGGAGGGATTCTATGATTCAGAATCTACAGTACTTAGCTTTCAGGCTGCAGTCAACAGGAATCCTTCAGTTTTCATATTAAAACATTCTGGTTAATTAATGACTGAAAGTAATTTTGTCACATAATTCAGTTGATCAAGTGGTTGTAACCGCCATCTGAACCTTGGAATTAGCTTTCAAAATCTACATAACCAACTTAGCAAGGCCAGTAAAAACTCAGCAGCAGCTTCAAAAGGAATGATATAGTACTTGGAAAACGAACCAACTTAAAACCAGCTCTGGATCTAGGCCAATGACAGTAGTTACATTAAAACTACAGGAGAACATGGACATCTCTAGCAATAAGATGCAGGTTTACTGAACGTTTTTTCACTTGTTTGGTTGAGGATGGTGGGCAAAGTTACAAAGATTTTCTCCATCTTCTTCGAAAAATTCTGAGCTATTGTGGATTCGTCTTGATATTCTGTTAATAATTACAAAATGGTACTTCAGGGTTGCTTCTATGGTGTGATTTGATGAAAGTCCCCACCCCAGAATCACACTGACATACTTTGCCACTCCAGGTTGACCTTGGCATTCTTCTTCCCTCTGCTGAGAGCTGATAATACACAGACCAGAAATTTTTAAAAATTCACTGAAGGGATGTGGGTGCTGTTGACTGGCCAGCATTTATTGCCTAGTTCTCCCTTTTAGAAGGGGAGGGTGAGCTGCCTTCTTGAACTGCTGCAGTCCACCTGCTGTAGGTGTTAGGTTCCTCTTCTTGAGACTCTTACACACTTGATGCAACTGCAATATGCCAATTTCTGTGAACAGCCAAAATTTATTAAGCAAGTACAAGCTGCAAAGGAACCCTTAACACTCTTTGCAATGCTTGCGAAGCCATGTCAAGGGATCTCTCTGAACAAAGGGACAGTTGTACTGTATAAAGGAACAAGAGTTTCACATTATAGTCAGTAACACCCAGAAGACGACCCCCCCACCCCCCACCCCCCACCACCATTCCCCCACAGTCACATGCCACTCAAGCCACAATGTAGTGATCACATCATTTCCAGAAACAATATAATGTAAATCATCCCTTAATGGCCAGATCTGTTGTGAATCGTTTTTTTTACCTGCAGGGAACAGTCAGAATTTTAATTGCAATGTTCTTATTGATTTCTGAATAGAGGATGAGAATGTGATTCTTTTACTCCAAATAACTAGGACATGGCCACGCAAATGGCTCTGAATAACGAGGTATGAGAATGTAAATTCCTTACATTCTACCTGTAAGACAGAAACATACCATCATGAGACAGAGACATCCCACCCTCGCCTTGGGACATCCAATTTCCTGCAGGTCAGCAGTGCAAATTAACTCGTTAGTACCTCATAGGTAGGTCCACAATGCCCTCAGGGAGGGAATTCCAGGATTTTTGACCCAGCGACAAGTAACGGTCTTATATTCCCAAGTCAGGATGGTGGGTGGCTTGGAAGAGAATGTGTTCCCATGTATCAGCTGCCCTTGTCCTTCTAGATGGAAGTGGTTGTGGGTTTTGAAGGCGCTGCCTAAGGACCTTTGGTGAATTTCTGCAGTGCATCGTATAGATGGTACACTCTCCTGCTACCGAGTGTCGGTGGTGGAGGGAGTGGATGCTGTACCAATCAACCGGGGGTGCTTTGTCCTGGATGGTGTCAAGCTTCTTCAGTGTTGTTGGGGCGGCACTCGTTCAGGCAAGTGGGGAGTATTCCATTACACTCCTGACTTGTGCCTTGTAGATGGTGGACAGGCTGTCAGGAGTGAGGAAGTGAGATATTCACTGCAGTATTCCTGGCCTCTGACCTGCTCTTGGAGCCACCGTGTGTACGTGAAAAGTCCAGTTGAGTTTCTGGTCAATGCTAACCCCCAGGATGTGGAGATAGTGGGGGATTCAGTGATGCTAACACCATTGAATGTCAAAGAATGGTGGTTAATTATCTTTTATTGGAGAGGTCATTGCGTGGCATTTGTCTAGCATATTTATTTGCTACTTGTCAGCTCTAGCATGGATAGCATGTCCAGATCTTGTTGCTTTTGAACATTAGATTAGATTAGATTAGATTACTTACAGTGTGGAAACAGGCCCTTCGGCCCAACAAGTCCACACCGCCCCGCCGAAGCGCAACCCACCCACACCCCTACATTTACCCCTTACCTAACATTACAGGCAATTTAGCATGGCCAATTCACCTGACCTGCACATCTTTGGACTGTGGGAGGAAACCGGAGCACCCGGAGGAAACCCACGCAGTCATGGGGAGAACGTGCAAACTCAGTCAGTCGCCTGAGGCTGGAATTGAACCCGGGTCTCTGGCGCTGTGAGGCAGCAGTGCTAACCACTGTGCCACCATGCCGCCCACAACATGGACTGCTTCAGTGTCTGAGACGCCGCGAATGCTGCTGAACATTGTGCAATCAGAAGCAAATATCCCCACTTCGACTTTGCTGCAGTTCTTTGTACAAATTTGAATGATAGATTATACCAAAACATGTAAACCTGGCTTGTTAGTGACATGCTCACCGCCGAATAAGAATGCCATGAGTTAAAATCCACTTCAGGACTTTAACACTTAATCCAGGCATCTATTTCAGTGCAGTACTGAGTGGAACATTGCCAGAGGTGCTGTCTTTCAGTTGAGATGTAAGTGAGATCCCATCTGCACTGTTGGATGGATGTTAAATACCCCACAACACTGCGCTGCTCAAACCGCAGTGTTCTTCTCATCAACTCGCCAACATTTATCGCTCAACCAACGCCATTTTATAAAAAAATCAACTAGCTATTAAACTAGTACATTTCGCTAGACTTTTGCTGGGTACAGCAGTTACCTACAAAATAGTGAGCACAATTCAACATATTCAGTACTATACAATGGGATATTGAAAGAAACAAAAAAGCTTAATTTTTTCTTATTTGTCTGCTCAGGGGGACATAGTAAAATCCCATGACACTAGATGAGGAGCAGGTATTCTTCCAGTGTGTTAGCCAACATGCCTCCTTCACCACAAGAAACATTAACTGGTCCCCAATAGCACCTCTTCTTTCTCCCCGGCTTACCATTTCGCATCCCTTTGTCTGCCTAACTGTTCTCCTCTCCCTCTGGGCTCCATCTCCACCTACCGTTTACTCCTTTACCCCCCCCCCCCCCCTCCCCCAACTAAATATCTTATCTTCAGCATATATACCAGCATTCCCTAGCTACTATCAGTTCTAAAGAAGGGTAACTGGACCCAAAACATGAAAAATAGGTACAGAAATAGGCCATTCAGCTCTTTGAGCCTGCACCACCATTCAATATGATCATGGTTGACCATTAAATTTTAGTATCCCACTCCCGCTTTGTCCCCATACCCCTTGATCCCTTTAGCCACAAGAGCCATGTTCAGCTCCTTCTTGAATATATCTAACAAACCGGCCCCAACAGCTTTCTCTTAACTCTGTTTTCCCTCCACAAATGCTGCCAAACCCGCATTCTCCGGCAATGTCTGTTTTTGTTTCAGATTTCCAGCATCCATTTTCTTTGTTTTATTAACTGGCCATTTATTGTTTAATCAGAACAGGCTTTATACACTTAATGGTAAGGTCCTGGGGAGTGTTGCTGAACAAAGAGACCTTGGAGTGCAGGTTCATAGGTCCTTGAAAGTAGAGTCGCAGATAGATAGGATAATGAAGAAGGCATTTGGTATGCTTTCCTTTATTGGTCACAGCATGAGTTGGGAGGTCATGTTGCGGCTGTACAGGACATTGGTTAGGCCACTGTTGGAATATTGCGTGCAATTCTGGTCTCCTTCTTATTGGAAGGATGTTGTGAAACTTGAAAGGGTTCAGAAAAGATTTACAAGGATGTTGCCAGGGTTGGAGGCTTTGAGCTATAGGGAGAGGCTGAATAGGCTGGGGCTGTTTTCCCTGGAGCGTTGGAGGCTGAGGGGTGACCTTATCGAGGTTTATAAAATCATGAGGGGCTTTGATAGGATAAATAGACAAGGTCTTTTCCCTGGGGTGGGGGAGTCCAGAATTAGAGGACATAGGTTTAGGGTGAGAGGGGAAAGATATAAAAGGGACCAAGGGACAACATTTTCAGACAGAGGGTGGTGCATGTAAGGAATGAGCTGCCAGAGGAAGTGGTGGAGGCTGGTACAATTACAGCATTTAAAAGGCAGATGGATGAATATATGAATAGGAAGGGTTTAGAGGGATATCGGTCAAGTGCTGGCAAATGGGACAACATTAGGTTAGGATTTCTAGTCGGTAAAGAGGACTTGGACCAAAGGGTCTGTTTCCATGCTATGCACCTCTATTATTCTAACATTTGCAAGTTGGATGTCCTGATTGCATATATTATAGTGACAACACAGTAAAATCATTAATCAAATAGTTAATTGTGAAACACTTTTAAAACCGTAAAGAAAAACAAAATGCACAATTTTTGCCCCTTCAACACAGACAAGTAATAATGAATCCAAAATGTTCACCGTTGTTGTAGAAACATAACTCATTGCCACATAAACCTCATCAATTTCATGCTCATGATGGCCCTGAAGAGCTGTCAATGCAAAATAATGGAGAATATTAATGGTAGGAGAATTTTAATAGTGGGAACATGGAGCAATTTTTTAGCTTAAACACAATTATATTGTGTGGTGTTGGAAAAGCACAGAAGGTCAGGCAGTATTCGAGGAGTAGGAGAGTCGATGTTTTGTAGGAGGGTGGGAAGGCAGCTGGGAACATGATAGGTAAATGCAGATTATAGTGATAGTTTGGAGGGGAAAGTGGAGCAGATTGGTGGAAAGGAAGATGGACAGGTAGGACAATTCAAGAAGGTGGTGCTGAGTTGAAAGGTTGATTCTGAGATGAGGTGGGAGGTGGGGAAATGTGGAAACTAGTGAAGTCAATGTTGATGCCATGTGGTTGAAGGGTCCCAAGGCGGAAGATGAGTCACTCTTCCTCCAGTTATTGGGTGGCTTGCATTTGGTGGTGGAGGTACCCAAGCCAGATCCAACCCTCCAACTCAGCACCGCCTTCTTGAACTATCCTACCTATCCACCTTCCTTCCCACCTATCCGTTCCACCCTCCCCTTCGATCTATCACCACCACCCCCCACCTGCATCTACCTACAGCTTTCCCAGTTACCTTCCCCCTCATTCCCACCCACAGCCTCCTATTTATCACTCAGCCCCCTTCTCCCCCCAAACATTCCTGATGAAGGGCTTATGCCCGAGACATCGACTCTCCTGCTCCTTGGATACTGCCTGGCCTGCTGTGCTTTTCCAACACCACACTTTTCGACTCTGATTTGTCCAGCATCTACAGTCCTCACTTTCTCACAATTATGTTGTGATTGATCAAGCTGCAGTTTACGATTGGAGATAGATGAGGTGAACATTAGGCATGACTGTAGTTAAATTTCATCAAGTATAATTTTGCTCTTACACCAACTGTTAAACAATCCAACAGCTTTATTGATTGTGTTTTTATCGTTAAAGTAGAAAAAACGAAAACCTCGGCTTGCATTGTTATTGACAGCTCAATGTACCAATCAGGAAAGCGGGTTGAGAGCTGCGCTCCACATTTGGGCAGACATTCCGCTTCTCGGAACCAATCGGCAGAGTAGGGTAGGTCCGTCACCATGGAGATTTGGGCCTTGCTCAGGCCGTACGCAGAACCCACACACTTGAACGGGTAATGATTGCTCGGGCTCTTGGACGTCAAAGGGAAGTTAGGCTCCGGTGGTGAGAACACAATGTTTGGACTCACCTTGTATTTCTTTGCGTTCGTTTTGCTTGGCCTGATGATCTTTGAGTAAACGAGACAACATGACGCCGGAGAAGTTCCTGTAGAGCGAAACGCAGCGCAGATAACGAGCATGGAATTCAGACCCAGATCTCGCGCGAGGAGACAGAACGGTTCTGATCATGTGAGCAGTTTAATAACCGCCTTGGCTGCTCTTTTAAAGAGAGCTGTCAAGGCACTGGGAAAGTATAATCAGTGTTAGTGAGTTGAGAGCTTTGCACATTCAAAATGTATTTAAACACATGGATGCTGGGCATAAGGTCATGTTTCTCCAGCTCACCTGTGAGATTCCACTTGAGCACATTAGTCAAGACAGTACAGAGACATTGCTGTACTGTCAGGTGCCATCTGCCCTATTGGGTAGATGTAAAAGATTCCATGCTATTATTTTAAAAAGGGCATAGGAGCCTTTTCTTCATCTGTTAACAGGATATGGGCATTGATGGCTGGGATAGTATTTATTGCCCATCCCTGGTTGCCTTTGAGAAGGTCATGGTGAATTGCCTTCTTGAATCACTGGTCCATTTGGTGTAGCTACACCCACAATGCTGTTAGGGAGGGACCTTCAGGAGTTTGACCCAGGAACACTGAAGAAACAGTGTATTTCCAAATCAGGATGGTGAGTGGCTTGGAGATGAATGTTCTCATGTATCTGCTGTCCTCGTCCTCGTGGATGGTAGTGGCCATGGCTTTGGAATTTCTTGTCAAAGGAAGTTTGGGGAATTTCTGCAGTGCATCTTGTTAATGGTACACTTGCTGCTGTTGTGGTGCCAATCAAGTGGATTGTGTTGTCCTGGATGGGGTTAAGCTTGAGTTTTAGTTAGCCAGGAAAGTGATGAGCATTCCATCATGTTTCTGACATGTGCCTTGTCAATGTTGAAGAGGTTTTGGTGAGTCAGGAGATGAATTGCTTGATGCAAAACCAAGGCTGGAATGAAGTCAGGAGCTGAGTGTTCTGATGGAATCCAAGTTGAGTGTGTAGTGATTGGAACAAGTGCCAGGTGGATGTCATTGAGTATGAGATCCTTGATGGGCCCAGGTTAACAGCCCCTATCAGGGAGCCCTGGCTGACATATAAACAGGAGATTTGAGTCCCCTCAATTTAGGGGACTGACTCTCTGTTGCCTGGTACTATAGTCAGTGTTTTACTGTTAGTTTCTGCTTTTTTTTGGGAGGGGGAAAACATGATTCCAGAACTGGCTGAATTATTTAGCCAGTTTGTTAACTGGCATTCCTCTTAGTGAGGACTGATTGTTAAACTCCTGATGCACATAATGTGTTTCAGGTGTAACTCAGTTCTCATTAGGGGATTGTTGTTTCACTGGCTGGTTGCAGCCTCTGTGTTTCTCTTTTTGAGAAAAGGACAATGTTAATTTTATGGTAGGGCTTAGCCCTTGGACTCTAGTTTTCTTTGCTTTTTGTCTGTGTCTTCACTTTTGGTGGTTGGACTGAGCCTTTGTGGAAGACATACATTTTACCAGAAGAGCTGTTCCTGTGGGGAGGCCTAGCCCTGGGATTGGGCCTCTGAAGATTGAATACCTGTGTGTGTGCTGGGAGGTGAACAGTTGCTGTAGCCTGGAGTTTGGGCGAAGACTTTCCTTTGGGAGTGGACCAAACGCCTGTGAGTTAACTGCACATGTACAATGTACTGAGTCCCTGTGAGTTGGCCCAGCTCTCCAAGGCTGGACCAGGACTCCATCGAGACTGAACACCTGTGTGCTGTCGGGTGTGCATTTGCTGCCTCCAGGAGTGGACTCTGCCCTTGGTTGTGGACTGTTTTTAGCAACGGACTCTGCAGTTTGGAGCGGACTCTATTTCTGACATTGCACATTGTATACTGGAGTGGACTCCTCCTGGAAATGGATTCCATATCTTGAAGGCTGTATAGATTTGGACAGTGTACCAGAAAAGACTGTTTTTTGGTAACTAACTGTATTGTGGTGTTTCCTGGGTCTATCACCTGCACTGTCTTGCGTGTCCCTGGGTCTGGCAGGCCTTGCTATGAGCTGGGAGGCTCATGAGTCGTCCTGAAAGCTGTCACCCTGAGAGCCGGAGGGTGGGTAGGCTATCCTGTGAACCTGAAGGTTGGTAGGCTGTCCTGAAAGCCAGAGGGTGGGTAGGCCACCCTGATGCCAGTCGCCCCGAGAGCCAGATGGTGGGTAGGCTGTTCTGAGCACTGTTGTCCCGAGAAGGGGTAATCGGGACAAGGTACCCTAGAGGTGGTCGAAAGGTGTGTCAGGGCAGCTGAGCACCAGAAGGTGCGTAGGGGCGGGCTGAGATCAGGAAGGCTTGTGGGCTACCCTGCATGCTGTCATCCCAGGGAAGGGTACGGGCTGTCCTAGAGGTGGCCGGAAGGTGTGCCAGGATAGCCCTCTGGCCAGATGGCGCATCGGGGTGGGTGAGAGCCCAATGGTACATAGGGGCAGACAGAGAGCCAGAAGGCGGGTAGCCGTCCTCAGCGCTGTCACCCCAGGCAGGTACCGGGGCGGGCTGTCCCAGAGGTGGTCGGAAGGTGCTGAGGGTGGTTAGTGAAGCCGGAAGGTGGGTGGGCCGTCCTGACCACTGTCACCCTGGGCGGGTACTGGGGTTGGGCTGTCCCAGAGGTGGTCGAAAGGTGTGTAGGGGTGGGTTGCCTTAGAGTGGCTGGAAGGTGGGAGGGATGGGGGCTTGCTGGGTCTGTATTGTATGCACCGTTTATGTAACTTATGTACAAAAGTCATTGTCACTGTCTTTTATATGTGAAACTGGGATTTGAAGTTTGTCCTCCTCTCCCTGTAAACTGGTTGAACAGTAGGGTTTGGGGCCTGACTTTGCTGCTCCTCTCCCTTGTAAAATTGCTGTTGTATACAGCTGTAAATGTTAACTGTTTCTTGTAAACTGTTTTGTAATTTGTTTAATAAAATATTATAAACAGGAGATTGAATCCCCTCAATTTAGAGGACTGACTCTATGCTGACTGTGCCACAGTCAGTGTGTTACTGTTGTAGTTGGGTTCTGCTTTTTTGCGGGGAGGGGGGGGGAACCTGATTTCTGAACTGGTTGAATTATTTAGCCAGTTTGTTAACTGGTATTCCTTTTAGTGAGGATTGTATGCATCAGGTAGTTTAGAAATCAGTGTTTCAGGTGTAACTCCATTGTCATTAGGGGATTGTTTCACTGGCTGGTTACAGCCTGTGTTACTCTTTTTTTTGTCCTTTTCTCAAAAGTAAAAAAGAGAAATGTGGATTTTATGGTAGGGCTTAGCCCTTGGACTCTAGTTTTTTGTTTTTTGTATGTGTCTTCACTTTTTTTTGGTGTTTGAACTGAGCCCTTGTGGAAGACATACATTCTACCAGAGGAGCTGTTCCTGTGGGGAGGCCTAGCCCTGGGACTGGGCCTCTGAAGATTGAACATCTATGTGTGTGCTGGGAGGTAAGTACTTGCTGTATCCTGGAGTTTGGGAGAAGACCTTGCCTTCAAGAGTGGACCAAAACCCCTGTGAGTTAACTGCTCCTTTAAAATGTACTGTGTTCCTGTGAGTGGCCCTGGCTCTCAGAGGATGGGCTCCATGGAGACTGAACACCTGTGTGCTGCTGTTTGGAGTGGGCTCCACTTCTGACAATGCATGTTGTAAACTGGAGTAGACTCTGTATTCCTGAGAATGGACTCTATATTTTTGAAGACTCTATATCTGGACTCTGTGTACCAGAAAGGACTCTGTTTGTTTGTTTGTTTGTTTGTTTGTTTGTTTGTTTGTTGATGATTAACTGTCATGTTGTTTGTTGGGTCTATCATCTGCACTGTCCTGTGTATCCCTGGGTCTGGCAGGCCTTACTGTGAGCTGGGAGGCTCATGGGTTGTCCTGAAAGCTGTCACCCTGAGAGCCGGAGGGTGGGTAGACCACCCTGATGCCAATCATCCTGAGAGCCAGATGGTGGATAGACCATTCTGAGCGCTGTCATCCCAAGAAGGGGTGATCAGGACGGGCTGTCCTAGAGGTGGTTGGAAGGTGCGTCAGAGCAGCCAAGAGCCAGAAGGTGCGTAGGGGCAGGCTGGGATCTGAAAGGCTTGTGGGCTACCCTGCACACTGCCCTCCCTGGGGAGGGGGATGGGCTGTCCTATAGGTGGCCAGAAAGTGTGTCAAGGGAGCCCACTGGCCGGATGGTGCATCGGGGTGGGTGAGACCCCAATGGTACGCTGGGGCAGACAGAGCTGGAAGGCGGATAGCCATCCAATCTGTCACCCCGGGCAGGTTCCGGGGTGGGTTTTCCTAGAGGTGGTCGAAAGGTGCTGAGGGTGGTTAGTGAAGCCGGAAGGTGGATAGGCCGTCCTGACCGCTGTCACCCCGAGCGGGTACCGGGGTGGGCTGTCCTCGAGGTGGTTGGAAGGTGTGTCAGGGCGGACCGAGAACTGGAAGGGGCATGGGGTGGACCAAGAGCCGGAAGGTACGTAGGGATGGGCTGCCTTAGAGCGGCTGGAAGGTGGGAGGGGTGGGGGCTTGCTGGGTCTGTATTGTCTGCACTGTTTTTATGTAACTGGATTGGCTTTTTATGCACAAATGTCATTGATGTCTTTTCATGTTTGAAATTGGGATTTGAGGTTTGTCCTCATTTCCCTGTAAACTGGTTGAGTGGTAGGGTTTGGGCTGGGTTTTGCTGCTCCTGCCCATTGTAAAATTGCTGTTGTATACAGCCGTAAATGTTAACTGTTTTTTGTAAACTGTGTTTTGTAATTGCTTAATAAAATAAATAAACAAGGGAAAAAAAAATAAACAGGAGATTCAGAGTCCCCTCAGTTTAGGGACTGACTCTATGCTGGCTGGGCCACAAGTCAGTGTGTTACTGTTACTGTTGGTTTCTGGTTTTTTTTGGCGGTGGGGACCTGATTTCTGAATTGGCTGAATTATTTAGCCAGTTTATTAACTGTTATTCCGTTGGAGAGGACGGATTTCTAAACTGCCTGATGCACGCAATGTGTTTCAGGTGTAACTCCATTCTCATTAGGGGATTGTTGTTTCACTGGCTAGTTATAGCCCGTGTGTGACTCTCCTTTTCTCAAAAGTAAAAGGAGAGAAAAAAAATGTTAATATTGTGGTAGGGCTTAGCCCTTGGACTGTAGTTTTTTTTTTTAGTCTTTTTTCATATGTGTCCTCACTGTTTTTTGGTGTTTGGACTGAGCACTTATGAGAAATTACAACCTTCCAGCGGAGCTGTTCCTGTGGGGAGGCCTAGCCCTGGGACTGGGCCTCTGAAGATTGAACACGTGTGTGTTGGGAGGTGAGCACTTGCTGTGTCCTGGAGTTTGGGAGAAGACCTTGCCTTCAGGAGTGGACCAAACCCCTGTGAGTAAACTGCAACTTTACAATATACTGTGTTCCTGTGAGTGGGCCTGGTTCACCAAGGATAGGCCAGGACTCCATGGAGATTGAATTAATACCTGTGGGGTGTGCATTTGCTGCCTTTGGGGGTGGGCTCTGCCCTCTGCTAAAAACTCTGCAGTTTGGAGAGGACTCTATTCTTGACAATGCACTTTGTATACTGGAGTGGACTCTGCTCCTGGGAAAGGACTCTACATCTTGAAGAAACCTTTATGGTAATGGACTCTGTGTGTACCACAAAGGACTCTGTTTGTTGATGATTAATTGTCATGTTGTTTGTTGGGTCTATCACCTGCACTGTCCTGTGCACCCCTGGGTCTGGCAGGCCTTACTGTGAGCTGGGAGGCTCATGGGTCGTCCTGAAAGCTGTCACTCTGAGAGACGGAGGGTGGGTAGACCACCCTGATGCCAGTCATCCTGAGAGCCAGATGGTGGGTAGGCTGTTCTGAGCGCTGTCATCCCAAGAAGGGGTGATCAGGATGGGCTGTCCTAGGGGTGGTTGGAAGGTGTGTCAGGGCGGACCGAGAACTGGAAGGTACGTTGGGGTAAGTTGCTTTCGACTAGCTGGAAGATGGGAGGGATGGGGGCTTGCTGGGTCTGTATTGTATACACTTTTTAATGTAATTGGATTGCCTTTTTATGTACAAATGTCATTGTTGCTGTTTGTAATGTTTGAAACTGGGATTTGAGGCTTGTCCTCATTTTCCTGGTAAACTGGTTGAACGGTTGGGTTTGGGGCCTGGCTTTGTTGCTCCTTTCCCTTGTGAAATTGCTGTTTCTTTGTATACAGCTGTTAATGTTAACTTTTTTTTTTTGTAAACTTTTTTTATTTTATTAAACAATTATAAAACAGAAGAGGTCAGTCTCCTAACTCGAGGGACTAGCTCTGAGCTGGCTGATCAGAGCCCACTTACTGTGCACAAGTAACTAAAGGATGACTTGGTGATGTGATCGTATCTTCTGTGTAGTTATTTCAGTATCAGTGAACAGTTTATTGCGAAGCAAATGCTGCTTGATAGCACTATTGATGACCCCCTTCCATCACCTTTTTTTTTCTGATAGGGTGGGTTGGATTTTTTTCTGCCTTTTGACATACCTGGACAGTGTTTTTGTGTCGTTGGGAAGATTCCAGTGTTGTAGTTATACTGGAACAATTTCAGAGGGCACTTGAGCCAACCACTTCGCTGGGACTGGACTGGACTGACACATCGGCCAGGCCAAGTAAAGACAGCCTGTTTCCTTCTGTAAAGGAATGACTAGGAAGGTTTTAGTGACAATGGTTTCATGGTCATCTTTCAGCTTTTAATTACACTTTTTTTTTTATTGTATTCAAATTCCACTATCTGCTGTGTTGGCATTCATGTGTCTTAACCAATGTTTGCCACTCAACAAATATTTCAAACACATTACCTGGTTATTGTCGCAATGATTCTGTGCACAACTTGGCTACTATGTTTCCCTAATTGCAGTAGTGACCGCACTTCTGAAGCACTTTATTGACTATAAAGCACTTTGAGATGGACTATTGATTGCAAAATATCTATAATTGTACCACTGTTGTAGCTGAGAATAATCTAACCTACGGTTAACGTAAGCTACATGAAAATGATTTGGAGATGTTGGTGTTGGACTGGGGTTTACAAAGTTAAAAGTCACACAACACCAGGTTATAGTCCAACAGGCGGCACGGTGGCACAGCAGTTAGCACTGCTGCCTCACAGCGCCTGAGACCCGGGTTCAATTCCCGCCTCAGGCGACTGACTGTGTGGAGTTTGCACGTTCTCCCCGTGTCTGCGTGGGTTTCCTCCGGGTGCTCCGGTTTCCTCCCACAGTCCAAAGATGTGCAGGTCAGGTGAATTGGCCATGCTAAATTGCCCCTAGTGTTAGGTAAGGGGTAAATGTAGGGGTATGGGTGGGTTACGCTTCGGCGGGTCGGTGTGGACTTGTTGGGCCGAAGGGCCTGTATCCACACTGTAATGTAATCTAATCTAAGGTCCTGTTGGAGTATAACCTGGTGTTGTGACTTTTAACTTTGTACATGAAAATAGGTCTGTTTTATAAACCTGGAAGCAGATTGGGCTGCTGGCATTTACCCAGTGACTTGATTAGCCCCTGGCTTGTTTATTTAACAGCTCACATGGGATCAGGGTTTTTTCCCCATAGATTAGAGAGAGGCCTCAAATACCAAAACTTAAGGGTAATAATTCAAAACTGGGAAATCCCAGGCCTGTTAGCTTTTCTGATTGTAGGCAAGTTGCCAGAAGGATAATTAAAGATATATTGCATGATTTTCTGGACAGGGAAGAGTTGATTTGGAGTTTTTATGTCTTTAGAGAAAAGATCTTTTTGTTAACATAGTTTAATTTTTTTTTTGCAAAGAGGTTGCTAAATAGATGATGGTCCTTGACAAACCGTGACTTCAGGTTGCTCAATAAGGTACAGTTCTATGGAATTGGTCTTGAGTTGGATAACCAATTTGTGGCAGACTCCTAACCAGTCTGTTGTTTTCTTGAAAATTATTAGTGGACTCCTGCAAGGATCAATATTGGAACTATTGCTCTTTGCAAGTATTTAATATTCTGGATGCAAACATTGAGGGAGCTATCAGCAAGTGTGTGAGAGTGCAGAGCTGGATTTTGTGATGAGAAAGTAATGCAGTAAAACTGGCATAATCCAGACACCACAATGCTCCATCTCCCCTCTTTAACTGAAAAAGATCAGATGGTGAAGGTTTAAGCCTCTGCAAGTTGTAGTTTATGCAACATATATTTTTGTTTGCCATTACCATTGACTGTAATGGGTTAGCCAGTATTGTTAAAGTTACTGGCACCAGTTGATCCTGGTGCATGCTGGATTATGCAAATTTCACTGCACTATATCTTCTGCCAAAAGGCTGTCGATGCTGGACTATAGCAAGGCCTTTGACAAGGTTCCACATACAATCAGGATTAGAAGGTTGGAGCACATGGGATCCAGGGAGAGCTAGCCGATTGGATACAAAATTGGCTTGATGGTAGGAGAGAATGGTGGTGGAGGGTTGTTGTTCAGTCTGGAGGTCAGTGGTGTGCTGCAAGGATCCTGCTGGGTCCACTGTTGTACGTCACTTTTATATAAAATGATTTGGATGAGAATACAGAAGGCACAGTTCGTAAGTTTGGAGATTACACCGAAATTGGTGGTGTGGTGGACAGTGAAAGAAGGTTACCTCTGAGTACAACTGATCTTGATTAACTGGGTCAGTGGGCTGAGGAATAGCAAATGGAGTTTAATTCCGATAAATGCCAGGTATTGCATTTTGGTAAGACAAACCAGGGCCAGACTTGCACAATTCATGGTGGGATCCTATGGAATATTATTGAACAGAAGGACCTGGGAATGCAGGTGCCTCGTTCAAAAAGTGGAATTTAATACTGATTGTGAGGTGATGCACTTTGGAAGAAGGAACATGAGAAGGGAGTACTTGATGAATAGCAGGACACTAGGAAGCTCAGAGGGATCTTGGGGTGCATATCCACAGATCCCTGAAGAAGGTATAGCTTAATAGAGCAGTTAAGGAAAGCATACATTGCACTTACAATCTAGGCCACAACTGATAAAAGGTAAGAGCAGGGAGGTTACATTAGAGATGTACAGAACTTTGGTTAGGCCACAGCTAGAGTACTGTGTGTGGTTCTGGACACTGCAATAGGAAGGATGTGATTGCACTGAAGGGTGTGCAGAGGAGATTCACCAGGATGTTGCCTGGGATCAGCAATTTTGTGATGGAGAAGCTGAATAATATCGGGCTCTTATCTTTCAAGCAGAAAAGACTGAGGGGCCTGATTGGGGTCTATAAGATTGAGGGGTACGGACAGGGTGGATAGGAAGCAGCTGTTCCCCTTAAGTTACAGGGACAAGATTTTAAAGTGAAAGGTAGGACTTTTTTTCTAACTTGAGGGTGGTGAGAATCTGCAATGCAGTGTTTCAGGCAGGAAACCTCAACCTTTTTTAAAAGTACTTGGATGAGCACTTGAAATGTCATAACATTCAACACTTTGGGACAAATGCTGGAAAGTGCAATTCGTGCTGATTTTAGAGTTTTTTTTTGTCTTCACCAATGGGCTGAAGGGTCTCTTCTATACTGTATGGTTCTATGAATCTTGTGAAGGCCGTGACCAATGCTGAGAGACAATAACAAAATAAAGTATTGGAATGTGTTGTGTTTTAATAGTACTTTGGTGATGGGCATGAACTAAGGATTTAGTTGTGTCCCAATAACTAGACTCCAGATGGCAGAATCTTTTATATGAGCCTAAATAATGTAGGCCATGGTGAGGAATGTGTCAATTGCACGAGAAGTCCAGCAAGGCATACCTCAATGTCAAGAATGACTTGCTGCATCTTTTAACTAGGCTCTGGGTGTTGAAGCTTGATTCTCATGAGGCAATGGTGATTTCCCTATTAAGGGGGTTATTGCTTGTTAATGCCCTTCTTTTGGCACTTCTCACGTCGATAGGAAGGAGACCGGAATTGCACGCAATATTCCAACAGTAGCCTAACCAATGTCCTGTACAGCTGCAACACGACCTCCCAACTCCTGTACTCAATACTCTGACCAATAAAGGAAAGCATACCAAACGCCGCCTTCACTATCCTATCTACCTGCGACTCCACTTTCAAGGAGCTATGAACCTGCACTCCAAGGTCTCTTTGTTCAGCAACACTCCCTAGGACCTTACCATTAAGTGTATAAGTCTTGCTAAGATTTGCTTTCCCGAAATGCAGCACCTCTTCTTTATCTGAATTTAAACTCTATCTGCCACATCTCAGCCCATTGGGCCCGTCAGTTCAAGATCCTTTTGTAATCTGAGAGAACCTTCTTCACTGTCCACTACACCTCCAATTTTGGTGTCATCTGCAAACTTACTAACTATACTGCTTATGCTCCCATCCAAGTCCTTTTATATAAATAAGTAGTGGATCCAGCACCAATCCCTGTGGCACTCCACTGGTCACAGGCCTCCACCCTGAAAAACAACCCTCCTCCATCACCCTCTGACTTCTACCTTTGAGCCAGTTCTGTATCCAAATGGCTAGTTCTCCCTGTATTCTGTGAGATCTAACCTTGCTAACCTGTCTCCCATGGGGAACCTTGTCGAACGCCTTACTGAAGTCTATATAGATCACATCTACCACTCTGCCCTCATCGATCCTCTTTGTTACTTCGTCAAAAAACTCAGTCAAGTTTGTGAGACATGATTTCCCACGCACAAAGCCATGTTGATTATCCCTAATCAGTCCTTGCCTTTCCAAATACATGTGCATCCTGTCCCTCCAGATTCCCTCCAATAACTTGCCAACCACCGAGGTCAGGCTCACCGGTCCTTACCACCCTTCTTAAACAGTGGCACCATGTTAGCCATCCTCCAGTCTTCTGGCACCTCACCTGTGACTATCGATGATACAAATATCTCAGCAAGGGGCCAAACAATCACTTCCCTAGCTTCCCACCGAGTTCTCTGGTACACCTGATTAGGTCCTGGGGATTTATCCACCTTTTTATGCATTTCAAGACCACATTTCAAGACTTCCTCCTCTGTAATATGGATATTTTTCAAGATGTCACCACCTATTTCCCTATATCCTATATCTTCTATGTCCTTTTCTGCAGTAAATACTGATTCACCGAATGAATGTCTTGAAGATGGTAGAAAATGTGTAAAGTTTACCAGGGTATGAAAACCCTTAGAGTTTGAGCCATTTGACCAGTGGAAGAATGCAATGGATATGGATTATATCCTGACCAGCAAGGAATCAAGATCTGATCTTGACGTTGTTACTGCCTTCAGAAGTAAAAGAACTAAATCTCTTGTGAGCTGGATGCCTGTTAGTTGGATAGAGATGCAGGTTTAGGCCTTGTACTTGAGAGTTCTTGGGTAAAATTTGTAAAATGTTTGTTTGATTTATTCGCTGTCAATGAGGCATGGTCAGAATTTCATAGATTTTGGAGCACTGTTTTCATGAAGAAATATATTGTGGGCTGTAAGATGTTGTATGAAAGATGAGGAACTTCAATTTGGGAATCCATGGATCTGTAATGGTGTTCAAATGGCAGGATTCCATGATGGTCAGGCTACTGGTTCAAACTGATGTTTGAAGGAGAATCTAGCTGTCTTCTGCCTTGCAGGGGCAGGGGGTTGGAGAAGTACGTGCTGCACAACGGTTACTTGCTTCAGCAGAACAGGTGGAACATTTTGTGGTGACCCAAGGAATAGGAGACACGATGGTTAAATTTTTGAAAGAGCCCATTTATTAGATGCAGGTATTAATATATTTCAAGGGTTCAAGACTGGCGGGCTGAGGATGAAAGCATTTTTTGCATATCTGATGATTGCAGAAGATAGCACCTGAAACAAGAATCATCGATGCATAAATCCAAGGAATAATGAATAAATGCTTCAGGTGAGACTCTAAGTATCATTACTTCATGCACTGCTGAAGCAGCGAGGCAGAGTCCCCCTGATGCAAATAATTCTGAGGAAAAGGATGAAAATAACAATCATTCTGAAGGACTGTGCATTTCCTGGGAGTATTCAAATAGAGGAAGCTGATCAATTTTCTTAATGTAGTTGATTTGACACACGGTTCAAATGATGTCTTGCAGTCGCTAATTTTCTGGAACTTGTGTTGAGCACTTTTGGGGTTGGAGAGATTTTTTTTTTTGAATTTTATTTTTTCCTTGATTTGCTTCAAAGCTTTTTTGTTTTGTTTCCTTTTTTTAAACGTTGTGGTTACTGGAGTGTGAGGGGGAAACTGAGCATTATGATTCTCGGTGAATCACTGAGATTCAGTGAGAATCATAATACTCAGTTTCAGCATGACCATAGACTGGTTTTTGAGATCAGCTGCTACGTTCTAGCCCTTTTGTTTGGTGTTCCTATGTACAAAGCCAAATATTGCACACAAGTAGAATAGTGAAACTTTTATTTTAATCCTAGATATTTGATATGCGAGTACTTTACTTTATCAACAGATATTTACTGAAGTAGTGCAAGGCAATGTATATCATGTGCTGTACATTTTTTTTTTAAATAAGAAAATGTATCAAGATTTTGGACATTCATAGGTATTGAGATGAGCCTTTCCGTAACTTCTGTAAGGGCAGAATCCAAAGTATACCAGAAGAGGGAGGTATGTAACATACTGTTACAATTTGGCATTGCAACAGTATTAATTAACTAACTGTAATTACAAGCCATTCTCTGATAGAGAAGCAGTTCATACTAACCTTAACTTTTAAAAGTTATTGTCAAGTGTTGAGCATGTGTTTAGAAACTTACAGGAATGGGAGCTACACAACAATTGAAGGTGACCTTGGTAGTGCTATTAAGGCCAAGGACATGAGTGGTACCAGATTCTTGCATGGAGCACTCAGTAGTATGCACATCTTTCTCCCTCTTAACCTTTTAAAGTTTTTTTTTTTATTAACTTAATTACAAATATTATTTACTGACCTCTTCTAGAGGTTTACAAAATTTGAGGGGCATGGAGCAGGTAAATAGACTCCCCTGGGCTGGGGGAGTCCAGAACGACAGGGCATAGGTCTCTTTTATATCTTTCCCCCTAAACCTAAGGAGGAACCTCCTCACACCAGAGGGTGGTACGTGTATGGAATGAGCTGCCAGAGGATGTGGTGGAGGCTGGTACAATTGCAACATTTAAGAGGCATTTGGATGGGTATATGAATAGGAAGGGTTTGGAGGGATATGGGCCGGGTGCTGGCAGGTGGGACTAGGTTGGGTTGGGATATCTGGTTAGCAGGGACAGGTTAGACCGAAGGGTCTGTTTCCATGCTGTACAATCCTATGACTCTATGCTGTCCTTGTCACACCCTCCACCTTGATCGGTGCTTGTGCACGTGCATACATACATCCGCACAGAAGGGAAGGCAAGGGCCTAGTGGTATTATCGTTAGACTATTAGAACATTAGCAGAGCTTCTGGATTGAGGACCTAGGTTCAAATCCCACTATGGCAGATGGTGGAATTTGAATTCAATAAAAGATATTTGGAATTAAGAATCTCCTGATGATCAGGAAACCATTGTCAATTGTTAGCTCACTTAATTTCAGGGAAGGAAATTTGCCATCCTCACCCAGTTTGGCCTACGTGTGACTTCAGACCTACAGCAATATGTTTGACTCCCCATTGCCCTCCGAAATAGCTTAACAAGCCACTTAATTATATCAATCGCTGCAAAGTCTCAAAGAAATGAAACTGATCAGGCCACTTGGTATCAACCTAGGCTCAAGAAAAGACAATGGCAGACACCACCCTGCAAAGTGAACCTGCAAAGTCCTCCTTACTAAGGTCTGGGAGCTATTGCAAAAATTCGGAGAGCTGTCTGTCAGACTGGTCAAGCAGCAGTCCGACCTAGACACACTCAGCGAATCATACCTTACAGGCAATATCCCAGACACCACCATCACCATCCCTGGTTACGTCCTGTTGCACTGGCAGGACAGACCCAGCAGCGGTGGTGGCACAGTGGGATACAATTGAGAGGGAATTGCCCTGGGAATCCTCAATATTGACTCTGGATCCTATGAAGTCCCATGTCTTCAGGTTAAACATGGGCAAGGAAGCTTCCTGCTGATTACCATGTGCCATCCTCTCTCGGCTGATGAATCAGTACTCCTCCATGTTGAATAACGCTGATAAGAAGCACCTAGGGCAGCAAGGGTGTAAAATAAACTTTCTGTTGCGAGATTTCAATGTCCACCAGCAAGAGTGGCTTGGTAGCAGCACTACTGATTGAGCTGGTCGGGTCCTAAAGGACATAGCTGCGAGACAGGTTCTGGTGAGGAAACCAACAAGGGGGAAAAACATACTTGACCTCATCCTTACCAAGTTGCCAACTGCAGATGTAACTGTCCACGACAGTATCAGTAAGAGTGACAACTGCACAGTCCTTGTGGAGATGAAGCCTCACCTTCACATTGAGCAAATCCCCCATTGTGTTGCGTGGTACTATCACTGTCCTAAATAGGACAGACTTTGAATAAATCTAGCAACTCAAGACTGGGCATCACTGTGGACAGCATTCTAGCAATAGTACAAAGAACTTGGGCTCCAGACTTTGCTGCTTCCCCCAGCCAAGCTGTTCCAGGACTGTTACAAAACTCGCATCTTACACGACAATATGGAAAATTGCTGAGGAATGTCCTGTACATAAAAAGCAGGCCAAATCCAACCTGGCCAATTACCACCTCATCGATCTACTGTCAACCATCAATAAAGCGATGGAAGATGTCATCAACAGTATTATCAAGCAGCACCTGCTCAGCGATGCCCCCTTTGGATTCCGCCAGGGCCACACCGCTCCTGACCTCCTTACAGCCTTGGTTCAAACATAGAAAAAAGAGCTGAATTCTATAGGTGAGATAAGAGTGACTGCCCTTGACATCAAGGCTGCTTTTGACTGGGTGTGGCATCATTGATTCCAGTTTTGCTAGGGCTCTGTGGGTATCTGAGCAAACTCTCTGCTAATTTGGAGTCATACCTGGCATATACCATATGCACGAGTAAAAGTTGATCTTATGTAGAAATCGAACCCTACTTTTATCCAAAAAAATCTGGAATCTTTCTAAACATCTTTCATGTAAAAGTCAATCCTAGTTCTTCACAGATAATAACAGATCAGTATTTGTGAGTCAGGGTATTATCCTGTATGTGAATGTTACGATGACGAAATGACATTTTTAAAAAATGTGTTTTGATATACGATTCACACCAATTTGGCGCAAACATTCAAGCCGTGTGTTTTAAAAAATTCTCAAGGTCAAGGACCAGGCTCGCAGGAAAGTAGTCTGACACAGAACAAACAGCCAAGAGGCGAGTCTGCGAGAATATAAGTGTTTTATTCCCCGCAGCGTCGCCACAACCAGGTCTCGTACTTACAACGGGTCTGGTTTATACTCACTCTACGTGTTACCGGAACTGGGAGCCGTCAGTTCTCGTAGAGCGGTTGCCAACAACCCACGCTCGGCGGTTAAACGCAACCCCGGAGCAGACTCTACCGAACTGGAGACTTTTCCAGCTGATATACTCTTTTCGAGATCTAAACATTCATGTGAACAGCAGAGCAAGGCTGAAAAACACATTCCACTCTGGTCACATACAGATAAGAAGATTCACACGGGAAGGTGTGTAATAAGATTCACACGGGACTAAGCGACACCTTCCATTTTCGGTTAGATTCACACATGTATTGGGACACAATTTTAACCCTTTCACCACATTCCACTGCTTGGCCCAATACATGTGTTACATTATGAGCACACATGTATTGGGACATAATTTTACACCACATTCCACTGCTTGGCCCAATACATGTGTTACATTATGCCCATATGTATTCTTTCTAACAAGCGCCTACGTACATGCCAAATATACAAGCAAGTCAGGACATTACAGCATGTTAAAATCACCAGGACCGCTACCAGGATCGACAAGGGTGGGAACAGGAATGTCCCCGCAGTGGAGGACATACCACTCAATATGTCCCACCAATGATGAGCTGACTCCACGTCCACTACACGGGCAGCATGTACTACCTCCTGTCCATGTATAAAGGTAGACACCGTAACCTTGGTGACATTGGTTTGATGCTTTCGTAATATCTGCTTAAGCTCCTCGGATCGGTCCAATGCTCGCTTAAACCGATCCAGGGAAATGTTCCAAGGATTCATCAGCACTTTCCACTGCACCTTGGTAAAGTGGCGAGCACTGCTATAAGTGGTCAACAAATAGGTCTGATTCTGCCAGTGCCACTGATAGACATTTGAGAGGCATCCCGAGAACGGTGCTGAGGGAAGCATAGGATGTGGATTATTGGTAGCCACACAGAGCGTGTGTGGCCCAATCTGCCACATCATGTCCCTTGGAGTTTCAACAGTCCATTCGCACAGGGCCGTTCCCTTAGTCAAGCAAGGGTCCCGATACCTGTCCATCAGTAGGCAAGTTTTCCCCTGATCAGTCTGTTCACAAGCGGACAGATCATAGGTAATATTGGTATCTGGGCTAAACCACTGTCCCCTTGTCTTCAGAAAATAATATCCAGAAGATGTAATCACTGGTAATACATAATATCGACAGACCGTAACAGTGTGGGTTACATTCATGGTAACAAAGTATCCGTTACACATAGTTGCGTTACACCATGTTCGTTCTGGATGGGTTATCATCCACAATTTCTCAGATACATTCCATAGTCCCCTCCACGCTTGTACATTGGGGGATGTTACCACACGCAAAAAGCGTTCTTTCTGTATTTGAGCATGCAACATTTGAATATGACAGGCAGTCCAATTTAACTGAGCCGTAATGTTCTCAAACAGTTCCTGAGTGGCACCCCAGACATCCAGTTCCCATTGCAGAGATCGTATCATTATTTCAGCTGTCTCTCCTTGAGTCATCATTACGGATGGCATCCACCTTCCAATAGTATGTAGTCCTTGTGAGGTGGCCTGTCCCGTGTTAGATAATTTAGTACGGGTTACCTCAGAGTCAATGGCATTCGAGATACCCATAACAGTTCCTGCGCCTCCCAGCAGGGTGTCGTACCACGCTCGTCGCCGCCTCTTGGTATGACACTCGGGTATGAGGGGCAACTGTACCCGCCAATGAACATCAGTGTGCAGTACCGCCCGGGCCATCTGTTGACAAGTTGACATAATAGGGGCCAACTGTGTTCGATGCGACCGCACGCCCCCCGTGGCACCCCTCTTCGGTGCTGGCCCGCCCCGCGTGGGGTTTAATAACGCCTCAGACGGGGCGTTCGTCGAGGGCAGTACCATTATTAACCACATGAATCGATGACGATTCCGAATATCGGTGGCATTGCGCAGCCACAGATCTTCCCCCCGAGCTGTGACGCTCCAATGAGTCCCCGTTGTCCCGCATGTCTGGGTGCGTCGGTCCCACAAACACGTCTTGACTTGGGCATTTACCACCAGGGTGCAATTAGGCGGTATGAACGATATGTCATATTTTTCCCCATCCCGGCGCATGTAGCACTGTGCAACGTGTACAATTGACAGTCGCTGGTGAGAGTCAGAACAACGCACTGCTGACCGGGTTCACATGTAAAATTGTCCTGCGTCCGTCGCTGGCTACTGGCCTCCCACCGCACCTCATAGCGGGCGACCGGTACCCGCGTCCAGGCCGTGATACCGATGCCCTGGAGTGGCCATCCGATCGCGAACATCGCCAATAGGAGTCGCAATCCCCATGACCACCCCATGTTCAAGGCGGAGGGCCAGCCTGCGGGTGCATAGCAATTACAACATTATTTAGGTCTCACGTAAGTAGCACTGGTTCGCCGGGACGTTTGCCCAGGTCGGGTCCCCGGGGTACATAATGGTGACCAGACTGTCCTTCCCCTGTGCTATGATTTCGGCCGGCCTGGGGGGGCCGGTCGTCTGGCGCACCCATACCTTGGCCCCCTTAGTGTCAGTAGACCCAAATCCCCCCGTCCCACGCTCAGTAACCGTAACGGGAGCTCCCGTCTCTTCCACCGTTGTAAGGTTACATGGCTTAATGACCAATTGCGCTATTCTGTCCCCCTTCTGTATCACGTAAGGTTCAGCAGTGATGTTGACCAGGACCACCCCCAACTCCCCTTGGTAGTCCGCGTCAATTACGCCTGCCATCACATCAATCCCCTTTAGTGACAGTCCCGACCGCGGGAGGATATGCCCATAGGTTCCAGGGGGACAAATCAATCCTAATCCGGTCTTAATCACCGTAGGTTTCTGTTGGATCAAAGTCTGGGCAGTTAGTGCTCGTAGGTCCAGTCCAGCCGAAGCCGGCGTGGCCCTTACGGGAATATCAGCTTCCTCAGCGAATTTCCACATTTTAATAGGCTGAGTCTTTGGGGTATCACATACTCGTATCATCCTATTCAAGGGTGTTACCCCATTTCCTAATGGGCGGTTATTAATTTGTTTCACCACCCGAATTAGTTGCTTCTTCCAACCTGTTAAGTCATTGCAACCTCCTGCTTTTTGTAGTGAGGACTTCAGAAGCCCATTCATTTGTTCTATAAGTCCCGCAGCTTGTGGGTGATAGGGTACATGATAAACCCATTCCACGTGGTTATCGTGACACCACTGCTTTACCGCCCTTCCTGTGAAATGGGAGCCATTGTCACTCTGGACCTGTATGGGCAATCCATAAAATTGTTCAATCAAATCTAAACATCGCAAGGTAGCCTGTTGATTGTTGTGACGACAGGGATGGGCTACCAAAACCCCAGACATAGTGTCCACAGCTGTACATATGTGGTTACATCCTTGTGAGGAGGGTAAGGGACCCACAAAGTCCATTTGCCAGCTCTGTCCCGGACCATCCCCCCGATGGATATGTCCCATCATGTGTTGGGGCACTCCCTGCCGCTGATGTTGACACTGCTCACACTGGTTTACTGCAGTCTTAACATCATCTACCATAAGATCTATTCCTCGGTCTCGAGCCCATTGCAAGGTTCCTTGCACTCCCCAGTGCCCAGCCTTAAGGTGTGCCCATCTAGCTAGGTCCACTGAGGTGCCCCTTTGCACAATCATGGTTCGGACGATACCATCCACATATCGGTTATGTAGAGCTTCCACATCATTTCGAGATGTATGGGCATCTACGTGGGTGATGTATATGACCAGGTATTGAGCTTTCTCCCATATATCTTCCCATAACTGTTTACCCCATACTTCCCTATTCTGGATCATCCACTGATTGGCCTGCCAAGTTGGCATCCATTGTGTCATGCCGTTAACCACTGACCACGAGTCAGAGAACAAACAAACTCCCATGACCCCTGCTTGCATGACTACCATATGCACTGCTTTTAATTCTGCCCACTGACTACTTTTTCCCTCCCCTAATTCTTCTAGGGTAGTGCCTTGTTTTGGGTTAAAGGCGGCAGCTTTCCATCTACGCTGTCCCGCTTTCCATTGGGCTGACCCATCTACGAACCAAGCCGTGGCTTGTTCATCCGGGGTCAGTTCATCATACCGTTTTCCCATCTTAACGGGTGATTCCTTGTATTCAATCACCTCAAACCGTTTTTCCCCTTCCTCAGGGGCCTCCGCCACTTGCTCATGTAGGACTGACACTCCTTTCTGTCCAGTCCGCACTCTCTCCGACACATACCATTTCCATTTAATGATGCTGCTCTCTTGGGCAGTTCCTATTCGGTGGGTAGTGGGGTCACTAAGTACCCACGGAAGAATAGGGATAGCTGTTCTCATGATCACTTCATGTCCAATGGTCAGGGCTTCGGTTTCCACCAAGCCCCAGTAGCATGCTAATAACTGTTTCTCAAAGGGGGTATACCGTTCCCCTGCCGGGGGTAATTTTCGGGACCAAAATCCCAATGGCTTACGGGTTCTTCCCTGTTTTTGCCATAAGCTCCAATTGGCATAATCCCCCTGTGCTGAGACTTGCAGTTCTACAGGTCCTGACTGTATCTTTCCCAAGGATACAGCTTGCTGTATCGCTTGCTTGGCCATTTCAAATGCAGCTTGATGGACCTCCGTCCATTCGAACGCTGCCTTTTTCCTCGTAACTCGATACAAAGGTTTTAAAATTTGTCCTAAATGGGGAATATGCTGTCTCCAGAATCCGAATAACCCAATAAATTGCTGCACGTCCTTCTGGGTGTGAGGGACGGCAAAGACCTGAATCTTATTTTTAGCTTTCGCAGTGATTTCCCTTTCCCCCTTGTTCCACACGATTCCTAAGAATTTTACCGTTTGTGAGGGACCCTGGATTTTGGCTGGGTTGATCTCCCACCCATATCCTCGCATATGTTGAACCAGTTGGTCCAGCAATTCCTGAACCTGCTTCTGACTTGTCCCCTGTATCATCATATCGTCAATATAGTGCGAGATCATCACTTCGTCAGGCACTTTAAAGGCAGCCAAGTGTTCTGCAACTATCCGGTGGCAGATAGTAGGGCTATGCAGATATCCTTGGGGCAATCGCGTGAACGTGAATTGTCTACCCTCCCAAGTGAATGCGAACTGTTCCTGCCTATCTTCGGGAATAGGAATTGTGAAGAAGGCATTAGCCAAATCAATTACTCCGTACCACACCCCTGGATGATGTTGGATTCGTCCTATAATAGTGACGGCATCCGGGACCGCTGCCGTCAAGGCCGGAGTGTGACGGTTTAGTTGCCGATAATCTACCGTCATCCGCCATGACCCATCGGCTTTATGTACGGGCCATAAGGGGTTATTCCACGCCGTGGTGCATGTCCTAAGCACTCCCGCTTCCAAATAATCCTTAATTGTGGCGGATATTTCTTTATGTCCGCCGGGAATCCTATACTGTCTAAGACTTATTACGCGATCGGCGATCGGGATGGGGAAGGGGTCCATTTTAACCTTTCCCACTAACACCGTCCTACAGCGCAAAGCCATTTTCGTGATTCCAAATTCAAACTTCCCTTGTTGGAGGTGAAGTGTTAAACCGGCCAGAATGTCCATTCCCAGGATCCATTCTCTAACCGGTGTAATGATAATTGAATAAGTTTTAATGGGCATTGTACCTATCTTTAGGGGCAATTGTACTGTTTTTCCTTCAATCAGATTACCTCCCAGCCCAACCAGCGTGACTGGGGTTCCTTTAAACTTATGGGGCGTCCCATAGATTAAGGTGGCCTCCGCCCCTGTGTCCACTAGAGCCATAACGGTTTGGACGGATTTGCGCCAATAGATAGTCAATGATACATGAGGTCGAATGTCGTCTGCTGACCATTGGCTCGTTCGTGGGCAAACCCTTGGGGCTTGGCCCGATTCCTATTGTTCCTCCCATTCATCTTCCCCAGACAGCACTGGGTAAAGACGTTTGCCTCGCCCTTCTTTGTTCTTGCCTTTCTTACTAGGTTTCCGGCCACGCCTATCCACTTTATAACACTCTCGGAGGGGAGGCCGTACCTCCTCCTCCTCCTCGTCCTCCGAGGATTCCCACCGCTGGGAAGTGGAAGTTCTACCCCTTCGAGGCTCATTAACAACCGGACCCCGTGTCTGACATTTTTGTGTTAGTAATTCCACTAGGTCTTCCATAGTGGGTCGGGACTCCGTCTCTACCCGGGACACCTTCAGTCCCTTTCGTCTGCATAAGTCTTTTAATTCCGGTGTAGGTAGGCCATCAATCTCCGATGCTGGGACCTGCGCCCGTATCAAAGCTTGCCACAAAGCACGCCGTGAGGGGCCTTGGTTACTTCCTTGATTAGGGTTTACTTTTCCCCCTGCCCGAGCCTCAGGTCGACGCCCCTCCGTGCCCCCCTGAGAAGCACGGGTTGTGGGTCCCCAATCCCCCAAACCACCCATCTCCCTCATCATACTACGGGCATCTCCTAGGGTTTCTCCCCGTCCACTCAACATTATGGTTAATAACAGTGGTTTATAATGGGGGGGGGCAGTCTTCACTAGGTGGTCTCTAGTCTGTCTACTAACATTTGTGTTATCTACCTCGTCCAGCACTCCCAGCAACAGGGCATCCCGCACACACAAACGGGTTAGCCTCTGAACCCCTTCCTTAATTGTTGTCCAAGTTCCTTCCAAGGGGGGCCAATCGGACGGGAAGGGATACTGTTCGGCCACTGCCCTGGCATACATCCCAAATAAGGTCCCCATACTGCGATCTATTACCATATCCTTGGCTTGTCTGCGGTACCCCAGGTCTATGGCAGCATCCT
The DNA here is from genome assembly GCF_037043375.1 of Chiloscyllium plagiosum. Lineage (NCBI taxonomy): Eukaryota > Metazoa > Chordata > Chondrichthyes > Orectolobiformes > Hemiscylliidae > Chiloscyllium > Chiloscyllium plagiosum. Next base: position 24,456,400 of record NW_028270191.1, on the reverse strand, counting down.
TTGCTAATCCACCAAACTTGGGAGCATCCTGATAGTCTACCTGCACTTGTTGCCCCCCTTCCTCGAGGAGCCGAATTAGCCATAGCTCTAACGGCTCCCCAGGATTACGTCGGGTTTTCTGGGTGATAAACAGCACCTCATCGGTAGTGAAGTCTTCCGTTAATTCAGAGAATTCTGCAGGAGGCTGAGCCCGCGGTAATTCATGCATAATTGCCTCCCCTTGTTCATTCCGTATAGGGTTTCCTTCCTCATCTAACATTACCTCCCGTTGCACTGGGAGACGTCTCTGAACCTGCTTTCTCCTAACCACTGGTTTAGCTTGGAGTACGGGTGGGTCCTCTTCGTACTGATCATCTGAATCTCCCCAAATGTTCCCATCCCAATGATCGATATCCCACCGATCCCCGTTATTTAACTGGGCTACAAACGCCCGTACTTGTACTGGGTCCGGGGTTCGAGGGACCTTCCTTTTCTCTTTCCGTTTCTTAGCAGACAGATACATAATAGTTCGTCCTGCTAGTTCAGTTAATGCTGTCAATTCAGCTTTTAACTTCATAATTTCCTGCCTCAACATAGAGGCATCTCCCGAACTGAGTCCCTGCTCATGTTTCAGGAGGGCTAATTCTGCTTCAGCTTTTTGGCGCTTGTCTGACTGTTGTCTACAAGCCGCCGCACAGGCCCACATCCTCCGCTGTACCCCAGGCAAGGGGTTCTTCGGCAGGACTGGGATCCTCTCAAGGGTGGACAGCAGCGACCCTGGGGTTCCTACGCCCTCGGCCTCCCAGTTCTCCGGTCGCCCCCCACCATTTCTCAAACAAACTGCCACGCCATGCCACGGTCCATGCCATCCCGGGACGGTCGGGACCTCCACAGTTTGTTCCTCTGGTTTCTTAGCCTTTTTCCAAAACATTGTTCTGTATCAAAATCTTTCCTCAATTGCGATTGATCCTGCCGACTACGCCAAAATGTTTTAAAAAATTCTCAAGGTCAAGGACCAGGCTCGCAGGAAAGTAGTCTGACACAGAACAAACAGCCAAGAGGCGAGTCTGCGAGAATATAAGTGTTTTATTCCCCGCAGCGTCGCCACAACCAGGTCTCGTACTTACAACGGGTCTGGTTTATACTCACTCTACGTGTTACCGGAACTGGGAGCCGTCAGTTCTCGTAGAGCGGTTGCCAACAACCCACGCTCGGCGGTTAAACGCAACCCCGGAGCAGACTCTACCGAACTGGAGACTTTTCCAGCTGATATACTCTTTTCGAGATCTAAACATTCATGTGAACAGCAGAGCAAGGCTGAAAAACACATTCCATTCTGGTCACATACAGATAAGAAGATTCACACGGGAAGGTGTGTAATAAGATTCACACGGGACTAAGCGACACCTTCCGTTTTCGGTTAGATTCACACATGTATTGGGACACAATTTTAACCCTTTCACCACACCGTGTCAGGTCAGAGTCAGGTGATAACCTCCCTTTTGTGTGCTGGTCAGCTGAGCTCAGTTCACGTGTAGCACTCATGGAATACAGTCATATACCTAGTTGAGGTTTGAAATTTCTTCATTTTAAGAAATGTCCTCCAGAGAAAACCAAAATAATATAGAGCAGCCTTTTAAACTGAAAGTTATTGAAGTTGCTGAGAAGACAATTGGTGTGTAATGGCAGGCAAATTTTGTTTCAGAGAAACTTGAGACCGGAGAAAGGTATCGAACTTTCGTTTTGGCATTGTCTGAACTTGGTAACACCAACAGAGGTAAACCTAGCATGTGGCCACAATTGGAGAAAAATATTGCCAAGTGGGTGCTTGAAAATCATCAAAACGTTGTGAAGCCATCTGAATGCAAAAGCGAATCAAAGAAGGATGAAACGTTGGATTTTTAATCGAGGTTGAAAAGTGTGGCGCTGGAAAAGCACAGCTGGTCAGGCAGCATCTGAGGAGCAGGAGAGTCAACATTTTGGGCATAGGCCCTCCATCAGGAATGGGGTGGGGATAGCAGGGAAAGGGCACAGAGATAAATGGGAAGGTAGCTGGGAAGGTGATGGTGAGAGGATGGAAGGGAGGGTGGAGTGGATATGTAGGAGGGTTGGGTCTTGGATGAAGTGGGGGGATAGGAAGTAAGGAAACTGGTGAAATCAACGTCTATGCCATATGGTTGGAGGGTCCCAAGGCGGAAGATTAGGCATTCTTCCTCCAGGCGTCAGGTGATTTGGATTTGGCGGTGGAGGCGGCCCAGAACTTGCATGGCCTTGGCGGAGGGGGAGTTAAAGTGGTCGGCCACAGAGTAGTGGGATTGTTTGGTGTGTGTGTGTCCCACAGATGTTCCCTGAAACGCTCTGCGAGTTGGCGTCCTGCCTCCCCAGTGTAGAGGAGACCACAGCAAGAGCAACAGACACAATAGGTGAGGTGTTTGAATGTGAAAGGACCTGGTGTGCTTTTCCAGTGCCCCACTTTTCGACTCTGATCTCCAGCATCTGCAGTCCTCACTTTCTCCATATTGCGTTTTCAGGCCAGTGCTGGGTGGTGCACAAGGTTCATGAGAAGGCATGACTTAGTACTTTTGGCAGAGAGCAAAGATTACCCAAAAGCTGCTTGCTGAACTAGAAGCCACTGTGGGGCGGCACGGTGGCTTAGTTGGTTAGTAGATTAGATTCCCTACAGTGTGGAACCAGGCCCCTATGCCCAACGGGACCACACCGACCCTCCAAAGAGTAACCCACCCAAACCCTTTTTCTCTCTGACTAATGCACCTCATTGGCAATTTAAGCATGGCCAATTCACCTAACCTGCGCAGCTTTGGATTGTGGGAGGAAACCGAAGCACCCGGGAAAACCCACACAGACACTGGGAGAATGTGCAAACTCCACACAGACAGTCGCCTGAGGTTGGAATCGAACCTAGGACCCTGGTGCTGTGAGGCAGCAGTGCTAATCACTGAGCCACCATGCCGTCCCAGTACTGTAGTCTCACAGCACCCGTGACCCGGGTTCGATTCCAGCCTTGGGTGACTGTCTCTGTGTGGAGGTTGCACTTTCTCCTTGTGTCTGTGTGGATTTCCATCGGGTGCTCCGGTTTCCTCCCACAGGTTAGGTGGATTAGCTGTACTAAATTGCCCACAGTGTTCAGGGATGTATAAGTTAGGTGCATTAGTCAGGGAAATGGGTCTGGGTGGGATGCTCTTCGGGGGGGGGGGGGGTCTGTGTGGACTTGTTAGGCTGAATGACATGATTCTACACTGTAGGGATTGTATATAATAAACTATTACTGTTTCACCAGTTTGTAATCAGAAATTGGCAGAAGGAATGCTTCTGTATTCAGTATTTTGGACTGTAGCATGAATTTCAGCCCCTCTAAAGTCGTAGTATCCATGTTGTAGTCAACCCCATAAATTTAACCTCAAAAAAAGCCTAAAAAAATTTGACATTTACACAAGTATACAGGCTGGTTGTGGTTGTTGGAGGTCAGTCATCTCAGCTCCAGGACACCTTTGCAGGACTCCCTCAGGGTAGTATCCTAGGCCCAACCACCTTCAGCTGCTTCATCAATGATCTTCCCTCCATCATAAGGTCAGAAGTGGGGATGTCCAATCAATGTTCAGCACCATTCATGACACCTCAGAAGCAGTCCATGCTCAAATGCAACAAGATCTGGGCAATATCCAGGCTTGAGCTGACAAGTGGCAAGTAACATTCATGCCACAAGTGCCAGGCAATGGCCATCTCCAATAGGAGGCAATCTAATCACCACCCCTTGTCATTCAATGGTGTTACCATCACTGAATTCCTGTTGTCAGAATCCTGGGGGTTACCATTGACCAGAAACTGAACTGGACTCTCCACATAAATACAGTGGCTGCAAGAGCTGGTCGGAGGCTAGGAATACTGCAGCAAGTAACTCACCTCCTGACTCTCCAAAGCCTGTCCACCATCTGCAAGGCTGGCGGGGGATGGCATACTCCCACTTGCCTGACTGAATGTTGTTGGAGCTGGATCCAAAGCTTGATACCATCCAGGATAAAGCAGCCCCCGATTGATTGGCGCCACATCCACAAATATCCGCTCCCTCCACCACCGACACTCAGCAGCAGTGTGTACTATTAACAACATGCACTGCAGAAATATACCCAAGATCCTTTGACAGTACTTTCCAAACTTCCATCTAGAAGGACAAGGGTAGCAGATATGTGGGAACAGCACCACCCGCAAGTTCCCTTCCAAGCCACTCACCATCCTGACTGGGAAATGTATCACTGTTCCTTCAGTGTAGCTGGGTCAAACCCCTGGAGCTTCCCTCCCCAAAAGCATTGAGAGTCCATCTACAGCAGGTGGACTACAGCAGTTGAAGAAGGCAGCTCGCCACCATCTTCTCCAGGGCAACTAGGAACAGACAATAAATGCTGGCCCTGCCAGTGACGCCCACATCCCTGGAATAAAGGAAAAAAGTGCACACATTCTCTCTCGTGACAACTTCTGCTGGGCTGTGTTTCCTTCAGCATCTGCCACCCTTTTATATCTGGCCCATGTGCCTAACAGTGATTAGACAAGCAGCTATTTGATATGTGGAGGATATGAAAACACTGTGTCGATTTTTGTTTAATTCCCCATGCTGAGATCTGAAACTGATATCCTCCAGCTGAGCAGTTTCCTAGCTGTACAGCTCAGCACCATAGAATGGTAAATATATTCCTTTTTTTTAATTCACTCTCCTGTCTCCTCTCTTCCCCCACATCCCTCCAGATCAAAACAATTTAGGCACAATGGGAGATGGCAATTATTTTCAAAAATTGAACTAATGGAGGTTATATTTAAGAGCAAGGTATTCTGATTTTAACCTGTCATGTGAAAGGTCTCTTTTGACATGACTATCTAATTAAAGTTCAATTTTTCTTTTGGCTTTTAATCCTCTAAATTGTGAACAAATTTGTTAGAGTGTGAAAAGAACCAGTGTGTTTTTTTTTTCCTCTTGTTCCTGTAAATATTATTTTATATTCTTTGCTTTTGTATTGTAACTAAAGGGGATTTGTTACTCCTGTGGCATACTACATCATCCATGGGATACAAAAAGGTATGGATTTTGGGTTTGGAAGAATTTTTCTCTGCTTATGGAACCCGCAACAATCACTCACTGGGAAGAATCCATATTATGTACTACTCTTCTCGAGTCATCAAGAGGTCTGGGTCAAATACTGATCAGGCCAGCGAGAAGTCTTTATCCTGTTAATGGTGTGTAGTTATAGTTATTGTGACACATTGAATTGTAATGGCTGCTGCACCAGGGAAAAACAAGTAATGCATTGGCCACTTTTTCTTGGTGTGCTAGAAAATGTTCCCATTCAGAAACTCAGTGGCAAATGGTGTTTTGAATTAATCCTCCATTAGGACAGTAGCGTTGCCACTAATATAAATTCCAGCAACCAAAGAATTAGACTTTTTTTCACTCGGAGGGAAAGAAAACCCAATTTACATACTCTTTGGCCACATCATTTGTGATGTGATGTATTTTGGTGGACCAAATATTTTTCAGGCTGAAATGTTCAGCTGTTTTTATTGTAAACGGATATAGTAATACTTATGGGAGCACTCCAACTCTCAATCTTCATTTCTTCTGCGTTTTAAGTTTTACACGCTGGTTGACAAGCGAGCTGAAATCTGACAAGTTTTGAAACAGCTGGTGCTCTGAGATAAAAGCCAAATGTAATGAGACAATTATCTAGAAAAATGCTGTCCATCAAACCATTACTTCTCAACCATTTTCAATTTCCCAAGGTTCTTTTTTTTTTGTTTTTAAACTCAGTAACAAACTTCCTTTTGTAAAAAGAAATGACTTTTATTTGACTGCGGTAAAGTTTTCCTGATGGGTCGGTGGTTAAAGTCAATGTTGCCTTGTCATACAGGCAAAACAATCCCTAAAGACTGTTCCCAATCTGTTCTGCCTTCCTTTTTGATTTGGCTGGCACAGCAGGACAATTACTCTAATTGTCCTCTGTATACTTGGACCAAGGGCAATAAAGTCACCAAAGGCTTCACTTCTGATGCCATCTCATGACTAGCACCATAGATGTGCGGAATTGGATGTTGGAGGGCAACTACACATCTGGGCAGCATCCATTGTGCAGATTTCCAATTGAAAAACAGTTAGTTGGATGAGGTACTGGAGAGTGGTGGCACCTGTGAAACCCTACTCCAATGAGATATGGCGTCTTTAGGAAAGCTTGGCTGCAGAAATAGCAGATTAATTGGATGTACATCTTCTCCAGTTCGCTGTACAAGATTTGGAAAGGGAAGGAAGAATATAAAGCAATCACTATCACCAGGCAAGAGGTGCTGGAAAAGCTGTTTGATCAAAAGGCTGACAAATCCCCATACCCTAATGGCTGGTTATAATCTTCGAAAATACCTTAGATTCTGGAGGGTCTCGGGTCGTGTTTCTGCACCTGTGTGCCCAATGCACCACCTTGCATTGGTGTTCCTACGACATGCAGCCTTTGCACGATGTACATTTTGTCTGATCAGGTGGAAAAAGTAACAGTACATTTTAAAAGATAAACAAGAATTCAAAACTACAATTTCTCTGGAATAATATCCTCCTTGGGAATGTTCTGAATGTTATGTTGATATTTTTACTGTTTTGGGAGAAATTGAATGTGGGTCTTGTTAGTTTTGGTACCCAGTCAGTGTTAATTCCCTCACTGCCAGGAGATTTAAAAATTTCAATTAGTCTTCTGTGTAAAGAAAGTAGCAATCCTAGTGGCAGTATCTTGTCCAAATTATGACTTTCTTGAGTCTGGGTCCAGCCAGTCAGTGTTAGCAAACAGAATGTGAGAGACCAAGTCCATGTCCATTCAGTTTTCTTTTCATGATTTTGGTGGGTTTTTTTGTGTCCATAACAAACTGCTTCCGTATGCCACCTTGTGAAAAATATATTGATCTTTGAGGGGGAGCAGCATCGATTCACAAGAATTATGAAGGCATTGAGGAAAAAAATGCATTAATTTGGTTTGTGTTCTCTTGGGTATGCAGTGAGGGACAATCTGGATTGAGGTGTTTTAAAAGGTTTGATCAGGGAGATGCAGAGAAACTATTTCTTGTGGGGAAATCAAGGACAAGAGAACAGAATCTTAAAATTAGAGCTAGACTGTTGCTGAAAAGAGGCATGTTGCATATGTTAAAACACTTGCAGATTTTTCATTACTTTTATTCTTTTTATCAATTTAGATTTGGAGCAATGAACTGGTGAGCTGAAAATGACTTTACTTTGGGAAACAACTTGTGGTAAAAAGAAAAAAACAGACCAAACAAGCTTTTGTTTGTTTGAGAGGCCAGGCCTGGAGGTTCATTGCAGGCTGATCCTTGATTTTAAAAGGGCTCCAATTGATACAGTGAGACTAGGAAGAGTATTGTGTTTAAACAGATTGCAGAAGTTGGTCAGTACCTGGGAATTGGTTCCGGCAAGCCTGGAAAAGACCCGATGTTTGAGCAGATGATCAATGTTGACTGAGGCCTTGGGAGGAGATGGCCAGTTTTTTTTTGTTGAACTGTGTTTTCTGAGGAGAAGAGTTTGACTGCTGGTGACCCAGCATGAAGATTTGAAAGCTCCCTGCCTAACCTCCCTCAACAGCTTTTGGAAGCCCAAGGAGTAGAAAGCTGAGTCCGAAGCAATAATACCTTTGATCTGAGTGAACTGAAAAGGTGATCCTGATCGACATCTCCAGAAAAGCAACCAAGGAGTCCACATCAATGCCTTTGAAACAATGTGTCGTGCAATCCATTTAAATAATATGGCCAATTTTGTTATTATTTATCCTTATTAACTGTTTCTGTCCTTTTGTGTGAATGGGGGCTGAAAACAATTGTCTGTATATTAAAACTGAAACATTAGATTACCTTGTTGTTTAGTTGTTTTCTCTGCAATTGTTATTGTATTTTTAATAAATTAAGCGTTTTTTTTTTTAAAGATACAAAACCAGTGTTTGGAATTAATTCTTCACAAAGTCTGGGATTGATTTATTCAAAAGTCTGTTTAGGAGCCATTGGAGTAACTAATTCTACTGAATTGTGAATGCAGAGGTAGAAAGGCTGGTTTTGGTTTGGCTGTCTGTCTCTGTGTTGTAACACTGATTACATTCAGCAATATTTGACTTCTGTGCTATCAAGCATTTTTTAGTTTGAGCTTGACCTACTGCTTAACTTAAAGCAAGGCCATCAAGTGAATGTTTTGCTCTAACAAGTCAAGCAACATACAAACAACTCGAAATGAAGTGCCAGTGTCAGACATACTTAATAGTACCTTCGCCAGTCTCACACCTAAGAAAGTATCAATCGACTGACTGGATCTTGTCCTAATTATGTTTTTTTTAAATCAGTCCAGCCAGTGAAGTTGGCAACCAGTGTGTGAGATCAAGTCCACATCCATCTCGTTGCTGGTTTCAGATCACTAGATATCAACCACAAGCTTGGCAGATTTAATCTTTTTCTCTCCCCTCCCATTCCCGGAGCTTGGATATATTGCGGAAAATTACTGCAACCCTTTCTGATCTGCTGGCTGACATGGGCTGCTGTACAGATGTGAAACGTGAGCTGAGAGCTTCTTGTCGTTTAGCTTCAAACAGTGTTCGCCAATTGAACCTCTGGTGGAACGCGTCACCTTACAATATATTGGAGCAAGCAGGATTGAAAATGGTGAATACGGTTAGCTGTTACTGCAGATGAAAAAGTAGCGAGGCTGAAGAGGGTAAAGTGAAGGAAGGAGGAATTTAGATAGAAAGCAGGTTTACTGGGAATGTACAATGCATAAAAAAAATTCCAAACTCTCCATTCTCTGAGTGCTGATGTATATTCAATTTATACAAGCCATGTTTCAATACGATATAAATGTGTGTCTAACAAAGTAACTGAAGCATCTCCAATGATAATGGATTGTTTGTGCTGCAAATATAATCCCTTCAGTTCTTCTGCCTCATGAAATTATTGTGCTGGCCAAAACTTCCATGGAAGCTTCGAATGATATGGCAAAACGTAAAATGATCATCAATCTCCCATACTTTTGCAGGGTGTGAAGAGAGAGAGAGGGGACTAGGTTGTGATGGCAATTTAATTTTCTTAACATCTTAAAAATTAATGCTCAATTTGCATCCTGTGGGAGATCAACTGAGGAAAAGGGGGCCACCTCTAGCTGATGCTCAGTAGTGTATAGGTAAGCATGCATTTGTAATTACCCATTTGAGAAAGCAATGATGAACACTTTTTTTTTAAAAAAAAACTTGAAATGGGATCCTTGCAAGAATTCATCTTGGCTACCTAAGGTATCCAAGAAAGTAACAAATCTCTGCAAAATTTAGTATGTACACAATGCAGTGATTTACATTTATTTTGTCGTGCAAATGTTGAACATACACTCTTATTAAGGCTCCTTGTCCTAAAAGATATTTGCTGCCAAACAATCATTGAGATCTAACCCTGATGGCTAATCTTGGATTGTGTTCTCCCACGTTGATGCTAATGGAGTTTGATGTCCATGAAAAGGCACATTGCCTGTGGAACCCATGGAAACAAAATATTACGTCGGCATGTATGGTGGGAGCCTGCTTTGTACGGATGGAAATTTTGGTAAGAGGGTTGTTCAGTTCTCCCTTTTACATGCCGACCCTCTGCTGCAACCTGGTTGATATGTTAACTGTATGTAAATTGTGGAAATTAACTGCCGATTCACTCGAGCCCCAATAAGTAGACGCATGCCAAGATAGCTATTAACTGGTCCAGGTTGTGGATAGTAGAGGGTGCATTCGACTGGACTGCCTGCCTCTCCTCCACAGTTGTCTGTACCTGGGTGTCCCTAGAGAGGGAGCACCTAGTTGTATGCTAAAGGCTTTTGGCAGTTAGGGGGAGCTGAAGTGCATTATCAGCCCTAAGAATGCCATTTTAATTTGAGTATTTACATTTCGCTTAAAGCTTTGGCATTAGTCAGGTTATTATTGTATCCCCTCAACAAAACCTAGTGTTTCTCCGTAATAGACAAAATCAGGGTGAAATGGATTTGGATCGGACTTGGGGCCTCCATTAAGTTTTGGATGGGTCTGGAACGAGAGGGCATAGGTTTGGGGTGAAAGGGGAAAAATTTAAAAGGGACCTAACAGGCAGCTTTTTTCACGCAAAGGGTGGTGTGTGTGTATGGAATCAACTGCCAGAGGAACAACAAACAAAGGAAATTTCAGCCCAGGAACTGGCCCTTTGGCCCTCCAAGCCTGCACCGATTCCGATCCTCTTTTTAAACCTATCGCCTATTTTCTGTGAGGCTGGTACAATGACAACATTTAAAAGGCATCTGGATGGGTAAATGAATAGGAAGGGTTTGGAGGGATATGGGCCGGGTGCTGGCAAATGGGACTAGATTGAGTTAGGATAGCTGGTCAGCATGGACAAGTTGGACCGAAGGGCTGTTTCCGTTCTGTACAGCTGTATGACGAAGTGTGAAACATGAATATTATAGTCATGAATACTGTAACTGAATGTGGTCATGTGGTAATCAATTAAATGTTGCATAATGTTTTTTTTAGTTGATCAGCTGTAATGCGGTTTGACGATTGCTCTGTATGGGCAGCTCTTGCAAAGAATTCACTCCAGGTGGTTGGAGGGTCTGGTCCTTTGGATTTCTCTCTGAGACTAATTAATATGTTGCTTTCTGTGTTGTGTGATGGCCATTCTGCTCTGAAAGATTCTACGATTTAATACACATTTTTTGTACTTGCTGGCAGGAAGACTTTCATCAAAGCTGAGATCAGAAAATGTGAGACCACTGAGATATCATGCAAGACTCTCAAACGTCAAATAATGCTGATCTTGATTAATGTTAGTCTTGCCTAGCACACACCCTGCTCGGTGTAACCTCTCTGCCTCTGGCCTAGCTTTGCTTTTTCACCCTATGACCTGTATGTCCTAGCTTACTGTGATCTACCTGTCCTGCTCATGAACAAAGCTGTCCACTCTACTCAGGTACATGTGACAATAAGTCAAATCAATCAATCGGGCCACCCAAGATCAAATTTAATTTGTGAGGTTAAATGCGTTATAAAAGGCAGCCCAAAAGGAATGGAAAAGGCCTGGTAAGGTAATAGGTTATTATGGTATGACCATGCTTACCAAACATGGCAATCAAACGTAGTGTTCATTCCTCACCATAAATCAGAATAGAATGTAAAATCTTGGATTCTGAGTAGCTGATAGAAGTAAATGAGACACATGTGCTCGTGTTTTATTATCAAAAGATGGAAGCGTGCAAAAGGCTTTAACAGTGCTGACAACAAGCCTTATGTTTGGAAAGCTGATTTCAGGATTGTAGTATGTTGCAAGACATTCATATTCTGTGATATGACTTTATAGAACATAGAAGAATACAGCGCAGTACAGGCCCTTTGGCCCTCGATGTTGCGCCGATCCAAGCCCATCTAACCTATACTAACCCACTATCCTCCATATACCTATCCAATGCCCGCTTAAATGCCCATAAAGAGGGAGAGTCCACCACTGCTACTGGCAGGGCATTCCATGAACTTACGACTGGCTGAGTGAAGAACCTACCCCTAACTTCAGTCCTATATCTACCCCCCCTTAATTTAAAGCTATGCCCCCTTGTAATACCCGACTCCATACGCAGGAAAAGGTTCACACTGTCAACCCTATCTAACCCCCAATCATCTTGTACACCTCAATCAAGTCACCCCTAAACCTTCTTTTCTCTAATGAAAACAGCCCCAAGTGTCTCAGTCTTTCCTCATACGATCTTCCTTCCATACCAGGCAACATCCTGGTAAACCTCCTCTGCACCCGTTCCAGTGCCTCCACATCCTTCCTATAGTATGGCGACCAAAACTGCACACAATATTCCAAATGCGGCCGCACCAGAGTCTTATACAACTGCATCATGACCTCAGGACTCCGGAACTCAATTCCTCTACCAATAAAAGCCAGTACGCCATATGCCTTCCTCACCGCACTATTTACCTGGGTGGCAACTTTCAGAGATCTGTGTACATGGACACCAAGATCCCTCTGCTCATCCACACTACCAAGTATCCGACCATTAGCCCAGTACCCCATCTTTTTGTTATTCTTCCCAAAGTGAATCACCTCACACTTAGCTACATTGAATTCCATTTGCCACCTTTCTGCCCAGCTCTGCAGCTTCTCTATATCCTGCTGTAACCTGCCACATCCTTCCTCACTGTCAACAACTCCTCCGACTTTCGTATCATCCGCAAACTTGCTCACCCAACCTTCTAACCCCTCTTCCAGGTCATTTATAAAAATGACAAACAGCAATGGTCCCAAAACAGATCCTTGCGGAACACCGCTAGTGACGGCACTCCATGAAGAAACTTTGCTATCAACTACTACCCTCTGTCTTCTTCCATCCAGCCAATTCCTAATCCAAACCTCCAACTCACCCTCAATACCATATCTCCGTATTTTCTGCAGTAGCCTACCATGGGGAACCTTATCAAACGCCTTACTAAAATCCATATATACCACATCTACCGCTTTCCCCTCATCAACCTCCTTCGTCACCTTTTCAAAGAATTCAATAAGGTTTGTGAGGCACGACCTGTCCTTCACAAAACCATGCTGACTATCCTTGATCACATTATTCCTATCCAGATGTGCATAAATCCTATCCCTTACAATTCTCTAAGACTTTGCCCACAACAGAAGTGAGACTCACCGGCCTATAGTTACTAGGGTTATCCCTACTCCCCTTTTTGAACAAGGGAACCACATTTGCTATCCTCCAGTCTTCTGGCACTACTCCTGTAGACAAAGAGGACATAAAAATCAAGGCCAATGGCTCTGCAATCTCCTCCCTTGCTTCCCAGAGAATCCTAGGATAAATGCCATCAGGCCCAGGGGACTTATCTATTTTCACCTTTTCCAGGATTTCCAACACCTCTTCTCTGCATACCTCAAAGCCATCCATTCTACTTATTTGTGACTCAGTATTCACATCGACGACAATGCCCTGTTCCTGAGTAAATACTGAAGAAAAGTATTCATTCAGTGTCTCCCCAATCTCTTCCGCCTCCACACGCAACTTCCCACTACTATCCTTGACTGGACCTATTCCTACCCTAGTCATTCTTTTATTCCTAACATACCTATAGAAAGCCTTAGGGTTTTCCCTAATCCTACCGACTAAGGACCTTTCATGTCCCCTCCTTGCTGCTCTTAGCTCTCTCTTCAGGTCCTTCCTGGCTACCCTATAACTCTCAATCGCCCCAATTGAACCTTCACGTCTCATCTTGAGATAGGCCGCCCTCTTCCATTTAACAAGGGATTCCAATTCCTTATTAAACCATGGCTCCCTCGCATGACCCTTTCCTCCCTGCCTGACAGGTACATAATTATCAAGGACACTCAATAGTTGCTCCTTGAACAAGCTCCACATATCATTTACACTCTAGCCTTGGAGTCTACTTTTCCAAGCCACACATCCTAAGTCATGCCTCACCGCATCATAATTTCCCTGACCCCAGCTATAACTCTTGCCCTGTAGTACACACTTATCCCTCTCCATCATGAGAGTAAAAATCACCGAATTATGGTCACTATCCCCAAAGTGCTCACCTACCTCTAATTCTAACACCTGGCCTGGTTCGTTACCCACTTTGTCGGCAGACCTCTAGTATAAAAACTCCTGGCATACGCAGGGCGATAAACAGATAAGTGTGCCATGGTTTTCGAAGTGTTTGTGTTTGCAGATACCAGTTTGATGTAAAGTCCAGTCTCAATTTTTTTTTTGCTTTTGTTGCAGTAAAGAAGCCAACTATCTAATGACTTGCAATGTAGCAGTTGGCACGAAAGAATGATCTATCAGAGAATTTGAATTAAGAGTGTGTGTGTTTGGGATATCCAAATGAAGGAGCTTCAAGCCAGTCAGATAGCCTGGTGTGCTTTCCAGAGTAAAGTCTAGGCCTCGAGGCAACCAATAATCCAATAAAGGGACAGATGATGCCTGTAGCTAGGATTAGTAATATGGGAGTTCTGCATGTATTCCCTGGTGGCTGAAGAAGCCTTCACTTGCACTGATTTTTAGCTTCACTGAGCTGTCAATTTATTTTCATACTGAAATTAAGGGATAGCAAATGCTGTACCTGAGGTGACTTCATCCAGCTATTAAGGTTATCCTGCAAATGTACTTACTTTGGCACTACATATGTATGTGGAACCCACAACTTAAACCAGCAAAATTATAGATTGCTTCAGGCTACTTAATTGGGACATTTTACAGAATAATTAATGAATAACTAGAAGGAAGTTGAAAAATGGATAACAGAATTCTTTATCAGGTACTGGCAAGCTGTGCAAGCAGCATTGTGCAAAGCTACATGGAAAAATACTACTTGTTTTGTCTCTGACCCCATTTTAAAATCTATGCCACCTGCAGCATATCAGCATGGTTGAACAGTGTGGATGGCTATTTGGCATATAATAAAATAAACCTGCTGTGAGCTGATCAGTGCCGCTTCTTGAAGGCGAACAAAATGGTCAGGTAATAAAGATGAGCACGCTGAAGTAACCAGAAAGCTTGACCAATCGCGTCAGAATTGGGATCCTTGGGGTACCATGCCCTAATCTACAGTGGATACATTTATTGGGCAAACTTGACTTCTATAGAGTTTGCCAGGGAACAGATTTTACTCTAAATTTAAAGCAGCTCATCCTTTTCTATGTGGGGGGGAAATGCCAATGGAGGAAAAGGAAACTGCATCATAATATATTCTGTATGGAGCAACCAAGGTTAAAAGTGGGTTGAGGAAACTCTAAGATGAGCCATCTCAGGTTTGCTTTCTTCAGAAAAGGATCGTGCAGAACAACAGGGATATTGCAAGAAAACTGAGTTCCAATAGCAGGAACTTCTTGGAAATGTATGCAAATTTAATTTCTGATATTAAATATGACTTTAAGGGAATAAAACCAAGAACAGTGGATGCTGGAAATCTGAAACAAACATAAAATGCTGGAGAACCTCAGCAGGTTTGTCAGCAACTGTGGAGAGAACGCAGTTAACTTTTTGAGTCTGGTGACTCCTCTTCCGAACTGATAGTAGCTAGGACAAGGTGGGAAATATGCTGAAGTAAGGATGGAGGGGAGAGGTGTGAGCGGATAGGCAGAGATGCAACCCTGAGAGAGAGAGTGTGAGAATAACAGGCAGACAAACGGTTGGCTGATCGCATGCCAGCGAGAAGGGCAGCAACAACATTGAAGATTTTAAGAAAAACATTTTGATTTTGACCAACTCCATTGCTAAGTTTGGAGAAGTTGGGACCCAGGTTCGATTCCAGCCTCGGGCGACTGTCTGTGTGGAGTTTCCACATTCTTCCCGTGTCTGCGCGGGTTTCTTCCGGGTGCTCCGGTTTCCGCCCACAGTCCAAATATGTGCAGGTTAGGTGAATTGGCCAAGCTAAATTGCCCATAGTGTTAGGTGCATTAGTCAGAGGGAAATGGGTCTGGGTGGGTTACTCTTCGGAGGGTCAGTGTGGACTTGTTGGGCCGAAGAGCCTGTTTCCATACTGTAGGGAATCTAATCTAATCTAATCAGAAGGAAAAGCTGATAATGGGGACTTTAAGGGAGTTTGCCCTTCAATTTATAAGACAAATTAGTTCAACACGTGATGTAAGATGATGGTATCACCAAGTAGGGAAAGCTGTCTTGGAAGACTTTGTAGCTCTTAGCTCGTAACACAAACCTGATTCTTCCAATGGTGTTTGTGAATGATGGTTAGTTTCCTGGTTGTGTTCCGAGGATTTTCAGAGTCTAAAAAGGTGACGCAGATAACTTAAGATGATCCCAACTTCTCCAAACTTAGCAATGGAGTTGGTCAAAATCAAAATGTTTTTCTTAAAATCTTCAATGTTGTTCACAGGCTGTGGCTGCAGCAATGACCCTGATATTAAACTCACTGACAGACGTGGTGCAGCTGTCTTCATCCACCTGTGGATCCAATGCAGTTAAGCAAGCTTCCATGGAGGAACTCAACAGACATGCCCACAATAATTGCAAAGGTCAAGCAGCTGAAAGCAAAGGTTAGCTCCTTCTCACAAGATATTTATATGTTTCTAAGGCACGGTAAAAGATGACTCAACGACATTGTGGAGTGACTCCCCACATATGGTGAGCAGCTCTGAACTGGAAGCCGCACCAGATGGCCCAGTAACTGATATGGCAATTGTCATCACCCAGTCAGCTTTCTAGAACGTACCTGAGAGAGATGCTAGGCATACTCCATCATCTTAAGAGTCAGGTTTGCTTGCAATGTCTATCACCACTGCAGAAGCTCTGAATCTAGAAATAAAATTGCTTGTAAGATGTTGATTTGAGGAAACGCTCAGTATTTTTAACATTCTCCTTTTGGGATGGGGGAAAGAAAGGAGAGGTATAGGGGGAGGTGGGGTGAACTCCTAGGAATTAAATCTGCATTCAAAAAAAACTAGTTAATTGTCAGTGTAGTAACTGCATTATTTTATGCCAGAGGAAAGTTACATATTTTAATAAAAATAAAGACTTGCATTTATGTAATGCTTTTCTCAACCATTTGATGTCCCAAAGTATTTTGCAGTCAGTGAAGTACTCACGGAGTGTAGTGACTGTTGTAATGTAGAAAACGCAGCACCCAATCTGGGCACAGCAAGCTCCCATAAACAGGAGTGGCACAGTGGCTCATTGGTTAGCACTGCAGCCTCGGGCAACTGCCTGTGTGGAGTTTGCACATTCTCCTCGTGTCTGTGTGGGTTTCTTCCGGTTGCTCTTGTTTCCTCCCACAGTCCAAAGACGTGCAGGTCAGGTGAATTGGCCATGCTAAATTGCCCATAGTATTAGGTGTATTAGTCAGAGGGAAATGGGTCTGGGTGGGTTACTCGTCGGAGGGTCGGTGTGGACTTGTTGGGCCAAAAGGCCTGTTTCCACACTGTAGCTAATCTAAGCAGCACAACAGTAACCCAGGTAATCTATTTTTGTCGTGGTGCTTGGGAGAGAAATTTTGGCCAGAACATCAAAGAGAAAAATCCCTGTTCTACATCAAAATAATGCCTTAGTTGAATGTCTCATCTCATTTGAAATACCGCACTCCTGTGGGTTTTTCACTTTGAGTTTTGTGTTCAATTCCTGGACCAGGTCCCAAACCTTGTGAATCAGAACCAAGAACGTGACCAACTGAGCCACAACTGACACTGTGTTGTAGATATGAGGAGAGAGCTGAACTTTTCAGAAACTGGATATTTTTGCAACTCCACTGATAGACTGGTTTTACCAATTGAGCTATGTCTTAGTTACCAAGAAGTTGTCTTGGATTCAATTTGCCATCTGCATTGGGATGAGTCAACATTGTTAAGAGTAGGGCCACTATGGTTGGCCTCTGCTGGAGAAGGGAATGTTAGTCTGAATACCTCTTTCTGCTGCCTCAGTAAATGATGCGAGTAGATATGCATACGGAGATTGAGAATGATCTGAAGTATAGTTGATTAGAAGGCATCAAAGAGACCTGGAAGCAGACTCCAACAGAAGTGTATATTTGCAGGAAAGGAGTATGATCCGGAATTCACAAATGTATAGGGATGTATCACTTAGACCATATCGGAACAGAAGTAGGCCATTCAGTCCATCGAGTCTGCTCTGCCATTTCGTGGGAACATGGCTGATCTGATCATCCTCAACTCCACTTTCCTTCCTTTTCCCCATAACCCTTAAATCCCGTACTGATTTAAAATCTGTCTATCCTAGCCTTGAATACCTTAATGACCCAGCCTCTACAGCCCTCTGTGGTAAAGAATTCCACAGATTCACTCCCCTCTGAGAGAAGAAATTCCTCCTCATCTCTGTCCCCTTATATGTGTCCCCTTATTTTGGGATGATGCCCTCTGGTTCTAGACTCTCCCACAAGGGGAAACAACTTCTCCCCATCTCCCCTGTCAAGCTCCCTCAGAATCTTATGACTTTAAATGAGGTTTTCTCTCATTCTTCTAAGCTCCAGTGAGTACAACCTCTCCTCGTAAAAAAGTCCATCCATACCTGGTCTAAGATTCTTGTTTAGATTCTTTACCTCCACAACCCAACACCTCCCTCTGCCTCCTACTTCTCCATGAAGATGGTACCTACTGCTGGATTACAACTCCATCACTGGGGAGCATCAGCAGCCCTCTTGTACATTACTCAAGTGGTCATTCTTCACATATGATTCACTGACTCAATGATTCAATTCAACCCTGGGAACCTGAGCATTGAGCCTGATATGGTCCTCACCTTGCCCCTTCACATACATTATCCAGGATGCGTCCCACAAAAAAATGGTGTTCAATAGCAGGGAAAATAGCTGAGCAGCAGTTGCCAAATAGCCCACACAACCTCCAAACAGCTGACCCCTCCAGAACTGCTTTAATGTTAAAGCTGCTTCACATGTTCAAGTTTGAGTTCCTTGCGTAGAAAACTGTGCAGTTGTCCTGTGTTGGTTAGTTTTGTGAACGACAAACCCTTATTTTAGATCAGTCATATGTTTCTTTGGACCAGGCTGTAATTTTTACCAAAAGCTGATTTTGTAAGGTTCAAGAAATTATTGTTTGATTTGCAACCAAATAAGTAAGAAAATGGAGTGTTATCTTCACCAGAAGTTCTGAAGTGGGGATGTTCATTGATGGTTGCATAGTCTTCGTTCTATCCCCAGAAGCAGTCTGAGCCTGCAAGTAGCAAGACTGAGGCAACATTCAAGCTTGGGCTGATAAAAGGCACCTAACAGTTGTGCTAGGAAAGTGCCAGATAGTGACTACTTCCAACAGGAGTGTCTATGTTTCAATGGGATAACCATCGTTGAATTCCCACCATTGACATGTTAATGTTACCGTGGACCAGGTACGTAATCAAACGAGCGACATGAATATTGTGACTACAAAAGCAGCTCAGAGCCTGGGTATTGTGCAGCAAGTAATTAATTTCCTGACTCTCCAAAGCATGTCTGCCATCTACAAAGCACAAATCATGAATGTGAAGGAAAACTCCCCACTTGTCGAGATGAGTGCAGCTTTAATAACACTCAAGCTGGGTACCATTTAAGGATAAAGTGGCCTGCTTCAGTGGCAAGCCATGTATTCATTTCCTCCATCGCTAGTGCATAGCGGCTGCAGTGTATGTCATCTATAAGATGCACCATAGACATTGTTAAGACCAGCATCTTCCAAACGCTCAACCACGACGTTCTAGAAGGACAAGGGCAGCAGATACGTGGTGGTGGTATGTGGCTCAGTGGTTAGCACTGTTGCCTCACAGCGCCAGGGACCTGAGTTTGATTTCACCCTTGCATCACTGTCTGTGGAATTTGTGCATTCTCCCTGTGTCTGCATGGGTTTCCTCTGGGCACTCCGGTTGCCTCCCACAATCCAAAGGTTAGGTAGATTGGCCATGCTAAATTGCACATAGTGTCCAGGGATATACAAAAGTTAAGTGGATTAGCCATGGGAAATGCAGGGTTACAGGGATAGGATAAGGATCTGGGTCTGGGTGGGATGCTTTTCGGAGGGTCAGTGTGGACTTGATGGGCTGAATGGCCTGCTTCCACACTGTTGGGCTCTCTATGATTCTGTGATCACCCCTTGAAAGTTCCCCTCCAAGCCACACACCATCCTGACTTGGAAATATATCACTCCTTCACTATTGCCAGGTTAAAATCCTGGAGCACCCTCCTAAATGGCACTGTGGGTTGCTCTGCAGCAGTTCAAGATGGCAGCTTGCCACCACCTTTTTCAACAGCAATGAGGGATGGGCAATGAATGCTGGCCCAGCCAGTGACGCCCATATCCCATGAATGAATTTCAAAAGACAACTCACCAAGGCTTACTTAACAAAACCTTTGAAACAGAGCATAGAACAGTACAGCACAGTACAGGCCTTTTGCCCTTGACGTTGTGCTGACCTTTTATCCTACTCTAAGATCAGATTAACCTACATACTCTTCATTTTACTATCATTCATGTGCCTACAAGAGTCGCTTAAATGTCCCAAATGGATCTGACTCTTCTACCACTGCTGGCAGTGCATTCCATGCACCTACCACTGTCTGTGTAAAGAACGTACCTCTGATATCTCCCCTAAACCTTCCTCCAATCACCTTAAAATTATGCCCCATCGTGATAGACATTTCCGCCCTGGGAAAAATTCTCTGGTTATGTCCTCTGTCTCTGCCTCTTGACATCTTGTACACCTCTATCAAGTCACCTCGTCCTTCTTCGATCCAATGAGAAAAGCCCTAGCTCCCTTGTCCTCTCTTCATAAGATAGGCCCTCCAGTCCAGGCAGCATCCTGGTAAATCTTCTCTGCACCCTCTCTAAAGCTTCCACATCCTTCGTATTATGAGGCGCCCAGAACTGAACACAATATTCCAAATGTGGTTTAACCAGGGCTCTATCAAGCTGCAGCATAACCTCGCGGCTGTTAAACTCAATCCTCCTGCTCATGAAAGTCAACACACCATATGCCTTCTTAACAATCCTATCAACTTGGGTGGCAGCTTTGAGGGATCCATGGACATGGAGCCCAAGATCCCTCTGTTCCTCCACACTGCCAAGAATCCTGTCTTTAACCCTGTATTCTGCATTCAAATTCGATGTTCCAAAGTGAATGACTTCACACTTTTCCAGGGTGAACTCCATCTGCCACTTATCAGCCCAGTTCTGCATCCTGTCAATGTCCTGTTGCAACCTACAACAGCTCTCCACACTATCCACAACGCCACCAACCTTCATGTCATTGATAAACTTACTAACCCACCCTTCCACTTTCTCATCCAAGTCATTTATAAAAATTACAAAGAGCAGGCTGAATAGTTTCCATCTACCACCACCCTCTGTCTTCTATGGGCCAGCCAATTCTGTATCCAGACAGTCAGATTTCCCTGGATCCCATGCCTCCTTACTTTCTGAATGAGCCTACCATGGGGAACCTTATCAAACGCCTTACTAAAATCCATGTACACCACATCAGCCGCTCTACCTTCATCAATGTGTTTTGTCACATCCTCAAATTCAATAAGGGGTTTGTGAAATGATCAACCTCTACTGGCTAGAAGGATAAGGGCAATAGATGTGTGGGAACACTCCAGTTGCAAGTTTATTTCCAAATCATATACCATCCTGGCTTGCAGATTTATCATCATTCCTTGTTTGCTACTGGGACAAAATCTTGGAGTTCCATGCTTAACACGATTGTAGGTGGACCCACATTGCATTGACAAAGTAGTTCAAGAAGGTAGCTCACCAACGCCTCTTGGACAGTTAGGGATGGGCAATAAATGCTGTCCTTGCAATCAATGCCCACATTCCAGAAATAAACGCATGTAAAATAAAAGAATTTAAAGGCTTGTAAATCCCAAATTTAATGTGTCTTGCAAAGAACTATGGTGGTGGTTTCTGACTTATGAATTTCCTACGATGCAAGGGGCAGGCAATGGTATTGGCACTAGACTAGTAATCCAGAGACCCAGATCATGTTCTCAGTAGCAGGGTTCAAATCCTGCTACAGCGGCTGGTGGAATGTTAATTTAATAAAAATCTGGAATTAAAATGTTGAATGGTGACTATAGAACCATTGTCCATGTCTTAAAGACCCACAGAGTCATTGAGATGTACAGCACGGAAACAGACCCTTCAGGCCAACTCGTCTAAGCTGACCAGGCATCCTAACCTAATCTAGTCCCGTTTGCCAGCACTTGGTCCATATCCCTCTAAACCCTTCCTATGCATATACCCATCAGATGCCTTTTAAAAGTTATAATTGTACCAGCCTCCACCACTTCCTCTAGCAGCTCATTTCATACACGCCCCACCTTCTGCATGCAAAAGTTGCCCCTTAGGTCCCTTTTAAAGCTTTCTCCTCTCACCTTAAACCGATGCCCTCTAGTTCTGGACTTCCCCACCCCAGGGAAAAGACCTTGTCTACTTTTCCTATCCTTGCTCCTCATGATTTTATAAACCTCTATAAGGTCACCTCTCAGCCTTCAACACTCCAGCGAAAACAGCCCCAGCCTATCCAGCCTCTCCCTATAGCTCAAATCCTCCAACCCTGGCAAATATTCTTTTAAATCTGGTTCACTCATGCCCTTAATGATGGTGGTTTTCCTTCTCCATGGTCTAGTCTATGTGTGACTTCAGACTGCCTCTGAAATGGCCTTTCAGGTTTATCAACTGCTAGAAACCAAATGGACTACCTGGCATTGACTACGGTATCCGAAAGCACAATGGAAGACACAGCACTTTTGAACCTACAGAGTCCTCTTTGCCAACATCTGGCGGCCAGTGCTCTAGATGGGAGAGCTGTATCACAGATTATTCAAGCTACATCTTGACGTAGTCATACTTACCTTAAACACAATATCCCAGATAACACCATTACCATCCCTGTCCCACCTGCAGGACAGACCCAGCAATGGTGAGGCTAAGTAGCGTACAGATGGAAGGGAGTTGTGCGAAGAGACTTCAACATCATCTGTGGACCCCATGACATCTAATGGCATCAGGCGAAAGTGAGGATTGCAGATGCTGGAGATTAGAGTCAAGATTGTGATGCTGGAAAAACACAGCAGGTCAGACAGCATCCAAAGGGCAGGAGAATCGACGTTTCGGGCAAAAACCCTTCATCAGGAAGGGCCTTCACCTGAAACGTCGATTCTCCTGCCCCTCGGGAGCTGCTTGACCTGCTGTGCTTTTCCAGCACCACACTCACATCTCATGGCATCAGGTCAAACATGGGCAAGGAAACCTCTTGCTGATTTCCACGGAGCACTCCCCTCGGCTGATGAAGCCATGCTCTTCCGTGATGAACAGTATTTTGTGGCAAGGACATGGGATGTATTCCGAGTAGGGGGCTTCAGTGTCCATCACCAAAAGTGGCTTGGCTGCACCACTATTGACTGAGATGGTTAGGTCCTAAAGGAGAGAGCTGCTAGTCTGTGTCTGTGGTAGGTGGTGAGGGAATCAACGAGGGAAGAAAAACATAGTTGACTTTATGCTCAACAGTCTGTCTGCTGCAAATGAATCTTTCCAAGGCAGCACTGCCCTTGTAGAGAATTCCACATTGAGAATACCCTCCATTACGTTGTGTGGTAGGACAAATCTAACATTAATCATTCCTGCCTCATCAGTCTGTTCTCGATCATCAGTAAAATGATGGAAGTATCATCAAACATTCTGTCAAGCAGCAAATGCTGAGCAATAATCTACTCACCATTGCTCAATGTGGAGTTCCACTAGGGTCACTCAGCTCCTGATCCCATTACACCCTTGGCTCAAACATGGACAAAAGAGCTGAATTCCAGAGGTGACGAGACAGTAACAGGCCTTGACATCAAGGCTGCATTTGACCGAGTGTGACATCAAGAAGCCTGAGCAAAACTGGAATCAGTGGGAACTGGGCGTGGGGAAGGGGGGAGTTCCATGTTGGATGGAGTCAATATCTGGCATAAAGGGAGATAGTTGTGGTTGTTAGTGGTCAGTCATTTCTTCTCCAGGACATCTTTGCAGGAGTTCCTCAGGGTAGTGTCTTAGACTCCATCATCATCTTCATCTATTTCATAAATGACCTTGCCTCTATCATAAGGTCAGAAGTGAAGACGTTCATCAGTGATTGATCGAACAATGTTCAGCACCAGTCACGACTCCTCAGATACTGAAGCAGTCCATGTTCAAACGCAGCAAGCTCTGGACAATATCTAGGCTTGGGCTGACAGTTCATTCCTGAAGAATGAACTGTCATTCCTGAAGAAGGGCCTGTGCCCGAAACGTCGAATCTCCTGTTCCCTGGATGCTGCCTGACCTGCTGTGCTGTTCCAGCAATAAAGTTTCAACTTTGGGCTGACAGTGACAAGTAACATGAATGCCACACAAGTGCCAGATGATGGACGTCTCAAACAAGGGAGAATTTAACCATTATCCCTTGGCATTCAGTGGCATCACCATCACTGAATTCCCTGCGATCAACATCCTTGGGAATACCATTGACCAGAAACGGAACATTGGCTACAAGAACAGATGAGAGACTAGGAATCCTGCAGTGGGTAACCCACCTCCTGACTCCCCAGACTCTGTCCACCATCTACAAGGCGCAAGTCAGGAATGTGATGGAATACTCCCCACTTGCCTGGATGAGTGCAGTTCCAACAACACTCGAGAAGCTTGACACCATCCAGAACAAAGCAGCCTGTTTGATTGGCCCCACATCCACAAGCATCTATTCCCCCCACCATTGTTGCTCAGTAGCAGCAGTGTGTACTGTTTACAGGATGCACTGCAGAAATTCACCAAACCTCTTTTAGACAACATCTTCCAAACCCACAAACTACCATCCAGAAGGACAAGCACAAGAGCAACAGATACTCTACCACCTGAAGTTCCTCTTCCAAGCGACTTACCATTCAGATTTGGAAAAATATCATGATTCCTTTCGTGTCACTGGGTCAAAATCCAGGAATTTCCTCCCTAATGCCATTGTGTGTCCACCTAAACCAAATGGGCTGCAGCGGTTGAAGATAACAGTTCACTGTCAACTTATCAAAGGCAGCTAGAAATGGGCAATCAATGCTGACCTAGCCAGCCTTGCCCACGTCCCATGAATGAATAAAGAAAAAAAGGTCCCAAGTCGTACTAGTGATGCGACAGCAGATGGAGCAATGAATAGTTGAGTGTATCGCACATTGCTACCATTTTTTCTGGGCCCTGGGCTTTATCCAGGTTATATTAAATTCCCCAACTACTTTCTAAATATCTCTATCAGGTTCCATTTTTTTTCTCCAAAAATAATATACTTTAGTCCTAAATGTATGAACATATGTTACAGTTCAAAGGCATCGTTACATAAAGTGTAAAACATATCAGTTTCTTTCCATACATTGTGGCACTCTGAGGTATCTCACAACTTACAAATACTAGTTCTATTTGCAATATTCATTTCATGTCAGACATACGGCCCTAGGGGTTTTACAGTTTCCAGCCCTGATCATGTTTCAATTCATAGCATATACAATGCTGCCACATGGAACAATCAAATGTTCACAAAGTTATTACAGCATTGGTTTAACTGCTGCACCTAACACTTCGACTGACCATTAGCTTTAAATTCACCTTTTCTGGTCCTGTATCTTCCCACATTCCTCGGCACCTTTTGGAAGATTGACCTTAATAGT
This sequence comes from Chiloscyllium plagiosum, assembly GCF_037043375.1. Classification (NCBI taxonomy): domain Eukaryota; kingdom Metazoa; phylum Chordata; class Chondrichthyes; order Orectolobiformes; family Hemiscylliidae; genus Chiloscyllium; species Chiloscyllium plagiosum. The sequence goes on along the minus strand of NW_028270191.1, from coordinate 24,431,195 downwards.
TGATGTTATGATTTCTATCCAGAGTACCTGATCCCCTCAGATTTATATGATTTTAAGGAATTATAAACAAAAGATGGATTATGTGCCTTGTGCAGTCTTCATTATTTAAATGATAATGAATCTTCCACACCACATGATCTTCCCCAATTGTCCCTGCAGGCCCTAAGAGGTATGGTTATGCCAGGGGTGGGGTGCGGGATTATTGTTTTGTGGATAGTTTTATTTTATATTTGTGGCAGATTGAATTGGTGCAGCAGCCCTAATCCCAGGTTTTATAAGGTTTTATAAGAAACAGGCATAGGAGATCATGGTGGCACTCCAGTTTGCGGAGTCATGCTTTAAGCACATGATTTCCCTATGTGAGTGTCTACAGTGAGTGGACGCGAAATAAGTGAAGATGACCCCTGCCAGTCATATAATCTATCTTTGTAATGATAAAAGGCAATTCATTGTAGAGCATGAGTCTAAATTACAGTAATGCTTCAGTTACTTTTTCAGTAACTGAGCACGATTGCTATAATTCATTTATAATTGATGGAATAATGGATGAACACAAGATTTCAACTCACAGCGCAGATGAGATCATGAGAACTTTTGCCAACTTTTTTTTTGCTTTTTACTTCTCTGTACTAAAGGCAATGGCCTGTACTTGGGTGTGATTTAACAGTCCGTAGCATGTAGCCTTTCTTCACATGAGTACATGTAGAAAGATACTGAAATGTGAAAGATGCTGCACCTGAGTCCAATCCTATTCTAGCTCAATCTGCTCACATGCAAACTTTCCAACAATGGGGACTGAATAACCTGGTTACTGTTTGGATTACCTCACCTCAGAGCATAGAGGCTTATTGTAGCACCCTGACTGCTGTTTTCCCAGAAATCCCAGACGCGGCACAAATTGTCGGTGGAGTTGGAATTTTCTTTGCTAAGTGGAGAAGCTCTCTCTCTGTTATGCTAGAAAGTTGCCTTAACCCCCTTGGTAATGCCAAACTGGGCAGGGCTAGATAATCCCATGAAAATCCATCTTTCAGGTAGTCAGTGAGCAGAACTGATAGCTGTTGTAGAGAAGTTCATGATGAAACTTACCTCCCTTTCAAATGGGAGGGTAATGTGAGCCTAAAAAGGATTTTACTTTCAGAATTACTTATTTGTATCCAAAAAAATCAGCAGTGCAAGCACCATAGCAACGTTTATAGACTCGAAGGGTTATCGAGACAATGACGCATCTTACACTTAGCATTCAGTGTACCTGTTTTCATTCAGGGAGGCAATGGTGTAGTGGCAATGTCACTGGGCTAGGCACCTTGGAGTGCAGGTTCATAGCTCCTTGAAAGTGGAGTTGCAGGTAGATAGGATAGTGAAGAAGGCATTTAGTGTACTTTCCTTTATTGGTCAGTGTATTGAGTACAGGATTTGGGAGGTCATGTTGCGGCTGTACAGGACATTGGTTAGGCCACTGTTGGAATATTGCATGCAATTCTGGTCTCCTTCCTATCGGAAAGATGTTGTGAAACTTGAAAGGGTTTAGAAAAGATTCACGAGGATGTTGCCAGGGTTGGAGGATTTGAGCTATAGGGAGAGGCTGAAAAGGCTGGGGCTGTTTTCCCTGGAGCGTCAGAGGCTGAGGGGTGACCTTATAGACGTTTACAAAATCATGAGGGGCATGGATAGGGTTAATAGACAAGGTCTTTTCCCTGGGGTGGGGGAGTCCAGAACTAGAGGGCATAGGTTTAGGGTGAGAGGGGAAAGATGTAAAAGATACCTAAGGAGCAAGTTTTTCATGCAGAGGGTGGTATGTGTCTGGAATGAGCTGCCAGAGAATGTGGTGGAGGCTGGTACAATGGCAACATTTAAAAGGCATTTGGATGGGTATATGAATAGGAAGGGTTTGGAGCGCTATGGGGCGGGTGCTGGCAGATTGGGTTGGGATATCTGGTCGGCATGGACGAGTTGGATCGAAGGGTCTGTTTCCATGCTGAACATCTTTATGACTCTGTGACTGTATGACCTGCAGGCCAAGGCTAAAGGTATGGGTTCAACTCCCATCATGGCATCTGGTGCAATTCAATTAATACATGTGGAATGTGAAGTTATTTGTGATCACAGCAATTAAAATGCATTTTGTTCACTAATATGTTAATGTTTTATCAGAGGAAATATGCTGTCTTTACCCCTGTCTATCTTAGATGTGACTCCAGACCCAGAGCAATGTTGCTGGCTCTTGAAAGGCCTTTTTTAAAAAATTCATTTTGTTTTGATGTAGGCATCGCTGGCTGGGCCAGCACGTTTTGCCCGTCCCTACTGGTGAACTGCCTTCTTAAACCACTGTAGTCCACCAGCTGTGGGTTGACCCACAATGCCAATAGGGAGGGAATTCCAGGACTTTGACCCAGTGACAGTGAAGGAACAGCAATATATTTCCAAGTCAGGATGGTGAGTGGCTTGGAGGGGAATTTGAATGGTTGGTGTTCCCATGTATCTGCTGCCCTTGGCCTTCTAGTTGGAAGTGGTTGTGGGTTTGGAAGGTGCTGTCTGAGGATCGATGGTGATTTCTGCAGTGCATCTTGTAAATGGTGCAGTCTGTGTCAGTGATGGAAAGAGTGGATGCTTGTAGATGTGGTGCCAATCAAGTGGGGGTGCTTTGTCCTGGCTGGTGTCAAGCTTCTCGAGTGTTGTTGGAGCTGCACCCATCCAGGCAAGTGGGGAGTATTCCATCACATTCCTGACTTGTGCCTTGTAGATGGTGGACAGGCTGTGGGGAGTCAGGAGGGGAGTTACTCATCAGAGTATTCCTCGCCTCTGACCTGCTCTGTGTTTATGTGACAAGTCTAGTTAAGTTTCTGGTCAATGGTAAACCCCAGGATGTTAATAGTAGGGGATTCAGTGATGTTAGCACCATTGAATGTGAAGGGGCGATGGTTAGATTGTCTCTTATTAGTGATGGTCATTGCCTGGCAATTGTGTAGCATGAATGTTACTTGTCACTTATCAGTCCAAGCCTGGATATTGTCCAGATCTTGTTGCATTTGGACATGGATTACTTCAGTGTCTGAAGAGTTGCAAAATGGTGCTGAACATTGTGTAATCATCAGTAAGCCTCCCAACTTCTGACCTTAAGATGGAGGGAAGTCATTGATGAAACAGTTGAAGATGGTTGGGCCCAGGACATTATCCTCAGGAACTCCTGCAGAGAAGACCTCGAGCTGGAGATGACTCACCGCCAACAATTATGGCCATCTTCTTGTGTCCAGGTATGACTCCAACTCTTCAATGGCCAATTAGTCACTTAGTGTAATTGGGAGTGGATAGCAAGAGCTGGCCTTGCCAGTGATGTCCATAACCCACTTAAAAAAAAACATGACCATGGGAACTGAATGTTTCCAAGTTTATGCTATTATTGGAAGTGATTAAATAATGAATGGGTAAGAATTAAATCTTGAATTACTTGATTATCCTTACTTCCTGCAACAGCCCCATTAAATGTCTCTGAGGCATGGTTCCCAGAAAAGAAAGTCATACTCTAAATGAAAGTAGTAGTTAACCAAGGCTGCAGAAGAACTGAAGCATCATCCCTTTTCTATTCTAGCTCCCTCAGATTCCATGGACTGTTTTGTGATCACTTTTTGCACTTGTGCTTTCTAGTGATTTGTATATTTATGACATTTAAATCCCTGTGCTTCTCCACAGCTTTGAGGCTCTCCATTATTAAGAAAATCTTCCAATTTGACTTTCTCAGATCCAAGGTGGATTATCTCACATTGAATTACAGCTTTCTGAGTTTTGCCCACTCATTTAGTCTGACTGTGTCCCTTTTGTAATTTTTTTGCTCCGGTCAGCACAATTTACCATGTTTGCTAACTTTTATCATCTGCCAACTTGGATACAGAACTCTCCATTCTTTTAGGCAAGTTATCAATACATATTCTGAAAAGCTGAGACCTCTGTACAGACATCTAGGGAGTGCCACTGCTAATCAGGTTGAATCATTTCTCTGGTCTCCTACTTCCCCAACTAAGTACCAACACTTGTCACAATGTTATCTGCAGTTCTGTGTGCTTGCATTTTATGGTAATTTTTTGAGAAGAGCCTTGTCCAGTACCTTCTGGAAGTCCATCTCGGCAGCATTCATTTGTCCTTTAGGGAAGGAAATCTGTCATTGTTTTACCCGGTCTAGCCTACATGCAACTCCAGATCCACAGCAATGTGGTGACTCTCAACCGCCCTCTGGGCAATTAGGGATGGGCATTAAATACTGGCCGAGCCAGCAACGTCCATCTCCTACGAATGAATTAATTCACTGTTGCCTGTCCATCATGCTAGTGATCCTATCAAACAAAGTTAAAAATCACACAACACCAGGTTATAGTCCAACAGGTTTATTTGGAAGCACTAGGTTTCCAGGCGTTTATAGGGTGAATTTGTATTTGCAGAATTATATTTTATTTTGCTCAAACATTGCATACATCCATGTAAGATTCTGTTAGTCCGACTTCAGAAATAGAACCAGTCTGACTCAGCATTGGGACACAAACAGATTTTAACCTCACACCTTTACTGCATTGTCTGAGCTGAGATGGTACCTATTGTTAGAAAAGCTGAAACTATCTTGAGGATGTAACTTAAAAGGAGATCTGGGATTTACATATTAAAGGACCAAAGCTAGCATATCCCATTCTAAAAGATTTAAGACTTAATCTAAATTTGTTTAAAATATCATTCCAGCTCCATGACACTGTAACCCTTTTGCTATAAATTCTGTGTCATATGGTCCTGTGCCACAACCACCTGATGAACAGGCAGCGCCTTGAAAGCTAGCGCTTCCAAATAAACCTGTTGGACTATAACATGGTGTTGTGTGATTTTTAACTTTGTCCACCCCAGTCCATCCTGACTGGCAAATTAAAACCAACGAGATTAGTTCGCCATACTTGCCCTTCAGAAATCCAGGTCATATTGTAGCAGTCACTCTTTTTTTGTATGAATGTCCATTTCTGTCCGTGTTGTTGAGGTTTGTGTTTATTTTGGCAGATATGTGAAGGTGGGTCTGTCACAAGGCACCAAAATCAAAGGACGGCAATGACTAAAGCAACATAAACACTCGAAGCAAGAATACAACAACAGTGGAAAGCAAATCTTTTTTTTTTAAATTGCACCTAAGCATTAACAGAGAGAATTTAAAAAAATGAACACCTATTCAGATCAGGACTCAAAAGAAAAATCAGAATTAAGAAGTTCATCTTTGATTTTCCTCCTCTCTCTAACTCTATCTTACATTCCCTCTCCCCCCACCCCCACCCCCAACCTACCAACCTCTTTGCTTCCGCATTCTCAAATTTTCAGTCTGTTTCCTCGCAATGGGTAATCATGCTTTCAGTTTTTATAAAGTGCTTATTTTGTACTTGAAATTGACTTATCTGTACCCTGGGTACAGCTTCTCTTGTTAGCTGAACCCAACTTTCCTCTAATCTTGCTTTGCACACACCATTCCACCTTCCTTTTCAACCCTCCTGCTTCTCCATCACCCGATTTCTTCACTTATCCCTCCTGGCATAATGTTTAAAAAAAACAAAAGAGCATTCCCAGTGGTGTGCCCCTGGTGTGAGAAAAGTCGTTGTTATTTGTCCTTGAACTTTCTTCAGTTCATTTGTAAAAACAAGCAAATGGCTGTGTACAGTCAGAGGCAAAAGGGAAACATCCAAACCATTGCAAACACATCCTGTGATTAAGAACACTGCACACGCTCACACTATGGGGTCTCCCTTCAGCCTGAGGAGTCAGAGCTTTAGTGAAAAACAGAGTCCAAACCCTACCTTTTTTCAGAGTCTGACTACAATGCGACTCAAACAAACCAAACATTATTTCTTAGACTTGATGCTTTATGAAGTATCTAGAATTTTCTTTGCCGTTATCACAGTGAAACTGTTTTTCAGCAACTTGACTGGATTTCTCTTCCTTCTGGAAATATTACTGTGCAATTTAATTGCTTTACATCTTGCAGCTATTAGAGATTTGAACAGAATTTTAATAAATCTGCACACCAATCAAGACAAAGTTGCATCCAGCGACAGATTACAATGGAAAGACTAATAGAACAAGTTTGCATTTGAGAAGGATGTCTGAAGAAGGATTATTCCACAGTTCAATGCCTTTGAGATACAAGGTTACACAAAGACCATTCTTTAGAATTTTAAACTTGAGAACTTCCCCTGAAATGTCACAATCTGCCCATGTCCTTGTGTACACTTGTAAGTCTGTTTCCATTGGTGGTATTTTTTCCTCTGAATCTGAAGGCGAATCAGAAGGTTGTGGATTCAAGCTGCATACCAGAAGAGAGGCGAGATTTACTGCTGCCTCAGCAAACATTTCTACTTCAATCAATCCCACCAGAAACCAGAATAATTGGCTAGTTGTGGATCTGGTATGTGGTGTTGAGAAATGTATGAGATCACACCACTAACAGTGTGTTAAGTGATTATTTAATGAAAAATTGGCAAATATTATGGACTGGCAGAATAAGGACATCTTTCTGATTAATTGAACGCAAGGCAGTAAGCCATAGGTAACCTGCAGATTTCGCATGAGGAGGGGGAAGCCTAGGTATTATTGCTGCACTGTTACTCAAGGCAATGCATTTTTGCCCACAACAGACTCTTCGAAAATTAACTCTTGACCAAATGGTATTTAAAAACAAGATTTTCTGAGATTCATGACATTGGTTTTGCCTGTCCAATCAGTAATTCATTGTAAAATGGGTAGCTATTGCCTCCTCCTAATAATGAACGGCTTCAAACTTGTTAATATATTCATTTCTTGAAATGCCCAAGGTCTGCATTAGCCTCAGACACATATTTCAGCTACAAATGACTGTGCCACACAATGGGGGCCAACACCTTCAACTTATTGTCTAGCTATCACCATTGTTAACAGCTAACCCGAGAATGCAATTTTTTTAAGAAAAGGTTTTGTGATTTACACATGAAAGAAGTGAAACTATCACTGTATTCTAACAGATGAAAGGCTTAACAGACAATCAATTTTTCAATGTATAATTTCAGTCACATCACACTGTAAATTTTTGCTATAAATTCTGTGTGTGAGGATTGAGCCCTCCACTATCACCTGATGAAAGAGCGTCGCTCCAAAAGCTAGTGTGCTTCCAACTAAACCTGTTGGACTATAACCTGGTGTTGTGTGATTTTTAACTTTGTCCACCCCAGTCCAACACCGACATCTCCAAATCATAAGTGGGAAGGCAAGTGGTGAGCATGACACAAAGAGTCTGCAGAGGGAGAAAGACAGGTTAAATGAGTGGGCAAAAGCATAGCAGGTGGAATACAATGTGGGAAAATGTGAGGTTATGCGTTTTGACAGGAAGAATAGAGTCATAGAGATGTACAGCACGGAAACAGACCCTTCGGTCCAACTTGTCCACGCCGACCAGATATCCCAACCCAATCTAGTCCCACCTGCCAGCACTTGGCCCATATCCCTCCAAACCCTTCTTATTCATATACCTATCCAAATGCCTCTTAAATGTTGCAATTGTATCAGTCTCCACCACTTCCTCTGGCAGCTCATTCCATACACGTACCACCCTCTGTGGGAAAAAGTTGCCCCTTAGGTCTCTTTTATATCTTTCCCCTCTCACCCTAAACCTATGCCCTCTAGTTCTGGACTCCCCCACTCCAGGGAAAAGACTTTGTCTATTTATCCTATCCATGCCCCTCATGATTTTATAAACCTCTATAAGGTCACCTCTCAGCCTCGGGAAAACAGCCCCAGCCTATCCAACCTCTCCCAATTGCTGGAGGAATGATGCTGAGTATTATTTAAACAGAGAAAGACTGCAGAAAACTACAGAACAGGGGGATTTTGGGAGTCCCTGTCCTTATTGAAGAATACTGGAGGCAAGCCAGAGAATGTTGCCTGGGCTGATGAGCAGAGGTTGAGTAAGGTGGGCCTATACTCACTGGAATGAAGAAGAATGAGAGGTGACCACTTTGAAATGTACAAGATTCCTAGAGAACATTTTTCCTTGTGGGAGAGTCGAGGACCAGAGGCATAATCTTAGAATAAGGGGTCACACACTTCAAGCAGCTGAGGCGGACTTTCTTCTGGTAGTGCATCTGTGGAATTCTTTACCACAGAGGGCTGTCGAGGCTGGGGCGTTTACCATATTCAAGGTTGATTTTTCATCAGGAAGGGAGTCAAAGGTAAATGGAAGGAAGTGGAGTTGAGGACTATCAGATCAGCCATGGTTTCAATCAATAATGGCTCAGGCTTGATGGGCTGAATGGCCTTCTGCTCCTATGTCTTAGGTTGGCTGTGTGGCAGAGCAGGCTCTGTGCAGTGCCAGCAGAGTTCCGTGGCTCAATCAGTCAGTGTTTGAACAAGGTTACCTCGCTTGATGTTGGTGGTATTGTTGAGAACACTGGATATTCTCCCAAATGCATGACCATCAGGAGGTGCAGAGATTCCCTCTCCCAAGCTCAGACATGCTTGATCCAGTTGTGACCAACTGACTCACCATTGATCAACAACTGAGCCAGCACCTTGTCTGTGTAGCTTCATAGTATTGGGAGTTGCTTTTTTTCCGCCCAACTAGGCCATCAAGGCATCTTCTGTCACAATTGTCAGCCATTTGCTGTAGCTTTCATCATGCATCAACAACTTAGCGTGTTCTGATAGCTGCCACAATACCTGCCACTAGCAAAAGAAACTAGTGTTTCATCGGCAATAACTTCTGTTTCAGTTGTTTTCCAGCTTAGAAGATAAATTAGATTTTTATGTTGAGAAGCCCTGAAAACTTTCGGTCACAGCTCACTGTGATTCAATGGGCACCAGTCTTGCCTCTGAGGTGGAAGACTGTGGATTCAAGCCCCCTTTCCAGAGATTTAAATGTTGAAGTCCTGGCTGACACAAGGGTAACGCTCTCCCAGTGTTGCTTTGTTGCAGGTGTTGCCTTTTTCTGGAGACATTACACAGCAGCAGCAGCACCCAGCACTACTTTAAATAAGAGCAGGAGATGTGCTGGTGTAGTTGGCCAATGCTGATCCCTCAACCCCTTAAAGTGGTTTTGTCATTGTCATGCTGCTGATTCTGGGACCTTGTTTGGTGTTGCGTAATAGCAAAAAAAAAGTAATTGTCAATATTTTGAGACATTCTGAGATTGAGGTCTTTTTTTAAAGAAAAGCTTTTAATATATATATATATGTGAATTACTAAAGAATCTTTTCAGCCTAGTTCTAATATTCAGCCTGATCTTGTCTTTAAATTTAAATTGCTGGGATCTGGGCTCCATTCCTGTTTCACTCAACAAGCCCTTCCCTTCCGCTACTGAGTGTCCTTGCTGTTTGGTGACAACCTCGCAAAGTGTAGACCCCCTTCAACTGTTTACCTAAAGTTTTTTTTTTACAATCCTTCAATAGCGAGGGCAGCATAACAGCTGTGCCCAGTCGTAACCACACACGAGCATTTTCCAGCAGAGGTCATTGACATGTGTTCAGGGACCTTGGTTGCTTTTAACCCTATTTATTCAGGACAGGGGTGGCGAGGGTAATCGGAGTTCCCAATGAATACCCCCGCCCAGATCAGCTCACCAAGCACAGGGCAAGGATTGAGATCTTAACACATTTTGTGTATAAAAGCCTTCACCAAGGTCTCGGTTTGTCGCGTGATAGTGATTTGAGGTCAATTGTCCATTTTCCTTTTAAAAGAACCGCATTGTTATTGCAAAGGTCACGGATTGAAATTAACACCACGACATTCATTCATAATTTTCTTTCAAACAGGCGAGCTTCATTTTATCATTGATTCCGCGTTTGGGTGATCCGGATTCCAGTGAAGTCCTGTTCAACACTTAAGTAACTCTGTAGGAAACTATTTATTTTTAAAACTGTCAATAAATACAATTAATTCGCACTTTCCCATTAGGTAAACTATGCATTAACTCCAACATCAACAGCAGTGTAAGGCATGTCAGTTTTCTCGAGTTCAGTGTGTTTATAAATAGAGATCCATGTCCTAATAGTTTATAATAATACCTTGTGTATTACTGTACTTGGTGTTAATTTGATAAGCATGTCTGTTCGTGGGCTTTCAAGTACAAAATAATCTCGTGAGGTGTGAAAGGGTTACTGGAAGGCTGTCTGACTTCTGGGAGAGACTGTGTGTTTGCGAGAGAGGGAAGAGGGAGTGTTTCACCAACACTTGCAGTGTTCAATAAAGTGGTAGCGGTGCATTTCGCCTCCTGTAAACACGAGGTCGCACCGAGATTCAGTCAGTTCCTCTCTGTCAGGCTGGGAAAGCGCTTCTGCGGCACCAGAGGTGTGCCCTCAGAAATGTCACCTCTGCTGTGCGTGTGCTGTCTGCTCCTGGCAACCCGGAGCTCGGCTTTTAATCTGGAGACAACCAACACGATCGCCAAGGAAGGAGAAACAGGCAGTTTGTTTGGATTTTCCGTGGCGTTACACAAGCAGACGACCCCGAACGTACAGAGCTGGTGAGTTGGAAGTATACTGTATTGACTTTGCAGTGTCTGTTATCCGCGCCAGTGTCTCCTATTGCTGGTTCAGGCAAGAGCAAAATTGCAGATTGACCACCCCATTGTTTGTTGTATCACTAGGAAGAATATTTAAAATCAGGAAAGTAGAATATTTCCAGGAGACACCTCTGCCAGAGCCAGATGAACGGTTCAAATGTTTGTCAACAACTCTGTCTTAATATCAACTTCCTTTTGAATTCAAAAAATGTATCTCTGCGAGTTTCCAAAAAAGGCAATGCTTGCACTTCTCGACACGTCCCAACTCATTTTGTATCCAGAATGAAAAGTCGTTCTCATATGTTGACTGTTAATGTGTGCAAAATATTAGTCAATGATCGTGTTCTATTTTGTTGCGCATGTAACTGTGAGACTTGCAAAGTGCCAGAAGGGGATATAGTGTTTAGTAATTTTACTGCATCGTTAAAGTTGGAGCTGGGCAGCACACACACTTAGAAGGTTGATTTATTCATTGCACTTGATATATGAGTGCGTGGGATCTTACAGATTGCACGAAGTGGACAAAGCATTGCTTTATCCCGCGTTAAAAGGTCGGCACAGTGACGGAGGGGGCTGTCTGGCCCATTGACTGCCTCCAGCCCTCCTCCCCAATTCGCTTCATGATCCCAAAATCTGGGCGTCTTGGTGGGACCAGCTCATGAATTATTTAAGGCGTGCTTGACACACATCCACACACACAGCAGGCCAACAATTCCACAACTCACCAGCCAAGCCAGGGCTGAGATCCCTCCAAACTGAGTGGGGACGCAGGAGGAAGCCGTTCACTGTATTTATTGTCATGCTAATAAATCAAATACTGCACCCACTTCGTGGGGGAATCTGAACTCAAGTTGGCCATCCAGACTTTAACATCTCAACACCGGACCTTTTATAACAGCAGCTTGCATCTATAGAACGCCTCTGGTTCCAATAAAATATTCCAAGACGCTTCCCAGCAATGTTCTCCAACAGAATTTGATACAGAGCCACATAAGAGGCTGTTAGAGCAGGTGAGGGAGGTTTTATAGGAAGAGCCAGAAAGGCTCTTGTGGCACAGTGGTAGTGCTCCTACCTTTGACCCAGGAGGCCCGGGTTCAAGTAGCACCTTCTCCAGAGGTGTGGCACATCCTCTCTGAACTGGTTGGTTAAAAGTACCGAAGGCAGAGTGGTGGGATTTTTCACGAGAGGGATTGGGAAGAATTCCAGCATTTAGAAAGCACCGTTGCCACTGGTGGAGTGATAATGTTGGGGGTGAGCAAGAGGCCAAATCTGGAGCATTTTACGGCTGAAGGCAGGGTGGGGGCAAGGGCCATGGAGTGCTTTTACAGCCAGAATAGACATTTTAAGAATAAGGCGTTGTCAGATGAGGAGGCAATGTAGGTCAGTAAGCAGAAAGATGATGGACCCTGGATCCCTGGCACTGTGAGGCAGCAGTACTAACCACTGAGCCACTGTGGAAGATTTAAGAAAAATAGAAACATAGGACTTGGGAGTAGGAGTCGGCTGTTCAACCCTTGGAGGCTGTGCTGTTATTCAATGAGATCATGGCCAACTGGTGTGGTCTCAATTCTACTTTCCTTTTTGCCCCATAACCCTCGGCACCTTTATCTATCAACAATCTAACGAACTCAGCCTTGAATAAATGGAATGACACAGGGCCCTGTCTGGGGAAGAGCATTCCACAGCTAACAAACCTCTGAGAGAAAAATATTGTCTTTAAAAAAGGGAGATCTCTTATTCTTAAACTGTATCCTCTAATTCTAGTCTCTCCCACAAGAGGAAACACTTCCCCACTATCCACCCTGTCAAGTCCCCTCCAGATCTTGTATATTTCAGTAGGGTCACCTCTCATCGTTCTAAAAGGTAATGGGTATAGGGCCAGCCTGACCAAGCTTCCTTGTAAAAGAAGCCCTGCATCCTAGGACTGCTTCGATTGCAATGACATCTTTTTTCAAATAAGGAAACCAAAACTGTATCCAGTTCTCCAGATGTGGTCTCAACAAGGCCCCGAACAGCTGTGGTAAAACATCCCTATATTCTGTTTCCCTTATGATCGGTGTCAACAATTTAATTGCTTTCCAATCACTTGCTGTATCTGCACACTAAGTTCATGTGATATATGTATCAAAACTCCTGGATCCCTCTGTACCACTGAGTTCTGCAATCTACAGCTTTCCCTTATGCTTGTTTATTTTTCCAAAGAACTTTAATAAATTTGTTCAAAACAAATCTCTTTCACAAAACGGGGCGGCATTGTGACTCAATGGTTAGCACTGCTGCCTCACAGCACCAGGGACGATTCTGGCCTCAGGTGACTGTCTGTGTGGAGTTTGCACATTCTCCCCGTGTCTGCCTGGGTTTCCTCCAGGTGCTCCGGTTTCCTCCCACAGTCCAAAAATGTGCAGGTTAGGTGAATTGGCCATGCTAAATTGCCCATAGTGTTAGGTGCATTAGTCAGGGATAAATGTCAGGTCAGGGAATGGGTCTGGGTGGGTTATTCTTTGGAGGGTCGATGTGGACTTGTTGGGCCGAAGGGCCTGTTTCCATACTGTAGGGAATCTAATTTTAAAAAAAACCGTGTTGACTTTGCCTGACTCCATAATGATTGGCTAAGTTTTCAGTTATATTGCCCTTAATAGATTCTAGCAAATCATGTTGATGTTATATGAGATGTTAGTGTTGGTTTTCTGGAATACTGTGTCCAGTTCTGGTTACCCTACTGTAGGATGGATATCATTAAATTGGAGAGGGTTCAGAAAAGATTTACCAGGATGTTGTTGGGAATGGAGCCTTTACATTATAAAAATAAGCTGAATAGACTGGCACTTTTTTGACTGGAACTTAGGAGTCTGAGGGATGATCTTATAGAGGTTTATGAAATCATGAGGGGCATAGATAAGGTGAATAGCAAAGGTTCTTTCCCTAGGGTGCAGGAGTTCAAAACTAAGGGCCATATTTTTAAGGTGAGAGGAGAAATGTTTAAGGACATGAGGGGCAACTTTTTTTTTGCACCGAGTGGTTCGTGTGTGGAATGAACTGCCAGAGGAAGTGGTGGATGCAGGTACAGTTAGAATATTTAATAGGCACTTGGATAAGGCCATGAATAGGAAAGGTTTAGAGAGACATGGACCAAATGCAGGCAAGTTGGACTCATTTAATTTGGGAACATGGTCAGCACCTGTTTCTATGCTGTATGACTCTTTGCCAATGACTCTAGATGTGGGGAAAACTGGGCTCCAATTTCCTGCTTTCTGTTTCCCCCCTTTCTTGAATAAGGGTGTTACAATTTCTCTTTTCTAATCTGCTGTGGTATTCCAGAGTCGAAGGAAATTGAATTGGTTATAGCCAATGCCTCGACCATCTCTGCAGCCATTTCTTTTAAGACTCGAGGATGCAAGCCATTTAGGCCTGGGGATTTATCAACCTTTAGATCAAATATTTTTCCTGGCACTTTGATGGTGATAATTGTATTATGTTCCTCCTTTCCTTTCATGTCTTGGTTTTCAATCATCTTCGGAAAGTTTTGTAAGTCTTCTACAGTGAAGACATACATAAAATGTGCAGCATTTCTATTGTTTTCTTGTTTTCCATTATTAATTTCCCGCTCTCTTTCTCAGAGAACTGGCACTCACTTATTCATTTCTTATTTAAGAACTCTTACTCAGTTTTTATTTTGCTGGCTAGCTTGCTCTCTAACTCTATTTACTCCCTCTGGATGGGTCTTAAAATCTGCTCAATGTTCGGACCTGGTGGAATGGAAATCAATGCAATCTGAACAGGAAGAGGCCATTCAGCCCCTTTGAAGGAGGAGAAAGTGAGGACCGCAGGTCAGAGTGGAGGGTGTGGTGCTGGAAAAGCACAGCAGGTCGGGCAGCATCCGAAGAGCAGGAGAATCGACATTTCAGGCATAAGCCCTTCATCAGGAATTCAAACGTTGATCCTCCTGCCCCTGGTATGCTGCTATTCAGTCCCTTGGGCCTGTTCTACCATGGTGCGTTAGCAAGCCTATGCTGTCACCTAGAAGATGGATAATGTTCCATGGGAGAGGAGTTCTGTTGGTGTGAGAAATCTCGAGATCAGTGTGTTTCTCAGAAGCAAGCAACATAAAACACATCATTAGGTTTCTGTATTCACTAATAGCTCATCATGTCTGTTGGCCATTTGAAAAAGACAGCTGGCAGTTCCTTTCGGAAGCTCGCCCAAGCGGTCCCCAGGAACGTCTTGTTTCTTCGAGGGCTGTGGGAAAATATCTGTGTGGGCGTGGGGCTGTTCGATCCGAAGAAAGCACATTACGAACCGCTCCAGTGTAAGCACTGAGTACTGCTGCGTGGATTAATGGCTGAAGGAAAGCAGACATTTGTCTCCGCTGGTGGTGCAAAACGGATTCAATCACGAATAGTAGGGAAATCAATAAGGGAACATGAATATTCATAAATACTGTAATGAGCACACACCCAGAGTCGAGAGTATGCATCTGCTCTCGAACACTCCCCGTCTCCGCTTGCTCGCTGTAACGGGAGGTAATCATTACCAAAGGGAGACCCTGGAGGGAGATATTCAAGGACACTCCCCACACCCACTGGAAAGTGGTTTCGAGCGAAGCAGGGGCGATAGCAGGGTTGCACAGTGCATGAACACGGGCCAGCCGCTCTCCAGCTCAAACCACTGGGAGCCCCTACCGTTAATACACTGGCGAATGAATGGGACAGCCCTGACCTTTTTTGGTAATAGCGCGCTCATTGCGATTGCTGGTGGCCGGGTAGAGTTATTTGAAGATTGCATGGCTTATTTATTTTTGACTGAGCCCAGGAACACGTGTCACTCACGTTATTAACTCCCATTAGGAAATACTGCAAAAAATATCCCCGGGACAGTTAGACTGCGTCCAATTATATATCATTTAAGAATGCAGGGTGTGCATTGTGAATCATTCCTTCAGCGATAAACGTTTCCTTATTTACTCCCTTTTTCCATCTTATTTCATTTCAGTTGACGAATTTTTATTTCCGCTGCTTTTTTTTTGCTGTCTTTTTACAAATATATCCTCCCCCCCTCCCTTTCCACATTTCGCCTTCCCAAAGGTGCGGCTTTTGCTGCAGTTACAGTTCGGAATGCTAGAGAAACTCAGCAGGTCTGGCATCATCTGTGGAGAGAGACAGAATTAGCGTTTTGAGTCCTGTAGCCCTGCCTCAGCAAGGTGGCTGCTTATACACATAATGGTAAGGTCCTAGGGAGTGTTGCTGAACAAAGAGACCTTGGAGTGCAGGTTCATAGTTCCTTGAAAGTGGAGTCACAGGTAGATAGGATAGTGAAGAAGGCGTTTGGTATGTTTTCCTTTACTGGTCAGATCAGAATATTGAGTACATGAGTTGGGAGGTCATGTTGCGGCTGTACAGGACATTGGTTAGGCCACTGTTGGAATATTGTGTGCAATTCTGGTCTCCTTCTTATTGGAAAGATGTTGTGAAACTTGAAAGGGTTCAGAAAAGATTTACAAGGATGTTGCCAGGTTTGGAGGGTTTGAGCTATAGGGAGAGGCTGAACAGGCTGGGGCTGTTTTCCCTGGAGTGTCGGATGCTGAGGGGTGACCTTGTAGAGGTTAATAAAATCATGAGGGGGATGGATAGGTTAAGTAGACAAGGTCTTTTCCCTGGGGTGGGGGAGTCCAGAACTAGAGGGCATAGGTTTAGGGTGAGAGGGGAAAGATATAAAAGAGACCTCAGGGGCAACGTTTTCACACAGAGAGTGGTACGTGTATGGAATGAGCTGCCAGAGGAAGTGGTGGAGGCTGGTACAGTTGCAACATTTTAAGAGGCATTTGGATGGGTATATGAATAGTAAGGGTTTGGAGGGATACGGGCCGGGTGCTGACAGGTGGGACTAGATTGGGTTGGGATATCTGATCAGCATGGACAGGTTGGACCGAAGGGTCTGTTTCAATGCTGTACATCTCTATGACTCTATGGCTCAGTGGTTAGCACTGCTGCCTCACAGCGCCAGGGCCTCAGGCTGTCTGTGTGGGGTTTGCACATAACCCCCCCACCCCCCACCCGTGTCTGCGTGGGTTTCCTCCCACAGTCCAAAGATGTGCAGGTGAGGGTGGATTGGGCACGCTAAACTGCCCAGAGGGTTGGGTGCATTCATCAGGGTAGGGGAATGGGGCTGGGTGGATTACTCCTCAGAGGATTGGTATGGACCTTGTGGGCCTGTTTCCACACTGTGGTCCAGAGTGTGGTGCTGGAAAAGCACAGCCAGTCAGGCAGCATTCGAGGAGCAGGAGAACCAATGTTTGGGCAAAAGCCCTTCATGTGATGAAGGGCTTTTGACCGAAACGTCAACTCTCCTGCTCCTCGGATGCTGCCTGACCTGCTGTGCTTTTCCAGCACCACACTCTCGACTCTAATCTCCAGCATCTGCGGTCCTCACTGTTTCCACACTGTAGGTAATCTAATCTAATATTTAACCCTGGTTGAGGAGGTGGTGTTGGGTGAGAGGAGAGATGGAGATGGAGCCCAGAGAGAGGCAGAAAAGGAGCTGGCAGACAAAGGGATTGTAGATAGTAGGTCAGGAAAGAAAAATAACTTAGGTGGAAATGGGGACTGTGAGTGGGTGAAAATGGGTTGGCTGTGCTAAAAGCAAAAGGTTTTGTGATTTACACATGAAAGAAGTGAAACTATCACTGTATTCTAACAGATGAAAGGCTTAACAGACAATCAATTTTTCAATGTATAATTTCAGTTTCATCACACTGCAAATTTTTGCTATAAATTCTGTGTTACAATTGAGCCCTCCGCTATCACCTGATGAAGGAGCGTCGCTCCGAAAGCTAGTGTGCTTCCAATTAAACCTGTTGGACTATAACCTGGTGTTGTGTGATTTTAAACTTTGTACACCCCAGTCCAACACCGGCATCTCCAAATCATAAAAGCAACTCATGGCACTGACAGGGCCTGGGGCTATAGGGTAGGTAATAGACACGGAAGGGGTTAGTCAGTCTCAAATGGTTAAACTTGCTGTCAAGTCCTGAAGGCTGGAAGGTGCCCCAATAGTCCCTGTCATCACCAATCTAATTTGTCGTCTTCCTTGGCTTATGGTCAACAATCCCTTTGTGTGCTGAGCCCTTTTTTCTCTTTCTGTGGGCTCTGTCTCCACCTATCCGTTCACTCCCGCCCCTTCCACAGCCCCCATCATCAGCATCAATATGACCTTTTCACAGCTGCTTCTAGTTCTGGACTCGACTGGACCTGAAACAATGACTCTCCCCCCCCTGCCCTCCAGTCCCCATCATCAGCATTAATACGCCCTTTTCACAGCTGCTTCTAGTTCTGGACCTTTTCTCTCTCTGCTGAGCTTCTTCAGCAATTTCTGGTTTTGCTCCTTTCAGATTTCCAGCATCCCTCAGTTCTTTGTTTTATTCTGCGTCAGCAGGACCTCTGCCCAAGCTGCTGTCTTTCTTAAACAAGCCAAAGTCAGGGAGTATTGCCAGGCTATTCGGCCATGGGGGTAGCACAGCCCAAACCTCTCCCTCCCTCACATTCATGATTTACATGTATTATTTAACCCCTGCTGTTTTCTCCTCCACCTCCTTCCTTGGCCTTTAGACACTGAGACAAATCCATGTCCGCATTTCCCCTTTCCCTGCTGTTGGTTAACCCCCCGGACCCACCCCCAGCCCTTTCAAATAATCGCACTCCCTTTGTTTTGGCATTTCTTTCAGCTGCTTTTGACCTTTGTTTTGTAATTGTATTCATGGGACGTAATTCTGCTGGTGCTGGTGCTGGTGCTGTGAGCCATGCTGAAGAAAGAGTGTGGAGTTTAAGTTCTCTCCAACTGCCTCCCCGTGTTTAATGCTCCCCCTTTTAAACATCTCGATGGATTCAGGAAGTTTCCATACAGATCAGCTGGATTGATTATCTTGTTCCCTGGATCCTTCCCAGTAGACATTCCCCTGGGCTGTTGTGAGAAGGAGCAGTCAGTCTTTAATTCGCTCTCTTTATAAGACACTGTTCGAAGGGCTACTTCAAACATCTGTGCCCAGATAATGTGACTGTCCCGGGGGTGCTGTTGAGAGACACCTCACTCGACAGAGATTTAGTTAAGGAACAGATTGCAGGAACCATACGGCAAGGTTTAGGGCTGCAAAGAGCACAGTTTATAGGCCAATGCATTCCATAACCAGTCAGTTTTTCAAGAATTCATTGTAACTCCTGATTGATGCTTCCAAAACTGATGTGCTTCCCCCTCCAAATTGTTCAAATAAGTCATTTGAAGATCCTTTATCAATACTGTATCAGTCTGAGGAGAAACTAGACTGGGGTGTTTGCAGTGGTGGCATCATAGGGTGGACTTCACTGTTTATTGCAAGACATTTGGGAGATGATGATGTCAAGCCAGGCTGTTTTCCTTTGCATGGAAGCAAAGATGTCATGTGACACTCAAAGTTGATTACTAGTGTATCCCTGTCCTGGTTGGCTGTGGAAGCCACTATCTGGATTTGAGCTCTGTTGGAGCACTGTTAAAACATCTTTAAAAAAATGTTGTTCAGGTATAAACTCTGTGTCAAAGTCAGTGTTTATTGCCCAATCCCTAGTTGCCCCTTGACAAGGTGGTGGTGAGCTGCCTTCTTGAACCACTGCAGTCCATGTGCTGTAGATCAATGTAATTAGGGAGGGTATTCCAGGATTTTGCCCCAGTGACATTGAAGGATATATTTCCGAGTCAGGATGGTGAGTGGCTTGGAGGGGAGCTTGCAGGAACGGTGTTCCCATGTATCTGCTGCCCTTGTCCTTCTAGATGGAAGTGATTGTGTGTTTGGAAGGTGTTGTGTCAGGAGAGTTGCTGAACTGCTGGATATGACACACCACAACAGGATTACATACAGTCTACAGTTCCGATGAAAGGAACCAATGTTTCTTTGAGCAGTCATACTCCTGAATATTAGCAGTCAAATTTCAAGCTCAGCCCATCTTTCAACCTTCCAACAGCCCTGTGGCTCAGTGGTTAGCACTGTTGTCTCACAGCACCAGCGTTCCAGGTTCGATTCCAGCCTCGGTTGACTGTCTGTGTGGAGTTTGCACATTCTCCCCGTGTCATTGTGGGTTTGCTCTGGTTTCCTCCCACAGTCCAAAGATGGGCAGGTCAGGTGAATTGGCCATGCTAAAATTGCCCATAGTGGTAGGTGCATTAATCAGAGGGAAACAGGTGACTCTTTTGAGGGTCGGTGTGGACTGGTTGGGCCGAAGGGCCTGCTTCCACACTGTAGGGAATCTAATCTAATCAAATGAAAGGAGCTCACAGACATCTTTGTCATTAAGTTTTAAATCATTATTCGGATCCCCTTTCCTCTTGCCTTCACCTTATACCTGTGCCTTTCTTCTTCATATCCTCTCCAAGTGCATCCTGTTTGCGGAAGAATAAATATTGTCCCAGGACATTAGGGTAATCTTGCTGCTCATCTCCAAATGGGGTCATGGGACTGTTTGATGTCCACCTGAACCAGTAGGCAAGGCCTCAGTTTAAAAGCAACACATTTGCCAGTACAACACACTCCCAGAAGTGCACTGGAGTGCTCGCTCAGATTATGTATTGCTGCCTTGATCTTGAACCCACATTCTTCTGATGAGCAAGTGGTCCCCTGGTCTAAGCTGACAACTTTACCTTAGCTTTTGTGAGTGAGTGCGTACATATACATGTACAGAAAGGCACTCACTGGACTTGGAAAAGGACTACCTCAATTATCTGAGCCTACAATCAGCAATTTCTGCTCGCTAAGCAATAAAAAAGCTCTCAAGATCAAGTCACTGCGCAATCCGTGGATGGCCTGGCAGTCTTACCAGTTCATTAAGAGTATGAAGACTCAAGACTGCTCTGGAAAGGAAAACAAGACAGACATGTCCTGACCAAAAGCAAATATGTGTACAAATTTACGTGTACGGTAGCACTTCATTGTCTCGCAACAGAAATCCGCCTTGAAACTGGGAAATGACTTCTGAACTATTGACCCAGTGAATACAGTAAGAGCAGAAAGGTAATTAATTTAACATCTAAAATAAAAAAAAATTACATCTGTCTTGAAAGCTGCTGAGCTGGTCATTTAGTTGTGTGTCGGAGCATGCCTGCCAATAGAAATTTCCCATTTCAGATGATTAGAATGTGCTCTGAATTCTTAAAGACACAGCGCAACTTACAGGTCCCTGGAGTGTGTGATTTTCATTAAGTGAATGAATGTCTTCGATGCCAAATTAATTTCTCTCAGACCCAGGCAACTTGCTCTTTCTGTATGTGGAGCTGAAACCCTACACATTATTTCTGAAGGTGCACTTGATCATACATTGAAATTGCAAGTTTTGAATGAAATACAGATAGGTGAACTTCTCCATTTCTATAAGGCAGTTAATGAGTTGCGCCACCTTCATCCAATTGAGTTTTTAGTGGATGTGATTCCGCAAGGCACTGCTGTACACCTCAGGAATCATTTTTATTAAATGTAGCTCATTTTCTTCATCCAAGTTATGAATATATATTGTAAATACCTAAGGCCCCTGAACTGATCCTGGTGGCATGCCACGGGTCACAGCCTGCCAACTTGAAAATGCCTAATTTATTCTTGTTCTCTGCTTCCTGTCCATTCTACGTCCGTGCCAATATGCAACTCCATGAGCCTTTGTCTTGCCTATTAACCTTATCGGATTTAGGGAGAAAAATCCAGAGCTTAGAATGTAGGCAGCTGAAGGTATAGATAGACAAGGCGAAGGGAATTTTGAGTTCAGCTGCAAAGCATCATGTGGCTTGTCAACTTACTGCTTTAGTTCACACAGGGTAGGGGCACTACTGTTGTATACAGGCATTGGGGGGAGAAGAAACAGCTGAGGTTCTCCTGGAGAGAGCATGTGTGTGGAAAACAGGCAGGCATGAGTTGAGGCTTGCTTGTGGCATCCTTCATCACCTTTGGGAAAGGAGACCAGGGAACCACAAGGCTGAAGGGCTTAGAGACATATACAAGCATGGTCACCTGCTTGATGTCAGTGCAGAAAGCAAATCAGCCTGACAGCAATGCACAAGCTAAAAACGGAAAGAACTGCAGATACTGTAAATCAGAAACTAAGACAGAAGTTGCTGGAAAAGTGCAGCAGGTCTGGCAGCAGCTGTGAAGAGAAATCAGGGTTAATGTTTCAGGTCTGGTGACCCTTCCTCTGTTCTACTTAATTACCGAAGGGGAAAGCCAGTCCTGAACTTTAAGGGTCAATAATCTTTCATGATTTCTTTTACAACAGTACAATGGAGAGTTCTTGATCCATTACACTGTGTTATGAAGTACTGGGAGATTAGAGAATCCCTACAGTGCAGGTGGAGGCCTTCAGCCCATTGAGTCTGTACAAACCCTCTGACCAGCATTCCACCCAGACCCACTACTCAACTCTATCCCTGTAGCTAACCCACCTAGACTGCACATCCTTAGACACAACAGAGCAATTTCCCACGTCCACTCCACCCTAACCTGCACATCTTTGAACCGTCACCCAGACCCACTACTCAACTCTATCCCTGTAGCTAACCCACCTAACCTGCACATCCTTAGACACGACAGAGCAATTTCCCACGTCCACTCCACCCTAACCTGCACATCTTTGAACCGTCACCCAGGCCCACTACTCAACTCTATCCCTGTAGCTAACCCACCTAACCTGCACATCCTTAGACACGACAGAGCAATTTCCCACGTCCACTCCACCCTAACCTGCACATCTTTGAACTGTGGGAGAGAACCGGAGCACCCGAAGGAAACCCACGCAGACACGGGGAGAACGTGTAAGCTCTGCACAGACAGTCACCTGAGGCTGGAATCAAATCTGGGTCCCTGGTGCTGTGAGGTAGCAATGCTACCCACTGGGCCACCGTGCCTTCCTATCTGAGCTGGTCACTGAGCTTTCCCTGAGTATTGTTTATAACCAAGAAGCTGTTTGAAGAGATCTCAGTTGATACATTGGAAATGATAAAGAGCCCAGTTCTTTTGTGGGGTTGGGGAGTGAACCAGCTAGGAAAAGCCTTGACCTTACCAATTACATAACAGATTGACAAAATTATCATTCAGAATTACTCTGGTCCTCTTAGTTAGGGCTGGTTTTCTCCTTTCTGCCCAGATATGTTTTTTGTACTATTTTTCCACTCACTTCCATTCACCATTTGGTGTAAATTCATACCTGCTCACAGTTCATACAGCCGTGGGACAAAAATACGATCATGCCATTATATCATTATACCTACTGTACACTAACTTACTGAACTGTTTACAAATGTGACATGGGCACACCGAAAAGTGTTTCAAAACACTCAGAACATCCTCAAGTTTAATCTCTCAACAGTGGCTGAACGTAATGGGCAGTGACAGGTGTTTTCGCTTGGCTGGGGAATCGAGGGCGTGGGCAGGGGGCTGCACCTTCTCAGCAGAAGGGGGCCAACCATTTTGGATTGAGCTGGGAGAAATCTCTTCACAACCCCAGAGGGTTATGGATGCTCTACCATTGAACATATTGGGATTACACAGATCTTTGGATTCTCAGGGAATCAAGGGATCCAAGGAGCAGGCCTGAGCAGAAGCTGAGGATCTGCCAGGATTGTGTTGAATGATGGAGCAGGTTTGAGGGTCCATGTGATTTACTCCTACTCCTTGCCATCTTATATCTCTCTGACCTCATGTTCCTCCTTTAAAATGCTGCTTAAAAGTGACTTCTGACCAGGCTTTTGATCACCTTTCCTAGTGTCTCTTTATGTAGCCCAGTGTCAAATTGTACACATCTATGAAACAGGTTGGGACATTTTGGTTATGTGTGGTTGTAGGTCATTTGACCCATTGAGTCCATACTGACCCTCAAAAGAGCATCCCATCCAGACCCACCCTATCCCTGTAACCTTACATTTACCATGGCTAATCCACCCAGTATGACAGTATGGGCAACTTAGAATGGCCAATCAACCTAACCTGCTCCTCTCACCTTAAATATATGCCCTCTAGTTTTGGACTCCCCTACCCTGGGGGAAAAAACTTTGACCAATCACCCTATCCCTGTCCCTCAAGATTTTATAAAGCACAATAAGATCACCCCTCGGCCTCCGACGCTCCAGGGAAAATCGCCCCAATCTATTCAGCCTTTCCCTATAGCTCAAATCTCCAACCCTGGCAACATCCTGTCAATCTTTTCTGAACCGTTTCAAGTTTCACAACGTCTTTCCTATAGCAGGCAGACCAGAGCTGTACGCAGTATTCCAATAGTGGCCTAAGTAATCTCCTGTACAGCCGCAACATGACATCCCAACTCCTGTACTCAATGTCACTGACCAATAAAGGCAAGCATACCAAGCACTTTAATGATCTCCGATGTCCAGAGATACTTGAAATTGTTGATACTATTCAAGTATGGTAAATTATGTTTGTCAGAATCTCTTATTGAATTTTAATGAAAATTTAATTTAAGAAAATACTTTTATATAAGGCTTTATGTCAAAGTCCCAAAGTTTTCATGTGATTTTTAAATTTTAAAATGCAATTACTATGTTGCCAAATAGTAAAACGTGGCATAATAGTAACAAGATGATTCCCAAGTAATGCGATTGAAGTGAGAGAGATGTGTCTTTTTGAAGGCATGTACTTCCCTTGTTGTCTTCTGCAACAGGCCTGACGACATTGGGATTTGGTCCAAATGACTAAGACTGATCCAAGGTAGACAGGCAGGAGTCCGGAAGAACACAGCAAGCCAGGCAGCGTCAGGAGGTGGAGAAGTCAATGTTTCAGGTTTAGCCCTTCTTCAGATCCTGAAGAAGGATTACACCTGAAACATTGACTTCTCCACCTCCTGACACTGCCTGGCTTGCTGTGTTCTTCCGGCCTCCTGCCTGTCTACCTTGGATTCCAGCATCTGCAGTTTTCTTGTCCCTAAGTGAGACTGATCCCAAACCGATTAACCACCTGGAGCTGTATTTAGTTTGTGGAGAGTGATGCATTAAAGTAGATGCAGTGAAATTCCGAGGCTAAAATGCTTGGGGCTTGACAGGTTTGCTGCACCATCTTCTGAGCTTTGAGACTGCAGCTAGACAGCCTGCTGCTTGGCCATTATCAGTGCCACTGCTGCTCGTCTCTTAGCAAGCGAGAGCGGTGAAGTCAAAATCTCCCTTCTTTCTCCGCCTCTTGGAGAGGTGCCTGCCATTTCATGTGGAGTTTCCCTCCAACACTGCAGCTGACATTAGGTGAGTGTAGGAGAAAACGGGAAGCAGAATCTGCCATTTACATCTGAGTAACCTCTGTATCACCTATCAATTGACGAAGTGATGACTATTTTTCCGTGCATTGCTCGTTTATCGGTCCCTCTCTCTTTCATAAAATCCACTGAAACCCACATTTTTAAGTGAGTGTATGTAAAGAATGTAAACAGAGCTCTGTAAGTCTGATTAATGTGAATTTTTCTGCTTCATTGTGATTGGATGTATTAAGTGTCATGTCTGTTGACATATTTGTATCTCTTTCAATGTTATCCCGTTTCACAACCATTCATGTTGCCAGTCTTTTCTTCCTCTTAAGTAGTACTGCTTGGAAATCCGTTTGCATTGAACTTTCATCTGCCATTATTCTTCCTACTCGTGAGTCTGGTCACACTTAATTTCGAAGCTGTTCTTGACATAGTATTCCCAGTTTGGCATCGGCTGTGAATTTGAGCTATTTATAACTCGCCCCCTTCCCATTTCTGCAACATCCTTCAGCCCTCTGAGAACTCCGTGCTCCTCCAATTTAGGACTCTTGCGCATTCTGTACTCCCCTTGTTCCACTGTTGGCAGCCACCTCATCACTAAGGGCAGTATCCTGTGGGTGTGGAGCGAGAAAGGAACTCAATTCGATGGGCTGGGTGGCTCTGTCAAAACTTGCAGTTTCCCACCTTTTCCCAAATGAAGGAGCGAATTACCGCAGATGCTGGAATCTGTACCGGAAACTGCCAAAAATGCTGGAGATCACAGTGGGTCAGGTTTCATCCATTCCTGAAGAAGGGCTCATGTCCGAAACGTCAATTCTCCTGCTCCTTGGATGCTGCCTGACCTGCTGTGCTTTTCCAGCAACACATTTTCAGCTCCATGGAGAGAGAGCAAGTTAACGTTTCAAGTCTAGATGACTTTTCATCAGCTCTGAGTCATCTCGACTCGAAACGTTAGCTTGCTCTCTCTCCATGGATGCTGCCTGACCCACTGTGATCTCCAGCATTTTTTTGTTTACCCAAGTGAAGTTGTGGACAAGTAGACCAAAGGTTCACTCTCTCACCCAGTTGCCAATTGATGCCCTTAAATAGTCAATTGATAATCACTTAAAAGTCTGTTTCTACATGGACTGCAATTATTTCAACTCCAGCCAAAATGGAAAAGAATCGACCATCCCAGTAGTTGTGGGTAGTCTATCAGATTGTGCCCCCCCCCCCACCCCCGTGCCCCATGATCTGCACGTGGGTGAGGGGCTGGACATAGTACACAGTTTAGCCTCTGACTGGGCAATCAATTCTGGTAGAAAGCCCGCCAACAACCAATCAGTTGCCTGATTGCTGTAGGATCTGGTATTTCCCCATCTTTGTAGGCCATTGGTTCTCTCCTGCATTCAGACGAAGGGTGGTATCTTCCTTTTCTTTGTGAAGTTTTGCCATTCCTTCCCAAAACCACCTTCCTCATTTCAGATGCTGCTTCAAACCTTTAGACAAAGCTTGTGTCACCAATCCTGAAATCTCCCTATATGGCTGAAAGTCATTTTTCATTTTGCTACATTCCTATGAAGCACCTTGGGACTACTTATATTTATAAAGTAGTATTCATAATCACAAGGAGATCAGTGTGGTAACTGTGTCAACGCATGGTTCCTGTACTTCATAATTGGTCAGGAATAAGGGACAGACACTTGCTGCTATGCGAGCAATGTGGTTTACACAGCAGTGCCCAGCGAAGACTTGGGTTCCTATAAAAGTAAACCTAATTACACCATTCATTCCTTTCCTACCAATAATCAGGTCTACAAGATGCTCCATGATGTAGGTGACCTCAGCATGACCCATATAGCATGCAGTATGTGTGTTGGCATCATAGACATGGTTCCCACCAATTGCCAGACCTGTTGGATTACCGGGAGGCAATGGCCTGGTGGTATTATCACTAGCTGAAAATGTGTTGCTGGAAAAGCGCAGCAGGTCAGGCAGCATCCAAGGAGCAGGAGAATCGATGTTTCGGGCATGAGCCCTTCTTCAGGAAGGATAATACTCATCCTTCTTCAGGATGAGTATTATCAGTAGCCTATTCATCCACAGACCCAGCAACAATATAGGAACCCCAGTTCAGATCCATCTATGGTAGACGGTGCAATTTAGATTCAACTAAAAACCTGGACTTCAGATTCTAAGAGTAACCAATGTTAGGAACAAGCCCATCTGGCTCACGAATCTCTTCAGGGAAGGAAATCTGCTGCTCTTACCTGGTCTGGTCTCCATATGACTCTAGACCCACAGCAATGTGGTTGACTCTTAACTGCCATTGGTGGCTTAGCCAGCAATACCCACATCCCATGAATGAATAATGAAAAAAATGGTTGGAGGCTTTTTTTCTGTCAACCTGGGGAGGAACTTCACTGTTATCAATCATCTCCCAAAATTAAATCAGAGAGTTTGTGGAAATCGATTAAAATAGATGTTGCAGGAATCCAAGCAATGTGCTGGAGACATTGAGCAGGTCAGACAGCAGCTGAGGAGAGAGAGTCCATGCAGAGTCAATGATTCTTCATGAAAACAGCCCTGATGATGACTCATTAACTTGAACTATGGACTTTGTTCTTCTTTCTCCATAGATGCTGCCTGACCTGTTCAGGATTTCTAGTATTTCCTGTTTTTATTCCAGATATCAGGAGCCTGCGGTACTTTGGATTTCCCTGACATAGCAGGGCTACCTGATATCTTCATGCTCCCCTGAGCCTTTCCAAGCCTTCCCCTCAAGGGAGCCAACTAGCTGACACTACATTGTGCATGTGGTGGTGACAGTTACTTTCTGCTTCCATGTTTGCTTGCTCATTTGTTTGCTCTTGTTCAAAGGCCCTCTCTCGACTAAGACAGCCTGGGCAGGCACCCACTCTCAAGTTGGATCACTCTACAGGTGCCCAGTGATCCAAGATCCCTAGTTTGAAAGCTAGAAGATGAGTTCCCTGATTGGGGTTGTTAATCTGACTGACAGGTATAAACAGGAGGGTCAGAGGTTCTGTTTACACTGAGAGCTGGCTCTGAGGGAGCTGGATCAATGTCAAGGACTCTCCATCTGGAAATAAAAGAGGACTTGGTGATGGGATATCAGCCTCTGTGGAGTTGTTCCAAAACCTACTGCACTAGGACACCCTGATGACTGGCTGTGTCCAAACTGCATTGGGTCATACAGGGAAAATCGTACTGAGTTAGGAGATTTCTTGCAGACTGGCTAGGTTCCAATCTAAATGACTTACAAACTTCATGATGTTAAATGATTCCTTTATTGAAACCATGATAAATTTAAAATGTTGAGTTAAGTGTGTCTGTGTGTGGAGCACAGTTATCCCTTTCAATGATTTCATAGCAGTTCCTGAAAGCAGACTTTGTCCATGAAGGTGTTTTGGATCTGCACTTATGTATGTGACCTGGGGTGTAAGCTGTATACTGAAAGTTACGTAAAAATGTCCTAAATTAATCATGAGTGTTTGCATAACTCAGTTATTCCTTTCAGTGGTTTCACAGCAGATGTTACATGAGCACAAGAGCAGCGGTATACTAAAAACTATCTAAAAATGTAAAAGTGGTGATTTCAAAGATACTAGACTAGTACTGCACATGTATTTTTACTTGGCAGATGAAATATAATGGGAATTTGACAGGAAGAATAGAGGGGTTGAATATTATTGAAACGGAGAAGTACTGCAGAAAGCTATAGAACAGAGAGATTTGGGAGTCCTCATCCATGAAACACAAAAAGCTAGCATGAAAGTTCAATGGGTAATAAGGAAGGCAAATGGAATGTTGGCCTTTGTTTCAAAGGGAATGGAGTATAGAAATAGGGAGATTTTGTTAAAATTATACCAGGCACTAGTCAGACCACAGCTGGAATAGTGTGAACAGTGTTGGGACCATTACCTAACAAAAAAACTGACATTGGAGGCAGTCCAGTGCAGATTTATTTGGCTGATCCTGAATATGGAGGGACTATCTTAGGAGGTGAGGTTGAGTAGATTGGGCCTTTACTCACTGGAATATCCATGAATGAGAGGCAACCTTATTGAAAGATCCAGTATTCGAATGGGACTTGACAGGGTAGGTGTGGAGAAGTTGTTTCCCCTTTGTGGGAAAGTCTAGGACCAGAAGGTATAACCTCAGAATAAGAGGGCAAACATTAAATATACTGAGGAGGAATTTCTTCTCAGACAGAAGTAAGTTTGTGGCATTCTTTACCAGAGAGGGCTGTTGACATTGGGTCATTAAGTGTATTCAAAGCTGAGACAAATTGATTTTTAATCAGTAAGGGGAATCAGGGACTATGGGGAAAAGGCAGGAAAGTGGAGTCGAGGATGGTCAAATTACCTATGACCTGATTGTGCAGTAGAGTAGACTCGGTGGGCTGAACAGTCTACTTCTGCTTAAATTAGATTATCTACAATATGGAAACAGGCCACTCGGCCCAGCAAGTCCACACCGACCCTCTGAAGAGTAACCCACCCAGACCCATTTCCCTTTGAATTATGTACCTAACACTATGGGCAATTTAGCATGGCCAATTCATCTAACCTGCACATCTTTGGACTGTGGGAGGAAACCGGAGCACCTGCAGAGGACCCACACAGACAGAGGGAGTATGTGCAAACTCCACACAGACAGCCACCCAAGGCAGAATCCGAACCCAAGTTCCTGGTGCTATGAGGCCACAGTGCTAACCACGGAGCCACCATACCACCTATGTCTTAAGGTCTCATGATTACACCAGTATCAACTGTACCCCAGATACAGCTTCCAATGCAATTCCTATTTCCTAGAATTGACCTGTTTCATTGCCACATGAAAGTGAAGAGTCGTTGATCGTTGACATTCGGGTGGAAATTGCCTGTAGGCATCTTGAATTTAATGCAATAAGGACACAAGTGAATTTCTTTTGTCAGATTAGATTTAAAATTGCAGAGCATAGCTTCGGCTGTCATTGCACTATCATGTCAAACTTGAAGTTTTCCCTGTCCTCTGTTTCCTGCCATTTCTTGCATTCTGTAGTTAGCTTTGTGGGTTTGATATCTTCAGTGGAATAGTTACTTAAAATAAAAGCAGCATGACTTGTATAAGACTAGAAAGGGCGTTGTCTGAGAAACTAAGTTTAATGAGAGACTATTTGGATGTTAATGGTTCTCCTCTGTTCTCTCCTCATCCTGTTCCCTCAAGTTGGGTTCTGGTTCTAAGAACGGTGATATAAGTGACTAAACACTGAATACATCGGTGTGCCACTCCTCTGCCCAAAGCTTCAGCAAAAGCAGCATCTTCAGTCAAGCGTGTGAACCCATCAAATACTACAGTGTAGGACCAGGCCATTTGGCCCATTGACCCCACCAAAGAGCATCCCACTTAGACTCACCTCCACCCTGCTTGCACACTACAGGCAATTTAGCATGGCCAATCCACCTGACCAGTACCTCTTTGGATTGTGTGAGGAAACCCACACAGACACAGGGAGAGTGTGCAAACTCCACACAAGCAGTCGCCCGAGGGTGGAATTGAACCCAGGTCCCTGAGGTGGTAGTGCTAATCACTGAGCCACCATGCTGCCTTAAATTGTCTGCTAATATCACTAATGTTCATTTCTAGAATTGAGCATGGACCTTTTGACCATGGAAGATCAACACATCCAACATAAATTCTCTTCTCACCTAAATCCACCTATCTTCCGATCTGTATGGTTTAGCCTTATACTGGTTGGTGAATTTCCCACCAGACTCCGAAGATAGCCACTTCCAAACCCACAGCTTCTCCTGTTTGGAAGGACAATGGTAGCAGATACAAGGGAACACCACCCCCTGCAAGTTCCCCTCCAAACCACTCACCACCCTGATTCGAGATATATTGCTGTTCCTTCGGTGTCACTGGGTCAAAGTCCTGGAACTTCCTTCCGAAGAGCATTGTGGGTCTACCTACAGCGCATAGACTGCAGTGGTTCAAGAAGGCAGCTCACCCCCACCTTCTCAAGGGGCAACTAGGGATGGGCAATAAATGCAGTGATGCCCACCTCCTGAGAGAGAATTAAAAAAACACTTAAATCACTGAGGCCTTGCCAAGTTAATATAGGAAAAATAAGCACAAGTGCAGAGGATTCACTGCAAATTTGATTGTTGTTATCTGAACAAGACCACCAAATTTATGTTTACAATTTGGTTAGATTCAGTTTTTATTTGCTTGAAGTTGACAAAGGTCAAAATCCCGGAGACTAAGAGAATAAAGTCACAAGATGCCATGGTTTTGAACAAACAAGTTAAATTTTACAAAACAATCTAGAATATATGTGCGACTTATTTTGGATTAACATGAGGTAAGTATGAGTTAACAGACAAACTGTGTTCAAAAACCCTATCGACTGCATTTTAAATAGTCAATGTGGACACGACAGATCCCACCCAGCCATTAGTGACATTGTCACCAAATTTCATTGAAACTCTGTCTCCTTTGCAAAGAATTCCATTTCTTCACCTTTGAAGGTAGAAACACCTTTAAAGTCTCTCCAATTTAGATTGCCTCAATGACTGCTCATTCTTGATATTTCAATCTCTTCACCTGACACTGACTTCCTGATCCCAAATGTTTAATTATCCATGCAATTTCAGCTTTAATCAAGCATCTTCATTGAGCTGTTGTTGAATTTCTCTAAGCTCCAATCTTTCTCTGCTGCATCTAGCAGTTACTACTTGTTGGATTTCTTGTGGGATTCACTTAGTTGCACTGAACTAATCAGTGCATCCCAGGGACTTCCCCTGTCCCATCAGCGTGGAAACTGCTAACAGCAGAAATTGTTTTGCCTGAAGTGACTTCTTTGCCTCATCACTCTCTCAACTTCAAACTGCAATAAACATCTCCCAGCAAACACATCGAGAAATTGAAACCGGAAAACCTGTATAAGCTCCACCCACTCTAGGAAAATATAGCCTGTTCCAGGCTGTCTTTGACCTGATCTCGGCTTAAAAGCATTCAGTCACCCGGAATTTTACTCTAACTACCTCTGGACTGCAATCTCCAACTAAGTCAATTCAACTGCTGTTTTTGTACTCCATCTCTTCTATTCTGATTCCCTTAAATAAACATGGGTATCTTTTTGAGCTGCCATTTGTTTAGGTGATCTGACAATCACTCACTCCAGCATTCTGATTACTTTTCCTTCCTAACTGTTAACCTTTTCAGACAATATGACCCCAACCTTTTAAGCACACTAGACTTCAAGGTATTTCAGTTGCATTTGTTCCATTTTCTCCTGTTTAATTTTTGATTTTATGAATTAGAGTTTAATACTAAAATACGTAAACCACAAAAGAACAGGATGCGTATTAAACTGTAGAAAGTCTTGGCTGAATCAGCCTGCAGACAACAGTGCTACCAGGTACAGACAATGGTGATGCTGTAGTGCTGATTCCCAGTGCTAAAGCCAAACTGACTTATAAATATAAATTAACAGTAGCTTCTTCCTTTTCCCAGTAAAACACACAATGCAAAGATGATTTGCTGGACTGCAGGAAAGGACAATAATTGGCAACTTTAGAAGCTACATAAACAATGACGTGGAAACTGTTTGAAGCATTGTAATCTATGGAGGGGAAGACCTGCTGTTAGGACCGTGTGTCAAAAGTTCCCCAATTATTTGAAAGTCAGGAAGTGTGGATCCTTCACCTGTTAAGGATGTGTGGATCAGCATAAAATTATTAAAGTGGGAGCTTCAGTATTAGGTATGCTGGTCAATATTTTTCCTTTCCACCAATATCAGTGAAACATGGTAATTATCGCACTGCTATTTTTGGGCACTTGCAGTGCAAACATTGGCTGCAGCGTTCCCTGCATGGTAACATCACACGGGTAGTTCGTAGTCTATCAAGTACTTTAGGAGCTGTCTCTCGATTAATCTGCACAGCCAGGCAGCAAACTGAAATTTTCTGGGCAAGTTGCGCACAATTCAACCCCTCTAACATACTTTGTGTGCAGCACAGAGAGAATGGAAAGATCCCACACATGCAAATGAATAGGCCGCACATAGCTAACACAAATGAGAAGTGACACTGGGTTGCCCTGAGGCTGTACGGTGTATGCGCCAAGGGGAGGTGATGAACGAGTGGTATAATAGCGAGATGATTAAACCAAATGTCAAAATCGTGTTCCGGGGTCCCAAGTTTGAATCTCACCATGGACGACGGAGTTTGAATTTGATTTTTTAAAAGTCTGGCATTAAGAGTCTAACAATGATCATAAAATTATGGTCAATTGTCAGAAAAATACCACCTGGTTCATTAGTATTATAGAATGATAAAGATGTACAGCATGGAAACAGACCCTTTGATCCAACTCATCCATGCCGACCAGATATCCTAAATTAATCTAGTCCCATTTGCCAGCACTTGGACCATATCCCTCTAAGTCCTTCCTATTCATACAACCATCAATGCCTTTTAAATGTTGTAATTGTACCAGCCTCCACCACTTCCTCTGGCAGCTCATTCCATACACACACCACCCTCTGCAGGAAAAAGTTGCCTCGGAGGTCCCTTTTAAATCTTTCCCCTCTCACCCTAGTTTTGGACTCCTGTACCCTGGGGAAAAGGCCTTGGCCATTTACCCTATCCATGCCCCTCGTGATTTTATAAACCTCTACAAGGTAACCCCTCAGCCTCCGACACTCCTGGGAAACAGCCCCAGCCTATTCAGCCTCGCCCTATAGCTTAAGTCCTCCAACCCTGGCAACATCCTTGCAAATCTTTCAAGTTTCACAACTTCAGAGAAAGAAATCTGCCATCCTTATCCATCTATCCTACATGTGACTCCAGACCCACAGCAATGTGATTGACTCTCAACTGCCCACTGGGCAATAAATGCTGGGCAAACCAGCAATGCCCACATCCTGTGAATGAATTAAAGTAAAAGTATTTTCTATGGATTTGTTTTGGCTTCCTAATTACCTCAGTGGGTAAATACAGTATCCTGTGTTATAATGAACCACACAGAGCAGAAACATGCCACATTGAATTCGCCATCTGCATTAAGTTACCTGCTTTCGTTTACAATGGCTGCATTGATCCCTAGGCTAGGGAGGGGTATTGATGGCTAAAGTGACTGGTCCTGATCATTAACTAGTGGTCCTGTTGGCATGTTTATCAAATAGTTCAGCAAGCATTGAGCTTGCCTGTGATCAGACAGCCGCTCCCAACTAGTTACTATGTCGACTCAACGTCGAATGGAAACACAAGAGGATGTTACAACTTCATCCTTTCTAAATCTTTCCTCTTTCACCTTCAAACTATGCCCTCTAATTTTGGACTCTCCCACCCCAGGAAAAAGACCTTGGATATTCACCCTATCCATGCGCTTCATGATTTTATAAACCTCTATAAGGTCACCCCTCAGCCTCTCACGCTCCAGTGAAAAAATGCCCCAGCATATTCAGCCTCTCGCTATAGCCCAAACCTTTTGGGAATGGGTCTGAGTGGGTTACGCTTCGAAGGGTCGGTGTGGACTTGTTGGGCCGAAGGGCCTGTTTCCATACTGTAGGGAATCTAATCTAATCTAATCCCTTCCAAGTTATCACTGTTAAGGGAAGTACAGGGGCTGTTACCTGACAGCAGGGCTGAGATGGTCACGTGTTACAATCTAAAGTGCAAACCGAAACATCAAGGCTTTTCCAGTGTGAAATATTGCTCCACATCAGAACTTTTTTCGAAAGGACTCTTTCTAAGATCCTTCCATATGTTTGCTAAAATTGGTTATTCTTCACAGATCATGACCAAGTGCCCTGGGGATCTATTGGGATTTCAAAGAATTTCTCTTGTCTTGTGAAAGTGCAGATATTCTGAGAGTGCTGAGTCTCCCATCAGGCCATATGTTACCGTACATGCTGTTTGTGTTCTTCAGTGGGGCTTTGCCCTTTTGCGTGCCCCACAATCTGAAAAGAGTCAATCACTTACTGAGGAGTGGGATGCTGGAATGCTTTATTTAATCATTGTTATTATCTTTTGGTATTCTTGCAAATTGTCCTGATGAGTGCAAGGTTAGGCAAACGTGACTTTATTTTTCAGCAAAATGAAGTTCTGTACTAGCCAGCATTTTTCTTTCATTTATTTTGCTGCTCTTGCCTGCTGGAACACCTAAATGTCCGTATTCTTCCTGGCAGATAGTTGGAGAGCTTCGACAGCAGGAAAGGTGCTTTATTATATAAGTACAGTAAGGTTTGTGAAGACACTCCAAAGCAGCATTAAATTCACTAAAAAGGTCTTCCCACCCTTGGTAAGACTGTGACGAAGCTGTCTTCAGCAATAAATTTGAAAGCACTGTGCTGCACTCCTATTCTCTCCCCCCCCCAAACACGTGATTCTGTGGAGCAAATGATAGCAGCAGTGAAAAATCCAAACAGTAATAAACACATGTGAATTATCATCCAGCACTTGGCAATGCCTTCCGCAAACTGACTCAATCCAAGAATTGATTGCTCCTCCAAAACGTATCGAATACTTCACTGGTGATGGTGTGAATTCCACTGTTTACTCATTGTTCTCAGACTGCTAATGCTGGTAGACGCATGAATGCCTGTGAGGAGAGAATTGGGAGTCTTCTTTGGGTGGTCCCATTCAATCCCCCATTCCCTTTTGGCGAGGAATGAGAGGGATGATATTATGAACCGTACATACATACAACCCAAGTCTGGGAAAGTGCTCGGCGTCCAGCTCTCATCACTGATATCAATACTAGTGGGAAGGGCTTGCAATAATTAGATTTATTGTTGGCAGTGCCATCTTTTGGGTGAGATGTTAAACTGAAGGTCTGCCAGCCTTCTCAGGTGGGCATGGATGATCCCATGGAATTGAGTAGGGGCAATTTTCCCAGTGCTGTGTTCACTATCTAACCTTCAAAGGCCATCACTTAAATGACATGGTCTGGTCATTTATCTCATTTCTGTTTGAGGGGAGTTACTGTATGTGAATTGGTTTTTACATTGTGTTTTCTACATTACTAGCACCTGAAAAACACTTTATTATTTGCGAAATGTTTTGGGCCAGTCTGAGATTCTGAAGGAGGCTGGATAAACACGAGTCTGTTTTTATTTAACAAAGTCGAAAGGAATCACCTGTTTCCCACTTGTGTTGCCAAGCAAAGCCGAGCCCCCTTTCCTGAAGGTCAAAGGTTGTCGTGTGAGCAAGGTGGCCATCATAGTTAGGGCTAAGTAACTACGTTCACAGTGAGGTAGGTCATTGGTAGACACTACTCTATTCATAATGTTGGTGTTGGTGCCAAGGTTGGATCCCATGGAAGCCATGACTGT
Organism: Chiloscyllium plagiosum; assembly: GCF_037043375.1. Lineage (NCBI taxonomy): Eukaryota > Metazoa > Chordata > Chondrichthyes > Orectolobiformes > Hemiscylliidae > Chiloscyllium > Chiloscyllium plagiosum. Next base: position 24,395,092 of record NW_028270191.1, on the reverse strand, counting down.
GTAAAGTGGTGATGACACTTATCCTTTTCCTTCCTCCCTGCAGGTTTATTCTCTGGATATGGGTAGTTTTTTGTCATTTGTTCATGGGATGTTGGCACTGGCTAGGCCAGCATTTATTGCCCATCTCTAGTTGCCTGGAGGATGATTAAGAGTCAACCATGTTGCTGTAGGTCTGGAGTCACATGTCAGCCAGACCAGGGATGACTTCTTTCACTGAAGGGAATTTGGGAACCAGATGAATTTTTATCGTCATCCACAGTGGTCAACATTAGGGCAAACATTTTAATTCTGTTTTTGTTTTAATTGAAGCCGAATCGGATTGTCTACCATGGTGGGGACTGAACCCATGTCCCGAGAGCATTAGCCTGGCGTTCTGGATTAGTAGCCCAGTGACAGTACCATTAGATGTGGGGCATCTAAGCAGAAGCAGAGTTAATGGTTTAGTCCAATATGACTTCTTCAGAACTCTGAAAAAGAGTCGTATCGGACTCTAAACGTTAACTCTGTTTCTCTCTCCACAGATGCTGCCCAACCTGCTGAGTTTCCTTCAGTGTCACTGGGTCAAAATCCTGGAATTCCCTCCCTAAGGGCATTGTGGGTCTACCTATAGCACATGGACTGCAGTGGTTCAAGAAGGCAGCTCACCCCCACCTTCTCAAGGGGCAACTAGGGACGGGGGCAATAAATCCTGGTCTAATGAGCAACGCCCACATCCCATGAGCAAATAAAGAAACGGTTAGGAGGGGAAGTTACCTTGCCTAAAGGACACGAGTGAACTGGTTGCGTTTACGATGGAAAGTTGCATGGTCATTTTCACTTAATAGCATCTTTTTAATATGGAATGTTTGTTTGAAGCACTGAACTCGGATCCCCTCCAGCTATCACTGTGTGATCTGAACTCACTGATTCCTCATTCAGCAGCATAATCACGACATGACAGTACCCATAAGACAAGGGAGTAGGGGATGATTTGACTTTTTAAAGAGGTGCCTGGCTGGCTGTCATTATGCGGATCTCTGCCCGTGTCGAATGCGTGAATGTACATGCGTATAAATGATCCATGTGGGTCGCAAAAATCCAGGAGCAGCTGTTCTACAAATTGCTTTGTGGTGGAACAGCCAGGATCTCTAACCTTTGGAATCCCGGAGGACCAAGCATTGCAGAGAGTGGCATTTTCTGTTCAATGACTATGGAATTTGTTAGGAATATATTACGAGCAGGATTTAACCCTTTAGGTCCCCACCATAATTAAATAGCAAATAATGGGGGGCAGCATGTCAGAAGAACATCTCACAGTTGAATTCAGGCTGACAACAGTGAACGGGTGAGGCTTTAACAGTTTGTCGCGAAACTCTGCCATGAGGGTCTCTTTGCATTGCTAACACTTCCAATTGCTCGCTCTGTATGTCGGTCGGACATGGGAGGATTTCCATTCGTGAACATTACCATGAGCTTGACGTGACGACTTGAATTGATACTCTGGAAAGCTGATTGAAAAACTCGATTAAATTTATGTTTTGGCCACTGTCAGAATTTAATCAACTGGTGAGAGAATCTGGTCGCTCTGCGCATTTCCTTTCCCTTTCATCAACAGCACCTTACATTTTATATAGTGCCTATAAATCATCCCATGGTGCTTCCTGGGTGGGTTACTAATTGAAAGGTTGTGTTCAGTTTTGGGTGCCTCATTATAGCAAGAATATGGAAGCTTTAGAGACGGTGCAGAGGAGATTTCCCAGGATGCTGCCTGGACTGGGAGGGCAGGTCTTATTAAGAGAGGTTGTGGGAGCTAGGGCTTTTCTCATTGGAATGAAGAAGGATGAGAGATGACTTGATAGAGGTGTACAAGATGATGAGAGGCATAGATAGAATGGATAGATAGAGACTTTTTCCCAGGGCGGAAATGGCTATCACGAAGGTGAATAATTTTAAGGTAATTAAGGTAATGAGGAAGGTTTAGGGGAGATGTCAGAGGTAGGTTCTTGACACAGAGAGTGGTGAGTGTGTGGAATGCACTGCCAGCAGTGGGAGTAGAGTCAGATACATTGGGGACATTTAAGCGACTCTTGGATAGGCACATGGATGATAGAAAAATGATGGGTATGTGGGTTAGTCTGATCTTAGAGTAGGATAAAAGGTCGGCACAACATTGAGGGCTGAAGGGCCTGTACTGTGCTATGTTCAAGGTTGACACTGGTCCACGGAGTGATATTGGGACAAGTGATTAAAACCTAGCTCAAAGGGGAGCCTCTTAAAGGCTAAGAGACTGGTAGGTTGGGGAGAAAATTCCAGAGCTTGGGCCGTGGTGGCTGAAATCACAGGGAATGAAAAGAAATGTGGAATAGCAAGAGACCATTATGTGAGGAAGTTTTGAGGGGGGGTGCAGTAGTATTGGTTGTAAATCTGGAGGCGGTATGATCCCTATAGTGTGAGAGCAGGCCATTCAGCCCATCAAATCCACACCAACCCACTGAAGAGCATCCCACCCTCTACTCCTCCAAAGGGTGGAATCGAACCCAGGTCCCTGGCACTGTGAGACAGCAGTGCTAACCACTGAGCCACCCTGTTCACCCAGTGATTGCTACCTGTGAGATTTCAGATGTTGTGGGATGTCTCATGGTCAGTACACCTTTAAGAGGCATGCTCATGACATTAGCACTGTATCGTAGCATGTGACCTGATGGTATAATGATCTCAGACTCCATCTTCACTGGACAAGATACTAGGAGAAAGCTTTCAGTTGTAATCTAATAGCTCAGTGATAGCTCAGATACTGACATGATTAGATTAGATTCCCCTACAATGTAGAAACAGGCCCTTCGGCCCAACAAGTCCACACTCACCCTCCGAAGAGTAACCCACCCAGACCCATTTCTCTCTGACTAATGCACCTAACACTATGGACAATTTTGGAATGGCCATTTCACCTGACCTGCACATCTTTGGACTGTGGGAGGAAACCGGAGCACCCAGAGGAAACCCACGCAGACACGGGGAGAACGTGCAAACTCCACACAGACAGTCGCTGGAGGTTAGAATCGAACCTGGGTCCCTGGCGCTGTGAGGCAGCAGTGCTAACCACTGTGCCACCGTGCTGCCCCTGTGAATATAATGTTAATAGCTAGTTGTAATAAATGTCAGATTCTCAATACCTCTATTGACATCCAGTTCTCACATTATGAGAGATCACCCAAGCATTGCTACCCGACTGAAGGCAAAATCACATCCATGGAGGTAGAATAGTTCCATGACTGAATGGCAGGATGCAACATCTGATTAATTTTCTGCTTGTGGTATCCTGCAGAACACGGTGGCTTATTGTCCCATTTTATGTGTCACCCTCGAGCTGAGCTAGTTTGACTTCTGAATTCATGAAAAGAAACAATTTGGAGCTCCAAAGCCCGTGGTTGCAACTAAGGCTGAAAAGAAAAAGGAAGAAAATGGGATTATAGGGGTTGATAGGGCAAGAGTGAGGACTGCAGCTGCTGAAGCTCAGAGTCTGGATTAGAGTGGTGCTGGAAAAACACAGCATCCGAGGAGCAGGAAAATCGGGCAAAAGCCCTTCATCAGGATCAGGGGTTGATGTTGCACAAGCATGTCTGGGTACGCAGGGAGGAGGGAAACTCTGACCATCGGGCTAGGCAAGCAGCCAAGAACAAGGAGCGAGCAGATCTGATCAAAAAAGGATGGTGTATCAATCTTTTGTGTCACTGGTGGATCATGTGAACGCTGTAACCTACCACATACTGACGCTAACAAATACACCACAGTCATTGTCAGAGGAGAGCCATTGCTCTGTCCCCTGCATCAGCTTTAATAAAGCCATCAGGTTATTTCTCCCATTGCACAACAGGATCAAGTAACAGCAGTAGATGTTCCACATTGTTAGGGAAAGAGGGAGAGTTTTAAAGGGCATGAAAGGAGACTAGGAGGAAGAGAAATGGTGCAGAAAGATAGCACTGATCATCCAATCTGAGCTCAACTCAGCAGTGCACACCAGGAGGATCCCAGCCTGTTCGGCACATGCTGATCTGAACTAGTTTGGCAGTGGGTATACTTCACTTGGCCTCTGAGAGAGAGATGGGAAGAAATTCAACCTAGCTTTCTGCCGCACATCAGTTTCCAATGGCCTCTGCTTTCATGTGCAGGCATGTGGATATTTGTCAGGCCAATCTGCTGTGCCCTCAGTGGAGACGTAGCTAACTAACCTTTGTATTCAGGATTTGGAGGTGCCAGTGTTTAACTTTGTATTCAAGGTTGCACACAAAGAATAAAGGTGAGGTAATGGTGGAAGGTTCACAACTGTCCTCTCCTCCTGTGAGTAGCACCTTCCGCACTGGGGAAGGAGAGAGAAAATGAGGGAAAATGCGTTCTATCTAGAACAATGGGCATATTAGAGTGCTTTCAAGGCACTGTTTTAAGCAGGAGTTTCAGTTTACCGTCACTATTTCAGCTTGGACACGAAAAGCAACCACTGGTTGAGGAATAGCAGTAATGATATCTGCCTGAGCTGTTAAGCTGCACTGCAGCAAGATGCCATTTGTCTCTGTCTAATTGGAGATCAGGTCTCTGAACATGCCACATGCCACCTCTATGCTCACCAAGTGATAAGGGGAGTGGAGGGGGGGGGGGGGGGGCGTGATTTTGAAGGACCTGCCTTAATAGCAATGGGCATAGTCACACTGAATTCTTTGGTGATGCATTCCCGCCTCAGGCGACTGACTGTGTGGAGTTTGCACGTTCTCCCCGTGTCTGCGTGGGTTTCCTCCGGGTGCTCCGGTTTCCTCCCACAGTCCAAAGATGTGCAGGTCAGGTGAATTGGCCATGCTAAATTGCCTGTAGAGTTAGATGTATTAGTTAGGGGAATGGGTCTGGGTGGGTTGCTCTTCGGAGGGTCAGTGTGGACTGGTTGGGCCGAAGGGCCTTTTTCCACACTGTAGGGAATCTAACCTGACCTAATCTAATCTAAAGCTGATTCTTGCCATCAATCAGACTGTTTGACAGAGCAGTCAGCGCTTGTTTGTAGTAATTTATTAATAGAATAAACATCGCTATTTTTGACATCTCCTTTGTGACCTTGTCATAAGGACCCAAATTGCTGTGAGATTGCTGGTGCAGGCACTGTTCTACACGGCACCACCTGCGATGCTCAAATCTTTTAAATGAAATTGTAATTGAATTCTTTGGGTATAATGAGCCATCTTTGTCTATGTGTGTCTGTGTATCTGTGTGTATTTTTAATGCGGCACCATAGCAACATTGTTACTTACGAAGAAGGATTTATTGAACTGCTCTGGAAAACAACACATCTCACATGTACTTCTCCCAGTATTTCTCCCCTTCAGTCCTGAAGGTCCTCACTCTTGCCAGCTGCCTGGCATAATTCCAGTAGGATGTGATGCAAAGTTCTTCAGGCAATGCTCTGACTGCTCTTCGCTTGATGGAAAGAAGCCGATCTTCATGAAGTGTTCGGAACACTTCAACCCCAAGGCATCAATGTGGACTTCACCAGTTTCCTCATTTCCCCTCCCCCCACCTTACCTCAGTTCCAGCCTTCCAGCTCAGCACCGCCATCATGACCTGTCCTACCTGCCTATCTCCCTTCCCACCTATCCACTCCACCCTCCCCTCTGACCTATCACCTCCATCCCCAACCCCATTCACCTATTGTACTCTTTGCTTCCTTCTCCCCAGCCCCCCTCCCCCCATTTATCTCTCCACCCTTCAGGCTCTCTGCCTCTATTCCTGATGAAGGACGTATGCCCGAAATGTTGATTTTCCTGCTCCTCGGATGCTGCCTGACCTACTGTGCTTTTCCAGCACCACTCTAATCTAAACTCTGGTTCCCAGCATCTGCAGTCCTCACTTTTGCCTAGGAAAGGAGATGAGACAAGTGAAGAGGGAGCAGTTGGGGTTGCCAGACCTGGGTTTCAAAACAGCTGACAAGTGATGCTTCAGAAGAAAGAATTACACCCTGTAGGTATGCTGGACGAGCACAATACATCAGAAAGCGTGCTGCAACAAATTCAGTACTTTCTGTTGTACCCACAACAGTCAATTTGTACATTGCAAGCTTTCACAAACAGCAGTGGGGTAAATGATTTGATCATGGTTTGAAGGACATAAAAAGCATGGAAAATAGGAGCAGGCCATTCGGCCCTTCTGAGCCTGTTTCACAATTTGATATGATCCTGGCTGATCATCCAACTCAGTCCCGTGTCCCTGCTTTCTCCCCCTTATCCTTTAGCCCTGGGATCTATATCAAACGCCTTTTTGAAAACATTCAATGTTTTCGCCTCAACCACTTTCTGTGACAGAGAATTCCACAGGCCCCACTCTCTGGGTGAAGACATCTCTCCCCATCTCAGTCCAAAATGGCCTACCCTGTATCCTCAGACTATGACCCCTGGTTCTGGACTCCCAGGGAACATCCTTCTTGCATTTCCCCTGTCCAGTTCTGTTGTAAGTTTAGAGGGTTTTATGCGATTCCCCCTCATTCTTCTAAACTCTAATGAATGTAGTCCTAACTGATCCGGTCTTTGTTCATGTGCCAGTCCTGCCATCCCAGGACTCAGTCTGGTAAACCTTCATTGTACTCCCTCCCTCGCCAGAACATCCTTCCTCAGGTAAGGAGACCAAAACTGGACACAATACTTCAGGTATGGTCTCACCAAGGCCCTTTTGCAGCAAGACATCCCTGCTCCTGTACTCCAATCCTCTTGCTATGAAGGTCAACTAACTGTGTCCTGAGCTATAGGGAGAGGCTGAATAGGATGGGGCTGTTTTCCCTGGAGCGTCGGAGGCTGAGGGGTGACCTTATAGAGGTTTACAAAATCACGAGGGGCATGGATAGGTCTCTTCCCTGTAGTGGGGGAGTCCAGAAATAGAGGGCATAGGTTTAAGGTAAGAGGAGAAAGATTTAAAAGGGACCTGAGGGGCAACCTTTTCACGCAGAGGGTGGGACGTGTATGGAATGAGCTGCTGGAGGCTTCTACAATAAATAGAACCTCAGCACTGCAGAGGTTCAAACTGACAGCTCCTCACTATCTTCCAGGGCAATTAGTGGTGGACAATAAAAACCGGCCTACCCAGTGACGTGCACAACCTGCCAACAAGTATTTTAAAAAAAGATCGATATCAGAACACCAAGTAAATTCCTGACATGCGTACTGACTGCCGATCAAAGTAAACCAGTCTCTCACAGAGGTGAATGGGCAGACGAATGCTTGTTTTGGAACCTCTCTGAACAATGTAACTGCCCTGAGTGTGGGATGCTCCAGACCCCAGATGCAGCTTTCCTTCATGTGGGAATCGGCCACATCAAAGAAGGTGAAAGTTCATGTGGGAGGTAGGATCCTTTCCCCTGCCCTAGGTTATTAGTCCAGCACCATAACCACTTGGCTATTGGAAGGTGACCAAACAGCTGGATGAGGGCAAAGCGGTTGATGTGATGTATATGGATTTCAGTAAGACATTTGATAAGGTTCCCCACGGTAGGCTATTGCAGAAAATATGGAGGCATGGGATTGAAGGTGATTTCGCGGTTTGGATCAGACATTGACTGGCTGAAAGAAGACAGAGGGTGTTGGTTGATGGGAAATGTTCATCCTGGGGTTCAGTTACTAGTGGGGTACCACAAGGATCTGTTTTGGGGCCACTGCTGTTTGTCATTTTTATAAATGACCTGGATGAGGGTGTAGAAGGATGGGTTAATAAATTTGCGGATGACACTAAAGTTGGTGGAGTTGTGGACAGTGCGGAAGGATGTTGGCAGTTACAGAGGGACATAGATAAGCTACAGACCTGGGCTGAGAGGTGGCAAATGGAGTTTGACACAGAAAAGTGTGAGGTGATTCACTTTGGAAGGCGTACTGGAATGCAGAGTACTGGGCTAATGATAAGGTTCTTGGTAGTGTGGATGAGCAGAGAGATCTCGGTGCTCATGTGCATAGATCCCAGAAAGTTACCACCCAGGTCAATAGGGTTGTTAAGAAGGCGTACGGTGTGTTCATTTTTGTTGGTAGAGGAATTGAGTTTCGGAGCCATGAGGTCATGCTGCAGTTGTACAAAACTCTGGTGTGGCCGCACTTGGAGTATTGCACACAGTTCTGGTCACCGCATTATAGAAAGGACATGGAAACATTGGAAAGGGTGCAGAGGAGATTTACCAGGATGTTACCTGATATGGAGGGAGGGTCTTATGATGAAAGGCTGAGGGACTGGAGGCTGTTTTTGTTAGAGAGAAGAAGGCTGAGAGGTGACTTAATAGAAACATAGAAGATAATCAGAGGATTAGATAGGGTGGACAGGGAGAGCCTTTTTCCTTGGATGGTGATGGCTGGTATGAGGGGGCATAGCTTTAAATTGGGGGGTGATAGATATAGGACAGATGTCAGAGGTAGGTTCTTTACTCAGAGACTAATAGGGGGGTGGAATGCACTGCCTACAACAGTCGTAGACTCACCAACTTTCAATGGTCATTGGATAAACATCTGGATGAAAATGGAATAGTGTAGGTTAGATGGGCTTCAGATTGGTTCCACAGGTCAGCACAACATCGAGGGCCGAAGGGCCTGTACTGTGCTGGAATGTTCTATGTTCGAACCTGGAATGAGCAGTTTGCCTTATGAGGAAAGACTGGACAGGCTAGGCCTCTATCCTCTGGAGTTTAGAGGAGTCAGAGGTGACTTAATTGAAACCTCCTGAGGGGGACTTGACCAGGTGGATGTGGAAAGGCTGTTTCCTCTTGTGGGAGAAGCTAGAACTAGACGTGATAGTTTAAAAATAAGTGGTTGTCCATTTAAGACGGAGATGAGGAAACATTATTTTCTCTCAGAGGATTGAGGGTCTTTGGAATTCCCTTCCTCAAAAGGCAGTGGATGCAGAATGTTTCATAATGTTGAAGGCTAGAGGTAAATAGATTCTTGATGACCAAGGGGGATGAAAGATTATCGGGGGATACACAGGAAGGTAGAGATGAGGTTAAATTCCGATCAGCCACGATCTTATTGAATGGCAGAACAGGCCCGAAGGGCCGAGTGGCCTACTCTTGTTCCTTGTTTGTCCTTGTTCAGAGATGTTAGTACACATCTCTGGAGCAGGTTGGGCTTGAACCCAGGCCTCCTGACCCAAAGGCAGGGATACTACCACTGTACCACAAGACCTTAAACCTGGCTTCTGTATCCTCTCTTCAATGGAATCTTGCTGTGTACCTGTTGCTGAAAGCATGAAATACTCTGTTTCCCCCCCCGCCTTCTCTAACTTGGGTGGCAAAGAGCAGTTCTGTTATGGCACATGGTCGTTCCTGTTGATACACTCTGCTCATGTCTGTGTGAAGCCTGTATAATAATTTAAAAACTGAATTAGAAACGACTCTGGATTGAGACGATCCTTGCTGTTTGAGTAGTTGATTGATTCCTGCACCAATTGATAAACACTCAGTCCCATTCGCTGAAAGTAAATCCATCGCTGCCTCTTACTGAGTGTGGTTTGGCACTCTGCAGTGTGCGGCTTTGAACACATGCATTCGCTCATATTTCAAGATGCAAAGCCTGCTTAAATCATTGTTGCTTTTATAAATATCCAAGCATGTGTTACAAAAAGAACAATGGCAAAGTTCCTGTCCAGGACCGATCCGGTGGGTTCAGTTTTGTATGTAGAGCTGGTTTGAGACCGTCCAAACTGATTTCACACAATTATCTTTCCAGCTGTCAGAGAATCTTGTACACCGGCCAAGTTCCCAGAGTAGCTCAGGGTAGTGTCTTAACTAACTGTATCTCCGCTCTCCACCCCATACCCAGCACAGCCTGTTTATAGAAAATGCTGTCAATCCATTTATTTAGAATGTCCGGGGCAGAGGGAGATATACTACAGCAGGGACGAGGGAGCTCGCTAATCTTGGGACACAGGCAAAGGTGGGGTTGTTCACTTTGGAAGCAAAGGCGATTATGTGGTGTTCAAAATCACTCTTGGTTTTTTGAAGGTGTGAATGAGGAGCAACTGTTTCCAGTGGTAACCAGAGTTAAGGTGACTGGCAAATGAACCAGAGGTGACATGAAGAAACATTTCCTTGCACAGGGAGTTATAGTGACTTGACGTAGATCTCCTGAAACGATGGTGGAAGCATATTCAATGATAACTTGGAGAGGCATGAGACCTGCAAGGGAGAAGCAAGGGCTGGGGAGCTATCAGTCTGCCGTTGACCTACGAGATGGAGAAGCATTGGACCATTCAGCTCCTTCGAACCAGCCCATGCTGAGAGAGAGTGATAGAAAAAACTTCAGTGACATTGCAAAAAATCTGCCAAGCCTTTGGTTTGCGAGAAACTACTATTTGGGGATGTTTTTTAATTAGAAAACCATTATTTTAAAAAGAAGTAGTTGTAATTGGGTTTAGCTGAGAAACACGATGAATAAGTGAAAATCAAGACCAATATAATCAAGTAATATATAGGGGCCCACTTGTGGTGCAGTGGGAGTGTCTGTACCCCTCACAGGGAGGGGTTCAAGTCCCCCCTGCTCCAAAGGCGTGTAATAACATCTCTGCACAGGTTGATTAGGAAAATAGGTTCTGTAAAAATACAAGTAGAGTACACTTCATAGAATTCCGACAGTGTGGAAGCAGGTCATTCAGCCCGTTGAGTCCACACCGACCCTCCGAAGAGCATCCTACCTGGACCCACCCCATCCCATTCCTGTCCCCCTGCATTTCCCATGGCCAATCCACCTAACCTGCACATCCTGGGACTGTGGGAGGAAACTGGAGCACCCAGAGAAAACCCACGCTGACACAGGGAGAAACGTGCAGACTTCACATAGCCAATCACCAGGTTAAGGGTGGAATTAAACCCAGGTCCCTGGCACTGTGAGGCAGCTGTGCTGAGCACTGAACCACCACTTGGGGTAAGGGAAAATGACATTTAGATATAGCAGCTCAGCTCAGTCCAGTAGAACATGTGGCCTGTGAAATGTGGGAGGTCATGGACTCTTTGGCAGATACAATAGGGTTGTTTAAGGGGCTTTTAGAGAAGCACATGAGTATACAAGGAATGGAGGGATATGGACCAAGGGCAGGCAGAAGGGACTAGTTTAATTTGGAGTCATGCTTGGCACAACATCGTGGGCCGAAGGGCCCGTTCCTGGTCTGTACTGTTCTATGTTCTACTGGTACCCTAGCTGACCACATCTGCAGAAATGTGAGCTCCAGGTTTCTGAGCTTGAGCAGCATCTGGAAAAGCCGGTGCATTGGCCAGGCTGCGAGTTACATGGACAGCATGTTTAAAGAGGTGGTCTCACCGCAGCTTCAGGAACTGGAGGAAGGAAGGGCATGGGTGACCAGCAGGCAGTGCAAGAGAAACAGGCAGGGAGTGCAGGAATCTCCTGAGAATCTTCCACTGACAAGGCACTGTTCCAGTTTGCAAGCTGACAAGGATGTTGGTCTCACAAGGGAGTGCAGGCACAGCCAAGTTTGTAACACAGCGTGGAAATTAGCAGGGCACTGGCCGCAATCTCTCAGTCTGTCTGAGACTGAAGGGAGGTTCCAGAGGCCTGGAGAAATGCAGACCATCACACCCTTGTTCAAAAATAGTTGTAAGAATAAGCCCAGCAATTACAGACCAGGCAGTTTAAGTGGTGGGAAAGCTTTACGAAACAGTTTATCAGGTTAGAATTAGTAATCACATGGGACATACTGGATTGTTTAGGAAGAGTCAGCATGGATTTCTAAAAGAGTCTTTGTGTTTCACTAACCTGCTGGAGTGTTTTGAAGAGGTAACAGAAAGAACCAATTGAGGGTAGCACTGTTGATGTGGTGTACAAGGACTTTCAAAAGGTGTTTAATGCAGCGTCACAGAACAGGCTTGTGATAAGTCACAGCTCATATGTTAAAAAGCACGGTAGCAGCATGGATATAAAGTAAGGTGGCACGGTGGTTAGCATCACTGTCTCACAGCGCCAGGGACCTGGGTTCAATTCCACCCTTGTGGTGACTGTGAGCAGTTTGCATGTTCTCACTGTGTGATTTTCCTCCCACAGTCCAAAGATATGCAGGTTAGGTGGATCGGCTATAGTGTCCAGGGATGTATAGGCTAGGTAGATTAGCCATGGAAAATACAGGGTAAGGGGGTGGGCCTGGGTGAGATACTCTCAGTGGGTCAGTGTGGGATCAATGGGCTGAATGATCTCTTTCCACACTCGGGATTCTATGAAAGTTGGCTGAGTAATGGATGTTTTGTTTTCAGGCTGGAGGATGGTTTGTAGTGGGGTTTCCCAGGTGCCAGTGTTAAGTTTTCCCTGAAATTTATTAAGGATCTGGATGTTGGTGGGTAAGGATAATTTCAAAGTTTGAGGATGATACAAAACTTGGAAGATTTTGAAACTGTAAGGAAAACAGTGTAGGACTCCAAAAGGTAATGGGCAGGATGGTACAGTGGGCAGATAGGTGGCAGATGAGGTACAATGCAGACAATATAAAATAGACAATACTTAAGTGGCTACAGGAGCAGGGACACCTTGGTGTAACTGTGCATCAATCATTGAACGTGGCAAGGCAGTGGAGAAAGCAGTTAATAAAGCATCCAGTATCATGGAATTTATTAATAGAGAGCAACAGCGGAGAGGTGGGAGGGGTGATGTTGAGCTTGTGGAAGGCAGACCTTGGCTGTAGAGGTGGGAAACACATTCCTCCTGATTCTAACAGTTTTCCAATGATCCTTGTTGTAATGTTCCTGGTTGAATGTCAGACAAGAACAGTTATATGGCATAGCTGGCAAACTGAGGTGAGTTAACGTACCAACACTGGTGATGTCGGCTTGCACACCACAAATGGTCTGAAGGTTGCTGATGTCCTTGGTACCATATACAAGTCAGCATCTTCAGGAGAGAAGGGGTAGAGATTGGGATTGTGTGTGTGTGTGTGTGTGTGTGGGGGGGGGGTGCTTGTATATTTTCAGAAAGAGAGGCTGGTTAGGTATAGAACCGGAGCTAATCTTACTCAGTCTTGCATTTATTTACAGAGCTAAACATTAGGAGTCTATATCTCCTAACACAACCTCGTTATAGTTTCACTAAGTGTCTCTTTAGAAATAAAACCTTTTCAATCAGTTGTGCTTGTTCTGAAATAGTGCATTGGCCATCCCATCCTGAAGTGGGACCTGGCCCTGAATTTGCTGGCTCAGAGGTAAAGGTGACAGCACTGCTTCTGAGAGACACCTCAGCTGCCGTGGGACATGCTCAAACGCTAGTTAATGTGTATCTCCTTCAGTTAAACACAATTAGAATGCCATTGTCAGGCTGCCTTTTGAACCCAGGGCCTCATCTTTTGTTAAACGGCGATGTTGCCGTTATCTCAGTTATTTCAATCATGGAGGGTGACCATTCCGATGAACTTCTGATAACCAGGCTCACTCAGTTTGCCAGTGCCAAACAAATCTGTTTATGAAGGGGCCACAGCCTCAGTCAGCTGTGCAGGCGGACAGCTGGAAAGGAAGCCTCCTTATCTTGGGCCTGAGCTGACAGGAAACCTCGGTACTAGCAGCTGGAGACAATGAAAGCAAATCGGGAAAGAATCCAGCCACAACTGGGACTCTGGGCTCTGGATGGTTGTAAGCTGGTGCATGTCAAGTGCAGTCACATTCTTTTTGAAAGGACTTTTCCACTTCCTTTTTTTGTCTGAAACCAGGCCCAGTTGTCAAATTGTTCATTTCGCAACGGCGTCTCCTTTAATTATTGTGGGCGCTTTGGAACAAAGTTTGGTCAGCAGGTTCTGCAGCTGCATTCTTTAACTAACCTGGATTGCCGTGACATTTCATTCCCTCTCTGTCCGAACTGATCATAGTGCTGAGGAATCCTAATACATCACACAGGCAGTGGAGGATAAAATGATGGGGGTTGGGACCAGAAATGGCAGTGCCTTGATCTCTGTCACTCAGACTGAGACCTTTCTTGTTTCATTTTCAGTTTTGCTGTGTGGTTCAGCATTTTACAGTGATTTCCTGTTAGGGTTCCACTATCTGATAGGCGAGGGAGCACAATGGGATTGATTTTGACGGGGTGGGGGGTGCACAGGGGTTCATGAGCACATTTGCATCATACAGGCAGTCATTGATTTGTGGCCGTTTTCTGATAGTCTGTTGAGAAGCAGCAGTTGAGATACAGTGCATTAGTTAATTCAGTGAAGAAAGGAAACATGCAATCTGTGATGAGAATTCCTCACCTGATCCTGCATCCGTTCCGGAAAATGTGGGAGGAAGATGCATGTCCCAGATAAAAGCAAAACTCCTGCTGATGCTGAAATCCGAAACCAGCACAGAGAATGCTGGAGAAACTCAGCAGATCTGGCAGCACGTGTGCAGAGAGAAACAGAGATAGCTGTTCTGCCTTGTCAGAACTGAAAGTTCAGTTCTCCTCTGAAGAAGATGGGGCCTGTGCCTCTGAATCTTCTTATGGCCATCTCTCCCCCTCTATCTTTTTGAATGTACATTATTTGTTGTCCATATTTGGTGTGTCACTCACTTGTCTAAACCCTTTTGGCCAATGACTATGGGCAGCTACCCATGATGCCAGGATGACCATAGTCCCCTTGCCCACCTCCCTTTGAAGGTTAGATTTTATTCCTTCTGAAAACAAAGCCTCCTTATTTCCAAAAAAACGTTGTATTCATTATAGGACAGTGTGCCACCTGGTAAAATTGTTTTTATACTTATGGGGCACAATAACTAATGTGACTCATAAACACAGTATCATGCTATGCAGGAAATGCCAACTATGGAATGCCAAGTGAACACAGGTTTAAAGGGACCCCAATTTCTAACAAAGAGGTAGATGCCCACCTCATTATGGGTTGGTACTGAGAACAAATTATTTTGTTATTCAGTCATTATTCAGCATCGCTGGTAAGATATTTGTTGGCCACTCCTTAATGGTCTGCAGAGGGTGATGGTGAGCTGCCTTCTTGAACCGCTGCAGTCTGTATGGTACAGGTACACCCACAGTGCTGTTAGGCAGGAAGTTCCAGGATTTTGACCCAGTGCTAGTGAAGCAAAGACAATATGGTTCCCAGCCATGATGGCTTGTCCTTCTAGATGGAAGTGGCCGTGAGTTTGGAAGGTGCTGTCGGAGGATCTTTGGTGAATGTCTGCAGGGCATCTTGTAGATGGTACACACTGCTGCTACTGAGCATCGGTTGGGGAGGGAGTGGATGTTTGTGGATGTGGGGCCAATGAGGCGGGGGCTGCTTTGTCCTGGATGGTGTCAAGCTTCTTGAGGGTTGTTGGAGGCAAGTCCAGGCAAGTGAGAAGTAGTGAAGAAATGATAGGAAATGTAGGGGGAGAAAGCTTGGAGCTGTGGGACGTTCTACCATTTTATCCTTAATCATATCCAAACTAAAGAGCATCTTTAATATCCCAATGTGCTTCATAGCAACACTATCAGGCACAATTTAATATTCACCTGCATTCAAAGCTATTTGGGCAGCTGGCCTAAAGCTTGATAAGGGAAAAGTTGAAAGGAACATTTTAAAGGAGAGAGAGATCAAAAGCCAGAGAGATTTTCAGAGCTTCAGGAGCAGGCAGCTGAAGGCATTTCTATCAGTGGTGGAGCAGGTAAAACCTGCAATGTACAAGCGGCCAGATTTAGAGGGGCACAAAGATTTCTGAGGGCTGCAAGGATGGAGGAAATTACCACACAGAGAACTAAAACTGCTGGAGATCACAATGGGTCAGACAGTATCCATGGAGAGAGAGTGAGCTAACACTGCGAGTCTAGATGACCCTTCATCAGAGCTGACAGGAAGTGTGAAGGGGGCAGCATTTATGCAATAGTTTCGGGGGTGGTGGGAGTGGAGTGTTGGGGAGAAAGGATGGTTCAGATTAAATGATTGGAATGTGAGAATGGCAGAACATTGGTGTGTCTAACTGCCAGATTGGAAAGGACAGACAGTCCCACTGGGGTGGGAGAGGGAAGAAAGGACGCGGTGACAGAGAATGTAACACGGAAAGTTAAAAAAAAGGGAAGGAATGGGAGTGGGTTCACAATCTGAAGGTGTTGAACTCAATATTAAGTCCAGGAGGCCGTAAAGTGCCCGGTCTGAACATGAGATGTTGTTCCTCCAGCTTACGCTGTGATTCACTGGAGCACTGCTGCATGCTGGGAACAGACAAGTGGGCGTGTGAGCAGGACACTGTGTTAAAATAACCAGTTACTGGAAGGTTGGGGTCATGCTTGCACACAGACTGGAGGTATTCTGCAAAGCGGTGACCCAATCTGCATTTGGTTCCTCCAATGTAGAGTAGGCCACATTAGATGCAGCGAATACAGTTCACCAGATTGGAGGAGGTACAGGTGAAATGCTGCTTCCCCTGTGTTATTGCTGAGGCAAATAAATGAAGGCTGGCGTCAAAGGGGTTAAGTGTTGAACTGGACCCGGGTGGTGATAGAGGCCGCCTTTCCCTTCCCATTGAGATGGACTTTGTTCTTGATGTTATACTCCTTGTTATAGTGCTGGCCTCCAGAAGAAAATGACCCTGACGTGAATGAATATCTGTGTAGCCTTTTGCTGGGGAAGTCACGATTTGGAGATGCCGGTGTTGGACTGGGGTGTACAAAGTTAAAAATCACACAACACCAGGTTAGAGTCCTACAGGTTTAATTGGAAGCACCAGCTTTCAGGTGGTTGTGGAGGACACAATTGTAAGGCACAGAATTTATAGCAAACGTATACAGTGTGATGTAACTGAAATTATACATTGAAAAATACCTGGATTGTTTGTTGAGTCTTTCATCTGTTAGAATGACCATGATAGTTTCACTTCTTTCATATGTAAATCACAAAACCTTTTTTAAAAGTTACATTCTCAGGTTAACTGTAACAATTGGTCTCAGCCAGATAATGTGTTGAGGGTGTTAGCCCCCTATGTGCTGCTGTCTGTGCCATAATGTTTAGACTTACTCTAATATAAACAAAATGAGTTTCAGAGTTAACAAGTACAAATTCACCCCACGTTTGCAGAGTTGCTGAGTTACATTGTACTTTGCTCAAAAACTGCATGAATCCATGTCAGACTCTGTGGGGAGAGCACAGTGGCTCAGTGGTTAGCACTGCTGCCTCACAGCTCCAGGTTCGATCCCAGCCTCAGGCGACTGTCTGTGTGGAGTTTGCACATCCTCCCCGTGTCTGCGTGGGTTTCCTCCCACAGTCCAAAGATGTGCAGGTCAGGGTGGATTGGCCATGCTAAATTGCCCATAGTTTTAGGCGCATTAGTCAGAGGGAAATGAGTCTGTGTGGCTTACTCTTCAGAGGGTTGGTGTGGACTTGTTGGGCTGAAGGGCCTGTTTCCGTGCTGTGGGGAATCTAATCTAAACTCACTTTTGGGCTATAACCTGGTGTTGTGTGATTTTTAACTTTTGCCATGGAGTAGTGTATAAATATAATAACTCAATATTGGATCAATGTAGAACATGTAGGTGGACAGAGAAGAGCAATCCATGCTACATTTTCGAATTAATATTGTAAAATTTCTGATGGCTATTTCCAGTTGAGGTGGTTTTATTGTTAGATGCTCGTTTGTGTTTCAGGAATGCATCTCCCTACATTGTACCAGCTTTGTGAAAGGGCTTCCTGAAGTTATCTGTTACGTTGTGCACCAGTGCGTTATGGAGGGACCTCTGACCGTGTTACTGCCTGGTTTGTATACTGCAAGCAGCGCAAGACTCCCACTTTATGGCCAGCTTGTACCATTGGTGTCTGCACATCTCTGTTTGAGAGCCCACCAATCATAATGCAGAGATTGAGTGGAGACATTTACCATAGCAACAGTGATAAAAGTTAGTGACCTTGGTTATGAACACCCTTATGTAGTTAATGAATATTAATGAATCTCTCAAGAAAAAAAGGTAGCTGAGGATACGTGGTGCAGTAATGTACCAGCTGGGAATTGAGAGCTGTGGTTTGAAAGGCAGAGTCGTCAAATAATCTTTCAGGCAGGAGGATAAAGGGGACTTTGCCCTTTGTGAAATGACGTTAGTGCTGTGTCTACAGCTCAGTTAATACATTCACTGTCTCCTCTTAAGCCGAACCCTGCTAAGAAGTCAAAGGTTTGATCGTGGCCTCAGTTCAATTATGGCTTGGAATGGTGCAGCGTTCAATTAGGCTAAACTTCCCACCAAAAAAAATCAGCTGGGGCGTTTGCTCTACGATGCTATCAGGTGACCTCTGATGGAAATTCTGTGTGGCCCACAAGGAAAGACAGGAACAAGCTCTGTTGTTCTGTTGCAGTCCATTCCGGACTGAGATGACGAGAAGTTTCTTCGCCCAGGGAGTGAGGAGCCTGTGGAATTCTCTGTCACAGAAAGTAGTTGAGGCCAAAACATTGAATATTTTCAAGAAGGAGTTAGATACAGTTCTTAGGACTAAAGGGATCAAAGGATTTTGTGTTGGATGATGAGCCTTGATCATATTGAATGGGGTAGCAGGCTCAAAGGGCTGAATGGCCTATTCCTACTCCTATTTTGTGTTACCCCCCCCCTCCAAGTTCACCAAATAGCCTGTCACTGGCTGAGGAGTTGAAGAGTGGGCATTTTTTTGGGCCCAGCATTTATTGCCCATCCCGAATTGCCTTTGTGAAGGTGGGGTGGGCGGTAAAGGTAGGTGAGCTTATCGACGACTTTCATGAGAGTTTTCCAGAACAACATGCTGTGGAAGCAACTGGAGATAATGTTAGGTTTTTCCATTTTTCAAACTAAGTCTTGAGGACAGGTCTGTTCAATGTTGACCAGCTCCCACCACCATCACCATTAAAGGGTGATGCCATCTTTAAAAGCCATCTCTTGGCTGAATACAGTTATTTTGACTGCATGCCTGTCTGGCTTCTCTTGACGAAGGGCTTTTGCCCAAATTGTTGATTTTCCTGCTCCTCGAATGCTGCCTGACCGGCTGTGCTTTTCCAGCACCACTCTAATATGAGCTTTTGCCTGTCTGGCTTATCTGTCCTTAGTACACCATGCAGTCATGCAAATGCAGCAGCACATCATTGTACAATGAATCAGCTCCTGAAGGTTATCTCCCTGAAGAATGCAAGAGCTAGGAGCATGAGTAGGCCCTGGAGCCTGCTCTGCCATTTAATACGATCATGGCTGGTCTCATCTTGGCCGCAACTCCATTTTCCTGCCCATTCTCCATAACCCTTCAACCCATTACTAATGAAAAATCTGTCAATCTCCTCCTTAAATTTACTCAGTGTCCTGGTATCCACCACACTCTAGTGGGAGTGAATTCCACAGATTCACAACTCATTTCTCCTCATCTCTGTTTTAAATCTCCCCCCTTTATTCTAAAACGATGACCTCTCGTTCCAGATTCCCCCACGTGAGGAAACATCTCTCTGCATTTACCTTGTTGACCCCCTTTCGGATCTTGCACACCTCAATTCAATCTCCTCGCGTCCTTCTAAACGCGAGCGAGTAGAGGCCTAAACTGCTCGATCTCTCCTCATGAGACAGGTCTTTCATCTCTGGAATTAATCAAGTGAGCCTTTGCTGAACTGCCTCCAATGCAGTTACATCCTTACAATGTCGGAGTCGCTAATACATTCAGGATACGGAGTAAGTGTGTTATTCTTGCTGGAAGTTGTTTTTCTGACTATTTCCGAAGCACACTGACTGGAGCCACAGCTTTGCAGAGTGGGCCTCAAGCCTTAACATGCTCACTGTGCTTTGGAGCTGTGCAAGAGCTGTTCTAATCTCATAGAGTCATACAGCATGGAAACAGACCCTTTCGGTCCAACCAGTCCATAATCCCAAACTAAACTATTCCCACCTGCCTGCTCCTGGCCCATATCCCTCCAAACCTTTCCTACTCATGAACTTATTCAAGTGTCTTTTAAACATTGTAACTGTATCCACGTCCACCACTTCCTCAGGAAGTCCATTCCACACTTGAACCACCCTCTGTGTAAAAAATTTGCCACCATGTCTTTTTTTAAATCTCTCTCCTCTCACCTTAAAGATGTGCCCCCCAGTCTTGAAATCCCCCATCCTCGTAAAGACAACTACCATTAGCCCTATCTATACCTCTCATGATTTTATAAACCTCTATAAGGTCACCTCTCAATCTCCTACGCTCCAATGAAGAAAGTCCCAGCCTATCCAGCCTTTCTTTATAGCTGAAACCTTCCATACCCGGCAACATCCTGGTAAATCTCTTCCGAACCCTCTCCAGGTTAATAATATCTTTCCTATAACTGGGTGATCAGAACTGGACACAGTGCTCCAGAAGAGGCCTCACCAACATCCTGTACAACCCCAACATGACGTCCCCAACTCCTATACTCAAAGGACTGAGCAATGAAGGCAGGCGTGGTAAACACCTTCTTTACTACCCTATCGATATGTGAGGCAAACATCAACGAATTATGTACCGCAACCCCTAGGTCCCTCTTCTACAAAGCTACAGATTAACTTGAGGATTTGTTCCTTTAAACCTGTTGTTGCTGGTTGCAACCTGTCCCTCTTGTCAGGTGGGTGTAAACCAATGCACAGCACTGTTTGAAAGAGCAGGGGATATCTCCTCTGCTGTCCTGACCAATAATTATTCCTCAGTCAAGTTCAAACAAAGGAATGAGATCAGACAGACCACTCAGCGCTGAGGTACAGATCCCTTTCAGGGAGAATGTTTTCCAGTCAACCTGTTTAGAGCTGTGATTACGCATTGCTGGAGTGGATGGGACTTGAACCTGGACCCCCTGGTTCAGAGGCAGGGACACTGCCACTGTGCTACTCTGTCAATGAGCTTGTTATGTGCAGGCGATGCTGATTGCACTTTGCATTTCGTTCTTGGCACAGTAAGGGCTCTTGTGGCACAGTGGTAGTGTCCCTATCTCCGAGCCAAGAGGCCTGGGTTCACGTTCCCCCTAGTCTAGGCGTGTGATAATATCTCTGAGCAGGTTGATTTCGAGAATATTTTAAAATGGCAGAGCTGGGTTCTCAGGGAGGCTGTGGCATAACCGTTCTGTCACTAGGCCGGTTGAATGCTGCCTGAACTGCTGTGCTCTTCCAGCATCACTGATACAGAATCTGGTTTCCAGCATCTGCAGTCATTGTTTTTACCTCGGCTATCCAGATTACCCATGGTTCATCACCCCACCACAGCATCTAGATTACGTATGGTTCATCATCCCACTATAGCATCCAGATTACCCATAGTTCATAACCTCATCATAGCGTCCAGATTACCCATAGTTCATCACCCCACCATAGCATCCTGATTACCCATAGTTCATCACCCCACCATAGCATCCAGATTACCCATGGTTCACCACCCCACCATAGCATCCAGATTACCCATGGTTCATCACCTCACCATAGCATCCAGATTACCCATAGTTCATCACCCCACCATAGCATCCAGATTACCCATGGTTCATCACCCCACCATAGCATCCAGATTGCCCATAGTTCATCACCATAGCATCCAGATTACCCATAGTTCATCACCCCACCATAGCATCTAGATTACCCATGGTTCATCATCCCACCACAACATCCAGATTACCCATGGTTCATCACCCCACCATAGCATCTAGATTACCCATGGTTCATCACCCCACCATAGCATCTAGATTACCCATGGTTCATCACCCCAGCATAGCATCCAGATTACCCATGGTTTATCATCCCACCACAACATCCAGATTACCTATGGTTCATCACCCCACCATAGCATCTAGATTACCCATGGTTCATCACCCCAGCATAGCATCCAGATTACCCATGGTTCATCATCCCACCACAACATCCAGATTACCTATGGTTCATCACCCCACCATAGCATCCAGATTACCCATAATTCATCACCCCACCATAGCATCCAGATTACCCATGGTTCATCATCCCGCCACAACATCCAGATTACCCATGGTTCATCACCCCACCATAGCATCCAGATTACCCATGGTTTATCATCCCACCACAACATCCAGATTACCCATAGTTCATCACACCACCATAGCATCCAGATTACCCATAATTCATCACCCCACCATAGCATCCAGATTACCCATAGTTCATAACCCCACCATAGCATCTAGATTACCCATGGTTCATCATCCTGCCACAACATCCAGATTACCCATGGTTCATCACCCCACCATAGCATCCAGATTACCCATGGATCATCACCCCACCATAGCATCCAGATTACCCATGGATCATCACCCCACCATAAGTGTTAAACCTCTTATCTTTTAGAATGATCATGTTGGTTTCATGTTAGAATGGAGGAGAAAGTGAGGTCTGCAGATGCTGGAGATCAGAGCTGAAAATGTGTTGCTGGAAAAGCGCAGCAGGTCAGGCAGCATCCAGGGAACAGGAGAATCGACGTTTCGGGCATAAGCCCTTCTTCAGGATTCCTGAAGAAGGGCTTATACCCGAAACGTTGATTCTCCTGTTCCCTGGATGCTGCCTGACCTGCTGCGCTTTTCCAGCAACACATTTTCAGCTTCATGTTAGAATGACCATGGTCATTCTAAACGATGACAGACATAACAAACAATCCAGGTCTTTTTCAATATGTAATTTCAGTTACATCACACTGTAAAATTTTACTATAAATTCTGTGCCTTACGATTTTATTCTCCATAACCACTTAGAGTCATAGAGATGTACAGCACGGAAACAGACCCTTCGGTCTAACCTGTCCATGCCAACCAGATATCCCAACCCATTCTAGTCCCATCTGCCAGCACCCGGTCCATACCCCTCCAAACCCTTCCTATTCATATACCCATCCAAATGCCTCTTAAATGTTGCAATTGTACCAGCCTCCACCACTTCCTCTGGCAGCTCATTCCATACACGTACCACCCTCTGCGTGAAAAAGTTGCCCCTTAGGTCTCTTTTATATCTTACCCCTCTCACCCTAAACCTATGCCCTCTAGTTCTGGACTCCCCGACCCCAGGGAAAAGTCTTTGTCTATTTACCCCATCCATGCCCCTCATAATTTTGTAAACCTCTATAAGGTCACCCCTCAGCCTCTGACGCTCCAGGGAAAACAGCCCCAGCCTGTTCAGCCTCTCCCTGTAGCTCAAATCCCCCAACCCTGGCAACATCCTTGTGAATCTTTTCTGAACCCTAGTGCGCCCAAATAAACCTGTTGGACTATAACCTGGTGTTGTGTGGTTTTTAATTTTGTACACCCCAGTCCAACACCGGCATCTCCGAATCATAATTTGACATCAGTTGGTTATACAGTGGAGAGCACCAGAGCTCCCCTTGTCTTGGGACTGAGAATTCTGTCTCTTCTCTGCATCAAGCACATTTTCTGGTCTAGGGCACTGAGTCCAATTGTTATCAGTCTCTCACTCTGGTTGGTATCGGGTCAGTGTGCATCTAATAAATTCAATGTACCTCACAAATCAAGTACCTATCAAGTGACTGCAGTGGAGTTAATGCGGTGTTGCTTACAGATTCAACCCTTTGAAGTGCTGACTTTGATCTTAATTTTTGTCCAAAATCTTTTGAACCTGGAAATAATCCTGCTTTTGGTACAATGGCACCATTTTTTGTAGCGAGGTTCTTCATGTAAAATTGAGTCACCCAGCCTTGGAACAAGTTGAAAGAACATGCTGTTCTGATCAAAGTGACGGCTTTCTCCTTTTCTCAAAGCCTGGCTCGGATCTGAATAGTTTGTGTTCATTCAGCCTTAGCACGTTTTGGTGCCTGAAGGAAACCAATATCATGTCCCCAAGGTAATCATTAACCTGCTACCTTGAGACAAAAGGTAACCCAACAATATTTAATCTCGAAAAAGCATGCTGGCAAGCTGCATTGATTGCACGTGGAATACCACTTGCACAGTGTTGCTGGAACCATTCAGAAGTTGTGCTGTGTGACCATTTCATTGCCTAGCCTGTGCCTCATGTATCTGTTCCCTCACATTTGGGGAAACAATCCGATGTGAGCTGTCTGCCCGCTGATACCTTCATGTGTGTGAATGTGTGCAGATTTGTTTTGAAGGGCGAGGGTATTGCTGTTGTGAGTGACATTGGTGGCTCAGTTCGTTAGCACGACTGCCTCACAACACCAGAGATCTGGGTTCAATTCCACTCCTTGGGTAACTACCTGGGTGGAGTTTGCATGTTTTCCCAGTGTGTCTGCGTGGGTTTCCGCTGGGTGCTCCGGTTTTCTCCCAGAGTCCAAAGATGTGCAGGTCAGGTGTATTGGCCATGCTAAATCACCCATAGTAGATAGGCAGGAGGCTGGAAGAGCAGAGCAAGCCAGACAGCATCAGAAAGTGGAGAGGACAACATTTCAGGAAAGGTTTCCTGAAGAAGGATTGTACCCAAAACGTTGACTTCTCCACCTCCTGATGCTGCCTGCCTTGCTGTGTTCTCCCAGCCTCCTGCCTGTCCCTCCTGATGCTGCCTGCCTTGCTGTGTTCTTCCAGCCTCCTGCCTGTCCCTCCTGATGCTGCCTGCCTTGCTGTGTTCTTCCAGCCTCCTGCCTGTCCCTCCTGATGCTGCCTGGCTTGCTGTGTTCTTCCAGCCTCCTGCCTGTCCCTCCTGATGCTGCCTGCCTTGCTGTGTTCTTCCAGCCTCCTGCCTGTCCCTCCTGATGCTGCCTGCCTTGCTGTGTTCTTCCAGCCTCCTGCCTGTCCCTCCTGATGCTGCCTGGCTTGCTGTGTTCTTCCAGCCTCCTGCCTGTCCCTCCTGATGCTGCCTGCCTTGCTGTGTTCCCCCAGCCTCCTGCCTGTCCCTCCTGATGCTGCCTGGCTTGCTGTGTTCTTCCAGCCTCCTGCCTGTCCCTCCTGATGCTGCCTGCCTTGCTGTGTTCTCCTAGCCTCCTGCCTGTCCCTCCTGATGCTGCCTGGCTTGCTGTGTTCTCCCAGCCTTCTGCCTGTCCCTCCTGATGCTGCCTGGCTTGCTGTGTTCTTCCAGCCTCCTGCCTGTCCCTCCTGATGCTGCCTGGCTTGCTGTGTTCCCCCAGCCTCCTGCCTGTCCCTCCTGATGCTGCCTGGCTTGCTGTGTTCCCCCAGCCTCCTGCCTGTCCCTCCTGATGCTGCCTGGCTTGCTGTGTTCTTCCAGCCTCCTGCCTCTCCCTCCTGATGCTGCCTGCCTTGCTGTGTTCCCCCAGCCTCCTGCCTGTCCCTCCTGATGCTGCCTGGCTTGCTGTGTTCCCCCAGTCTCCTGCCTGTCCCTCCTGATGCTGCCTGGCTTGCTGTGTTCTTCCAGTCTCCTGCCTGTCCGTCCTGATGATTCCTGCCTTGCTGTGTCCCCCCAGCCTCCTGCCTGTCCCTCCTGATGCTGCCAGCCTTGCTGTGTCCCCCCAGCCTCCTGCCTATCCCTCCTGATGCTGCCTGGCTTGCTGTGTCCCCCCAGCCTCCTGCCTGTCCCTCCTGATGCTGCCTGGCTTGCTGTGTTCTTCCAGTCTCCTGCCTGTCTACTTTGGATTCCAGCATCTGCAGTTTCTTTTGTCTCAAATTACCCATACAGTCCAGGGATGTATAGGTTAGGTGGGTTAGCCATGGGAAATACAGGGGTAGGGGAGGTGAGATGTCCTTCAGAGGGTCGGTGTGGACTTGATGGGCTGAATGGCCCGTTTCCACACTGTAGGCATTCTATGATTACCTCTGCCTTGTTGCTCTGAAAGGCAGGTAGGCTTTCTCCTTGCGCACTAGTCGAGTCACAACGGGGAGGCCTTTTAATTCCAAAAGGGCATTGAAGAGCTGACCACGTTGGTGTGGGGCTGGAATTGCACAGAAAGCACGTGACTAATAATGGTAGGGTTTCTTTTCCAAATGGATGTTAGTGAGAACTTTACGCCAATCTGACCGCGTCATGGTCACTTTTGCTGATGCCAGCTTTTTAATTACCGAAACAGAGTTCCAACTACCATAGTGGGATTTGAACTCAAACTTACTGATTCACGAAAATAAATAAAGGAGCAGTGCTGAAGAAGGAACACTGGACTTGAAACGTTAACTCTGCTTTCTCACCGGAGATGCTGCCAGACCTGCTGAGTTTCTCTGGCAATGTCTGTTTTGGTTTCTGAGTTACTAGTCCTGTAGCATCGAATTGTAGAAAATAGGAGCAGGAGGAGGCCATTCAGCCCTTCGAGCCTGCACCGCCATTCAATCAGATCATCGCTGCTCATCTACCTTCGTCCCCTGTTCTTGCCTTCTCCCCATATCTTTTGATCCCTTTAGCCCCAGGAACTATATCTAACTCCTTCTTGAAAACATTCAATGTTTTGGCCTCAAACGCTTTCTGTGACAGAGAATTCCACAGGCTCCCCAATCTCTTGGTGAAGCCATTTCTCCCTATCTCAGTCCGAAATGACCTGCTCTGTATCCTTGAACTGTGACCCCCTGGTTCTGAACTCTCTGCTCATCAGAAACATCCTTCCTGCATTTACTCTGTCTAGTCCTGTTAGAATTTTATAGGTTTCTATGAGATTCCACCCGCTCCCCCCCCCCCAATCCTTCTCACCGCCAGTGAATAAAGTGCTAATTAATCCAGCCTCTCTTCATACATTAGTTGAAAAATGTGGTGCTGGAAAAACACAGCAGAACAGGCAGCATCCGAGGAGCAGGAGAATCGACATAAGCCCTTTTTCATACATTAGTCCAGGAATTAGTCTGGGAAGCATAGCTATATGATACTCAGAGGCCATCCTTGCATGTTCTGCAGCAGGACTTGTCGTACAGTTTCCAAGTCCCACCAGCTCATCCTCGCCTGGTTTCCCTTGAGCTCAACCACAGCAAATCTGCATTGCCTTGCGTCTGTGCATCTCCATATCAACAGGAAACCAGTAAGACCTGCAAATGATGCATACGGGTCCACCTTGTGTTGTATACCAGTGCTCCAATGTGCCCAGTTTGTTCATTTCCATGTATTACTGTTTGTTCGCCAAAGCAGCCCCATGCTGAGCAGAGGGTTTCATTGTGTACAGTATGTAACAAGATGCTAAGCCCATCCATAACGGAGTGCTGTACACCAGCCCGACAGAAGAAATCTTGCCCCTGTCCCCACTTTCCCCGTATACGATATTTTGAGCATTTCATTGGTTTCTTTAATGAGGTTAAATCCTTTTTCAAGAAACAAATAGAACATTTGTGTTTCAGTAATGCAGACATTAGTAACTGGAGACCTCATCAAGCAAGTTGGCTTCTGAGACATACTGAGCTATCAGGTGACGAGTAATAACGGAAGATAAGGTTGGAAACTTGACATCCAAGGCAAACGTTTGGACAGGTATTTTGCTGATTCCAACCATTACATAATAGAGCTATTCATTCATTGTCAGCGGCTGAATGAAACAGATACTCTCGCAGCCCGCCGAAATGGTGGGTCAGTGAGGAATGTGACAGTACTGAGTGGGAAAATCTGACAACCTTAAGTAAACGGCGTTGAAAATAAGCAAGATGAGAGAAGGACAGCCCTTGACGTCAAAGCTGTATTCGACCGAGGTGTGGCATCAAGGAGCCCTAGCAAAGCTAGATTCAATGGGAATCAGGGGAGGCAAACTCTCCACTGGTTGGAGTCATACCTGGCACATAGGAAGATGGTCGTAGTTGTTGGAGGTGAGTCATCTCAAGTCAGGAGTGTGATGGAATACTCCCCACTTGCCTGGATGTGTGCACCCCAGCAATACTGAAGAAACTTGACACCATCCAGGACAAAGCATTGGCCCCACATCCACAAACATCCACTCCCCCCACCACTGACGCTCAGTAGCAGCAGTGTGTACTATCTACAAGATGCACTGCAGTAATTCACCAAAGATCCTCAGACAACACCTTCCAAACCCAGGACCACTTCCATCTGGAAGGACAAGGGGAGCAGATACACGGGAACACCACCCCCTGCAAGTTCCCCTCCAATTCACTCACCATCCTGACTTGGAAATAAATCTCTGTTCCTCCAGTAGGGTGTAGTGAATAGTGGATGCTGGGACATTGACATTTAAGGAGGAGATAGATTTTTAATTAGTTATGAGCTGGAGGGTTATGGACAGCAGGCAGGAAAGTGGAGATGACTCTGAGATGCGATCAGCCATGATTGTATTGAATGGCAGGGCAGGTCAAGGGGCTGAATGGCCTCCTGATCCTGGTTTGTATGTTCTTATGATCAGTGTCACTGGGTCATAGTTCTGGAACTCCATCCCTGACAGCTTTGTGGGTCTACCTACAGCACATAGACTGCAGCAGATCACAAAGACAACTCATCACCTTCTCAAGGGGGAGCCTGGGACAAGTAATAAATACTGGCCTAGCCAGTGATGCCCATATCCCCTGAATGAGTAAAAAAATAAACATTTTAGTACCATGCTTTGGGAGCCAAAGCATGGAGGATAAGCCAAACAAAATGGCCTCTTTGTGTGGTACGCATTTTCTGAAATGTCATGCTAACCTGATGTGGTATGCACCCAGAGCAATGATGAACGAGTGCATGATTTTATTGTCATTGTCACATATAACTGGGAAGATACGGTGAAAAGTGTTTTGTCATCATAATCTGGTGCCATTTTGAGTTACAAAAAGAATAAAGGGAAATTACTTGAATCGAGTTCATCTTCCGTTCAAATTGGGATCCCAAGCATAGCTCCAGGGCTGCTGCAAGGTCTCTGTAAGGTGTTTTGAGCCTCCAGGTGACCCTGCTCCAGGTATTGAAATGACCACACCAGGAATCCCTGCTCTGGGCACTGCCACCACCAAGAGTCCAGGCTCTGGGTCTACTGCCTGCATGTTTGCCCCTCGCCCAACCCAAGATTCCTCACGCTGTCCAAGGACATTGAGAACTTCTGCTAACACCCTGCCTGAAGTGAGCATTCTTCACAGACAGGCTGAGCTCAGTGAAGGTGAACAAGTTATTTATCTGAAGTGAGACATCACGGTTGAGTCTGTTTCTAATATCATTGCACAATTTCTTCCCACAAGGCAAGTTTTAATTTACGCTGAGGGTGGTAGGTGCCTGGAACGTGCTGCCAGGGCAGTGGTAGAAGCAGATACGTTAGCAATGTTGAAGAGACGTTTAGGCAGACACATAAACAGACAGGGAGTAGAGGCATACAGACTACGTGCAGGGAGATGGGCTTTGTATAGAATAATATCACGGTCGGCACAGATGCAGTGGGCCGAAGGGCCTGTTGTTGTGTTATCCTGTTCTATGTCCTGGGTCAACAGTGCTCCATTTGTGTGCATGGTTTTATCTGGTTAGGCTCCAGCAGTATTCCTGATCATACTCAGCCTCGTGACTTGGTGCTTTTACATTCTCTGGGAACAGGCTACAGTGTATGCTACAGTGAGGCAAACAGAATCGATTTTTCCTTAACTCTCTCAGAGGATGTGGGCATCACTATCTGGCTGGCTTTTATTGCCTGTCCCTAGATGCCCCTTGAGAAGGTAGGGGTGAGCTGCCTTCTTGAACAGCTGCAGTCCATGTGCTGTGGGTTGACCCACAATGCCCTGAGGGAGGGAATTCCAGGATTTTAACCCAGGCACACTGAAGGGCCGGTGATAGATTTCCAAGTCAGGATGGTGAGTGGCTTGGAGGGGAACGTGCAGTAGGTGGTGTTCCCATGTATCTGCTGCCCTTGTCCTTCCAGATGGAAGTGGTCCTGGGTTTGGAAGGTGCTGTCGGAGGAGCCTTTAGTGAATTGTTTGGATTGCTCAGTTGCTGGGCTCAAAGGCTCTCAAACATAAAGATTTTTTTTAACGTGTTAGAAACTCACTTCACCAAACAAAAAGGTGTATTGTCTTAATCAGCTTTCCTCAGCATTGGAATACTTTCAACCTTCTGTTCTCAGTCGACTGGCCATGGTTGGAGTCAGTCATGAGTTCAGGGGGATGCTGTGGGCAGTATATTCACAGCAACCGTTTCTGAGCAACACAGGCTTTTCTGCTCGACAATACTCGCTGGAATGATTCCCGGCTCCTGCACCGTTGTTAACACTCTTGTCTCTGAGTCAGGAGCTCTTCGGTTTGACTTCAGGTCCTAGCCCAAAGACATGAGTGTAAGATCTAGCCTGACACTTTGGGTCATCACAGACAGAGGCTGCACTTTTTAGAGCGTCTTTAGGACACAATGTTAAATCAAGGCTGCGTCCCCTCCCATCTGGTGAATGTATGCTTTTTGAATATGCACAAGTGGGAGTTCTCCCTGGTTGACCCGGTCAACAAAACAGCTTACCCAGTCATTCTCACACTGGCCTGTTCTGCACTGGAATCGTTGGCTCTGTTTCTCTCTCCATGGATGCTGCTTGACCTGCTGAGTTTCTCCAGCAGCTTCTGTTCCTTATTTCAGATCTCTGGCATCAGCAATCATTTGCTTTCAGTCTCACACTGGTGTTGCAAGGGATCTTGCTTTGCTGCTGCAGTGATCACATCTCGGGAAGTATTTCATTGGCAGTGGCATGAAATGCTCGACATGTGAGAGTTCGTGTGGGGAAGCAGTCTGCGTTTCACTCTGGAGGTTAGCTTCATGTCCTCTGCGGTTTGTGCCACTGATCCATTGAATGTACCATGTGCAACTCAGTGGTTAACACTGTTGCCTCACAGCACCAGGGACCCTGGTTCGATTCCAGCCTCAGATGACTGTCTGTGTAGAGGTTGCACATTCTCCCTGTGTCTGCGTGGGTATCCTCCCACAGTGTGCAGGCGAGGAGGATTAGACTCGAGAGTGTGGTGCTCAAAAGGAGCAGCAGGTCAGGCAGCATCTGAGGAGAATCGACGTTTCGGGCAAGAGCCCTTCATTAGGAATGAGGCTTGTGAGCCGAGGGGGTGGCGAGATAAATGGGAGCAGGGGGTGGGGCTGGGGAGAAGGTAGCTGAGTGCAATAGGGAGATGGAGTTGGGGAGTAATGGTGATAGGGTGGAGCAGATAGGTGGGAAGGAAGATGGATAGCTTATGAGGGAGGTGCTGAGTTGGAGGGGTGACACGGTGGCTCAGTGGTTAGCACTGCTGCCTCACAGCTCCAGGGTCCCAGGTTCGATTCCAACCTTGGGTGACTGACTGTGTGGAGTTTGCACATTCTCCCCGTGCCTGTGTGGGTTTCCTCCGGGTGCTCCGGTTTCCTCTCACAGTCCAAAGATGTGCAGGTTAGGTGAATTGGCCATGCTAAATTGCCCGTACTGTTCGGTGCATCATTCTGAGGGAAATGGGTCTGGGGTGGGTTACCCTTTGGAGGGTCGGTGTGGACTTGTTGGGCCGAAGGGCCTGTTTCCACACTGTAGGGAATCTACTTTAATCAAAAGTGGGATAAGGTGTGGGGAGGGGAAATGAGGAAACTGGTGAAATCCACATTGATCCTGTCTGGTTGGAGGGTCCTGAGGCATAAGGTGGTTAGGGTCTGGTGATGGAGGAGGCCCAGGACCTGCATGTCCTTGGTGGAGTGGGAGGGGGGTTGAAATGTTTGGCCACAGGGCAGTGGGGTTGGTTGGTGTGGGTGTCCCAGAGATTTTCTCTGAAGCGCTCTGCGAGAAGGCATCCAGTCTCCCCAATGTAGAGGAGACCGCAACAGATACAGTAAACGACGTGTGGATGTGGAAGACTTCTTGGGGCCTTGGAGGAAGGTGAGGGGGGTGGTGTGGGTGTAGGTTTTGCAATTCCTGTGGTGGCAGGGGAAGGTTTCAGGACGGAGGGTGGGTTGGTTGGGGTTGGGGGGAGTGTGGACCTGACAAGGGAGTCACAGAGGGAACGGGCTTTGCAGAAAGCAGATAGGGCTGGGGAGGGAAATATATCTCTGCTGGTAGGGTCTGTGTGTAGGTGGCAGAAATGGTGGACGATGATGCAATGTATACGGAGGTTGGTGGGGTGGAAGGTGAGGACCAGGGGGTTCTGTCCTTGTTGCGGTTGGAGGAATAGGGTTCGAGGGTGGAGGGGCAGGAAGTGGAGGAGATGCGCTATGAGAAATGCAGGGAGAGGGTAGAGGGGTGGGTCTGGATGGGATGCTCTTTGGAGGGTCACCGTGGTCTCAGTGGGCTGAATGGCCTGCTTCCACACAATAGGGATTCTGTGATCCCTGCTCGGGATGAGTGGGGTCAACAGTGTGACATTGACCTATTTTATGAACTCTTCACATTGACTGCTGTGAGGAAGAAATAATTTGACAGCTCAGCGACTCTCGCTGTTCCTATATATGTCTGAGGGAAATGATCTGGTGACAGTTCGGTGCCCCCTCCCTAATTAATCACTTGTCAGAATTCCATACGCGTGCAGGGGGTTATTTTCATTCCAAAATGACATCAGAGGTTTCAGTCCTATAACGGCTGGGGTTTTTTTTTTGAACCTGCTGCAGTTGTGGTTCTGGTGTTTTTGCAGCTAGGCTTGTCAACCTTGAGAAATCTCAGCAGCTGTGTCGCAGCAGCTGGTCTCACCTCATACACAATGATTTCTTTCAAAGGGATAGGTCACAAACATGGTCGAAGGGTATGCAACTTGGATTCCACAGCCCGAAATCTCTCTCTCTCTCCCTCCTTTACTCTCTCTCCTGCTACATCTCGCTTTTCCCTTTCACCCCCATGTTCTCCTTTCACCTTTTTTCTCTTGCACCTTCGCACTTTCTATTGCAAATGATCTTTCCCCCTTCCTCTTTCTCCCTAGCCTGATCTGGAACAGCCTGTTTACACCCGCACAGGGGCTGGAGGGCTCTGGTAATCTGACTCCCTGAGCATTTGAATAGCATGGGATCAGTGAGTCGCCATTTTGTTCTCGACATTCATACGATGCAGTGGAACCGCTGCAATTCAGAGTTAACTCTTTCCAATGCAGGATGGATCCACACTTTGTTCGCACAGCGGTTGGTTGAGCAATGTCCGTCCAAATGAATTTATTGACGGTGTTTCTCCAACAGGCCGAGGGAACTGGTCCACAGCTCCTCACGAGGTGGCGGATAGATGGGGTGGCCTCCTCGTGTTGGTTGTATTGCTGGAGATATGTGACGATGCTGTCACTTCAAGAGGTTATTTTGTCCTGTTTTTTTAAAAGAGATGTTGTAAGGCAGAGGTACAGAGCAATCTCTGAGAAAGCAAACAATTTGTGAGGCCTTGGGTTTTTCATTGAAGGATACACCCAATGCCACCCTCACCCTGATGGCCACCTTTGTGTGTGGCTGCATCAAGCTGTGCGTGGATCCCCGGTACGCAAACACCAAGTGTCACTACGTACTGAGGTTCTACCTGTCCCCGGTGTTGCGAAGGATGGGCCTGGCCTCGCTGCCGCGGAACGCTCCGAGTAGTTGGACCGTTCCGTACCACCTGTCCTTCGTGGAGAAGTTTGTGAAGAAAAACACCTTTGACCACAAGTCCATCAGGAAGTGGTCAGCACGTAGTGTCCTTGAGACCCTTCGGGAAAAGGAGAGGGTGGATCCTATTGAGCGGTTCCCTGAGCAGACTGTCAAAGCCATTTGGCAGAATGCCTCATCGCCAGAACTTCCCAACAAGCACCAAGACATGGCTTGGCTGGTGGTGAGAAGGGCTCTGCCTGTGAGATCCTTTATGCACGCCCGGACTCTCAGCCGCACCGCACGCTGCCCTCGAAGTGGCTGCGGGGGGGACGAGACTGTCACACACCACCTTCTGGAATGTGCCTATGCAGAGGAAGTCTGGAGAGGAATGCAGTGGTGTTTGTCGAGGTTCGTCCCGAGCAGCGCCGTGACGCGGGACTCCGTGCTCTACGGCCTGTTCCCCGGGACGCACACCGAGACGAACATCAACTGTGCCTGGAGGATCATCAACGCGGTGAAGGACACTCTCTGGGCAGTCCGAAACCTGTTGATCTTCCAGCTGAAGGAGTTGACCCCGACTGAGTGTTGCAGACTGGCACATTCCAAGGTCCAGGACTACGTGTTGAGGGACGCGCTGAAGCTTGGGGCAGCTGCCGCCAAGGCGCGGTGGGGAAAGACTGTCTTTCCCCGCCAAGGCGCGGTGTAAAGTCTGCCTGCCTAAAGAAGAACAGGGGGCTCGCGCAGTCATTTGGGCTCTGCTGACGCCTGAGCTAAAAATGTAATCGTACAGACCTGTAAATAGGAATGATTACTCTGTTTTCGGTATGCAAAGAAATGGAATGTTTACATATGTATGGCATGTCCAACTGTACAGATCATCAAAGTATTTTATGAATAAAGTATATTTTTGAAATAAACAAAAGGAACACTGGAAGCAGACTGGGTGTGGCCAGCTCTCACAGACCTGGCTTTCGAGTTTTGTTTTTAGTTTTCAGATTTAGTTTGTCAGCACAGAGTCTCCACAGAGTTGGAAGCTTCAGGGAATGTCTCCTGGCTGCTATTCTCTGTGAATTTTCTCTTGATGTTGTTTTCCCTTCCTGGACTGGGTATGGAACGAGCTGCCAGAGGAAGTGGTGGAGGCTGGTACAATTACAGCATTTAAAAGGCATCTGGATGGGTATATGAATAGGAAGGGTTTGGAGGGATATGGGCCGGGTGCTGGCAAATGGGACTAGATTAGGTTGAGATATCTGGTCGGGATGGGCAGGTTGGACCGAAGGGTCTGTTTCCATGCTGTACCTCTCTCTGACTATAACAGCATGTCAGAATCAGAGTCTGAATTTGCATTTTTGCCAAGGGCTGTGTTTATGGGATGTAACTGTACTGGAAAAGTTAATTCGTAATAGCTACTATATCTATTATTCAGTTATGTTTACCAACAGTCAAGTTATTCTAAATTCCTCTTTACTTTGGTTGTATTTTAACTAACGTGTTTAAATAAATGGTGTTTTGCATAATGTTGTGTAGTTTACCAGTCTCATTGCATCGGGAATACATCTAAGAAATAAAATAAGAAGACGCTAGGGTCTGGCCTACCTTCTGAAAATATTTTGAAGGGGTCTAGTCTGGGCCATAACAAGTACCATCCCATGATCCCCTACCACCAGCTGCTGCCATTGCTTTCCTGACATGTTCATCGTCATGGAATCAGACCCAAGCACATGGCACTGACGAGAATAAAAGAAATAGGAGCCAAAAGTTGGCCATTTGGCCCCTCAAACTCACTCCGATATTCAGTAAGATCACAGCTGATCTTCTAGATCAACAGTATGTTCCCACCCAGTCCCCCTCCTGCTTGGTTCCCCTGAAATCCATGATTGATTGACTGTGGCACAGAAGGAGGCCATTCAGCCAGTCATGTCCATGGCAGCTCTCTGCAAAAGCAACATGCCTCACACCGCAGCCCCAGAGAAGGGTAAACACTGACCAGGATATTGTGGAAAACTCTGATCTCCTTTTAAAATAGTGCTGCAGGATCTCTGACCATGAGAGGGCATATGGAGACCAGATTTGACATCTCTTCAAACAACAACACCACCTCCAACAATGAAGCACTTCCTCAGGGGAGTGTCCTCGGCCCAACCATCTTCAGCCACTTCAATGACTTTCTTTCCATCATAACATCAGAAGTAGGGCTGTTTGCTGATCATTACACCATGTTCAGCACCATTCATGAGTCCTCAGATACTGAGTTGAAACTTTATTGCTGGAACAGCACAGCAGGTCAGGCAGCATCCAGGGAACAGGAGATTCGACGTTTCGGGCACAGGCCCTTCTTCAGGAATTCCTGAAGAAGGGCCTGTGCCCGAAACGTCGAATCTCCTGTTCCCTGGATGCTGCCTGACCTGCTGTGCTGTTCCAGCAATAAAGTTTCAACTTTGATCTCCAGCATCTGCAGACCTTACTTTCTCCTCCTCAGATACTGAAGCAATCCATGGCCAAATACAGCAAGGCCAGGGACGATATCCAGGCTTGGGCTGATAATTGGCAAGTAGCATTTGCACTACACAAATGCCAGCCAAAAAAAGACCATCTCTGACAAGAGAGAATCTAAATAATGCCCATTAGCATTCAATGGCATTACCATTACTGAATCCTCCATGATCACCATCCTGGGGGTTACCATTGATCCCAAACTCAACTGGACTGGCCATATAAACACCATGGCACTGGAGGAAGGTAGGGTGTCATTATTTACAGGAAGCCCCCATGGGGAAGTGTGTTTACAGATGGCACAGTGGTAGTATCCCTGTCTGTGGGCCAGGAGGCTGGGTTCAAGTCCCATCTGCTGCAGTGTTGTGTAATAACATTCTAAACAGGTTAATTAGGCAAAAGAAAAGAAGACATGACCTGAGGGATTGGGTGGAGCTGAATGCATTCTCCAACATTAACCCTTTCAGAACTGTTACGTCACACAGTGACCTCAGGAGAAATGAATCTGAATGAGGCTCACAGCGCAGATAGAAAAGGCAACCCCCATTTGCTCTTCAGTCCACCCCGGCCTGGCTCCACATTCTGTCCAGTTTCACCTTCTGTGTACATGAGCTAGAAACGATTGCACTGTCATCCTTCCCAGAGGCAGAAACTGGCATATTGCCATCAGTTGAACTGACATGAATATGTAGCAGACAGCACTAAGGAACGAGAGTGTAATGAAGCATTACACTTGTATTTCGCCCCCAGTGGCTTGATTTCAATCCAGTGAACATGTCGAGGCAAATTGACAGGCTCTCCCCTTCGCTGGTACAGATGCCACCATGGGATGCTACGTGCAGCCTGGAGCAGAGACTCTTTAGTGCCTCTGCCCGACTCTATGGTGGTCACTCAGCAACATTGCTGCTGCGTTGGTGCTATTTCCAGTTCGTAAAAGGAGAAAGCGAGGTTGAAAGCTCGATGCACAATAGGCCGTGCCTTAAAGAATTCACCATCAAGGGGAATACTGAGGTGTTCATTAATCATGGAGTAGGGGGCAGGCTGCAGCAAACACAAATCAAACTGATGTTCCCAGTGAGATGATTGGCTCAGACAGCCAGCATTCGAAATCGCTTTTTTATATTCACTTGTCTGCCTTGTGTTTGAAAGCAGATTTCTGTTTAAACTATGTTGGAAAAGCTCAGCAGGTCTTGGCAGTGTCTGAGAACAGTGAGAAGCAGGTCTGTGAACTCCCATCAGAAACTGGATCTCATTGCCTCTCTCCTGCCTTCCCTTGCACCTTGATCAGCTGGGAGAAGGAGCCAAGAAGTGGCAGATGGAGTTTAATTTAGATAAGTGTGAGGTGCTGCATTTTGCAAAGGCAAATCAGGACTTAATGGTAAGGTCCTGAGGAGTGTTGCTGAACAAAGAGACCTTGGAGTGCATAGCTCCTTGAAAGTGGAGTCGCAGGTAGATAGGATAGTGAAGAAGGCGTTTGGTATGCTTTCCTTTATTGGTGAGAGTATTGAGTACAGGAGTTGGGAGGTCATGTTGCGGCTGTACAGGACATTGGTTAGACCGCTGTTGGAATACTGCGTGCAATTCTGGTCTCCCTGCTATAGGAAGGATGTTGTGAAACTTGAAAGGGTTCAGAAGAGATTTACAAGGATGTTACCAGGGTTGGAGGGTTTGAGCTATAGAGAGAGGCTGAACAGGCTGGGGCTGTTTTCCCTGGAGCGTCGGAGGCTGAGGGGGTGACCTTTTATAATATCACAAGGGGCATGGACAGGGTGAATAGCCAAGGTCTTTTCCCCAGGATAGGGGAATCCAAAGCTAGAGAGCACATGAGGTTAGATTACCCACATTGTGGAAACAGGCCCTTCGGCCCAACAAGTCCATACCGACCTTCCAAAGAGTAACCAACCCAGACCCATTTCCCTCTGACTAATGCACCTAACACTACGGGCAATTTAGCATGACCAATTCACCTGACCTGCACATCTTTGGACTGTGGGAGGAAACCAGAGCATCCGGAGGAAACCCACACAGACACGGGGAGAATGTGCAAACTCCACACAGGCAGTTGCCCGAGGCTGGGATCAAACCTGGGACCCTGGTGCTGTGAGGCAGCAGTGCTAACCACTGAGCCACCGTGCAGCACATGTTTAAGGTGAGAGGGGAAAGATTTAAAAGGGATCTAAGGGGCAACTTTTTTCATGCAGAGTGTGGTGTAAGTATAGAATGAGCTGCCAGAGGAAGTGGTGGAGGCTGGTACAGTTGCAACATTTAAAAGGCATCTGGATGGGAAGGGTTTAGAGGGATATGGGTCAAATGCTTGCAAATGGACTAGATTAGGTTAGGATATCTGGTTTGCAAGGATGAGTTGGACTGAAGGGTCTGTTTCGGTGCTGTAATTGGTTCTCACCTCCTCCCCTTGCCTCTGTATTTCTTTTCAGCCTGTCTCTAAGTTCTTTCAGCTCTGTAGCAGATAACCTGAGAATTTGTTTCACCCCTTAAAACCTGTGCTATCGTCGGAGTCCAGGCAGCATCCTGTTTCTCCTGCAGTCTAAATTGTTGTTCCCTTCTGAAGTTTGGCATTTTTGCATTTGTCCTGATAAGTGCAAGGTGAGAAGCTATGCCTGTTTTTACAGCAAGAGGCTAATCCTGTACTGCTGAGGATATGATTTGTATACCTCATGAAAGTAATGAGAGAGGGGCTGGATTGACTGCTTGACAAGGTGTGTGGAGCTACAGTTGACCTGCAAAGCTGACTGGGTTCTTAACAGTGGCACACAGACTGGGGACAGGGGTCAGTTGCTGGAAGCTGGCCAACAGCCTTCGAATTGCTTTCAAACCACAGCTTGTCAGCAGGGGAAAGGGGAGTGCTTGTTTCTCAAACAAAAAAAAACGTTTAAATGGCAAAGGATTTGATTGCCAAGGGG
Organism: Chiloscyllium plagiosum; assembly: GCF_037043375.1. Taxonomy (NCBI): domain Eukaryota; kingdom Metazoa; phylum Chordata; class Chondrichthyes; order Orectolobiformes; family Hemiscylliidae; genus Chiloscyllium; species Chiloscyllium plagiosum. The sequence goes on along the minus strand of NW_028270191.1, from coordinate 24,356,466 downwards.
ACTGAATAAAAGGGGTGCAGCTGTGTGCCCCGACCACGGCTTTACTTATAAAAGCGTTTGAATTGGATTCTGCATTTTTGGCCAAGGCCTCGTGTTTTGAACATATTCGACTCTTCCAACCAGGCCCTGTGGCTATCTGTCAGGTGACGTAGCTGGCAAGGGTCAAAGGTCTACACATTACGGAAAGGGGATATGATTTCATCGCTCACCAACACCCAGATGTCAGGGTGAGGTCAGGAATATTACTTACTGAGATCGGTCGATACCCATTATTTGGCATTATCAATTTGCACCATGTTTCTATCACTTACTCATTTGTGGTTGGCTTTCTCAATGTCACCGGCTCCCATTAGCTCAGTTCACTCAGTTCACTCAGTTTTAAAGGCCACGCTGCTCTCTGCTGCTGCCATTTATTAATGGTGCCTGTTAATTACAATGCAACCACCCGAACCTAAAATGGCTCCTTTTGACCAGGACAGTAAAACGCTTCAAGTTCCTGATACAGATGTTACAACACAGAAGGAAGCCACTCAGCCCAAGCAGTCCATGTTACTTTTTATCCCCCACTCAATCCCTGGAGAGAGCTAAATGCCCTCCCTCATGGCTGGTTTGTCAGTGAGATGAGCATTCAGTAGGGTGGCAGGGTACCAAGTGGTGACCCCACTGCCTCTGGCCTGATTCGGCCTGTGACACGGTGGTCTAGGGACAGCCTGCTATTCACCCCTCACCAATGCCCAGTCGAGGCCTTTAAATGAACGATTAAGACCGACTTGTGGGCCTCATCCCACCACCGGTTCAATCGCCTCGGGTTAACACCCTTGGAGTATTGTGTGCAGTTTTCGTTCTTTACCTGAGGAAGGATGTTCTGGCGAGGGAGGGAGGGCAGCGAAGGGTTTGCCAGACTGAATGGCAGGATGAACATATGAAGAGAGACCAATGGAGTTTTGAAGAATGAGGGGGGATCTTATAGAAACCTATAAAATTCTAACAGGACTAGACAGGGTAAACACAGGAAGGATGTTTAAAGAAAACATAGAAAATTAGAACAGGAGTAGGCCATTCAGCCCTTCATTCCTGTTCCCTCATTCAATATGATCATGGCTGATCATTCAACTGTTCCCACTTTCTCCCCAAACCCTTTAGCACGGGTTTTAACTTATTTAACTTATTCTAGGAAACATTCAATGTTTCGGCCTCAATCGCTTAGCCTGTGACCCCCTGGTCATCAGGAACATCCTTCCTGCGTTGACTCTGTTTCATTCCTGTTCGAATTTTATAGGTTTCTATGAAATCTCCCTCATTCTTTAAGACTCCACTGAATATAGTTCAAACCGATCCAGCCTCTCTTCATACGTCAGTCCAGCCATCCTCTGGAATCAGTCTGGTAAACCTTCACTGCCCTCCCTCCATCGCCCAGAACGTCCCTCTCCTCAGATACAGAGACCAAAACTGCACGGAATACTCCAAAATAAAACTAAGAACTGTGGATACTGGGGAACTGAAGCAAAGAAAACCAAAAATGTCTGGAGAGCCTCTGCAGGCTCAGAACTAGTTCCGAGGAAGGGTCAGTGGCCTCAAGGCTAACTCTGTTCCTCTCGCCACGGATGCTGACAGGCCCGCTGAGTTTCTCCAGCAATTTCTGTTTGTGTTTCCTTCACAAGACTCTGAGGTTCCCAGTGACTGTGGCCACCTTACTAGCTGCAGCTGTGAGGTGAAACTTGTTGTGAGCGGGAGCCCAGATTCTACCGTCGCTACACCAGCTATCAGCCAGCTGGATAAGGGAGAGAAAGCATTGGCACTCCTCGCTGCCACCCCCTGGCAGTCCCAGGGTGAAAGTGCATGCTTGGGAGTTCCAGACCTGTGCTGTGATTTCCTTTCACAGTCGAGGTTGCTCGCTGGTCCTTTCTGTGCCATCCTGAACGCTGCTGGCTTCTGTGCAATATGCACTGATTGGCATCTCATCCTCCACCAGTGCTCAGTGACAGCAGTGGGTACTAGCAACAAGATGTTTTTTAATTCACTCGTGGGACATGGGAGTCACTGGCTGGGCCCAGCCTTTATTGCTCCATCCCTAGTTGCCCCCCTTGAGAAGGTGGGGCTGAGCTGCCTTCTCGAGCTGCTGTAGTCCATGTGCTGTGGGTTGACCCACAATGCCCTTGGGATGGAATCCCAGGATTTTGACCCAACGACACTGAAGGAATGGCAATAGATTTCCCAGTCAGGTTGGTGAGTGGCTTGGAGGGGAACTTGCAGGGGGTGGTGTTCCCATATATCTGCTGCCCTTGTCCTTCCAGGTGGAAGTGGTCGTGGGTTTGGAAGGTGCTGTCGGAGGATCTTTGGTGAATTTCTGCAGGGGATCTTGTAGATAGTACACACTGCTGCTACTGAGTGTCAGTTGTGGAGGGAGTGGATGTTTGTGGATGTGGTGCCAATGAGGCGGGGGCTGCTTTGTCCTGGATGGTGTCAAGCTTCTTGAGTGTTGTTGGAGCTGCCCCCATCCAGGCAAGTGGGGAGTATTCCATCACACTCCTGACTTGGGCCTTGTAAATGGTGGACAGGCTTTGGAGAGTCAGGAGGTGTATTACAAGCTGCAGGATTCCTAGCCTCTGATCTGCTTTTGTAGCTAGTGTTTATATGGCTGATCCAGTTTGAGTTTCTGGTCAATGATAACCCCCAGAATGGTGACGGTGGAGGGGGGGGGGGAGCGGAATTCAGTGATGGTAACACTAAAGGTACACTGCAGAAATTCTCAAGGCTCAGGCAGCACCTTCCAAACCCACGACCACTTCCATCTGGAAGGACAAGGGCAGCAGATACATGGGAACACCACCCCCTTGCAAGTTCCCCTCCAAGCCACTCACCATCCTGGCTTGGAAATCTATCGGCGTTCCTTCAGTGTGGCTGGGTCAGAATCCTGGGATTCCATCCCAACAGCATTGTAGGTGTCACTGCACCACACGAACTGCGGTGGTTCAAGAAGGCACCACTTTATCAAGGGGCAATAACTGTTACCTCTGACAGCTGTGCTCACATCCCATGAAGGAATGCGAAAACAGAAGGTGATCGGGGTGGAAAGGAATTACAATTCCCAACATTTGTTGGGAGAAACGCATGATACTCCAGGACGAAACAGGAAGGATGTTCCCGATGCCTGCGGGCAGGGGGTCCAGAACCATGGGGTTGTAGGATACAGGGTAAGCCATTATTGATTTTGTTCAACTCTAGTAATGTCTTGATTCTCCTGCTGCATACAGCTGAGCAGCTGGTGCTTGTTTCCTTCGTGTCTGTTTTGAAGTGTTTGACCCTCTGAAGTATTCTAAGGAGCTGAATCAATCATGATTTATTTTCACGACCAACTGAGGTCACTCCCACTTGAACACAATGAAGGTCTTCAGCGCAGGCTTCCCAAAGATGCCATCATCATAGAGTCATAGAGATGTACAGCACGGAAACAGACCCTTCGGTCCAACCCGTCCATGCCGACTAGATATCCCAACCCAATCTAGTCCCACCAGCCAGCACCCGGCCCATATCCCTCCAAACCCTTCCTATTCATATACCCATCCAGATGCCTCTTAAATGTTGCAATTGTACCAGCCTCCACCACTTCCTCTGGCAGCTCATCCCATACACGTACCACCCTCTGCGGGAAAGAGTTGCCCCTTAGGTCCCTTTTATATCTTTCCCCTCTCCCCCTGAACCTATGCCCTCTCGTTCTGGACTCCCCCACCCCTAGACTTTGTCTAGCTCAGAAGTGGGGCTGGTTGCCGAGGAGTGCACAATGTTTGGCACCTTTCACAATTCCTCTAAAGGCATCAAAGGGTATAGGGGAGAAAGTGAGAACAGGGGACTGAGTTGGATGATTAGTGTGGTGCTGGAAAAGCACAGCAGGCCAGGCAGCATCCGAGGAGCAGGAAAATCGATGTTTCGGGCAAAAACCCTTCATCGGATGCTGCCTGACCTGCTGTGCTTTTCCAGCACCACTCTAAGCGAGACTCTGATCTCCAGCATCTGCAGGCCTCACTTCCACCTGGGTTGGATGATCAGCCATGATCAGATTGATTGGGAGCAGGCTCGAAGGGCTGAGTGGCCTCCTCCTGTTTTCGAGGTTTCTAAATCCATTTTGAGTTCCTTTCGTTTCTCCAGTGAGATGGAGATCCATAAAAAATGATCATCCCTTTGTGTTTCATAGCTTCACTGTCCAACCTGCTGACACAGATAACTGCCAATTTCAGCCACTTGTATATTGCTGCAGCTATGTAACAAAGAAACTATTTCAGGCCCTGCAGTTCTGTGCTGAGCTGAGCTAGCTCACCTTACCTGTTTGTATTTATTCTGGGTTGTTTTTGGATGTGACCTTTTCAGTTTGGAGCTGCTGAAAGGTGGTGTGTGTGTGTGTGAGAGAGAGAGAGAGTGTGTCTGTGTGTATGTGCCTGTGTGTGTGTGTGTGTGTGTCTGTCTGTGTGTGTGTGAGAGAGAGAGTGTTCGTGTGTCTGTGTGTGTATCTGTCTGTGTGAGAGAGTGTATGTGTGTGTGTAGGCTCAAATCAGGTTGGTTTCAAGGATGCAGGCTCATCCCATGTTAGTTTCCCACAAAGAATGTGCACCCACATTGCACAGGACACATAATCCAGCCCGTCTCACAGAGGGGAGAAATAGGCAGGGCTCCATGACGTTTCAGACAAGCTGACGATCACCAGAATAGAATCTGATTGAGGAAGGAGCAGAATCGAAAGATCCTCAGCCTGGCAGCTTCTTTTGGATATAGGCAGTCATTATAAAAGGCATGCCTCTGTGCATCAACACTGTCACTGTTGGACAGATAGGCAGGGTTATATGAAGGAGGATTGTGTGGAGTGCAAACACTGATAGAAACCAATTCGGCCAAATAGCTGGTATCTTTGTTGTCAATTCAGTACCATTTCCTGGCTGCCATGTTGGTTTTGGGCCCTGTTGTCTTACACATTTAGCAGCCTACAAGAGAACCGAATCTTTTGATCGCCCCTGAAATAATGTTTAATATTGTTTTGATGCTTTCCTCAGCACATGTGGAGATAATTGATTATACATTTGCAGCTAAAGAGCATGGTAAAAGCACATGACTCTCGACTTTGGCCGTCCCCAGAGCACTGAGAACTTGATTTCCTGCTGTCTGTTTCACCCACCATCTTGAAATCTATCACCATTCTTTCACCGTCACTGGGCGATAATCTGGAAAGGCTCCTCCCTAACAGCACTGTGGGTGTGACTGCAGAGGTTCAAGAAGGCAGCTCACCACCACCCTCTCCACAGCAGGTCGAACAAAGGACAGCACAGCACAGGGACAGGCCCTTCGGCCCTCCAAGCCTGCACTGACACATTTTGCCCTTCCATACTAAAACTGTCTTCACTTACAGGATCCGTATCCCTCTGCTCCCTTCCTATTCATGTATTCGTGCGGGTGAATGCTGCTATTGTGTCTGCTTCCACCCCCTCCTCTGGCAGCGCGTTCCAGGCACTGTGAAAAACCTGCCTCACACATCTCTTTTAAATCCCCCTCCCCCTCCCCCACACCTTGAACCTGTGTCCCCTAGTAATAGACCCCTCCACCCTGGGGACAAAGCCTCATACTTCCCACTCTATCCACGCCTTTCACAATCTTATGAACGTCTATCGGGTCGCCCCTCAACCTCCTGCGTTCCAGTGAAAACAAACCCAGTCTATCCAACCTTTCTTCATCGCTAAAATCCCCCCCCATACCAGGCAATAAATGCTGGGAAATGAGAGTTGCCCTGATTCTCATAGTCTCACTCGCGACAATCGGCCCCCCCAATGAAGGTGAAGAACCATCATTCACAATGATGCATTCATCACGATCCAGATCTGCCGTATATCCATGCCCTTCGGGTGTTCCTTTCTAGTATTGACAGATCCTCGCATTTCAACCTGGGCCCTTCTATCATCTTCAATTCACAATTCGTGCACTCAGCCAGTTGACTGGGCGCCTCCCCACATCTTGGATCACTGCAGTCTGACGAGTTCTCACACGGAGAATGTTGAGCGGGCTATTTGCCTTCCCACTTTAAAACAAATTGCTGCTTGGTATTCAAACCATTTCAACAATGACAACACACCATGAAATTGCATTATGACAATGAGTACAGTTAATCCCGTGAAAAGCTGGAGCAGAACAGCCGATTCTGGTTTGAGTGGATTGTGGTATTTGCTGGTGCTTTTGACCTTAGTAGAGGGCAAGGATATCCTGATTCACTGCATTCAGATTATTACTGCCACCGTGTGCTTCATCCTGCTTTCCTGGTGTTCAGCTTTGTGTGTTCTTCTGTGTTGTCCTTTTGGGAAGAAAAAAGTGAGGGCTGCAGATGCTGGAGATCAGAGCTGAAAATGTGTTGCTGGAAAAGCGCAGCAGGTCAGGCAGCATCCAAGGAACAGGAGAATCGACGTTTCGGGCATAAACCCTTCCTGAAAAAGGGCTTATGCCCGAAACGTCGATTCTCCTGTTCCTTGGATGCTGCCTGACCTGCTGTGCTTTTCCAGCAACACATTTTTAGTACATGTATGTGGAAATCAGCTAGGAGAAAGTGAGGACTGCAGATGCTGGAGATCAGAGCTGAAAATGTGTTGCTGGAAAAGCGCAGCAGGTCAGGCAGCATCCAAGGAACAGGAGAATCGACGTTTCGGGCTTGAGCCCTTCTTCAGGAATCTGTGTTGTCCTTTTGCCTTTTTGGCCTAAGTCCAGCCAGAGTGAAAGTCATCTCTGTCTCCTGCAGTAAAAAAACTGATTTAAGGTCATCTCAAGGCCATTCTTTCTAAGTGTCCAAGAGAGATTGAGTAGACTGGGACTATACTTGTTGGAATTTAGAACAATGAGGGGGGCTTTTATAGAAACATATCAAATGATGAAGGGAATAGGTAAGATAGAAGCAGGGAGGTTGTTTCCACGGGTGGGTGAAACTACAATGCGGGGGCTTAGCCTCAAAATAAGGGGGGAGCAGATTTTTTAGAGGTGTAGTGGACAGTGAAGAAGGTCACCGCAGATGGAGTTTAACTTAGATAAATGTGAGGTGCTGCATTTTGGATAGGAAAGATGCTGTGAAACCTGAAAGGGTTCAGAAAGGATTTACAAGGACGTTGCCAGGGTTGGAGGATTTGAGCTACAGGGAGAGGCTGAACAGGCTGGGGCTGTTTTCCCTGGAGCGTAAGAGGCTGAGGGGTGACCTTATAGTGGTTTATAAAATCACGAGGGGCATGGATAGGATAAATAGACAAAGTCTTTTCCGTGGGGTGGGGGAGTCCAGAACTAGAGAGGCATAGGTTTAGGGTGAGAGGGGAAAGATATAAAAGAGCCCTAAGGGGCAACTGTTTCACACAGAGGGTGGTACGTGTATGGAATGAGCTGCCAGAGGAAGTGGTGGAGGCTGGTACAATTGCAACATTTAAGAGGCATTTGGATGGGTATATGAAGAGGAAGGGTTTGGAGGGATATAGGCCGGGTGCTGGCAGATGGGACTAGATTAATTTCGGATATCTGGCCGGCATGGACAAAATGTACTGTTTCGTGCTGTACAGCTCTATATCAGATTCTATGTCAGATGTAGGACTGAGTTTAGGAGGAGCTTCTTCACCCAGGGGGTAGTGAATCTGTGCAATTCCCTGCCCAGTGAAGCAGCTGAGACTATCTCGTTGGATGTTTTTAAGGCAAAGATAGATTTTTAAGCAGTAAAGGAGTTAAAGGTTATGCTGAGTGAGTGGGTAAGTGGAGCTGAGTCCACGATAAAGATGAGCCATGATCTTATTGAATGTCGGAGCAGGCTGGAGGGGTCAGATGGGCCTACTCCTGTTCCTGGTCCTTATGTTCTTATGAATGCGTGCCCTGGTGGTTGTAGTTTTTTTCACTTTGACAACACTCCTGTGAAGCGCCTTGGGAGACATTGCCCTCTGAGAAAGGTGCTATAGAATTGCAGGTTGTTGTTGTCGCCTCGCTGTGTGACCTGCGCTCCCTCGGGGTCGCTGATTTTCTGCCGATTGTCTGGTGTTCCTCTATGTATGAGAAACAAAGGTTTGAAGAATGTAACTTTGCAGAGTGCACTGTGTCTGCAAACCTTGGATTGTCGCTTTGCTATCCCTTTTTTTTTAACCAAATAAAAAATCAATTCCTGTTTGAAGCACAAAGTATTCTCACTGGCAGATGTATTTGGAAGCATTGTGCTGTATAGTGGCATTTCCGTTCCCAAACACCTCTCTGCTTTTCCATCACTGGCTTCTCCTTTGAGTATCTGTTTAACAGCAAACTCTGCCTAAATATTTGGTCAACACTGCTAATATCTCTTGCTTCAGCACCATATTGATTTTTGTCCAGTCAGGTTTCTTTGGAGCACTGCTGAATGTTTTGAAAGGTTCTAAGGCACAGTACAAATACAAGCTCTTGTTGTTTATGCTGCCATACAGAAGATAATATTGTGAGCAAGCTGGGATGGTTTGTCCCAATAGTCTACAGGCTGGATTTCCAGCTCAAGTCAGGAAATCAAAGCTAACTCATAGCCCCATACCCACACTCTAAGGCACTTTATGGGCTCCATGCCAACTTAATGCCAACTCACGTCTGCACCACCCTTTGTCTTTCGACTCTTCATGCGCCCAGTGTGCACCATGGATAAACATACGAATGCACAAATTAGGATTAGATGGTATGCCCTTCGGCCCATTGATTCTGTTCTCCCATTCAATATGGTCACGGGTGCCGGGTTTATGTTTCGGATTCCACATTCCCATTGACCCCCAATAACCTTTTGATACCACTGCCTGACAGGAAACCACCCACCTCCACCTTAAAAATACTCACCGACCCCAAGTAGGAGGGGGCAATTGCAGATGGGCACTCGGGATCGGTTCCTGTATTTGCGCTGGGGACGCAGGGTTAGCAACGTTGATTAGGTGGAGAAAGCCTGGTGAAGCCACACTCCCACTCCCCGTGGCACCCAAGTAAACCCCAAAACAGCTCCGAATGCTTTAGATTGTGGGCACGACTCTGCAGTGGAACTTGGGCCATTGGTTTAAATGGGACCCGAGAGGCAACTTTTACACGCAGAGAGTGGTTCATGTGTGGAAGGAACTGCCAGAAGAAGTGGTAGATGTGGGTACAGTTACAACATTTTAAAGACATTTGGGCGAATATGGACCAAACATAGGCAAATGGGACTAGTATAGTTTGGGAAACCCAGTTGGCATGGACGAGTTGTGCCGAAGGGCCTGTTCCTGTGCTGTATGCCTCTATGACACGGTCACTCAAAACACTCCAGTGAAGTGCTTTTCGAAATGTACTTGCTGTCATAACGTAGGAAATGTATAGCAAGCTCCCACAAACACCGATGTGATAATGAGCAGAAAGTGCATGTTGGTGTTGCTTATTGAAGGATCGATATTGGCCGAAATGCCAGGGAGAACCTCTCTGCTCTTCTTTGAGATCGTGTCATGGAATCGCTGACATCCATGTGAAATGGGCCAATGGGCCTTCTGCTTCATGTCTCATCCAATAGGTGGTACCTCTGTTAGTACTGTGCTGGAGTTACAGCTTCGAATGCTGTGGCCTGGGATGGAACTGATCACCTCCTGACTGATCAGAATCAGAATTCCTGATGAAGGGCTTTTGCCCAAAACATGGATTCTCCTGCTCCTCGGATGCTGCCTGACCTGCTGCGCTTTTCCAGCACCGCACTGTTGGCCCTTCTGACTGATCAGTTGACCTCACAGTTATTGTGGGACCTCTCCCTGCTAATGTGCTATTTGCTTCAGCTAATGTAGGCCCAGGATAAAAATAACATTGAAGTACTGGGTCCTCCAGCATAATATGGGGTGGGGGCTTGAGAGGATGAGATGGCGGTAGACCTTGTTGGCAGCGTTAAAATGGATTGTCAGGAAATTCAGAGCAAAGCAGGGATGTTAACTTCAGTGGCTGGTTCTCTGCTTGGTGCTCTGGCACAGTCAGAGCCTGCAACGAAATGTGATATTCATATGTTATTCTGTCAGCTATTCCTGACTTCCTCCAGTAACGAGGGTTTGTTTTGAAATGGCTCATTGTTTCACCAAATGAGGTGTTTCAAAGTTTCTATAACATGCACATCCTTGAGTGCTACACTGCAAAACAGCAGCTGCACAGGGTGATCGATGTCAGGCTTTCAGTTCTGCTCAGCAATTCCTGCATTCCACTTATTGTCTTCGCTTCCCAGAATGTAGCTTCATTCCCTGTATTATTTCGCCAAAGTGGAGCCCAGAGTTTCCTGAGCCTAATTTGTTCTTCCAAGGCTGACCACATTGTGTCCTCCTAGTAGCATGACCTTCTCTAATGACCCTTCGCCACAGGATCAGCCAAATTATTTTTCGGGCCATCGGGCTTGAGCCTAGACTGATAGGACGTGTGGCCCTGTTCTGCTGGTGTGTAGATAGCTCACTGGCTCAGAATTCGTTTGCAATCCAGCCGGACATTATGACCCACCTGAATTGGGAGCACTGGAATGGTGCCAGAGCGCCCAGTGCCCCCTTCGGAGGTCAGTTTCAATTTGGATGGATGCCAGTGTGACCCGGTGACACACTCCAACCCTGTTCATGAATCCTTTCCCAGCTCTGGCCTTGGATTCCTCACCCTCTCCCTTGCACTAGCCGTCCCTCCAGTTCACTCCCACTGTAAAAGAGAGCATGGGAACAGAGACTGGCTATTCAGCCCCTCGATCCCGTTTGGCAATTCAGTTCGATCATGCTTAATTGGATTCATAGAATACTGGCTGGAGTAGTGTAGCCAAAGCTGTGGGAGGGATGTTCATACCTCAGCTTGTGGGACTGTGAAGCAACTGGTGAGTCCTTCCATGGTCTCAGGTGCCCATCTAGGCAGGGTCTCCCACAGCACAGAGACCATTACAATGCCCAGCAGTCTCTGTTCACCACCTTGTTTTATGGCTGCTCAAAACAACTTCCAAGTTTGACAACAGACACTATAACATCAAGCAAAGTAGAGCAGGCTGAAAGAAAATTTGATTATAGCGCTTGAATGAGATATGCTCGCATTGTTAACTGCAGTGTATCAAGGCTGAAATGGAGTGGGGCTGTATCCAGTTTACAAGCACTAGCCGTGGGCAACTTCAAAGGTCAGGCTATTTAACCGAGGCTGATAATTGTTATTTGTTTAACTAAACAGCCTTGTGTACCCGCAGTGGTGATCTAAGCACTGCCATGTGTATAAATCATTTACTTTCCAGAAAATTACACATGCTTCCAAATTGCTGCTGATTTTTCCCAGCCTAGGTGCCTGGCCCACAGCCAAATTGAAATCTCCCTGTGCGCGGGTCATAAGACGGCTCGGCAACTTAATTTTTTTTTCCCCCGTTTGACTTATAAATCTTAACTGGTAAAGGTTGTGCAGAAAGGCACGCCGTCGATTTTCCTTTCTAGCTTTTCTGTTGGGGTGAAGAAGCCACGTTTTATGACACATTGCCTCAAATTCACAGCGCAGTCATACACCAGTCCCTGCTGACTGTACTTTTTCTGTCTAAAATCACCCTATCCCTTTTCTCCTCCTTCATGCATAATTTATAGTCCATTAAAAAGTTGACATGACTTTGAACCCAATGTTATCATCCACATGCATTCCCAAGACCTGTTCTAAGCTGACCCCATATATGTACCTTCCCAGGCCTGGAGGCCATCCAGGCAGCTAAAGGTGCTGCAGGCATGACTTTGGCTTGATGGGAGGAATTAAGGTGAAGACTTTAACTCTGCAGATGACAGTAAATCGGGGAGAGAAAAGGCCAATACCATAAGGGGACTGCAACAAATTACAGGAGGACATTAATAAACCTGCAGAAGGGGCAAATAATTGGTAAATAAATTTTGACACAGATAGATGTGAGGTAGTATTATGTACATCTACATGGCTCAGTGGTTAATACTGCTGCCTCATAGCACTAAGGACCCAGGTACGATTCCAGCCTTGGGTGACTGTCTGGGTGGGGTTTGTACGTTTTCCCCGTGTCTGCATGGGTTTCCTCTGGGTGCTCCGGTTTCCTCCCACAGTCCAAAGATGTGCAGGTCAGGTGGTCTGGCTGTGTGACATTGTCCAGGGATGTACAGGTTGGTGGATTAGCCATGGCAATGCAGAGTGATCAGGGTTGGGGAATGTGTCTGGGCGGGATGCTCTTTGGAGGCCCCATATGGGCTGAATGGCCTGCTCTCACATTGTAGGCTTGTTCTGCAAAACCCGGTGTGGTAGAGGAATAATGGGATCTTGGAAACAAACACACAAAGTGCTGGAGGAACTCAGCAGGTCAGGCAGCATCTAGAGGAGAGAGAGAAAGAAAGTTACCCTTTTGAGTCCGGTTTGACAATTTTTCAGAACCAAGTCATACCAGACTCAAAAGATGAACTCTGTTCTTCTCTCATCACAGATGCTGCCTGACCTGCTGAGTTTCTCCAGCACTTTCTGTGTTTGCTTCAGACTTCCAGCATCTGCAGGATTTTGCCTTTAATATGGGGACCTCAGAGTTCATTTTGATCGATCACTAAATGTTGGGCCTTGGGTTAGCAAGACCATAAAAGGCAAACCAAATGCAAGGGTTTATTTCTGGAGGGATAGAATTGAAAAGGAGGGAAGTTATACTCAGCCTATATTGACCCTCAGTTAGTCCACACCGAGAGTACTGTGGAATGTTCTGGTCTCTATATTATGGAAAGGATTTCGAGCCACTAGAGAGAAAGCAAAGGAGATTCACAAGGATGAGACAGAAGTGTGTGGACTTATATACTCTGAAGGGATTGACAAGATAGTCTGTTTTTTCTCAACAAAGGCAGCTGATAGGTGATCTAATAGAGGTCTTCAAAACAGTGAGAGGTTTTTGTTTGAATGAACACCGAGAGAATGTTTCCCTTTGCGGGAAAGAGCAGAACCAGAGGTCATTAGTACAAGATCATCCTGAAAAAATCCAACAGAGAATTCAGAAGAGATGCCTTCGCCCAGAGAGCGGTGAGAATGTGGACCTCACTCCCACAGGGAGTGGTTAAAATGGATACGACAAATAGGTTTAAGGGGAAGCGAAATGAGCAGACGAAGGAGAAGGAAAGAGAGGGTTCCAGTGATAGATTTGGATGAGGGTAGATTGGTGGAGGATCGAGTGGAGCATAAGCACCAGAATGGACCAATCGGGCTGAATGGCCTTTTCCTGTGGCTTCTTTCCCATGTTTATGATGTGCACACGACAGACTGAACAAACCTGGAGCTATTTTGAACAGAGATTAGGGGGAAGATGTACTGAATCGGGATTGTAAATGGAGATGATGTCTTCCTCTTCAACGTTTTTGAGAATTCTCTAAATGAGACAGATCCAGATTGTCTTACTAGTTCATCTGTGTCCTAAGAAGATAGGGTGAAGAATGGTCCCTCCTCATGGGTGGGTGGAGGTGGGGTGGAGGACCTTCTGAGGCGTTCCACTTTGCTGACCTTGCAGCTTTCTCTCGTCTTTGGGAATCCAATCCGAAGCGCAGGCTGGCTCGAGGTCACTCGAAAAAATGCCCACAATGTAATGAGGGCTCTTCACAGATCGACAACCCCCTTTGATTCCTGATTTTTGTGGTGGAATTGGTGTCTTGTTGCGTATGAAGTTGAGCTTCAGCCGGTTTAGCTCAGAGTGACAGAGCAGAGAGATGCTGGTGAAACAATTGGTCACCAGAACATCCATTTAACAAGGCGCCAAATCCAAGGGTCGCGGTTTCTGTCAGGTGCTGTCAACCGCTCCATCGGCCAAGTCTAGAGTTTGCCGTCATCCAAAATATCCAAAATACCAAGCAACTAGTTCTCAGTTTCTGATATTTCAGCCTTCAGCGCCTAAACTGAGTCCCTGTTTCCGTGTTGACCTTGTGCACGGAGCTGCCTAAAAGACAAATGGCTGCATGAATGATCCCTTCTTCATTTTCTGGGAATTAACTGGGAACTGTATAACCTTCCATAAATTCAGCTTAGAATAGTTCCGGGTCATGTTGGATGTTCTGGAGCTTAGCAACAGACAGTGGGCCTGGAGGGGTGAGGGGTGGTCATAATTCCTGACTGTTTGCCCCTCTTCCCAGGCGATGTTTGTGCCCAGGTGTCCTCGGATAGGGCCCACACAGTGCTTGCCAATACACTTGGAGAGAGGTGGGCACTGTGGGGTGTGAAGTACATTCATTCCCCCCTCCCCCTCCAACTCCGTTTGAATTGAGTCCCATCCTTTTCTCCCAACCTGCTCCCCACTGTTGCTGTTGTTGCACACTGCCCCTGATGGGCTATGCTTGGGAATGGTTCTTTTCAAGAGAAACTCTGGTGTGTTGTACCAAAAAGAAATACCAGAGAAACATGGGGCGGCACAGTGGCTCAGTGGTTAGCACTGCTGCCTCACAGCACCAGGGACCCGGGTTCGATTCCAGCCTCAGGCGACTGTCTGTGTGGAGTTTGCACATTCTCCCCGTGTCTGCGTGGGTTTCCTCCGGGTGCTCCAGTTTCTCCCACAGTCCAAAGATGTGCAGGGTCAGGTGAAATGGCCATGCTAAATTGCCCGTAGTGTTAGGTGCATTCATCAGGGGTGAATTTAGGATCGGGGTGGGTTACTCTTCGGAGGGTCGGTGTGGACTTGTTGGGCCGAAGGGCCTGTTTCCACACTGTAGGGAATCTAATCTAAAACAAAACACCCTCCAATTCAATCATTATTCCATATTGACTTCGCTGAGCTTGAACAGGGCAGTAGTTCAGGCTATACAATTAGCTCAGAGCTCCCAAGTGAGGCTTCCACCTACTAAAGGGTCTAATTTCTATTTCTCCCCTTCCTGTTTCTCTCTGTCTCCATGATGAATCTTGCCGGATAAATCATTTTCTGTCCAGCTTACAATTCAGTCTCAGAAATTTCTGCAAATAACTGCAATATGCAAGCCCAGAGCAAATGGAAGGGAGCTCCTGTCTAACTGTTAGCAGTTACGAGGAGGGGTCGGTGTGTCAGTGAAGACAGGACCGAGCAGTAACTGAGAAGGTGCGGGTCGTAGCTGGGAGCAGGTTACTATTCCGAGGAGCTGCTGGTTTCTAAATTAGAAGCATTTTATGTGACAGATTCATCGTGTGTCCTGATCTATTGCTTTGTTAATTTTAGGTTTTAATGTCTCTTCACTGAAACCTGTTTTCCTTTCATAGCTGCAGGCTACTCAGAAATCTCACTTTCATCTTCAAAGCCTGAATGCAAAACGCACTCAGACAAGGAAAGAATGCTTGCGATTTGAAGTGAAGGAGTTCACTGGGCTCTCTGTTTCGAGTCCAACAGATAGGAGTCTGTTATATTTCAGTAATTCGACCACTTGTTCCAATTGAGCAATTTTGATTCTCAAAAGAGGTGCCGACTACATTATTAAATCACAATGAGTCTGAATAGTTTACTCAAATACCAAGTCCTCGAGTGAAGTTTCAGCCAACTCCTTTTGTGCTTGGGGCGGCCTCATCATACAGGGTTGGTAGCAGTAAGGACTCTTGTGGTAGTGCCCCTATCTCTGGACCAAGAGGTCCAAGTTCAAATCCAACCTATCTTAAAGGTGTGTAATAGCATCTCTGAACAGGCTGATTAGAAACTATGGAAAAGTGAATGGGGTGGTAATGGTGAAGGAACGAAGCATTGGTGCAGAGTAACAGGGAAAGGCAAAATAGTGGCAGCTCTGTCTGAAAGGAAGGATGTGTAAAACCAAACATTTGTGCCAACAGAACCAAAAAAAACAGAGTTTCTGATCTAAAATTGTCGTAACGTGTGAAATGCAGTTGTCATTTTGCGCGCAGCAAGCTCTCACAGTGAGCAACATGATAACAAGCAGGGAATCGGTTTCTGGTACAGTGATTGAAGGATTAAACAATGGCCACGCCCACCCAGGAGAATTAAAAAACCGAACTTGCTGGAAAAGCTCAGCAGGTCTGGCAGCATCTGTGGAGGGAAATCAGAGTTAACGTTTCCGATTGAGTGACCCCCCTCCTCTGAATTACTCAGGAGAACTCCTTGGCTGTGCTCTGACAGCGCTGAGGGGGCTTCAGTTGAGCATTTCATTTGAAAGATGGCCCCTTCAACGATGCAGAAACAGAGCAGTGCTCCCTCCGCAGGGCGCTGCAATCTCAGCCTGGAGCTTTCTGCTCAAGCGGCCATTGAACCTGGACCCTTGTGAGTCTGAGCTGAAAAGGCTCTCATCTCCTCTGTGACTTATCAAGGAGTCCAGTGAGGTTGATCAAGCATGCTCTCTTTTGAACCCCATGTCAACAACGCCTTGTTATGTTTGCCGTTACTGAGCTTCATGGGGACAGGAGCTTCCAGCACAATAAGATTGTTCATGAGCAATATAGCGTGGATGCTGGAAAGTGCAATACTCCAGCTTTTGTTGTTCTGCTAAAGAATATTTACAGAGTCTGCTCAATTCAGGGGAATACTTAAGGAGAGGCAATACCTAATGGCATTATTGCTCGATTATTACTCTCAGAGCACAGCAGGTCAGACTGCACCTGAGGAGCAGGAAAATCGACGTCAGGATGAAGGGCTTTTGCCCGAAACGTCGATGTTCCTGCTCCTCGGATGCTGCCTGATCTGCTGTGCTTTTTCAGCACCACTCTAATCTTGACTCTAATCTCCAGCATCTGCAGGCCTCACTTTCACCTATTACTCTCAAGACCCAGGTCATGTTCTGGGGACCTGGGTTTGTAATGCCACCATGGCAGATGGTGGACTTTGACTTCAATTAAAAAAACACCCCTGAAATTGAGATTCTGCTGATGGCCATGAAACTGTCGTTGATTGTTGGATAACCCCATCTTGTTCACTAATGTCTGTCAGTGGACTGCCATTCTTACCTGGTCTGGATTACATGTGACTCCAGACCCACTGCAGTGGGAAATAAATGATGGCCTTGCCAGGGATGCCCACATGCTGTGGCTGAACGAAAGAAAGACCACTTTGTTTCTGAAACATCTCGCTGTGGCTTGATCTTGCCACAGGGCTGCAAGCGAGAGAAAGAGAACGAGATCATGTGATGTCGGATCACTTCCTGCAGGGATGTGGCCTGTCTCATTAGCCTCTCTCACAGTCAGACGGATGCCCTTATATGACAGCAAGCTGAAATTGAAAACAAGAAACACTGTAAACTCTCTGTGTCTGTGGAGAGAGAAACGGAGGTAGTGTTTTGAGGTCGATGAACTGCCCGGTTCTGGAATGTTTACGCGGTGCCCCACTCCACAGAGCTTCAGCATATTGCCAGCATTTCCCATGATGCCATTCTATCCAGAATGCTTTGCAGGAAAGGTGGAAATGAGAGAACCGTAGCCTTTCCGACACATGCTGTTTGGTACCATGTCAGGTGGACGAGCTTTGTTTAAACTGTTTGACTTCAGCGTTCTTGTCCTTTTAAAGCAAAGGTTGAGTTTCTTGTGCTGAACGTGAAGGGAATTTGAAGATCCACTCAAGTAAACCATGGCCCGAGCCCATACCAACACTGGGGCCTGGTGCCGAGAAAGGAACTCGGCAGGAATGTGCTTCAAATAGCTGCAAGAGTATTCGAGGCTCAAGGCTGTCCAAATAAGGCAGAAAGTTTGAACACAGTTGAGGGATAGTAAGCTGCCTAAAATATCGCCAACACAATAGGGCTGTGTGCTACAGCTCACTGGGAAATGCCAAGAAAGAAAAAAGCACAACACTTGCCCTTAAACTGTGTTTACACTACAGCTAACAGCAGATAAACACATACTGATCCAATCCAAGCATGGAATTCCAAGTGACTAAATCACCTCCCATTGACTCCCTCTCGTCATGCGTGACTTTTGATCAAGGAGTCATGAAGTGTCTAATCCTGATCCAAATTGTCGAGTGCATGGGTTCTCTCCTCTCCAGCACTGGGCCACACCAACTGGGGCCTGGGTCCCTGTCTACGCTCAGTTAGAGTCATAGGGTCATAGAGCTATCCAACCCGTCCATGCTGACCAGATATCCCAACCCAATCTAGTCCCACCTGCCAGCACCCGACCCTCCAAACCTTTCCTATTCATATACCCATCCAAATGCCTTTTAAATGTTGCAATTGTACCAGCCTCCACCACATCCTCTGGCAGCTCATTCCATACACGCGCCATCCTCTGAGTGAAACAGTTGCCCCTTAGGTCTCTTTTATATCTTTCCCCTCTCACCTTAAACCTATGCCCTCTAATTCTGGACTCTCCCACCCCAGGGAAAAGACTTTGCCTATTTACCCTATCCATGCCCATCATAATTTTATAAACCTCTATAAGGTCACCCCTCAGCCTCCGATGCTCCAGGGAAAACAGCCCCAGCCTGTTCAGCCTCTCCCTATAACTCAGATCCCCCAACCCTGGCAACATTCTTGTAAATCTTCTGGTAAAGAACTCAAAAGACATTTCAAGCTTCTTAGTGAGAATAAGGAATGAAAGAAATCAGTATAAATGAATAAATACTGGAAAACTTAACGGGACGAAGTGGCGATAAATCCACTCAGACCTGACAACCTGCAGCACAGCGTTTTCATAGAAGCAGCTGTGGCAATAGTCAATGTTTTGTGTCTCCCAATATTCTACTGCGTCTCAAACAGTTCCCAGAGATTGGCAGATAACACGCCTTGGGAAAGGAGAAAGAGAGAAAATAGAAAGCTAGGGGTCAGATAGCCTGCCATCATCTATTATTAGGAGCATGATACAGGGCCCTTCGAAAACCATGGGATTGAGCAGAATTAGCAAGGATTTATGAAAGGGAAATCATGTTTTGCAAACGTATTCGGAGTTTGTTGTGGGGCAGCTACTAAGGTGGATAAGGGGACGCTAGTGGATGGATTTGGAGTCTCCAAAGGTATTGGACAAGGTATCAGATAAGACAGGCATACATCAGGGACAGGCAGTAAAAGCTGGGCCAGCCAGTGGCATCCACATCCCATGCCAAAATATCCAAGCAACATGGTGGATGGGCTGACAGGGGTGTAGGGGAAGGGAAGAATCAATCATTGTACCTACTGCCTATCACCATCGAGGGAGATCTCTCTCTCTCTGTCTGTATCTCTCTCTCTCTCTCTGTCTCTCTGTCTCTCTCTCTCATCTCTCTGTCTCTGTCTCTCTCTCATCTCTCTGTCTCTGTCTCTGTCTCTGTCTCTCTCTCGTCTCTCTGTCTCTGTATCTCTCAACTCTGTCTCTGTCTCTCTGTCTCTGTATCTGTATCTCTCTTTCCCCCTCTCTCTCTTCTGTCTGTCTGTCTGCCTCTATATCTCTCTCTCTCTTCTATCTCTCTGTCTCTGTATCTCTCTCTCTGTATCTCGGTCTCTCTGTCTCTGTCTCTCTGCCTCTGTATCCCTGTCTCTGTATCTTTCTCAATCCCTCTCTCTGTCTCTCAGTCCAGCTGTCTCTGTATATCTCTCTCCCCCCTTTTCTCTGTCTGTCTGTCTGTCTCTCTCTCTCTCTCTCTGTAACCCTGTCTCTATAGCTCTGTCCCTCTGTCTGTCTGTCTGTCTCTCTCCCTCTTGGTCTCTCTCTGTCTCTCCCCCCACCCGCCCCTTTCTCTCTCTCTCTCTCTCTCTCTTTCCCCCTCATCCCTCTGTTCAGAACGGTTCTTAAGAAGAGTTATACTGGCCTTACAACTTTAACTCTGTTTCTCTCTTCACAGCAGCTGCCAGGCCCCCTGAGTTTCTCCAGCAATTTCTGTTTGTGTTTGTTTCAAAATAGCACAGGCCAGCCTGGAGAAAGGCTACTGTCTCCGAGATACTGAGCGACTTCAGAGGAGAGGGGCGCAAAACTGAACGGCAAAGATAAACGAGTCAGTGAGCTGCATGAAATGTGAACCTGACCGGTTCACTGTGCTGTTTGCTCAAAACTCTCAGCAGATGATCAGAGACCTGATGCTCATTCCTGGTTTGTTTGATGGATGCAGCGCAAATAGTTTTGTTCCTCTCTCTTTTTCGACCCCCACTCCCCATTTCTGTTTGCAAATTGTGCTTTAGCCAATTGACTGCACACATGAGCTTGTTGCCCACTCAGGATGCTTTGTAGATGGCAAGTGAGTTTGGGTTTCTCTGTGTACTGCAGAGTTTTAACTTAGTGGCATGTGTGATGTTTGGTTGTGACAGGAATTCCCCTCCCCCCCCCCCCACCTTGTAACTCACTGCCTTGGTTTCTGGTTGGATACACAGCACTCTGGGCTAGCTGGCTGTAAACCCTGTCTCCCAGGCTAGGGGGCAGTGTTTGGCTCCTTGAGTTAGTGGTTCTGATAGTGGAGGAGCTTGGGGGGAGCACTGGGAGGTTCCAACTTGGCCCACACACAGTGCTGCAAAAGCATTTGCCTTCTCGCCAGGCTGTCTTCACCTTGCTGCCACTGCCTGAGACCTGGAATTCCTAACCAGCTGCCGTTTAACATCGGTTAAATCGGAGGTCTCTGACACAGTTCTATATTTACCCATTTAAGGCTTCCCAGCTGACCAAATCCGACCTGGGCACCCGTCTCAATACCCCCTCTTTGTGTTTGTTGGCACATGTCTGGCATGGTGGGCACCTGTCGTTCAAGGAGGAAACTGAAAGAAAGCGTAATCCTGCCACTCTAATGAAAAGAGATAAAAGGTCAAGTGTGGTACATCGTGGAGTTGAGGAGAAAGGCAATTTCTCATCACCCAACCGTGGATAGTTACTTTCAGCTGCCTGGCTGCTCGGCTCTGGAATTCCCTCCCTAACCCTCTCAGCCTCTGTCTCTCTCCTCCTCTGTGGAGACACTCCTTAGAAACAGGCAGGAATAGGCCCTTCAAGTCTACTCCATCATTCAATAAGATCATGGCTGAGCATCCAATTCACTTCCCTGTCCCTCCCTTCTCCTCCATAACCTTTGATCCCTTTAGCCCTAAGGACTACATCTAACTCCTTCTTGAAACCATTCAAAGTTTTGGCTTCAACCATTTTCTATGGCAGAGAATTCCACAGGCTCCCCAATCTCTGAATGAAGACATTTCTCCTCATCCCAATCCTAAATGGCCTACCCCGTCTCCTTCGACTATGGCCCCCTGGTTCTGGACTCCCCAGTTATCGGGAACATCCTTCCTGTGTTTACCTAGTCCAGTCCTGTTAGACCTTTATAGGGTTCTCCAGGATCCACCCTCATTCTATTGAACTCCAGTGAATATAGTCCAAACCGATCCCGTCTCTCTTCATACATTAGCCCTGCCATCCCAGGAATCAGTCTGGGAAAACTTCACTGTACTCCGTCCCTCGCCAGAACATCCTTCCTCAGATAAGGACACCAAAACCGCACGCAGTACTCCAGGGTATGGTCTCACCAAAGCCCCGTAAAATCGCAGCAAGACCTTCCTGCTCCTGTACTCGAATCCTCTCACTATGAAGGCCAACATAACACTTACCTTCTTCACCGCCCGCTGGACCTGCAATGTTTACTTTCAGTGACTTCGGGTGAAAGGGTCTTATTGCAGATTCCCCCGTTCTCAAGACTGGGAATTTGGTGCGATGTCTCATCTGAAACAGGAGTGTCAGCCTGGATTGTCCTCGGAGCGGGACTCTAAGCCAGCCAGCTTTTGATTCCGAGGTGAGAGTGCCACCTCTCTGACTGACACGTTCCTGATCTTGATTGTAAAGGCATTTGGTACATTTGCCTTCATTGATGTGTTCTGGACTTGACTCTGTAATGAATATTGCCAGCAAATGAGGTGAAGCATTGTTTTAGCGTTGGGTTTTGAGCTCTGCCATGTTTTCATAGCTTCTTTCTCTTTCATTGTTTCCTTTCATGAGTGTGTTGCTCATGAAGATCTGGGTGAGTATGTCGTAGTGACTAATAAACAAACAAAAATCTGTCAAGCTATGTTGGATTTGGGATCGAGTCGAGGAGTGTGGTGGTGGAAAAGCACAGCAGGTCAGGCAGCATCTGAGGAGCAGGAGAATCAATGCTTCTGGCCTAAGCCCTTCATCAGGATTGAGGCCTCATTCCTACTGAAGGGTTTATTCCTGAAACGTTGATTTTCCTGCTCCTCGGATGCTGCCTGACCTGCTGTGCTTTTCCAGCACCACTCTAATCTTGATTATAACGCTCTGCCCGGCCGGTTGCAATGCAGCAGGTTAACAATGGTTTCCCTTGCTATTTCCTGACAGGATTCTGGTGGGAGCACCTCAGGCCCGTGCCCAGTCCCAGCAGCTCGCCAATCGCACTGGAGGACTCTTTGCCTGTCCAATAATAACCGAAGATGATGAGTGTGATCAAGTCGAAATTGATAATGATGGTCAGACAAACGTTTTCTTTGCTCTCCTCCACTCCCTCACTTTGTAACCGGACACTGAGTCATAGAGTCATAGAGATACAGCACGGAAACAGACCCTTCGGTCCAACCCGTCCATGCCGACCAGATATCCCAACCCAATCTAGTCCCACCTGCCAGCACCCGGCCCATATCCCTCCAAACCCTTCCGATTCATATACCCATCCAAATGCCTTTTAAATTGTACCAGCCTCCACACCCTCTGCGTGAAAAAGTTGCCTCTTAGGTCTCTTTTATATCTTTCCCCTCTCACTGTAAACCTATGCCCTCTAGTTCTGTACTCACCCACCCCAGGGAAAAGACTTTGCCTATTTATCCTATCCATGCCCCTCATAATTTTGTAAACCTCTATAAGGTCACCCCTCAGCCTCTGACGCTCCAGGGAAAACTGCCCCAGCCTGTTCAGCCTCTCCCTATAGCTCAAATCCTCCAACCCTGGCAACATCCTTGTAAATCTTTTCTGAACCCTTTCAAGTTTCACAACATCTTTCCGATAGGAAGGGGACCAGAATTGCACGCAATATTCCAACAGTGGCCTCCCAACTCCTGTTGTGATGTTTAAATTTACATGTGACTGCAGCCCTCATTCTGATGCTTTCTGCTGGGCCAGTGTGCAAGCTTCCTGCTTGGTCACTGCCCTGGCACTGATTCAGGGCTGCTCTCTGAGAAGTGAAGTAGGCAGGGATGCCCCACATTGTGCTTGGATTGTGTATACTCCTTCACAATGTGCAATGACTTGCATTTACATAGCGCCTTTAACATGGGAAAAAATCCCAAGGCATTTCACAGGAGCATTAACAAGTACAACTCGACATTGAGCTGCATAAGGCGATATGAGGCCAGGCGATGTCAAGGTTGGTCAAAGAGGCAGGTGCTAAAGTATTGTCTTAAAGAGTGAAGGTGAGGGGTTTGGGAGGGGAATATCAGAGCTCCGGGCTGAGGAACGCCACTTGGAAAAGCGTCAAGGTTGGCAAGGGTACAAAGTGGACTCTGCCTGGAGGCTTCGATGTCCATTATTAAAAGAGAGAGTTTTATAGCACCATGACTGACTGCTGTGGCCAGGTCCTGAGGATGTATGGACCTGTGATAGGTGGACAAGAGGGAACGATATGACTCAACTTTGTTCTCATCAATCTCCCTGTTGTGGATGCATCTGTCCATTGATGGTAGAGGTCGGAGTGGCCGCTGCAGAGTCCTTGCAGATAGGAAGGCCCGTCTTCATGTTGAGGCTTTCATCCATTGTGTTGGGCAGCACAGTCACCATGCTGATTGGGACCGAGAAGCCTGCGCAAATATCCTTATCTTCAATAATGGGGGAGCCCAGCACATCAGTGCAAAAGATAAGGCTGAAGCGCTCACAGCAATCTTTCGTCAGAAGTGCTGACTGGATGATCCATCTCCAACTGCTCCAGAGGTTCCCAGCATTGCAGTCTTCGATTCAGTCGAAGGAACTGGACACTGTAAAGGTGACGGGTCCTAAAACATTCCGGTAATAGTACTGAAGGCTTGTGCTCCCCCAGCCAAGCTCTTCCAGTACAGTTACAACACCAGCAAAAATAACCAACCCCGGCATCTACCCAACAATGTGAACAATTGCCCAGGTATGTCCTGAACTCAAAAGGCAGGACAAATCTAACCCTGGCCAGTTACCTCCCCATCAGCCTATTCTTGACCATCAATTGTAGCTGCACCTTCTCTCCTAGATCCTTTCTTTGTCCAGGGGTTTCCAGGATATCTTTGAAACCCATCCCCTCTCAAAGTCCATCTCCATGGTAACATGAATCACATGGGCCTCATATCCTCGCAGAAATATTTAGCTCTTCTTGAGATTCCACTTTTGATTTTTTTATCTTGCAATTAAATGGACATTTTCAAGCAAAACTGTTCACATCTCGGCATTGTCAACACCTTCCTGGGTCTTTGGAGACTCGCGGTCCCACCACTGTAGACACAGATGCTGCCGCCATTTTCTGCAAACATGGATCTCAGTCATTGACAACCACGCTGCCCAGGCCTATCGCCAGGCAGATTTCTGAACACGCGACATGACGACCTTTACTTGACCCAGAATTAAAGACACAGTCCCAAAACACAGTCATAATTGTAACATTCTCAAATGTAATTTGGGTTGAGTGATTTATGCTGGCATTGCAAGTGATGTTCACATCACAGAGAAACGTGGAAACTACAAGCAGGAGTCGGCCTTTGAACTTGCTCCACCATTCAATCTGATCATGGCTGACCATCCAACTCAGTTCCCGATATCTCCCCCTAATCTTTGATCCCTTTAACCCTAAGAACGAGGAGATGGAGGGTTGCGAATGATCAGAGTGGCCATGATCTCATTGAATGGCAGAGCAGAGTCAATGGGCTGAATGGCCTAAGTCCTCAACTTCTTGTGGTCTAACTGTGTCTCACTCCTTCATGAAAACATTCATTGTTCTGACCTCAGCCACTTTCTATGGCAGAGAATTCCACAGGCTCCCCACACTCTGGGTGAACAAAGTTAAAAATCACCCGACACCAGGTTACAGTCCAACAGGTTTATGTGGACTGTAACTTTCAGGGTGCTGCTCCTTCAGGGAGCAACCTCCAAATAAACCGATTGGACTGTAACCTGGTGTCGGGTGATTTTTAACTTTGTCCACCCCAGTCCAACACCGGCTCCTCCGCATCATCTCTGGATGAAGACATTTCTCCTCATCTCAGTCCTAACTGGCCTTAGACTGTGACCCCCTGGTCATCAGGAATATCCTTCCTGTGTTTACCCTGTCTCGTCCTGTTAGAATTTTATAGGGTTCTATGGAACCCCCACCCTCATTCTTTTGAGAATTACTACAATGTGGAAACAGGCCCTTCGGCCCAACAAGTCCACACCAAACCTCCAAAGAGTATCCCACCCAAAACCATTCCCCTACCCTATATTTCCCCTGACTGATGCACCTAACCTACACATCCCTGAACACTCTGGGCAATTTAGCATGGCCAATTCACCTAACCTGCACGTCTTTGGATTGTGGGAGGAAACCCACACACAGACACGGGGAAAATGTGTAAACTCCACACAGTCAGTCGCCCAAGGCTGGAATCGAACCCAGGTCCCTGGCGCTATGAGGCAGCAGTGCTAACCACTGAGCCACCATGCCACCCTTTCTACTGAGCTCCAGTAAATATAGTCCTAACTGATCCAGTCTCTCTTTATACATCAGTCCTGCCATTCCCAGGGATCAGTCTGGGAAACTTTAACTGATGTTGGGTGGATGAATAAATATTTGCCAGTAAACCAGAGAAACTGCTTGGCGAGTGCAGGGTGATATTTTACGTCCACCTGAGAGGAGCGTGGATCAGACCGCTGCAGCATAATTAAACAGGGAAATGCTTTCCTGCTGCAAACTCACCAGCTGCAGGCCTCCCAAATCACAATTCCATTTCAAATTCACAATTCCCATGTCTTTCAATGTTCCTCCAACTAAAGTGCATCACCTCACACTTCACTGCAATGAACCTCATCTGTCACCTCTCCGCCCACCCCACCAACTTGTCAATGTCCTGTTGTGGAGCTCCACACTGTCCCCCTCACAGTTTGTAAAATCTGTCATCTGCAAATGTTTGCTCATGTTCCTGTGCAGCACCTTGCAGTGTATCACTTTATTAAGGGTGCTAATGACATGCGAGTTGTGGTTTGATGGTGATCGCGATTTTGTTTCAGGAAACTTCTCTTTTATGTACACGCTATGCTGCGACATCATTTTGAGTGGTTTTATTGTGAGTGATCAGGGACCTGCTGTGTCGATGATAACACTTTTTTTTAATGATTGAATAAAATTCTGTCCAACTGACTTGGAAGGTTTTGTGAAATGAGTTTGGTCAATGAAATAGCCAGTTGGAAAGAGGAAATAGACAGAATTCACAACTTAAGGCAGCTCTTGGGGTTAGTGGAGGGGGGGGGGGGGGGGAATGTGAGATTGAGGTCACTCTCCAATGAAGCAAACACTTAGTTTGGGGGTGAGAAGGCCTTCCTACAGCTGTACAGGGCTTTGGCAAGACCACACCTGGAGGATTGCGTGCAGTTTTAGTCTCCCTTAGTCTTGCCATAAAGGGAGGGCAGCAGGGGATCACTAGGCTGGTACCGCGGATGGCAGTTGATTCAACTGGGCCTGCATTCACTCGGGTTTAGAAGGACGAGAGGGGGCCTGATCGAAATGTGTAACATTCGAACAGGGCTGGACACTCTAGATGCAGGGAAGATGTTTCCCATGACAAGGGTGGGCTTCCAGAACAAGGGGTCATAATCTCAGGATACAGGGCAGGCCGTTTCAGGCTGAGGTGAGGAGAAATTTCTTCTCTCAGAGCCTGTGGAATTATCTGCGACAGAGGCAGTGGAGGCCAAGTCACTCAATATGTTTAAGAAAGATTTCTCATCGTAAAAGGCACCAAGGGATACATGGAGACGGTGGGAGTGTGGCATTGAGATCAAAGATCACCTATGACTATGCTGAATGGTGGTTCAGGCTCGATGAGCGGCCTAATCAAGTTAGGAAGAGAACTCCTATTTTCTCCTATCTTTTATGATTTTATTGGATGCTGGGGTAGACCTGAGAGGCTAGGAGGCCTACTCCTTCTCCGAATGCATTTCCTTGTAGTTAATGAAGAGGAAGATGGAGATTGTGTGGGTTAACAGCCACAGCGTGGGGAGTGGACTGGATGCACACACTACAAACACAAGGGATTTTAAGGAACGTCAGCCAATTAGGTTATCAAATTCAGTAACATTCTTGTGTCTTTTCCAGTTGATCTGAAGAGGGAGAGTAAAGAGAACCAATGGTTGGGTGTGACGGTCAAAAGCCAAGGAATTGGAGGGAAGGTTGTGGTAAGTTGTTCATAAAAAGGCAATGGTCTGGAGATATTACACATAAAGACAAGCTCAATCTGCTGAAAGATGCAGCTATACTTGTACACAGCTGTGAACCACTTCCAGTTCACACTGACTGAATGAATGAATTCAAAATCAATGTAATTCTCAAAAAGTGCCTTTAAGGGATTATTCAGGAGTGACATTAGAAATCATTATACAACACAGCTTTCAGACGTTTTATAAACCAGATAAGGTCTAAGGGGCAGCTTTTTCACATTAGACGGGGATGACTGTTTGTGAGTTGCCAGAGGGAGTGGTGGAGGCTGGTACAATGACAACATTTAAAAGGCATCTGGATGGGTATATGAATAGGAAGGGTTTGGAGGGATATGGGCCAAGTGCTGGCAGGTGGGACTAGATTGGGTTGGGATATCTGGTTGGCATGGACGGGTTGGACCGAAGGGTCTGTTTCTGTGTTGTAGGTTTCAGTGACTCTGAGGCAAATCATTGATGAAGTTACAAGAACAAAAAGATATAACTTTGTTTTGCCATTGTATCGCACATTTTAACAGCGCTGCTTTTGGTCGGTTGTGAGGGAATTATTCAACCTCAGAAGCTTCTGTGAGGACTTTAGGCAACTAAGTCTCTGGTCACCAAGTGAAAACAGTTGGGAACCTGGAATTGGCCTCAGAGCCTTGGAGGGAGTTCCACACGCCAAGTGTGTGTGCTTGTGTGAGGAAATGGGAGGGTCAGTTTGAAGGGCTTATTTCCTGACTTTTACTCCTTGTTTGTATGTTTGAAATGGAAGATTGACTGGCAGCTGGGGAACACTATCCCGACACTTAATAACATCTTCAGGGGACAAAGAGAATAGCGAAGAGTGGCAGAAGGCTTACGTTTTCAAAAGAATTGTTTTATTTATGGGATTCCTTTTAAGAATCACTGAGCCCGAGGGAGCCAAATAGCGCAAGGGATCTGTTAGCACGGGATCAAGGAAGAAAATCAACAGATGTTAGAAAGAATCATTTTCTTCTTGAAGTGTTTGAACTTGAAAAGGCATCTTGTTCGAGAGATTCCATCTGAAAAGCAAAACTAAACAGGGAAAATATCCTTTGGCAAATGCAGGCAGCTTTTTGGGGCAGTCCAAGCACATAATCAGCAGAAAGCTGAGCCTGTTGATAAGATCAAATCCCAATCAATCTTGTAATTTAAATTTGCGTGCCACCTTATGGTTGGCATCCAGTTTTACCCATACTCAGGTGGGCACAGTTAACAGGCGCACTGACCTTGCTGCAAGGTTGATTACACAGAGCCGTTAAGTGCAGTTGGGAATGAGGCGTTTATATTGCAAGAGTCCAGTCATAGAGTCATAGAGATGTACAGAATGGAAACAGACGCTTCGGTCCAACCCATCCATGCCAACCAGATATCCCAAACCAATCTAGGCCCATATCCCTCCAAACCCGTCCTCTGATCGAGACATCGAGGAATAGCAGTAGATGTGCAGTCAGATTGCTGGCCACCTTTTGTCAAAAGGACCGTGGCTAATATGAGGAAAAACTCCCTTTCATGTCCCAAGTGTTTTGGCTGTTGGAATGTGCTGCCTGAGAGCGTGGTGGAGGCAGACTCAATTCACCAGAGAATGGGATCATTATTGAAAGGGACACGAAGGAAAACAGGCAGGATTACAGAGCAAAGGCCAGGGAGTGGGCTTGTGAGGCGTTCGTTCAGAGAGCCAGCATGGGGTACGATGGGCTGAAGGGCATGTAGCCATTCTCTGATTCTGTTTTGTTTCTGGAGGGATCATTTTAAATCTAATCCAAATGAATACTCAGACATCTCCACGCTGCATTGGCGGCAAGGGTCCGAATGAAACACATTGGACAAATTAGCTCAATTTCCAGTGGCCATCAGTTAGTAGCATCCGACGTTACTAATAAGCTCCAGTCTAGACCAGTTGGGGTGAATGGCCTGTTTTGTGTGCTGTAGAATGCTATGCCATTTGTTGTAAGTGTTGGCACACTAAGCAGGGTTAACCAGCGGCCCTAGTTGAGCAGGAATGGGCAGGTAGGAGCTGAGGTTTATTTGATGTTCATCGTCGGAGCAGATCTATGTTCCTGACATTGAAATGGGATCCCAGCAATAGAATAATTCTCCTCACCTTCATGAGTACAATATCCCACCAGCTCCCACCATTCTCAACAAAAATCTAGTTGAAAGCCCATTTCTCTTTCTCCTCCCAAATCCTCTCTTCATGTACATGTCGATTCCTGACAGGATTGGAGCTCCCCAGCTGCTGGTCACTTTGAGCCTCTCACAATTCTTCACCTGCATCTTGTGGGGATGCTAGCAGACTGTTCGACTGCAGCGGCCAGCGCAGGCAAGCCCTGTCCCTGCCTGATGCCCACACGTGCACAGAAGCCACCAGCTGGTAGCGAGGGCGGTGCCCCTGGCTGGGCCTACCTCACCCACAGGCACTGCTTCCGACTGAAGCATTCCCCCGAGCCCCCTTGACTGCTGCTCCCATTGACACTGACTTGGCACAGAGGGCAAAACAAACCTAGGTTGGCACGGTGGCTCAGTGGTTGGCACTGCTGCCTCACAGTGCCAGGGCCCCGGGTTCAATTCCAGACTCGGGCTTCTGTCTGTGTGGAGTTTGCACTTTCTCCCCGTGACTGTGTGGTTTCCTCCAGTTTCCTCCCACAGTCCAAAGATGTGCAGGTTAGGGTGGATTGGCCATGCTGAATTGTCCCATAGTGTCCAGGGATGTGCAGGTTAGGGTGGATTGGCCATTCTGAATTGTCCCATAGTGTCCAGGGATGTGTAGGTTAGGGTGGATTGGCCATGCTGAATTGTCCCATAGTGCCCAGGGATGTGCAGGTTAGGGTGGGATTGGCCATGCTGAATTGTCCCATAGTGCCCAGGGATGTGCAGGTTAGGGTGGATTGGCCATGCTGAATTGTCCCATAGTGTCCAGGGATGTGCAGGTTAGGGTGGATTGGCCATGCTAAATTGTCCCATAGTGTCCAGGGATGTGCAGGTTAGGGTGGATTGGCCATGCTGAATTGTCCCATAGTGCCCAGGGATGTGCAGGTTAGGGTGGGATTGGCCATGCAGAATTGTCCCATAGTGTCCAGGTATGTGCAGGTTAGGGTGGGATTGGCCATGCTGAATTGTCCCATAGTGCCCAGGGATGTGCAGGTTAGGGTGGGATTGGCCATGCTGAATTGTCCCATAGTGCCCAGGGATGTGCAGGTTAGGGTGGATTGGCCATGCTGAATTGTCCCATAGTGCCCAGGGATGTGCAGGTTAGGGTGGGATTGGCCATGCTGAATTGTCCTATAGTGCCCAGGATGTGCAGGTTAGGGTGGATTGGCCATGCTGAATTGTCCCATAGTGCCCAGGGATGTGCAGGTTAGGGTGGATTGGCCATGCTGAATTGTCCCGTAGTGCCCAGGGATGTGCAGGTTAGGGTGGGATTGGCCATGCTGAATTGTCCCATAGTGCCCAGGGATGTGCAGGTTAGAGTGCATTGGCCATGCTGAATTGTCCCATAGTGCCCAGGGATGTGCAGGTTAGGGTGGATTGGCCATGCTGAATTGTCCCGTAGTGCCCAGGGATGTGCAGGTTAGGGTGGATTGGCCATGCTGAATTGTCCCGTAGTGCCCAGGGATGTGTAGGTTAGATGGATTAGCAATGGGAAGTGCAGGGTTACAGGGTAGGGGATGCTCTTAGAGGGTCGGTGTGGAGTCCAAGGGCTGAA
The DNA here is from genome assembly GCF_037043375.1 of Chiloscyllium plagiosum. Lineage (NCBI taxonomy): Eukaryota > Metazoa > Chordata > Chondrichthyes > Orectolobiformes > Hemiscylliidae > Chiloscyllium > Chiloscyllium plagiosum. The sequence goes on along the minus strand of NW_028270191.1, from coordinate 24,325,529 downwards.
TGGCCAGCTTCCACACTGTTGGGACTCTATCTGCACTGTGTTGCCTAAATCTGGTGAAGTACTGGGAACTTGGAGAATGGTGTGTAACAAATATCACATCAGCAAAGATTGAACAGGCTTTTAGTGTTGTGTGGCAGGGCAGGGAGGAATCCCTTCTCTCTCAGAGAGAGAAGACTGAGGGTTGTGTCGATAAAGGTCTTTACAATGATGTCGAGTCGATCTACACGGTTCCAGTCAGGGAAATCTGGCAGAGAATTCAGGGAAAACTCCCTTTTCCAGAGAATTGGAGAATCAAGTGGCTGAGGGGAAGAGCATAGATACAAGAAAGGGCTCTTGTGGCACAGTGGTAGTGTCCTGTAGGCCAAGAGGCCCAGTTTCAAGGCCAAAGGTGTGTCATAACATAAAGCTCGATAAAGCCATGAGGGAGAAAAAGGATAGGGTGAGGTAAAGCAGTTCTCAGGGAACTTTGGGGAGAAAGCTAGTTGGTCTATGTTTAAGTGGGCGGGGTGAGGCTTGTGTGTTATTTAAATGCCAGCATGGTGTGGTTGGGCCTAATGGCCTAGTTCTGTGTTGTGAATGTGACCGAGGTGTCGTCTTTTCTTTCTCGTAGACCTGTGCCCATCGCTATGAGCTGAGGCAGCGTGTGAATCAGTCGGCGGAAACCCGCGACATGATCGGGCGCTGCTACGTGCTGAGCCAGGACTTGCAAATCCGAGATGAGCTGGATGGTGGTGACTGGAAGTTCTGTGAAGGCCGCACGCAGGGTCACCAGCGCTTCGGGTACTGCCAACAGGGCATCGCGGCAGGTTTCACACCAGACGAGCATTACATTTTATTTGGTGCCCCGGGCACGTACAACTGGAAAGGTCAGTCATTCCCGATGTTTGTGTGGGCATGAAACAAATTTGGCATCTTTGCTCTGGCAAGCAACATCAAAAGCATAAAAAGTGGGCAACAATTCTTACCACTGGCACTGCCCACACTTAACCTGGGCAACCACTATCACCCAGCAAGTGTTGCAAGCTCTTTCCCAACACTGTTGTCGTTGAATTTAAAGGTGTCACTTCAAGTACTATGCCAGGCTGTTGCGTCCCGAGCGATTTTAAAGCCAAGAGAAGCTGCTACTTGAGTCATGCCACCCCTCTCTGTGGTGGTCACACATACCAATGCCTACTCTGACTGCAAACACTGAGATAACCTGGCAAGGATCGTGTGGCACCTTGTACCCTCTGCCTATTCCTGCCCAGCTAGAGTAGCTGCCATTGGCACTCCGCACCTGCCCAAGATGCCAGGCTGAAGTGACAGGACATGCCTTCATTCCAGAACCATGCAGCCACATGGTAACCGTGGAAACACAAAGCTGTCAGAATTCCAATGTGCTTGGATGGTTTCTTTGTTGACAGAATTCCTGCAGGCCCCAAAAAACTGTGGCAGTGAATTGTCCTCTCAACCTTTAGATTCTAAGCCAAACCAATGGCATCCCAAGTCTGCTGTCCCTCCTAGGACTGTACAAAATGGGTTCCGTGCAGTTTTGACCCTGGTTCCCAGTGGCTCAGTGGGCATCTTAACTCAGAAATTGCCAAGGGTCACTGCCACTGAAGGTGGCAGCCTGGCATTGGCACGGATGGAGATGTGCTTTCTGAGCTTAAGCTGAATGGCACATTATTGGGCAGAGGGTGGTTTACTCTGTGTCAGCCGTAAACGCCCAAGTGTTTGCCTTGGCCAGCACTGAAACCTTCACTTAAAAAACAGTGGACAAAATCATTCCTTGTGAACAGCTGCTGAAGACAGTTATGAGTTCCAATTCATGATTTAAGAGTGACACGTATCCAAGTCTATATGAAATAGTTGTGAATGAAGAGATGTGTTACTGTCACCTCTGATGAGTTGTGCCCCGGAGGTTGGCATAAACCCTATCCAGGAGGCCCCGTGCTGGCACGGTCTCTGACTGTTTATTTCCAGAGCTGTCTGCTTTGTTTCTCAGTTGTGGAGAAAGGCTGTTTATGTTATACATTCCAACGGGAATAATTATTCCGGTTGCCCTGTGGACCCATTTTGTTTTGAAGTGACATGTTACCAACTATGTTGTTGGGGCAAAGTTTTAAAAGGCAAGCATTGTACAAGGTGTGCCTTATTTAAAGAGCAAGATGCCAACAAGGTGGTGAAGATGGTAGAGAAGCTACCGTTAGTCTTCATACCGAGAGGGCGCACATTTCGAGGGATCCCCTCCAAACTTTGGCAAATGACAGAATTCCCACACTCGCTGTTGATTTACATAGAGGGAAACCCTTCCCAATGGGAAAAAAAACACTCCGTCATTTCAAAAAGCAAAGTCGTGTTTGATTGTGTTAAGAAGATCATTAAGGAGCCAATATCTGGGCGGGAGGGGAGTGGGTCATGACCTCTCGAATCATCTTGAGGTTGGGCACTGCCACTCTGGAGGACCCACCTCTGTTTTGCGCCCAGGAACTTCCTGTTGCCCATCATCTTTGAGATCGAGGTTGGGCCCGCAAGTCTTGGCGCAGTTAGGTAAGTTGCCATTCTTTAGTCCCTCCCCTGGTCTGCTCCCTCGATGCCCTTTCCTGCAAATGTTGTCATTTCATGAGTCTACTTCCAGAGGTAACTCCTGCACTGACACCTTGGTCAACGGGACAGAAGTATTCCCATGCTGGGATGACTTTGTGGAGAGTTCTCTCTGGTCTAACTGGAATGCGGTGAGCCTAGTTGTGAAACCAGCAGATAAGGTGCAAGGACTTGGTTGACTCCAAAAGCCTGACACTTTTCGCATCAGAGAGTGGAGGGAGCTGGGCGGAAGTGAAGGCAGAGCACAAAGCCAGTCGGGAAGGTAAGTGATTGCTATTAGAGTGGGTGTGTTCTAGACCCCAGGTCCTACAAGGTAGGGCCTCCCTCCCTCCCTCCTCCTCTAACCTAAATTAAGAGTCCACAGACTTGCCCCAAAAAGAGCGTCCAAGGAAGTTCCTGTGGATTGAAGAATGAGTCTTTAGCTCAGGAGTCTTTGACAAGGAGGTTGAGTGAAGTGATTACGCCACAGTTGAAGAGGGTGAAGACATGACTGCCCAGCTGGTTCACTGTGCTACGTGCTTGATGTGGGAGGTCAACGACTCTGGTGTGTCTGGCTCATATAAGTGTGGAAAGTGTGTGCACATTCAGCTACTGACAGAGCATATTGCAGCACTGATGAAAGAACTCGAGGACCTTAGGCTCATCCGAGAGAACGAGATCTTTCTGGACAAGACCTTCAGCGAGGTTATTACACCAATCGTACCAGGAGAGAGCAGACAATGAGGAAGGCAGAGAGGAGACAGGTGTAAGAGACCCCGGGAGAAGTACCTGTCAGGAACAAGCTGAATCTTTTGGAAACAGTAGAGACAGATGACACTGCCAGTCCGCGAGGCGGCCAGGTCTGTCAATCAAAAGTTGACGTGAAGACAGAGCGGAAGAGTCGGACACCGCACAGAGCCGTGGTAATAGGGGACTCCATAGTGAGAGGAACTGACCGGGGTTTTTGTGGCAGCAGGCAGGACTTAAGGATGGTGTGTTGCCTTCCTGGTGCCAGGGTTAAAGACATCACAGACAGAGTGCAGGAAATCCTCAAGGACGAAGGTGAAGAGCCAGAGGTGGTGGTACATGTCGGCACAAATGATGTCGGGAAGAAGAGGAGGAACATACTACAGTGGGACTTTGGAGAACTAGGAAGAAGGCTGGAAAGCAGGACGTCCAGGGTGGTTATCTCCGGTTTGCTTCCAGTTCCTTGGGCTGGAGAGGCCAGAAACAGGGGGATAATGCTCTTGAACGTGTGGCTGGGGAACTGGTGCAGGAAGCAAGGATTTAAATTCTTGGATCACTGGGGTATGTTTTGTGGTAAGCATAAATTATACAAAAGAGACGGTTTGCACCTTAATAGGTTAGGGACCAGCATTCTGGCAGGCAGGTTTGTTACTGCAACACAGCTACGTTTAAACTAAGTAGCGGGGGGGAGGGGACAAACGGGATGTTTAAGAAGGAAATTGGAGGGAAAGTTAGAACAAGGGAAGTCAAGAAAGACAACTGTATCAATGAGGCAGAAAACTCAGAAAGGGATCATGCTGCAAGGTTGAGTGAAATAGGAGTGGATGGGAAGGGTGAGGGCAGTAACAAATTAAAAATACTATACATGAATGCATGAAGCATTAGAAATAAGATGGATCAGCTTGAGGATCTTTTGAAAATTGGCAGATACGATATTGTGGGGATAACTGAGACGTGGCTTCAAGTGGACAGGGCCTGGGAAATGAATATTCAAGGCTACACGTGCTATCGTAAGGACAGACTGACGGGCAGAGGGGGTGGGGTGGCCATGTTGGTAAGGGATGATATTCAGTCCCTTGCACGGAGAGGGGGGGGACCTAGAATCAGGGGATGTAGAGTCAGAATGGATAGAGCTGAGAAATACTAAGGGTAAAAAGACCCTCTTGGGAGTTATCTACAGGCCCCCAAACAGTAGTCTGGATGTTGGATGTAAGTTAAATCAGGAGCTGAAATTGGCCTGTCGCAAAGATATTATTACAGTTGTTATGGGGGATTTCAACATGCAGGTAGACTGGGAGAATCAGGATGGTATTGGACCTCAAGAAAGAGACTTTGTGGAGTGCCTCAGAGATGGATTCTTAGAACAGCTGGTGCTGGAGCCGACCAGGGAGAAGGCAATTCTGGATCTGGTATTGTGCATCGAACCAGAATTGATCAGGGACCTCGAAGTGAAGGAGCCATTGGGAAGTAGTGACCATAATACAATAAGCTTCAATCTGCAATTTGAGAGGGAGAGGGTACAATCGGTAGTGACAATATTTCAGCTGAATAAAGGGAACTATGGAGCTATGAGGGAGGAGCTGGCCAAAGTTCAATGGTGCAATACCTTAGCAGGGACGACAGTGGAGGAACAATGGCAGATATTTCTGGGTATAATGCAGAAGATGCAGGATCAGTTCATTCCAAAAAGGAAGAAAGATCCTAGGAGGAGGCAGGGGTGGCCATGGCTGACGAGGGAAGTAAAGAAACATATAAAGTGAAAAGAGAAAAAGTATAACATAGCAAAGATACGTGGGAAAACGGAGGACTGGGAAGCTTTTAAAGAACAACAGAGGATTACTAAGAAGGAAATACGCAGAGAAAAAATGAGGTACGAAGGTAAACTGGCCAATAATATAAAGGAGGATAGTAAAAGTTTTTTTAGGTATGTGAAAGGCAAAAAAATGGTTAAGACTAAAATGGGGCCCTTGTAGACAGAAACAGGGGAATATATTACGGTAAACAAAGAAATAGCAGACGAATTAAATTGGTACTTCAGATCTGTGTTAACTGGGGAAGACACAAGCAATCTCCCTGAGGTAACAGTGGCTGAAAGACCTGAACTGCAGGGAATTTATATTTGCCAGGAATTGGTGTTGGAGAGACTGTTAGGTCTGAAGGTTGATAAGTCCCCGGGGCCTGATGGTCTACATCCCAGGGTACTGAAGGAGGTGGCTCGAGAAATCGTGGATGCGTTGGTGATTATTTTCCAGAGTTCGATAGATTCGGGATCAGTTCCTGCGGATTGGAGGGTGGCTAATGTTATACCACTTTTTAAGAAAGGTGGGAGAGAGAAAGCAGGAAATTATAGACCAGTTAGTCTGACCTCAGTGGTGGGAAAGATGCTGGAGTCTATTATGAAGGATGAAATTACGACACATCTGGATAGTAGTATCAGGATAGGTCAGATTCAGCATGGATTTATGAAGGGGAAATCGTGCTTGACTAATCTTCTGGAATTTTTTGAGCATGTAACTCTGAAGATGGACGAGGGAGATTCAGTAGATGTAGTGTACCAGGACTTTCAGAAAGCTTTTGATAAAGTCCCACATAGGAGGTTAGTGAGCAAAATTAGGGTGCATGGTATTGGGGGCAAAGTACTGACTTGGATTGAAAATTGGTTGGCTGATAGGAAACAAAGAGTAGTGATAAACAGCTCCATTTCGGAATGGCAGGCAGTGACCAGTGGGGTAACGCAGGGATCAGTGCTAGGACCGCAGCTTTTTACAATATATGTTAATGATATAGAAGATGATATTAGCAATAACATTAGCAAATTTGCTGATGATACTAAGCTGGGTGGCAGGGTGAAATGTGATGAAGATGTTAGGAGATTACAGGGTGACCTGGACAAGTTAGGTGAGTGGTCAGATGCATGGCAGATGCAGTTTAATGTGGATAAATGTATAGTTATCCACTTTGGTGGCAAGAACAGGAAGGCAGATTACTACCTGAATGGAATCAATTTAGGTAAAGGGGCAGTACAGAGAGATCTGGGTGTTCTTGTACACCAGTCAATGAAGGTAAGCATGCAGGTACAGCAGGTAGTGAAGAAGGCTAATAGCATGCTGGCCTTCATAACAAGAGGAATTGAGTATAGAAGCAAAGAGGTGCTTCTGCAGCTGTACAGGGCCCTGGTGAGACCACACCTGGAGTACCGTGTGCAGTTCTGGTCTCCAAATTTGAGGAAAGTCATTCTGGCTATTGAGGGAGTGCAGCGTAGGTTCATGAGGTCAATTCCTGGAATGGCGGGACTACCTTACACTGAAAGACTGGAGCGACTGGGCTTGTATACCCTTGAGTTTAGAAGACTGAGAGGGGATCTGATTGAGACATATAAGATTATGAAAGGATTGGACACTCTGGAGGCAGGAAACATGTTTCCGCTGATGGGTGAGTGCCGAACCAGAGGACACAGCTTAAAAATACGGGGTAGACCATTTAGGACAGAGATGAGGAGAAATTTCTTCACCCAAAGAGTGGTGGCTGTGTGGAATGCTCTGCCCCAGAGGGCAGTGGAGGCCCAGTCTCTGGATTCATTTAAGAAAGAGTTGGATAGAGCTCTCAAGGATAGTGGAATCAAGGGTTATGGAGATAAGGCAGGAACAGGATACTGATTAAGGATGGGATCAGCCATGATCATATTGAATGGTGGTGCAGGCTCGAAGGGCCGAAGGGCCTACTCCTGCACCTTTTGTCTATTGACACAGAGGCCGTGCCTATAATCCAGGTCCTAATTTGGACGGTGTGTTGCGAAGTTAAGCTTTGTTTTCTCTGCTCGTTTTTTATTGTTTGACTTAACTCTCAATATTTTTAGGTAATGTTCGGACAGAACAGTTGAGTCATTCTTTGGTTCACTTGGGCATCTATGACGACGGTCCATATGAAGCTGGTGATGAAAGAAAGCAGGACGCTAATCTGATTCCTGTACCTGCCAATAGTTACTTAGGTAGGATTCCTATGCAGTGCAGACAGAGAGAGGTGACTGGAGGGTACTTTGAAACAGCTGAGGATTCCATTTCAGTTAAACAGTCTCATAATTTACCCCCAACCAGTTTCCTCCCCAGAATAAAATCGACTTCCCACACTGGTCAAAGGCATGCACTTTGATCCTGTCCCCTCCCACCTCATTAACACAGTGCCCCAAATTTTGTTGTGTTTCACAGGAACAGGTGAATCAGGGTGTATGGATGCCACGTGCAATGGGGTTCATGGTGTGCCAGGCTACTCTATTCCGTACCCAAGGCCTGCATTTGCCTTGCCTCTGTGAGTGGCATCACAATGCATTGTGGTTCTGCCATGCCAACCTCTGCACCTATTGCCTTCCTGCCCAAGCTTCACACAGTGCCCACCCTGGCACCTTCACAGCAGAACCTGTTGCCCCCTTTGGCAGTGCCACTTTGCAACTTCCTGGGAGCAGGAACTGCAATGGAAGTAACACAGGCCTGTCTTGAGCAGTGAATGAATCCCTGCTGGTTTGCACAGCAATTCTTTTCCCCCTGGTGATTGGAAAGTTATTTTCATGACTGTTTAACCTTGAGGCGAACCCTCAGTTGCTCATTCAGTCACTTCTTTCTGTCGGGCCTTACCTTTTTGATGCTAACTCATCTTCTTCTTCTCCCTTCTTCTTCCCCTCCCCATCCATCTTGAATGCACAGGTTTAATATTTCTGACAACTACCAGTAGTTCAGACCCTGATCAGTTGGTTTACAAGACACCGGACCCAGCTGAGAAACCAGCGCGGAGTTCTCACGACGTAGCCCAACATAGTTACTTAGGTTTGTAACTGCGCATGTGGCAGGGCAAGTGTGCAGCCATTCCCTCTTGTGTCTAGTATCTGTGTCCAAAACATTTTTGTGAGGGCAAAAGAAAGATCAAAACCCAAATCAAATTTCTATGTTGTTGTGTTTCATTTACAAGCCTCCACATTTCTGCACACTTTGAGGGCCACATGAATGTCACTGCTTCCTGTTGGTCAGGTTCCTTCGGGTAACACAAAAGCCAAACGGTCAATCCAAAATCAAGATGGCCGCTTTCAATCAAAATTGTAGCAGCCTGCCACAATGGTTAAGCAGAGCTTCTCTGTCGTAGCAACAGGGTATTTTAAATACAGTTAAGTGGATGAAGAGGTGGCAGTTAGATAATATTTTGGGAGAGTAATCCTATTCTGATGTCTGGAGGTCCATAAAGGTTGTTTCGGTTGCTGCCATCCAGGGTCTCTCTGCAACATGGGAAAACAATGAGTCACATTCTTGATCAGGCCCATTTTATTCTCATTGAACAAAAGGTGAATTTGTTTGTTTCGGAAACAGATATAAATAGATCCAGCTCAGTTCAAGCTTGTAAGTAGGGAGTCTTTGAAGGTCCAGTTTCCTTGACAGGCGTTAGATAATTGTCAGGGAAGCCCTTAACCCATGCCTTCAAGGAAGCTGTCTTGTTAAGAGTAGCACTATAGGTGCTGAAGGAGCCACATGGAAGCAGTGATGTTGCGTGTGAGTTGTGTGTACAGCCCACAACATTGTAACAGACTGCCGAATTGACTTTAACAAGCCATTCTGCCCCAAGCTCTGGTGATACCAAAGGAGTGTTTGTGCATTAGTTGGAAGTCAGCCCAGTCAAAACCAGCTACACTCAATTCCGGTAGTCCATTACACAGTTGGCTGTATGGCTGCCTGCCATTGTGCCAACAAGGAGTGCTTTCCGTTGTTCTGCATGCGATGGTACCAGAGTAACACCAGTGTGCCAGGGTTCAGTGCCTGCTCTCAGCACCGAACCCTGGTGCCTTCCACATGGAAAGGATGGATGAAAGGAAATGTGTCTTTCAGCATTTCAAGGTTGGTCACTTGAAATATGTCCCCGATATTGGGAAATGTTGCGGAACCACTCCCAGGTAGATGTGGCAAATTGACATAGTCATGCGTTCCACAAAGTGGATTTATTGATGGCAGGGTGAGGAGGGGTCCTTGTTCGTGAATGACTGAGAGTAAACATGCAGGTATAGCCAGCAGTGAGCAAATGTTATATTGGCGTAGCACAGCAAGGTTGGAGTTTAAGGAAATCCTGCTGCGTTTCAACAGGGCATTGGTGAAACCATATCTGAGGCACTGCCGGCAGTACCTGTTTGAGAGGGGCTGCAAGAAAGGGTCATTAGATCGCTCTCTTAGCTGAGAGGGTTGTCCTATGAGCAGAGGTTGTGTGGAATGGGCCTGTGTTTCTGGGGTCTGGAGGAATGGGAATCAAAGCATAGAACATTTGTCGAGGGTTTAACCAGGCCAGATGCTGTGAGGCTTTTTCCCCAGCAGGACAGTCTGGAACTAAGAGGGATCTCCTAATGATGAGGGAATGGCCATATCAGACTAAGCAACGCTTTACTTGGTGGGTGGCAGATGTGTGGAATTCCCTCCTCCAGAGAGTTGTGGGTACTCAGTTGTCTGGAATGTGTAAGATAGTTAAGTCAAAGATCTCCCTTCTGATTTGGAGCACTATTTCATGACTTGCTGGGTCAAAATCCAGGAATTCCCTCCCTCAGGGCATTGTGGGTCTACCCACAACACATGGACTGCAGCGGTTCAAGAAGGCAGCTTACCCCCACCTTCTCAAGGGGGCAACTAGGGACGGGCAATAATTACTGGGCCCAGCCCGTGACTCCCACACCCCATGGATAATTAACAATAAAAACTGAAGTTCAGCATGATCTTATTGACTGACGGCACAGGCTATTTATGGTTTTTTTTTCTCTTAAAAAAGGAATAAGGCTCATTTTCGGAAATCTTTAACTGCAGATTGGAGGTAGTGAGGCTGGAAGAAATTCCTCTCCCCTCTAATGCCTGGGTAAGGTTCACTATAATTTTCAACTTCCACAGACATCTTGTAATCGAAGCTGACCCACGAATTTATGATCGGACTTATGGGGTAACTAACCTCAATGCACCCATTTTAGGGCATATTTGGGGCCTATTATATTAACAACATCCTTTGTCCCAGAAAAACTTGAAAGTGTTTGGACAGTACAGTGGCTCTGGTTAGCACTGCTGCCTCACGGTCCCAGGTTCGATTCCAGCTTCGGATGACTGTGTGGAGTTTGCTCCGGCTTCCTTCCACAATCCAAAGATGTGCAGGTCAGGTGAATTGGCCATGCTAAATTGCCCGTAGTGTTAGGTGGATTAGTCAGAGGGAAATGGGACTGGGTGGGTTACACTTTGGCGGGTCAGTGTGGACTTATTGGGCCGAAGGTCCTGTTTCCACACTGTAGGGAATCTAAAAAAAGCTATTTGAGGGCTGTTTTTCAGGTATCTAAGCTGCCACCTAAAACAGGGTCCATGCATATGCAAACAAGCAGATCATATTTTAGGTCCCTGGGAGGAAAATGGGCTACTGGCAAAAAAAGCATTTTTAAAAAAAAAAATGTATTTGCTCTCACTTATTATTTACAATCAGGCCTGAGGCCCAGTCTTGGGCCTTTTGGTTCAGGTCTGTGTTGGCACCTTCAAGTCCAAAAGCAAGCACCAACAAATTCGCTCCTGGGAATCGTGAATTCTAGTTCAATTCCACATCTCAGGATACACGGTAGGCCGTTTGGAACTGAGATGAGGAGAAATGGCTTCACGCAGAGAATGATGTCTTGAGTTGAGGATCAGAGGTGTCTAATTGTTAACTCAGGGCCTGTTTTGATGTTGGAGTCAAGGTATAGTGTTGGACAGAGTAGCGAGAGCTGTGGTCCGTGACCTGAGCTGTATCTGATTAGGAAGCACTTGATGGTGAATGCAAAAGTGGAAAAAGATCAGGCTCCTCTGTCAAATATCTCTCGTGTTGAGGGGTATTGAAAATGTGACGCATGGCCGTTCAGGAGAATCAGTGTCCGTTTCTCAAATATCCAGGATCCTATATTTCAAGAGACCAATATTTTCACATTTACTTTGGAAATAATAACAAGCATGCACCCTGCCCACGTGGATTTTTCAGCATCTCCTTGTACTTTGCCCATGTGATTCACTGTCTCTGGCATGTTTTGCCTGTTGCATGTTTCTGCTGGCTTGTTGTGTTGCCTGGGACACTTGTCATGTCATTCCTAGTCTTTGTCTCCACCTCTTCATCAATATCCTTAAAGCAGTTGCACTGACTGACTCCTATCGCTGGCATACACCACTTTGCTGGGCTGTGGGATAACTGGAGGGGCACAGTCCAGGAGCAGAGATGAAGTTGCAAATGGGATGGGTGTCAGGGTTTGATTCCCTGTCTATGCTGCATGAGTTGACTTGGGAGGCAATGATGGTGGTGACGTGATTGGCCTCTAGAGGGCCACAGACCCTCCGGAGATGGGGGATGGAACCAGCCTAACCTCTGTTCCTGATCATTGTCCCATGTCTGGAACCAAATGGCCCATAGTCAGGGGGCTTTGACTAAATCTTGGGAGAAATAATGGAGGACAGCCAACATCAATGGAGGCAGATTCCAAAATGCTCTCTTTGAGAGAGAGAGAGAGAGAGAGAGATGGATAAATGCAACGGGTATTGGGGGGGGGGGGAGTGGATTGGGGTGGGAATGGAATCAGAGGTAGCTTGTCTCAATGGTGATCTTGGTTTAACCAGGTCATGAGATCCAAGTAACCAGTTAACCCCAGTTCCTTATCCATGCCATCATCACTTTTGTGTTTAATGCTCTCAAAATGGCTGACTTGTCAAGTAAAGGCTTGGATTGCTCAGAGTAACTCTAGTCCTGTCACTGGCCATTACAGTTGCATCACCATATTGCACGACCAGTCTTGCCATCAATATATGCCAGTATTTTGGCATCGCTCTGATTTGCATTGGCACCTGATGTCATCGAGCAAAACCTTCCATTCCCCAAATTGCTGCCCGCTTGCTTGAACTGTCATAACAGCAACGAGAAACAAAATCCTTTGCTTTGGTCAATTAATGACCAGTCATTTGGGGTGTTCATTGCACAGTCCTTTCACCATCTTGGAGACGCCTGTGATGTTTCATCCTATCCAGCACGTCCTCTCACACGCCTTTATAGCTTCTGCAAAGCAGACCATTCTGTGTTTTGCATGGGTTTGGGGCTAGCGAAGGGTGAGCACCTTGCACATGAGAGTGTACTTTTACCCTCGTTTTTAACACAACACCCAGCATCTTGAAGAGCACTTCATGCTCGGGTAACCATGGCAACCCTGCAGTGGAGGAGGAAAGGAAAAAAGATGATTCTTAAGCGACAAATGAACCTTGAGTTTGTTTATTGTTCACTAACTTAAAGTTGAATTCTCCAATTTGCTTCATCACTTTGAGGGGGGTTATGTAGTGCAGGTGTATCCTATTTAGTCTTTGAGGAGTAACGATTGGGGTGACAAATCTAAACCGAAATGAACTGCACTGTAGGAGCCCACAGTGAGGTACAGCTCATTGGATCTGAAGAAGACGAGTTGTCAAAAGCCACCTCGAACAGGTCAAAGTTCATTTAACAAGACGTTTGATCAGTGACACATGTTATTGTTTACCAGCGAGTCACTTTTCCAAAGCAGTGTTCATCAAGGCTTCTGAATGTAGGGAAATTAGAGAGTTGTATTTTATGTTAATGTCACAGACTGTCTTCTCTTCCACATTTCCCAATATGAACAAAGGCCTGATGGCACAGCTGAGTGTGGGGATTCACCAGGTGAGGAACTGTAGGCTTGAACCACCCCATAGTCCAGATCAGAGTGGTGCTGGGAAAGCACAGCAGGTCAGGCAGCGTCCGAGGAGCAGGAGAATCGACGTTTCGGGCAAAAGCCCTTCGTCAGGATTTCCAGCATCTGCAGTCCTCAATTCTGCCTAACTGATTTGAACCACCCCATTACCCAGCAAATTGTCACTCTAGTGCTCTTCTGCCAAAGTCCTTAAATTGTCCTCTGTGCTGGTTCAAACAGCTCACAATAACAGAAAGGCTCAGTCCTATCAAACCAAACCGAGGAATAAAATGAGCAAAGGGCTTTCTCGACAACATTGCACTGAAAAGGCCAGATCTCCCAGTTAACCAACTCTTGCAGAACAAGCCCTAACGTTTACATCCAAAGGAGCTTATTGTAAATTGTCCTATTCATGCAGGTTGTCCATCAATGTATCAGGAGAGAATCTCATATCCAGTTTTCTTGTTAAAACTCAAGACATATCTGCATTATGTCAAGAGGCGGCCCTTTATCTGTAGGGTTCAGAGATGCTGACTGAGCCATTGTAACTGCTGAAAGTTTGAATTCTAAACCCAGGATTGTAAAACCAATCTTCCCAAAATAAAACAAGGAGACAAGAGCCAGAACAGAAGTGAAAATCCATTTTAAAGTATTTACTAACAGGGCTAAAGGCTGGAAATTATAAACCTATTCCCTTGAGAACATTGGATTCAAGGTAGTCTAGTCAATGTGGTTAAAAAGCCAAAAGGCTTCATAGGGTCATTACTGAGAAACTCTCGTGCAGGAATGACAAACAAAAGGACACAACCTGAACATGAGAAATGAGGAAATGTTTTGCCAGACTGATTCCTGGGATGACAGGGTTATGCGTAGGGAGAGGTTGAATCAGTTAGGATTATATTCACGAGAGTTTAAAAGAATGAGGGAGAGCTCATAGAGACTGATAAAATTCTAACGGGACGAGACAGGGTCAATGCAAGAAGGATGTACCTGATAACTGGGGAGTCCAGAACCAGGAGGTCAGAGTTTAAGGATATGGGGTAGGCCAGTTCAGACTGAGATGGGGAGAGATGTCTTCACCCAGAGAATGGGGAGCCTGTGGAATTCTCTGTCACAGAAAGTGGTTGAGGACAAAGCATTGAAGGTTTTCAAGAAGGAGTTAGAGATAGTTCCCAGGGCTAAAGGGATCAAAGGATTTGGGGAAAAAAGAGGGAATGGCTATTGAGTTGAATGATCAGCCATAGTTGTAATGGATGGTGTAGCAGGCTCGAAGGGCCAAATGGCCTACTCCTGCCCCTTGCTTCTATGTTTCTGTGTTAATTGTAAAACTGTCTCCCCTAAAAGGCTGTGGATATTTAGGGTTGATTTTTCCAGCTTGAAATGCATACAGGTGAGGTAAGAGGACCAAGGGAACTTGAACCAAGGCAGGCAAATGGAGTTGAGCTGCAGCTAAGCAATGATCCAACTGAGAGCTGGAGCAGCTTCCCGGGGCTGAATGGGCTCCTCCAGTACTAATTGGAATGAGGTCAGCCAGGAGGACCTCATAGAATCTGAGTTCCCTGATTAGGGCTGTTAACCTGGTCCAATCAGGGAGCTCCGGCTGACAGATATGAACAGGAGAGTCAGAGGTTCTATTCACTCTGAGAGCTCGGGGCGGCACGGTGGCTCAGTGGTCAGCACAGCTGCCTCACAGCGCCAGGGTCCCAGGTTCGATTCCAGCCTCGGGCGGCTGTCTGTGTAGAGTTTGCACATTCTCCCCGTGTCTGCGTGGGTTTCCTCCGGGTGCTCTGGTTTCCTCCCACAGTCTAAAGATGTGCAAGTCAGGGTGGATTGGCCATGCTAAATTGCCCATGCTAAATTGCCCATAGTGTTAGCTGCATTAGGCAGGGATAAATATAGAGTAGGGGAATGGGTCTGGGCTCGGTTACTCTTCGGAGGGTCGGTGTGGACTTGTTGGGCCGAAGGGCCTGTAGGGAACCTAAAAAAGAAGCTGGCTCTGAGGGAGCTGGATCAGAGTCAAGGACTCTCTATGTGTGAATAACGAGTGACTTGGTGGGGGGATACCAGTCTCTATTGGTTAGTTCACCTCCTGTTTCTTTTCTTTTTTTTAACCTCTGACACTCCTGTTTATTTTCTTTTCTCTTTTTCCCCCCAGCACCCATGTGTGTGTGTGTGTGTGCGGGTGTGAGACACAGTGAAAGATACAAGGTGTACAAATCTTTATTCAAATTCCCACCACCAGGAAGATAGGAAAACACCCGAGTGGCCGGTGACAAACACTGCCCTTCACATCAAAGGGCAATGCTGTGTGATCAAAACAGTGAAGGGGAGGGCAGGGACTAAATCAAAATAGAGTTGGAGGGAGAAATGATGCACTCCATTCCCTGCGGCGCCCACCTCTCCCTGAACAACTCCAGGGTGTTGGTCGACACCGCGTGCTCCTTCTCCAAGGACACCCGGGCCCTAACGTAACCGCGGAAGAGGGGCAGGCAGTCGGCCCTAACGACCCCCTCCACGGCCCGCTGCCTCGACCTGTTGATGGCCAGTTTGGCCAGGCCCAGGAGCAGACCCACGAGGAGGTGGTCAGACCTGCCCTCCCCCCTCTGGACTGGGTGTCACGTCCTGTTTCCACTGTGTTGATGATAAGTGCCTCCAACTAATGTTGATGTGATGTCAAGGACCTTTTCTGCATTACAACATTGAAATGTTTCAAATAAATTATAAGACTGTAAGATACAGGAGCAGAAGTAGGCCATTCAGCCCATAGAGTCTGCCCCACCATTCGGTGCGATAGGGGCTGATCTGATCATCCTCAACCCCACTTTGCTGCCTTCCCTCTATAACTCTTCCTGATTAAAAATCTACCTCAGCCTTGAAAATGCTTAACGACCCAACCTCGACAGCCCTCTCTGAATTCCACAGATTCACTTGCCTCTGAAGAAAGTTCTCCTCATCTTTGTCACAAATGTGTGACCCCGTTATTCTGAGATGATGCCCTCTGGTCTGAGACTCCCTCAGCAAATTGTCAGCTTGTGCACAGTGTCCCTCGGGCTGCCAGCAGTCTATGGGTTAAATGCAAGGGGAACCGATTGCTGTTTTAGATATTTTCTTCCAGCATTTTCAAAAGAAGATTGAAATGTTACCAACAGTTCTAAATTTACACATGATGTAAATAGGATACAGTGCTGCTTTCTGATATATTTATAGCTCTGACAGGATTTAACCAAATCATGACTAACTGAGAATATTAGGAACACACCTAGGGAAGCAGGGTGTACCACACCCAGCGTATACCAGCACAGATTCAGGGATTGCATTTGATGGGGCTTCCTATCATGGAAACTATCCAACAAACAAACCCAAGACACTTCTTGCTTGTAAAAGACTATATTTACATATATTTGAGGCACATGGGGAAGTCCAATAACTGAACAGACCCCCATTTGACCTCAGATGGTCATCTTTCCCCACTGCGCCTTGGCAGCAGCTGCCCTAGACTTTAGTGTGTCCCTCAACATGTAGGCCTAGTCCTCGGAATGTGCCAGTGTGCAACACTCGCTTGGCGTCAACTCCCCGCTCTGGAAGATCAACAAATTTCAGGCAGACCAAAGAGCGTCTATCACCGATGGTCCTCCATGGAGAGTGTATGAACTCCTGGCATATGGAGCATATACCACTTCCATGGTAGAGACCATCTTGCGCGTGGGCTGCTCTGTGTAGGTGACTCCATCCCAGACTACACTCCCAGGAATGCCTCCAGTGCTGCTTGTTCCACATGGGTCTCCTCATATACCATACCCAAGAGTTGGTAACCTCGAGTGTGTACAGAGGCCTCTCCTCCTCTGCCATTGCTTCTAGGAGGCCACTAGGAGGCATGCCAAGATGATTTGTTGTTCCATTTTTCTGTGCCTTCGCTCATGGTGTGACCTTGGTTTGACACCTTCCTGGGTCCTCATGGCCAAGATATCAAACTTAGAACAAATCCCTCATTCTCCATGACCGCATAGTGCCTTGAATAGAATTCAATATAAAATTGAATGCATCAGGTAGGGAGGCTTAAGAGATCAGACAGGAGGGAAATTCTTTTGACTTAGAGGAATTCAGTGTCATGATCCAGCAAAGTGGACAATTCAACTTTATTGTTTCTTCTAAAGGTCACTAAGTACTTGATCTGTGAGGAAAAAAAAAGGTTAGTTATGGATAATCTGTGGAAATATTGAGCCGTGAGGAGCAATCCGCCATTTTAAAGTAATGATTGTGCCTTGTGAGTGTAATGTTTCCCTGAGCACACTCTTATTGGCATATTCCTGAGCAGTGTAGCTCACATAAAATTAAGGGATACGGCCAAATAAATCCTCGAGATTAACACGATATTAGCGCAGTTCAATTTGCTCAGGCTGCCATTTTTACTTTGTGTTGTTCAACTAATGCACAGTTACAGAACAAAAAGTATATACATTTGGAACAATATTTCACACTGATTTAAAAATCTATCCACTTTTCTGGAGAATTGAGCCTTGAGATTGAACATCAATACAGTTGCTGATCTCTCTTTGCCGTAACAATACTTTTCTTAATCTGAAGTGAGGTTTTTACGCTACGGAACCGTTACACAAGCAGTTGGCTATTTTCGGAGGTGTATTGCATATTTCTAACCTGTTATTTTCTCTGTAGTCTACACTCCCCATGACTGAATTTACTTCCAAATTGACCCAAACCAGTACAACTTGTAGTGAGAGTGCCCATAGGGCCTGAAATGTGTATATATTGTTGTGGACTTCCATTTTATGTGGAAAATCTCTATCAGTTGGAGCCAAAGCAAATTAATCCCGTGTGCACTATAGGAGATATAAGTTCTTGTCCTCAGTTGACAGAACATCTGCCTTTGAGTCAGAAATTTGTGAGTTCAAGGCCTAATGCAGATCCAGAGCCTACCCAAACTCCCTCGCTACTTGAGTGTAACACTGAGCGAGCGCTGTTTTGGCAGAATAGCCAACTCTTAGACATTGAAGCCCTGCCTGTCCAGGGGAACATGGAAAATCTCACACCACTCTTTGAGGTAGAGCAAGAGCATTCTCCCTCGTGTCATTACTTCCACAACCAAAACTGTTCACTTCCTGAATTGTCTGTGTGTGAGCTCATGCTGTGTGCATATTGTCTATGGCTGTTGCCCCACAAAGTTACATCTCCAAAATCATTCATTGGCTCTGAAATGCTTTGGGCCATCCTGAGGATTTGAAAGGGACTGTATTAGATATGTTTTTCTTTGGTGCCCTTCTACAGATTATTTACTCCTGGGTGGGTGCCCTTTTGTGCCAAGTGGGAGTGGTTTGCCAGTTCTGAATCCTGCAGATGTCTCCATCCTGCATCGCCTACTGCTCTGAGTGCAGGCTTGCTGGTTCCCATTATGGCACTGGAATTGCCCCACCTCGTTTCATTCATCTTGTCCCTCTATGCAATCCAGTCCTGAGGCCTCCACTGGCATTTCCTTCAGAACTCAGCTGTAAAGGTGCTGTAAACAGTGGTGCACTAAAGCTTGTGGCTTTGATTCTAGGAACCACAATGGTTCTAAGCTGTGTAGACCCAAAGGATTCCAGATCCAATTCTTGGTGGGCCCTGAAGATTTCAGCATTCTGGGGTGGGCCACAGGGTGCGATATTGGCCGTGTTCGCCACTCCGTCGTCCCTCGATGGTCATGACGCCTGATGATACCCTATCAACTGTCAGCTTTAATGAGTGTCCGTTCAACTGAGTGAGCGGCCATGATTAAAACTGTACCCCAATGTCAGTCAGCCCACTTTAAGACAGGAGGGGAGAGAAGATTGAGGGAGGGAGTGAATTCTGAACTGGTCCCTCACCTCCTTGAACTTGAACATCTCTGAGACCAAACATCTCCTGGTTTGTTTGAATCTAGCCTGTCGCTGTTTGGAGAAAGGCCAAAGGGTGGATAGTGGATAGGTTTCTCGGTGGGTCAGGCAGCTAGTTAGCAGCCACCAGGTGGCATCTGATCAGGCCTCACTGCCAACGTCTGGCAGAGGAGGGTTAATGGCATGAACAGGAGGTTGATCGTGGTCAGCAATTTACCGGCCCCCTGCTCTCTCAACCTCTTGTTACTTCCTGTCAGGCTCAAAACAGTGAATAGCTCCAGTCTGGAAAGATACAGATGTTGCCACCTTCACCTGTGGACTCTGCTTCGGACTCTTTTCTTCATCTTGCTGAGGCTGCAGCGGTGTTAGCAGTGACTCCTGACTTGGAGGCTCGATGTGTGGTCTTTTGCAATGGCGGCAGGGTGTTGCCTGGTGGAGAGGGGACTCCTGGCTGCGATAGGCCCGGAGCGTAGACTCTTTTGGTGGTGGCGGGGCATCAACTGCAGTGGTGTGGGTGCCCGGAGCGAGGGGCTCCCGGCTGCGCTGGGCCCGAAGCGGGCACCTTGCTGAAGTCCTGGACCTGTGTTTGGGACCCTGGCCAATGAAGATAAACTCTATTTAAGTACTTTCTTCTTATTCCTTTATATCTCAAAATGGTGCCGGATTGTGGTGACAGAATATTTTTCATTGTATCTCCCTCAATGGTATGTGACAATAAATCATTCATTGATTCTCATTCTTCTCAACTCCAGTGAGTACAGGCCCGACCTACTCAACCTCTCCTCATAAGACAGTCCATCCATACGTGGTACCAGCTGAGTGAACCTTCTCTGGACTGACTCTGATGCCAGTCTACCTTGCCTTGGATAAGGGGCCCAAAACTGTTCACAGTATTCCAGCTGTGGCCTGACTTGTGTCTTGTACATTTTTAGTGAAACGGCTCTACTTTAATATTCCATTTCCTTTGAAAAAAGGGCCAACACTCTATTTCCCTTCCCCATCACCTGCTGAACTTGGATACCAACTTATTGTAGTTCAAGGACACGGACTTCCAAATCCCTCTGTTCCATGGCTTTCTGCAGTCTTTCTCCATTTAAATAATATTCAGCCCTTCTATTCTTCCTGCCAAAATGCATAACCTCACGTTTTCACCTTATATTCCATTGACCAAAATCTTGCCCAATCACTTAACCTGCCTCTATCACTCTGCAGATTGTGTGCCCTCCTCACTACTTGACGCCCTCCTAGATTGGTGGCTTATAAGATTTGGGAGGAAGATGCTTTCAGGGGTTGTAGCATTGGCGAAACTGTGAGGTCAAGGGGAGGGAACAAAAAGTTGGATTCGAACCATCAATGCTTTTTAAATCTTTCTTTGAGTTTCACACAAATGTCGAACTCTTCTGCCAGAAAAGTGGATATTTAACTTTGGTATAAACCTTCCAAATGGAGCAAAAGGATATTTCTTACCGTCATTTGGAAAAAAAAGTCAATGAATGGGCAGTTTGTTAGCTGTCATTTAGCTTTGCACACATTGTCACACATAAGCAGTTATAAACACTGAGAATTTATAATACTTAATGATTGTGTTGATGGTCCTTGCAGATCTATGGTTACTCACAGTGTTTCTATGCTTCAAGTGACTGGTTTCCCAGGTGAAAAATCCGAATTTACTGTTGTGTCTTTTACTCAAAGCAAACATTATTCCCAGCTATCAGATGGGAATGGTCAAGCCATTTAACCTGTTGGTTGCAGTTCTTTATCCTGCCTGACATTGTGGTGTGTTTCAAATAGGTTTCTCGCTGGTGTGCTGACTACCATATTACACTATGTCTTTATCCTTCTGAAGTCGCCCTATTGCACTGGACTGTCACCTACTCTCAAGCTAGGCATCCTGTGGATAGGAACTCAATTTTGACTCTTCTCTCCACTTATGGAGGGGGTGTTGGCTTTGGGACCCTTTAACCTTGCATCGATCTCTCGGGATGAGTACAAGAGCTGGAGACATGTTGGTGCACATGCTCATGAGACCACAGGAGCAGAGGTCGGCCATTTGCCCATCAAATCTGTTCCGTCATTCAGTGGGGAGGGGGGAGTGATCCAATCATCCTTAAACCCATTTTCCCTGCCTTTTCTCCATTTCACTTGATTCCTTTATTGATTAAATATCTGTCTACCTCAGCCTGGAATATACTTAACGACCCAGCCTCAACAGCCCTTGGCAGTAAAAAAAGAGTCCACAGATTCACGAGAAAAGAAATTCCTCCTCATCACCGTCTTAAACATGTGACCTTTTCCTCTGAGAGTAAGTCGGAGTCTGGTTCTAGACTCTCCCACAAAGGGAAACAATCTCTTCACATCTCCCCTATCAAGTTCCCCCTAAGAATCTTGCATGTTTCAATAAGACAGTAGACAATAGGTGCAGGAGTAGGCCATTCGGCCCTTCGAGCCTGCACCACCATTCATTATGATCATGGCTGATCATCCTTAATCAGTTTCCTGTTCCTGCCTTATCCCCATAACCCTTGATTCCACAATCCTTGAGAGCTCTATCCAACTCTTTCTTAAATGAATCCGGGGACTGGGCCTCCACAGCCCTTTGGGGCAGAGCATTCCTTACACTCACCACTCTCTGGGTGAAGAAGTTTCTCCTCATCTCTGTTCTAAGTGGCCTACTCCTTATTTTTAAACTGTGTCCTGTGGTTCTGGACTCACCCATCAGCGGAAACATGTTTCCTGCCGCCAGAGTGTCCAATCCTTTAATAATTTTATACGTCTCAATCAGATCCCCTCTAAACTCAAGTGTATACAAGCCCAGTGGCTCAAAATAGTGACTGGGCTACTATTTCCACTGCAGTGCTCTGTTTAAAGGAAGTGTCAAGCTCAGACTTGGTATTATGGAGCAAGACCTAGTTCTTGAGGAGCAGCAGTGAACAGACAGTATCCTCAAACACATGGAGATGTGGGGACGGTTGCAGAGCTGAGTTCTGCCCTTCCAACCATGGAGCTTATGTTGGAATCTAGGCTAAGCCTACAGTTGGAAGTTACCTTGGCCCATTGGCTTCCAGGGTTCGATGTTAAATGGGTTTGGGCAGTCTGAGCTGAGCTCCTGGTGGATGTGAGCACCACATTATAGAGTCATAGAGATGTACAGCATGGAAACAGACCCTTCGGTCCAACCCGTCCATGCCGACCAGGTATCCTAACCCCATCTAGTCCCACCTGCCAGCACCTGGCCCATATCCCTACAAACCCTTCCTATTCATATACCCATCCAGATGCCTTTTAAGTGTTGCAATTGTACCAGCCTCCACCACATCCTCTGGCAGCTCATTCCATACACGTACCACCCTCTGTGTGAAAACATTGCCCATTAGGTCTCTTTTATATCTTTCCCCTCTCACCCTAAACCTATGCCCTCTAGTTCTGGACTCTCCCATGCCAGGGAAAAGACTTTGCCTATTTATCCTATCCATGCCCCTCATGATATTATAAACCTCTATAAGGTCACCCCTCAGCCTCTGACACTCCAGGGAAAACAGCCCCAGCCTATTCAGCCTCTCCCTATAGCTCAAACCCGCCAACCCTGGCAACATCCTTGTAAATCTTTTCTGAACCTTTTCATGTTTCCTTGATACCAAATTGGCAATCTCCCTCCGAGTTACCATAAAGGCTGCTGGGGTGTGGGGCGATGGAAAAGGAGAAGCAGTGAAGGTATTTGAAGAAACTAAAGCCCCTCTCCTTCCCTTAAACACCACCCCTCTCCCAAGAGATTGCCTCTTTCTCTCCAGGATCAAGGAGTCACAAATGCAATTTTGCAAACGTCCAGCTTTGAAATAGGTGAATTTGGGAGAACTTGATTTGTTGAATGTATGAAGGAGAGCTATCTTTATTCTGTGACTATCTGTACTAGAGCAGTGAGTACTGGTGGTGCAGGGTCTAAGATGGAGAAATTATACTTCCCCCAGCACAAGATGCCCATCTTTAAAACACACACAAAGAAAATGTTTCACAACAAGGGGAAGCATGATTGAGTCTGGGAGAGAGCAATTTTCGACCATTTATCTTGCCGGATTTTCATGTCAGTTCAAGAGTTGGCATCGTTTTTGCAGATAAACCTTACTGAAAAGTCTATAGTGGTTGAAAGTATGCTATATTTTTTTTTCATAAGATCTGGGCATCAGTGGTAAGCTCAGCCTTTCTTGCCTGTCCTTAATTGCCCCTGAGAAGGAGCTGAGGAGCCATCTTCTTGAGGGCTTGTGAGGCCATTTTCGAGGTCAGCTAAGAGCTGGCTGTGGGTCTGGAGTCACATGTAGACCAGACCAGGTAAGGACATCCGATTTCCTTCCCTAAAGGACATTAGTGAACCATTGGGTTTTTATGAAAAGCGATAATGGTTACAAGTTCTCCATTAGTATTGAATGCAACTTTCACCATCTGCTATGGTGGAATTCAAACCGTATCCCCAGTACATTCACCGGGGGCTCTGGATTACTAGGCTCCAGTGACGTTACCAGTACAACAATGCCTCCCCATCTACTGACTACCATGAACTGGAATTGAGCAGTGCTATTGAAAGAACAGGGTAGTGGGATGAATTGATCAGTCCTTTCAAAGAGCTGGCACAGGTTTGATGGGCAGAATGGTCTACTTTCGTGCTCTTCCACTCTATGACTGATGAGGACAGGGTGAATTGCTCGTCTAATCATCCTTCCAATGCACCACATGAATACGAAGGAAAGGTTTGAAATGTGTATTATGGTGTTCACTCTGTTACCCTGCTCCTGTTAGTGACTGAACTTCATACCTTTGAGTCCAGGGACAATTTCTTCAAAGTCCATGGTCACATTGGTAATCATACAGGATACACTGTGATATTTGCACACGGTATGAAAAGCACAACAATGTAGTTGGGCCCGAACGCCATACATCCAATTGTGTTCACTTGCCACAGTTTAAATAAAGTTTTATTTCAACCTACGTAAATTGTAGAAACCTGGATTGCATTTTCAGCAGGTTCCAGACATTCGAACGTAACATAAACTATCCCCAGTACCAACACCCAGAAAACAGAGAACATTTCTTTGTCTGGGAGGGGCCAGGGTGTGGTGACGGGCAAAGACTGTCCCTGGTTGCCATAGCAACCAAGCCACGAAGAAACTGAGCAAAACTACCAGCATTACCCCCTCTTTGAATTAAGACCAAAACTAGCTTCCTTTATTGCAAATTTGGAAGATGGGATACAATAGCGAGAACCTATTTTGAGTGTTTAAGGGAGCCATTTTAACCAGGATGACTGAAACCCGGGTTTTCCAATCTCCCTCATGCTATTCTCCAATGAAGAGGATTATTAGGTAGGGCTTCAGAAATGGATAATTTTCCAGATGCAGTTGATTTCCTGCCAGTGAATTAGGGTAAAATTGAAGAAAGTCTTAGCCCAATGTCCTTTTGTAGTCTGATATCTGTGTTATTAACATGTGCTTACAAACCTCAATGTGCTGGCTCAGGTAACTAAATATATGCCAAATAGGTTGTGCATTCAATATAACTTGCATTACATAGAGGTCCTGAGAGATGCCTAACCAAGGGTTTTTGAAAACATGACTTTCTTGCCCCTTGCCCCCACCCTTGCATGAATCCTGTGTTTCTAAAACTCCACTAATGCTAATTGTGCCAGCAACTCCATACACCAGTGTTTGTTTTAACTGCCTGTACTCCTTTCAGGATTCTCAGTAGATTCAGCTAAAGGTCTCACTCAGCAAGACGAGCTGAGTGTGGTCTCTGGGGCACCCAGAGCCAACCACACTGGCGCTGTGGTGATCCTGAAGAAAGAGGGCGTCAACAGACTGGCACCAGAACACATTCTGTGGGGCGAGGAGCTGGGGTCCTCATACGGCTATGCGGTCGCCACGGTTGACCTTAACAACGATGGGTAAGATAATGTCAGTTCTTCTTTCGTCTCTCTCCCTCACTCAATAGTGTGTTGAGTGATGTTTTATCCCGACTCCATCCCTCCAAGGTTTCTATGCACTCTAACTCTGGCCATTTCCAAGTTTAATTTCTACACCATTGGACAAAGTTAGAATTCACACAACACCAGGTTATAGTCTGACAGGTTTATTTGGAAGCACTAGCTTTCAGAGTGCTGCTTGTTCCTCAGGTAACTAGTGGGACAGGATCATAGGACATGGAATTTATAGTAAAAGATCATAGTGTCATGATCCCCATTCTAAGTGATTAAAGATTTAACAGCAATTTAGGTATGTTCAATACATGGCATCAGTTGTATGACACTTTGATCGGTTACTATAAACTATGTGTGCTATGATCCTGTCCTACTAGCTTCCTGACAGAGGAACAGCACTCCGAAAGCTAATGCTTCCAAATAAACCTGTTGGACTGTAACCTGGTGTCGTGTGATTTTTAACTTTGTCCACCCCAGTCCAACACCGGCTCCTCCACATCACATACCCCATTGGATGCTGTGCCTTCACCAGGCTAGGCCCTAAGCTCGGAATTCCTTCCCTCAACCTCTCTGTCCCTCTCTCTCTCCCTTCCTTTAAGATGCTGCCTAAAGTCCCTTTCCTCTTTGACTGAGCATTTTTGTGACATACTGTCAAGTCTAGAAGGGAGGCAATAGGAACAGGAGTAAGCCATTCAATTGCTCAATCATGGCTGGCCTTTTACCTTAACGCCATTTTCCTACACTCATCCTATTCTATCAATCGATCGCTCTCTTGAATATACTCAAGATCTGAGATTCCAGAGCTTTCTCTGGGGTAGAGACCTCCAAAGGATTCACAGCTGTCTTATTCTGAGACTAGGCCTCTATTTCTAGACCCTCACCTACAGTTACCCTTCCTGCACCTTCCCTGTCAAACTCTGTGTTTCAATGAGATCACCTCTCAATCTTCCAAAGTCAAGAGAATAAAGGCCTAGTCTCCTCAATCCACTCCTCATAGGACAGCCCCACTCTCCCAGGAAGTAATCTGATAAACCTTTATTGCACTCCCTCAATGGCAAGTACATCGTGTTTTAGGTAAGGAGACCAAAACTGTACATAATACTCCTGGGGTGCTCTCACCAAGGCCCGATAACATTGTCGTCAGACATCTTTGCCCCTCTACTCATAACCTCTTGCTCAAAGTAAAAGCCAATATGCCATTTCCTTTCCTGCTTGTGATAACTGCACATGAGCTTTCAGTGACTTACAACCTTGTGAGAGGCAATCTTATTGCAAGATGTTTTTTTCTAAGGGCCATGATATGGAGGAGCCGGTGTTGGACTAGGTGGACAAAGTTAAAAATTGCACAGTGCAAGGTTATAGTCCAACAGGTTTATTTGGAAGCACTAGCTTTCAGAGCACTGCTCCTTCATCAGGTAGCTGTAAAACAGGGTCATAAACACAGAAATTATAGCAAAAGATTACAGTGTCATGCAACTGAAACGATACATTGAACAAACCTAGATGGCTGTTAAGTTTTTCATCTTTTAGAACGGGTTGCAGGTTTTGGTTCATTAATATGTAAATCCCAGAACTTCTTTTAAATCACAACCTTAAGTCAGACTGGTTCTATTTCCAAAGTCGGAATTAATAAACTGTCACATGGACTGACTGCCTACAGACTGTGTGCTTTTTGAACAAAATAGAATGTATCTGCAAATACATACACTCACACTCTCCTTCCCCCCCAACACGCAGATTCTCTCTCTCCCTCCCTCACTCACACATGCACACTCGCTCTCTCTCTCACACACACACTCACACTCACACACACAGTCGCTCTCTCCCCCTCTCACACACACTCTCGAGCGCGCTCTCTCCCTCACACACACACACACACTCTCTCTCTCCCTCACTCTCTCATACACGCACACACTCGTGCTCTCTCTCTCTCCCTCACACATACATACACTCGCGCTGTCTCTCTCCCTCACTCTCTCTCCCTCACTCTCTCTCACACACACATACACACACACACTCATGCTTTCCCTCCCTCCATCACTCACACACACACACTCGCGCTCTCTCTCTCTCACACAAACACACTCACATACACAGTCGCTCTCTCCCCCTCTCTCTCTCACACACACACTCGCTCTCTTTCCCTCTCACTCTCTCATGCACACACACACACACAGTCGCTCTCTCCCCCTCTCTCTCTCACACACACTCGTGCTCTCTCTCTCTCTCACACACACACTCGTGCTCTCTTTCACCCTCACTCTCTCTCACACACACACACACACACTCACGCTCTCTTTCTCTCACACACACTCACACACACAGTCGCTCTCTCCCCCCCCCACACACACACTCGTGCTCTCTCCCTCTCACACACACACACACGTGCTCTCTTTCCCTCTCACACACACACACACTCGCTTTCTTTTCCTCTCACTCTCTCATGCACACACAGTCGCTCTCTCTCCCTCTCACTCTCTCTCACACACACACACACACACACACGTGCTCTCTTTCCCTCTCACACACACACGTGCTCTCTTTCCCTCTCACACACACACGTGCTCTCTTTCCCTCTCACACACACACGCTCTCTTTTCCTCTCACTCTCTCATGCACACACAGTCGCTCTCTCTCCCTCTCACTCTCTCTCACACACACACACTCGCTCTCTCTCTCCCCCTCACTCTCACACATACATACACACACGCACACTTGTGCTCTCTCTCTGTCCCTCACACACACATACATTCTCTCTCTCTCTCCCTCACACGCATACACACACACACTCACTCTCTCACACATACACTCTCTCTGTCTCACACACACATGTATAAGTCGATGGAGTGAATTTGCATTTGCAGAATTGTATTTGCAGACACATTCTATTTTACTCAAAAAAAACATAATCTGCAGGCAGACAATCCATCTAACAGTTTATAAATTCCGAAATAGAACCAGTCTGACTCAAGGTTGTGATACAGACAGACTCTAACCTCACACCTTTAATGCATTGTCTGAGCTGAGATGTCACCTTTTTTTAATATAAAACCTTAAGTTATCTCGAGAATGTGACTTGAAAGAAGTTCTGGGATTTAGATATTAGTGAATTCTAATTCAATGCATTCTAAAAGATGAAATACTTTACAGCACTCTAGGTTTGTTCAATATATTGTTTCAGTTACATGACAGTGTAATCTTTTGTGATAAATCCTGTGATTTATGATCCTGCTCCACTACCACCTGATGAAGGAGCGTCACTCCGAAAGCTAGTGCTTCCAAATAAACCTGTTGGACTATAACCTGGTGTTGTGTGATTTTTAACTTTTTCCCTGGGGACGTGACAAGGTGATTCCAGCAGAGGATGTTTCACCTCGTAGTGAAATGTCGAACTGGGGAGCACTGGAAGGGGTCTGCCATTTAGGACCGACATGAGGAGAAATTGCTTCTCTCAGAGAGGGTCTTGGTGTTTGGAATTGTCTGCCCTGGTGGAGGCTGAGTCACTAAATATATTCAAAGGCTGAGTTAGACTGAGTCCTGATTGATCAGGGAGTCAAAGGTCATGGGAGATGGGCAGGAGGGTGGAGGTGAGACCCCAGTCAGATCAGCCACTGAATGACAGAGTTGACCCCAGGGACCGAGTGGCCTGCTGCTATTTCTTCTGTGCAGCTTTGTTAATCACCTCAGGTCATTTTGCTATGTTAGCCGTGCTATATAAATGCAAGCTGTGGTTGTTGCTTTGGACCCTAGAGTTAAATCCAGGATGAAATCTACTGGCACAGTGCTGGAAACCTGGCTGGATCAGGATGGGACTTTGGATCAGCAACATTCCGTGCTCTGGGCTGTTGTCATAAATGGGCTGGGAAATGATTCTCCCCCCCCCCCCAATTTAAATCAAATGTATAAGTCTGCTGGGATGGTAACATTGGAAATGACTCATCTGTTCAGTAATTTGTCTCACCCAGTCTATTATCCAGTAGCGTTTGAATATGACTCCAATTTTAACTTGACCACTCGATAGAAACCAACAACTGCGTGATTGACACATTCTCGGTTCCTGTCTTTTTATTTCGTGAAGCCAGACTGGGGAATAGGATCATTAATCTAGTAACACAACCATGACACTGTGCATACCATTAGGCTCAGCAAGTGTGAGATTACTCACAGAGCTGAGATGGATTGAGAAGACAGTGTCAATACACTGCTAAGTGGTAGACATATGTGGGTAGCAGCTGACATCATGCCAACTTCATGAGATGCTGAGAGGGGAGGTGTCTTAGTCTGACAAGTCTGTCTTCACTGATTCCCAGTCAGCACAGTTACTGCCAGTGTTGCACTCTCCTGCCTCAGTCAGAGGGGGCACCAGAGAGCGCAGCTACTGTTGGGCAAACGATCAAGTATTCCTTCAGATGGTCACTGCTGAACCATCAGGAACAGGCCACACACGGTTCTTTTTGACTCGGGGGTACAGCTGAAGAACCAAAATAAAGGAGTTTCACCTAAAAAGCAGTGATAATGCCCTATTGGTTGGCTTTTTAGTTGGATTGTGGAGAAATGGTGATATCAGGGTGAGAGTTGGGCAGGGAACATGGGGGGGGGGGGGGGGGGGGGGAATGCGTTTGGCAGGGCACTGGCAGATGACGGGCAGCTCATTCCATACACGTACCACCCTCTGTGTGAAAAAGTTGCCCCTTAGGTCTCTTTTATATCTTTCCCCTCTCACCCTAAACCTATGCCCTCTAGTTCTGGACTCCCCCACCCCAGGGAAAAGACTTTGTCTATTTACCCTATCCACGCCCCTCATGATTTTATAAACCTCTCTGAGGTCACCCCTCAGCCTCCGACGCTGCAGGGAAAGCAGCCCCAGCCTATTCAGCCTCTCCCTATAGTTCAAATCCTCCAACCCTGGCAACGTCCTTGTAAATCTTTTCTGAACCTTGTCAAGTTAGAATTTTATCAGTTTCTATGAGGTACCCCTTCATTCTTCTAAGCTCCAATGAATATAGTGCTAATCGATCCGGTCTCTCTTCATACGTTAGCCCTGCCATCGCAGGAATCAGTCTGGGAAACCTTTGCTGCACTCCCTCCATCGCCAGAACATCCTTCCTCAGATAAGGAGACCAAAACTGCACACAGTACTCCAGGGTATGGTCTCACCAAGGCCCTGCACAATAGCAGCAAGACCTTCCTGCTCCTGGACTCGAATCCTCTCACTATGAAGGCCATTTGCCTTCTTCACTGCCTGCTGCTCCTGCAATGTTTACTTTCAGCGACCGGTGTACAAAGACACCCAGGTCTTCTACCTTCCTGTGTTAGCTCCCCAAGTGGCGAACATTTATCCACATGGCGCTACATCTGCCATGCAGCTGCCCACTCACACAGCCTGTCACACTGAAGCATCTCTGCAACCCCCCCCCCCACCCAACCTCACAGCTCGCCCTCCCACCCAGCTGCAGGCCTGGAGAGAACAAACCATTTCGCGCAGAGTGTTGTGAGCCTGTAGGCCTCTCCAGCTGAGTCTATGATTGAAGCAGAGATCAGTTCAATATTTAATAATAGTTTCAGCAGGACAGAGAAGCAAAGGGGAATAAATGATTAGGACAAGCACGTGAGATTATGACTTCCTCATTATGATTAGATTAGATTACATTACAATGTGGAAACAGGCCCTTCGGCCCAACAAGTCCACACCGCCCCACCGAAGCGCAACTCACCCATTCCCCTACATTTACCCCTTATCTAACACTATGGGCAATTTAGCATGGCCAATTCACCTGACCTGCACATCTTTGGACTGTGGGAGGAAACCGGAGCACCCGGAGGAAACCCACGCAGACACGGGGAGAACGTGCAAACTCCACACAGTCAGTCGCCTGAGTCAAGAATTGAACCCGGGTCTCTGGCGCTGTGAGGCAGCAGTGCTAACCACTGCGCCACCGTGCCGCCCAGTTCAGGGACCTGTTTATATCTTGTCATTCCAGTGTAGTTCTCTGACAATTGACTGAAACTTGGGGTCTTGATGTGATGACTTGGGCAGCCTATTACTCTGCTTCAGTGGCTATTTCTACCTTCCCCTTTTCTATCAGACCCATACCCACGCTGTGATGACATTCTGTTGACCTTGTGTTCGGTAGGTGGGTGGATCTCGTGGTCGGTGCTCCCTACTTCTTTGACCGAAAGGAAGAGATCGGTGGTGCCGTCTATGTCTACATTAACCAGGCCGGCAAGTGGGGTGGCGTGAGGAGTCTCCGGCTGAATGGGACCAAAGATTCCTTGTTTGGGCTGGCCGTGGCTAACATTGGCGACATCAATCAAGATGGATTTGAAGGTGGGTCCGGGGAGGCAAAGCTGGGGAGTTTTGTAACAATTTCAAGCAACTTACTCACGGCTTATATTCTTTCGTTTCTTGCAAACTGTGGAAGGGCTGATTCCCTCATAAAGCCACTCTTCAAAGCATCGGAAAGAAAATCCGAAAATCCGTGATCAAGGAACATCCAGCTTAGTTTTTAAAAACTCACCGAAGCAAGGGCTTTCCAAAATAAGCATTTTTCAATCTTTTTGGAGCGCTTTCCTTTAGTAGTCACAGCATTTAGTCATTTGATGGCACAGATTGTGAAAAAAAGACATGCTTTGTTGAAGATTTTTGTCTTGAGCTCTCATCAGAACAATTTGCAAGAGTACCAATTCAAGAGGAAAATTCACATTCTGTATATATGAGAGGAGAGTCCTGATTTGGTGGCAAGTGGCCTCTGATTGGTAACAGTGTGCCACAGAGAATGCACTGGTTAATGATGGCTGACAATTAACTGCCAAGCTTTGTTTACATTTTAAACAAGCCAGGCTGATCTCGATTGGTCAGAGCACTGCCCTGAGAGAATGGCTGACAGAGTTGCCATAAGATTGCAAGCCTGTCTTGTCTGCCGATGGTGCGTGTGGTGCGGCCATTTTTTGAATAGGCAACAGCGAAAAAATGCAAATGCTTCGGTTCTTGTCTTTCTGGGTCTGGGGAACCCCAGAATCAAAGCCAGGGTCAAGAGACAGACATTTAGGACCAGGGTTCTGTTTTACTATCGCTGGGGTCTTCTGCCCATACCAAAGGTTCCCATGGATGGAGGTAAATGCTGCTTCGGTCTTCTCCATGCCAATGCCATTACCAGGCATGGTGCAGGATGGATGAGATCCTTGCCAGAAATGCCCATC
Organism: Chiloscyllium plagiosum; assembly: GCF_037043375.1. Classification (NCBI taxonomy): domain Eukaryota; kingdom Metazoa; phylum Chordata; class Chondrichthyes; order Orectolobiformes; family Hemiscylliidae; genus Chiloscyllium; species Chiloscyllium plagiosum. The sequence continues at coordinate 24,293,491 of NW_028270191.1, read as the reverse complement.
ACTTCCACCTTTAATGTGGACAACAAAATGTACTGCACAATTGGAGTGGGCATCACTTGTACCAATTTAGGCCTAATGCCAGTTTCTCAGTGTCAGTCAATGCCAAAGGGATGCGTATGGGCAAGTCACAACATTGCCAAGTGTGGTGCCACAGCAGTTGCACCTCTAGCATATTGTATTGAATAGTCGAGTGACGTTGAAGACTGAGATTCTCTCATGGGATGTTGGCATCAACTACCAGCCCAGGGTTTGGTGTCCATCCTTAATTGCCCTTGAACTGAGTGGCTTACTCAGCCATTTCAGAGGGGCAGTTAAGAGTCAACCACATCGCTATGAGTCTGGAGCAGCAGGTAGGCCAGACCGGGTAAGGGTGGCAGATTTGCCAGGTCCTCCCCCTTTGATTTTTGCCTCACCCACTGTCCCAGTATTGCCTGCTCATAGGGAATCGGAGGCTGGGGTATACTGCTTGCTCTGGCAGGTTTCCATTCTTGGTCAGACAATGCGTTGGTGCAGGTAGGATGGTCTGAACAGCCTCCATCTGTGGTGTAACACTTTTGTGATCCTGTGAATATGAAGGCCCCCAGTTTGCTGTTGTCTGGGACTCAATCTGAGCAAGAGTGCTCGGGCCTCCGGCAAACGAGTAACGAGAGCTCAGACAAAGTCTTCCCTCCTTCAGCAGAAAGGGAGGGAGATATTACAGCCCCCGTTCCCCGCTATGGGAATAGTGAGTGAGAATAGGAACAGTCCCCGTTCCCCGCTATGGGAATAGTGAGTGAGAATAGGAACAGTCCCCGTTCCCCGCTGTGGGAATAATGAGTGAGAGTAGGAACAGTCCCCGTTCCCCGTTGTGGGAATAGTGAGTGAGAGTAGGAACAGTCCCCGTTCCCCGCTGTGGGAATAGTGAGTGAGAGTAGGAACAGTCCCCGTTCCCCGTTGTGGGAATAGTGAGTGAGAGTAGGAACAGTCCCCGTTCCCCGCTGTGGGAATAGTGAGTGAGAGTAGGAAAAGTCCCCGTTCCCCGCTGTGGGAATAGTGAGTGAGAATAGGAACAGTCCCCGTTCCCCGCTGTGGGAATAGTGAGTGAGAATAGGATCAGCCCCCGTTCCCCGCTGTGGGAATAGTGAGTGAGAGTAGGAACAGTCCCCCGTTCCCCAATGTGGGAATAGTGAGTGACAATAGGAACAGTCCCTGTTCCCCGCTGTGGGAATAGTGAGTGAGAGTAGGAACAGTCCCCCGTTCCCCGCTGTGGGAATAGTGAGTGACAATAGGAACAGTCCCTGTTCCCCGCTGTGGGAATAGTGAGTGAGAACAGGATCAGTCCCCCGTTCCCCGCTGTGGGAATAGTGAGTGAGAGTAGGAACAGTCCCCGTTCCCCGCTGTGGGAATAGTGAGTGAGAGTAGGAACAGCCCCCGTTCCCCGCTGTGGGAATAGTGAGTGAGAGTAGGAACAGTCCCTGTTCCCCGCTGTGGGAATAGTGAGTGACAATAGGAACAGCCCCCGTTCCCCGCTGTGGGAATAGTGAGTGAGAGTAGGAACAGTCCCTGTTCCCCGCTGTGGGAATAGTGAGTGAGAGTAGGAACAGTCCCCGTTCCCCGCTGTGGGAATAGTGAGTGAGAGTAGGAACAGCCCCCGTTCCCCGCTGTGGGAATAGTGAGTGAGAGTAGGAACAGTCCCTGTTCCCCGCTGTGGGAATAGTGAGTGACAATAGGAACAGCCCCCGTTCCCCGCTGTGGAAATAGTGAGTGAGAGTAGGAACAGTCCCCGTTCCCCGCTGTGGGAATAGTGAGTGAGAGTAGGAACAACCCCCGTTCCCCGCTGTGGGAATAGTGAGTGACAATAGGAACAGTCCCTGTTCCCCGCTGTGGGAATAGTGAGTGAGAGTAGGAACAGTCCCCGTTCCCCGCTGTGGGAATAGTGAGTGACAATAGGAACAGTCCCTGTTCCCCGCTATGGGAATAGTGAGTGAGAGTAGGAACAGTCCCCGTTCCCCGCTGTGGGAATAGTGAGTGACAATAGGAACAGTCCCTGTTCCCCGCTGTGGGAATAGTAAGTGAGAGTAGGAACAGTCCCCGTTCCCCTATGTGGGAATAGTAAGTGAGAGTAGGAACAACCCCCGTTCCCCGCTGTGGGAATAGTGAGTGACAATAGGAACAGTCCCTGTTCCCCGCTGTGGGAATAGTGAGTGAGAGTAGGAACAGTCCCCGTTCCCCGCTGTGGGAATAGTGAGTGACAATAGGAACAGTCCCTGTTCCCCGCTGTGGGAATAGTGAGTGAGAGTAGGAACAGTCCCCGTTCCCCGCTGTGGGAATAGTGAGTGACAATAGGAACAGTCCCTGTTCCCCGCTATGGGAATAGTGAGTGAGAGTAGGAACAGTCCCCGTTCCCCGCTGTGGGAATAGTGAGTGACAATAGGAACAGTCCCTGTTCCCCGCTGTGGGAATAGTAAGTGAGAGTAGGAACAGTCCCCGTTCCCCTATGTGGGAATAGTAAGTGAGAGTAGGAACAACCCCCGTTCCCCGCTGTGGGAATAGTGAGTGACAATAGGAACAGTCCCTGTTCCCCGCTGTGGGAATAGTGAGTGAGAGTAGGAACAGTCCCCGTTCCCCGCTGTGGGAATAGTGAGTGACAATAGGAACAGTCCCTGTTCCCCGCTATGGGAATAGTGAGTGAGAGTAGGAACAGTCCCCGTTCCCCGCTGTGGGAATAGTGAGTGACAATAGGAACAGTCCCTGTTCCCCGCTGTGGGAATAGTAAGTGAGAGTAGGAACAGTCCCCGTTCCCCTATGTGGGAATAGTAAGTGAGAGTAGGAACAGCCCCCATTCCCCGCTGTGGGAATAGTAAGAGTAGGAAAAGTCTCCCGTTCCCCGCTGTGGGAATAGTGAGTGACAATAGGAACAGTCCCTGTTCCCCGCTGTGGGAATAGTGAGTGAGAGTAGGAACAGTCCCCGTTCCCCGCTGTGGGAATAGTGAGTGACAATAGGAACAGTCCCCGTTCCCCTATGTGGGAATAGTGAGTGACAATAGGAACAGTCCCTGTTCCCCGCTGTGGGAATAGTAAGTGAGAGTAGGAACAGCTCCCGTTCCCCGCTGTGGGAATAGTGAGTGAGAGTAGGAACAGTCCCCGTTCCCCGTTGTGGGAATAGTGAGTGAGAGTAGGAACAGTCCCCGTTCCCCTATGTGGGAATAGTGAGTGAGAGTAGGAACAGTCCCCGTTCCCCTATGTGGGAATAGTAAGTGAGAGTAGGAACAGCCCCCATTCCCCGCTGTGGGAATAGTAAGAGTAGGAAAAGTCTCCGTTCCCCGCTGTGGGAATAGTGAGTGAGAGTAGGAACAGTCCCCGTTCCCCGCTGTGGGAATAGTGAGTGAGAGTAGGAACAGCCCCCGTTCCCCGCTGTGGGAATAGTGAGTGAGAATAGGAACAGTCCCCGTTCCCCGCTGTGGGAATAGTGAGTGAGAGTAGGAACAGTCCCCGTTCCCCGCTGTGGGAATAGTGAGTGAGAGTAGGAAAAGTCCCTGTTCCCCGCTGTGGGAATAGTGAGTGAGAGTAGGAACAGTCCCTGTTCCTCGCTGTGGGAATAGTGAGTGAGAGTAGGAACAGTCCCCCGTTCCCCGCTGTGGGAATAGTGAGTGAGAGTAGGCACAACAGAAAAGCCACTATTTCCTGGCCCCTTTCAAGTTCTGAAGCAGAGTCATTCCCAACTCCAAAATGTTCAGCATTTCCCTCTCTCCACTGATGCTGCCAGACCTGCTGAGTTGCTCCAGCACTCTCTGGTATGAGTTCAGATTTCGGCCCTCAGCAGGGTTTCGGTTTGATAACAGGCGAGGTCACAGCTCCCCTTGAGTTGGTTCTCCCACTCCATGCCCGATGTATATCCTGAGCCTATTGACCGGTCGGGTTTCCATACCCTTTAATCTGCCTGGTTGCAGCTTTGAAAACAAAAACTGCTGCCTGACTCCAACATCTTGAAATCCTTGGCACGTCGTGGGCTTGCTTGAACCGACTGAATTAAAGAGCAACTTTCTCTTCTTCTGTAAGACATTGCTGTTGGAGCGCCCTATGACGGAAACGGGAAGGTCTACATTTACCATGGCAACATCTTCGGGCTCAATGTGATCCCGGCTCAGGTAACAAATGGATTTGTTCATCTGAAGAACTCCAGCCCCTGTTTACAAAGGGCTTTATGAATGAGGGAATGGGGGTGAGTGATGGGGGATGGGGGTGAGGGAGGGGGAGCTGAGGGAGGGGGAATGTAGCTGAGGGAGGGAGAATGGGGGTGAGTGATGGGGGATGGAGGTGAAGGGGAGGTGGAGCTGAGGGAGGGGGAATGGATGTGAGGGAGGGGGAATGGGGGTGAGAGATGGGGGATGGAGGTGAGCGAGGGGGAGCTGAGGGTGGGGGATGGAGCTGAGGGAGGGGGAATGGGGGTGAGTGATGGGGGATGGAGGTGAAGGGGAGGTGGAGCTGAGGGAGGGGGAATGGAGCTGAGGGAGGGGAATGGAGGTGAGTGATGGGGGATGGAGGTGAGGGAGGGGGAGCTGAGGGAGGGGGAATGGAGCTGAGAGAGGGGGAATGGGGAGGAGTGATGGGGGATAGAGGTGAGGGAGGGGGAGCTGAGGGAGGGGGAATGGAGGTGAGGGAGGGGGAATGGGGGTGAGAGATGGAGGATGGAGGTGAGCGAGGGGGAGCTGAGGGAGGGGGAATGGGGGTGAGTGATGGGGGATGGAGGTGAAGGGGAGATGGAGCTGAGGGAGGGGGAATGGAGGTGAGGGAGGGGGAATGGGGGTGAGAGATGGAGGATGGAGGTGAGCGAGGGGGAGCTGAGGGAGGGGGAATGGGGGTGAGTGATGGGGGATGGAGGTGAAGGGGAGATGGAGCTGAGGGAGGGGGAATGGAGGTGAGGGAGGGAGAATGGGGGTGAGTGATGGGGGATGGAGGTGAAGGGGAGGTGGAGCTGTGGGAGGGGGAATGGATGTGAGGGAGGGGGAATGGGGGTGAGAGATGGGGGATGGAGGTGAGCGAGGGGGAGCTGAGGGAGGGGGAATGGAGCTGAGGGAGGAGGAATAGGGGTGAATGATGGGGGATGGAGGTGAGGGAGGTGGAGCTGAGGGAGGGGGAATAGAGCTGAGGGAGGCGGAATGGGGGTGAGAGATGGGGGATGGAGGTGAAGGGGAGGTGGAGCTGCGGGAGGGGGAATGGGGGTGAGGGAGGAGGAATGGAGGTGAGAGATGGGGGATAGAGGTGAAGGGGAGGTGGAGCTGAGGGAGGGGGAATGGGGGTGAGGGAGAGGGAATGTGGGTGAGAGATGGGGGATGGAGGTGAAGGGGAGGTGTTGCTGAGGGAGGGGGAGGTGGAGCTGAGGGATGGGGAATGGGAGTGAGTGATGGGGGATGGAGGTGAAGGGGAGGTGGAGCTGAGGGAGGGGGAATGGGGTGAGGGGGGGAGGTGGAGCTGAGTGAGGGTGAATGGGGGTGAGAGATGGGGATGGGGGTGAGGGAGGGGGCGGTGGAGGTGGGTGAGGGCGGATGGAGGTGAGTGAGGGTGAATGGGGGTCAGAGATGGGGATGGGAGTGAGGGAGGGGAGTTGAGGGTGAGAGATGGGGGATGGAGGTGAGGGAGGGAAGGTGGAGCTGAGGGAGTGGGGATGGGGTGAAGGAGGGGGAGGTGTGGCTGAGGGAGAGGGAATGGAGATGACGGAGAGGGAGGTGGAGCTGAGGGAGGGGGGATGGGGGTGAGGGAGGGGGAGGTGGAGCTGAGGGAGGGGGGATGGAGGTGAAGGAGGGAGAGGTGGAGCTGAGGGAGGGGGATGGGGGTGAGGGAGGGGGAGGTGGAGCTGAGGGAGGGGGATGGGGGTGAAGGAGGGGGCGGTGGATCTGAGGGAGGGGGGATGGGGGTGAAGGAGGGGGAGGTGGATCTGAGGGAGGGGGGATGGCGGTGAGGGAGGGGGAGGTGGAGCTGAGGGAGGGGAGATGGGGATGAGGGAGGGGGAGGTGGAGCTGAGGGAAGGGGGATGGAGATGACGGACGGGGAGGTGGCGCTGAGGGAGGGGGGATGGGGGTGAGGGAGGGGGAGGTGGATCTGAGGGAGGGGGGATGGGGGTGAAGGAGGGGGCGGTGGATCTGAGGGAGGGGGGATGGGGATGAGGGAGGGGGAGGTGGAGCTGAGGGAGGGGAGATGGGGGTGAAGGAGGGGGAGGTGGAGCTGAGGGAGGGGGGATGGGGGTGAAGGAGGGGGCGGTGGATCTGAGGGAGGGGGGATGGGGATGAGGGAGGGGGAGGTGGAGCTGAGGGAGGGGAGATGGGGGTGAGGGAGGGGGAGGTGGAGCTGAGGGAGGGGGGATGGGGGTGAAGGAGGGAGAGGTGGAGCTGAGGGAGGGGGGATGGAGGTGAAGGAGGGAGAGGTGGAGCTGAGGGAGGGGGGATGGAGGTGAAGGAGGGAGAGGTGGAGCTGAGGGAGGGGGATGGGGGTGAGGGAGGGGGAGGTGGAGCTGAGGGAGGGGGATGGGGGTGAAGGAGGGGGCGGTGGATCTGAGGGAGGGGGGATGGGGGTGAAGGAGGGGGAGGTGGATCTGAGGGAGGGGGGATGGCGGTGAGGGAGGGGGAGGTGGAGCTGAGGGAGGGGAGATGGGGATGAGGGAGGGGGAGGTGGAGCTGAGGGAAGGGGGATGGAGATGACGGACGGGGAGGTGGCGCTGAGGGAGGGGGGATGGGGGTGAGGGAGGGGGAGGTGGATCTGAGGGAGGGGGGATGGGGGTGAAGGAGGGGGCGGTGGATCTGAGGGAGGGGGGATGGGGATGAGGGAGGGGGAGGTGGAGCTGAGGGAGGGGAGATGGGGGTGAGGGAGGGGGAGGTGGAGCTGAGGGAGGGGGGATGGGGGTGAAGGAGGGGGCGGTGGATCTGAGGGAGGGGGGATGGGGATGAGGGAGGGGGAGGTGGAGCTGAGGGAGGGGAGATGGGGATGAGGGAGGGGGAGGTGGAGCTGAGGGAAGGGGGATGGAGATGACGGACGGGGAGGTGGCGCTGAGGGAGGGGGGATGGGGGTGAGGGAGGGGGAGGTGGAGCTGAGGGAGGGGGATGGGGGTGAAGGAGGGGGCGGTGGATCTGAGGGAGGGGGGATGGGGATGAGGGAGGGGGAGGTGGAGCTGAGGGAGGGGGATGGGGGTGATGGAGGGGGAGGTGGAGCTGAAGGAGGGGGGATGGGGGTGAGGGAGGGGGAGGAGGAGCTGAAGGGGGGCATGGGGTGAAGGAGGGGGAGGTGGAGCTGAGAGAGGGGGGATGGAGTTGAAGGAGGGGGAGGTGGAGCTGAGGGAGGGGGGATGGGGGTGAGGGAGGGGGAGGTGGAGCTGAGGGAGGGGGGATGGAGGTGAAGGAGGGGGAGGTGGAGCTGAGGGAGGGTGGATGGGGGTGAGGGAGGGGGAGGTGGAGCTGAGGGAGGGGGGATGGGAGTGAGGGAGGGGGAGGAGGAGCTGAGGGGGGGGGATGGGGTGAGGGAGGGGGAGGTGGAGCTGAGGGAGGGGGATGGGGGTGAGGGAGGGGGAGGTGGAGCTGAGGGGGGGGGATGGGGTGAGGGAGGGGGAGGTGGAGCTGAGGGACGTGGGATGGAGTTGAAGGAGGGGGAGGTGGAGCTGAGGGAGGGGGATGGGGGTGAGGGAGGGGGAGGTGGAGCTGAGGGAGGGGGGATGGGAGTGAGGGAGGGGGAGGAGGAGCTGAGGGGGGGGGATGGGGTGAGGGAGGGGGAGGTGGAGCTGAGGGACGTGGGATGGAGTTGAAGGAGGGGGAGGTGGAGCTGAGGGAGGGGGATGGGGGTGAGGGAGGGGGAGGTGGAGCTGAGGGAGGGGGGATGGGGGTGAAGGAGGGGGAGGTGGAGCTGAGGGAGGGGGGATGGGGTGAGGGAGGGGGAGGTGGAGCTGAGGGAGGGGGATGGGGGTGAGGGAGGGGGAGGTGGAGCTAAGGGAGGGGGGATGGAGGTGACGGAGGGGGAGGTGGAGCTGAGGGAGGGGGGATGGGGGTGACGGAGGGGGAGGTGGAGCTGAGGGAGGGAGGATGGGGTGAGGGAGGGGGAGGTGGAGCTGAGGGAGGGGGGATGGGGTGAAGGAGGGGGAGGTGGAGCTGAGGGAGGGGGGATGGGGGTGAAGGAGGGGGAGGTGGATCTGAGGGAGGGGGAATGGGGGTGAAGGAGGAGGAGGTGGAGCTGAGGGAGTGGGGATGGGGGTGAAGGAGGGGAAAGGTGGAGCTGAGGGAGGAGGGATGGGGGTGAAGGAGGGGGAGGTGGAGCTGAGGGAGGAGGGATGGGGGTGAAGGAGGGGGAGGTGGATCAGAGGGAGGGGGAATGGGGGTGAAGGAGGGGGAGGTGGAGCTGAGGGAGGGGGGATGGGGGTGAGAGATGGGGGATGGAGGTGAGGGAGGGTGAGGTGGAGCTGAGGGAGGGGGGATAGGGGTGAAGGAGGGGGAGGTGGAGCTGAGGGAGGGGTGATGGGGTGGAAGGAGGGGGAGGTAGAGCTGAGGGAGGGAGGATGGAGCTGAGGGAGGGAGGTTGGGGATGAAGGAGGGGGAGGTGGAGCGGAGGGAAGGGGGATGAGGGTGAGAGATGGGGGATGGAGGTGAGGGAGGGAAGGTGAAGCTGAGGGAGTGGGGATGGAGGTGAAGGAGGGGGTGTGGAGCTGAGGGAGGGGGGATGGGGGTGAGGGAGGGGGAGGTGGATTGAGGGAGGGGGGATGGAGGTGAGGGAGGGGGAGGTGGAGCTGAGGGAGGGGGGATGGAGGTGAAGGAGGGGGAGGTGGAGCTGAGGGAGGGGGGATGGGGGTGAGAGAGGGGGAGGTGGAGCTGAGGGAGGGGGGATGGGGGTGAAGGAGGGGGAGGTGGATCTGAGGGAGGGGGGATGGGGATGAGGGAGGGGGAGGTGGAGCTGGGGGAGGGGGGATGGGGGTGAGGGTGCGGGATGCAGGTGAGGGAGGGGGGATGGGGGTGAGGGAGGGGGGATGGGGGTGATGGAGGGGGAGGTGGAGCTGAGGGAGGGGGGATGGGAGTGAGGGAGGGGGAGGAGGAGCTGAGGGGGGGGGATGGGGTGAGGGAGGGGGAGGTGGAGCTGAGGGACGTGGGATGGAGTTGAAGGAGGGGGAGGTGGAGCTGAGGGAGGGGGATGGGGGTGAGGGAGGGGGAGGTGGAGCTGAGGGAGGGGGGATGGGGGTGAAGGAGGGGGAGGTGGAGCTGAGGGAGGGGGGATGGGGTGAGGGAGGGGGAGGTGGAGCTGAGGGAGGGGGATGGGGGTGAGGGAGGGGGAGGTGGAGCTAAGGGAGGGGGGATGGAGGTGACGGAGGGGGAGGTGGAGCTGAGGGAGGGGGGATGGGGGTGACGGAGGGGGAGGTGGAGCTGAGGGAGGGAGGATGGGGTGAGGGAGGGGGAGGTGGAGCTGAGGGAGGGGGGATGGGGGTGAAGGAGGGGGAGGTGGAGCTGAGGGAGGGGGGATGGGGTGAAGGAGGGGGAGGTGGAGCTGAGGGAGGGGGGATGGGGGTGAAGGAGGGGGAGGTGGATCTGAGGGAGGGGGAATGGGGGTGAAGGAGGAGGAGGTGGAGCTGAGGGAGTGGGGATGGGGGTGAAGGAGGGGAAAGGTGGAGCTGAGGGAGGAGGGATGGGGGTGAAGGAGGGGGAGGTGGAGCTGAGGGAGGAGGGATGGGGGTGAAGGAGGGGGAGGTGGATCAGAGGGAGGGGGAATGGGGGTGAAGGAGGGGGAGGTGGAGCTGAGGGAGGGGGGATGGGGGTGAGAGATGGGGGATGGAGGTGAGGGAGGGTGAGGTGGAGCTGAGGGAGGGGGGATAGGGGTGAAGGAGGGGGAGGTGGAGCTGAGGGAGGGGTGATGGGGTGGAAGGAGGGGGAGGTAGAGCTGAGGGAGGGAGGATGGAGCTGAGGGAGGGAGGTTGGGGATGAAGGAGGGGGAGGTGGAGCGGAGGGAAGGGGGATGAGGGTGAGAGATGGGGGATGGAGGTGAGGGAGGGAAGGTGAAGCTGAGGGAGTGGGGATGGAGGTGAAGGAGGGGGTGTGGAGCTGAGGGAGGGGGGATGGGGGTGAGGGAGGGGGAGGTGGATTGAGGGAGGGGGGATGGAGGTGAGGGAGGGGGAGGTGGAGCTGAGGGAGGGGGGATGGAGGTGAAGGAGGGGGAGGTGGAGCTGAGGGAGGGGGGATGGGGGTGAGAGAGGGGGAGGTGGAGCTGAGGGAGGGGGGATGGGGGTGAAGGAGGGGGAGGTGGATCTGAGGGAGGGGGGATGGGGATGAGGGAGGGGGAGGTGGAGCTGGGGGAGGGGGGATGGGGGTGAGGGTGCGGGATGCAGGTGAGGGAGGGGGGATGGGGGTGAGGGAGGGGGAGGTGGAGCTGAGGGAGGGGGGATGGGGGTGAGGGAGGGGGAGGTGGAGCTGAGGGAGGGGGGATGGGGTGAGGCAGGGGGAGGTGGAGCTGAGGGAGGGGGATGGGGTGAGGGAGGGGGAAGTGGAGCTGAGGAAGGGGGGATGGGGGTGAGGGAGGGGGAGGAGGAGCTGAGGGAGAGGGGATGGGGGTGAAGGAGGGGGAGGTGGATTGAGGGAGGGGTGATGGGGGTGAGGGAGGGGGAGGTGGAGCTGAGGGGGGGGGATGGGGTGAGGGAGGGGGAAGTGGAGCTGAGGAAGGGGGGATGGGGGTGAGGGAGCGGGATGCAGGTGAGGGAGGGGGGGATGGGGGTGAAGGAGGGGGAGGTGGAGCTGAGGGAGGGGGGATGGGGTGAGGGAGGGGGAGGTGGAGCTGGGGGAGGGGGATGGGGGTGAGGGAGGGGGAGGTGGATTGAGGGAGGGGGATGGGGTGAGGGAGGGGGAGGTGGAGCTGAGGGAGGGGGGATGGGGGTGAGGGAGGGGGAAGTGGAGCTGAGGGAGGGGGATGGGGTGAGGGAGGGGGAGGTGGAGCTGAGGGAGGGGGATGGGGTGAGGGAGGGGGAAGTGGAGCTGAGGGAGGGGGGATGGGGGTGAGGGAGGGGGAGGTGGAGCTGAGGGGGGGGGGATGGGGTGAGGGAGGGGGAAGTGGAGCTGAGGGAGGGGGGATGGGGGTGAGGGAGGGGGAAGTGGAGCTGAGGGAGGGGGGATGGGGGTGAGGGAGCGGGATGCAGTTGAGGGATCTGGAATGAAATAACTGCCGATGTGAACCGGGGATCTGGTAAGACCTGCCGAAGCATGTGGAAAACCTGTCCGTGTTTCCCTTGTCCTGCTGAACCGTGTGTGCCCTTGTGCTCTCAGATAATCGAAGGTGAAACGGTCGGCGTGACAAAATTTGGCTACTCCATCGCTGGGGGACTCGACGTTGATGATAACTTTTACCCCGATATGGTGGTTGGCTCACTCTCCGACTCGGCGGTTCTGTTCAGGTGAGGTCTCAGGGAGGATTCCTTCACCCACAGGATAGCTCGGCGAGCTGCACTGATGGAAGAAATGGCCGGATGCTGTCAGTGCAGGGTCAGTATTTGGCAAGGGGGAGGGTCCCGAAAGCTGCAGTGACACCTTCTCTGAAGTGCATTTTGTGCCCAGAGAGTGGGGAGGGGTATTACTCTTGGGATAAGACGTTCATTGAGCTGTTACAATGTGCAAAGTGTGATTTTACAAGGATCTAACTATGATGGGTCACTTTCTTTGGTATTTGCCTCTCTTTTATGACACCCAATGTCATGGAGTAAATGAGTCATCACGGCTGTAATGGAGGAAGATTTTCACCGTCTGAAAGGACCTATTGGTCAAACGCAGACAATACATCCTGCCCTTCCAACCAATGGGATGGGTGCCATATTGCCAAATTGCTGGGGGAGAGGGCTCTTTAGAACAAAGAGCAGGAACATCGACATTTCAGGGAAAAGCCCTTCATCATTCCTGATAAAGGGCTTTTGCCCAAAACGTCGATTCTCCTGCTCCTCGGATGCTGCCTGACCTGCTGTGCTTTTCCAGCACCACACTCTCGACTCTGATCTCCAGCATCTGCGGACCTCTCCTAGTTACTGGAGAGATATATGCAATTGCTCAATACTATAGCATCAAGCTACTTTACAATACAATAGAGCACAGGACCAGGCCATTCGGCCCACCAAGCCTGCACTGATTTCCAGTGGAAACAATCCGAGTTTCTCCACCCTCTCCTCGGAACTAAAGCCCTGCAGACCAGGCAACGTCCTGGTATACCTTCTTGGCGCCCTCACCAAAGCATCCAAGTCCTTCTGGTTGTGCGGCGCCCAGAACTGCCCGCAGTTTCCCCAATGTGGCCTAACTGAAGTTTGATACAGCTGTAACATAACTTGCCGATGTTTATATTTGGTGGCCCAGTTAATGAAGGCAAGCATGCTGTGTGCCTTCCTGACCACCTTTATCCACCTGTACTGCCAGTTTCAGGGCTCTGTGGGTCTGTCCTCCCAGATTCCTTTTTATAAATACCCCACTTGTAACATTGCAGTCACACTCGAGGGGTACGCCGCTCTAACTCTTCCCCTGGCTTGGAGAGGGGGCTACGAAAGATATGAAAAATGTCTTCCTGGTGCATAAACCACCAGGGCATATCCAAAAGCATCATTTTAAGCCACTAAAACATAGGTGGTTACTTGTACAAAAGTAAAGCCTCACTGACACCAGAGATCTGGAATAAGAGGGTCCTGGAAATGTTCAGCAGTTCAAGCAGCACTTGTGGAGAGAGAAGCCAAGTTGGGGCGGCACGGTGGCTCAATGGTTAGCACTGCTGCCTCACAGCACCAGGTACCCCGGTTCAATTCCAGCCTCGAGCAACTGTCTGGGTGGAGTTTGCACATTCTCCCTGTGGGTTTGCTCTGGTTTCTTCCCACGGGCCTAAGATGTGCAGGCAAGATGAATTGGCCATGCTAAATTGCCCACAGTATTCAGGGATGTGTCGGCTAGGTGCATTAGTCAGAGGTAATGTGGAGCAATTGGGGTAGGGGAGTGGGTTACTGGTCGGAGGGTGCGTTTCCACACTGTTGTGATGAACATTTGCACTGAGTGCCAATCGGGTTAAACAAGGCACAGTCGAGAGGTTCTGACTGGAACATAAAATAATGCACGTTGGTGTCGCCACATCATTTTATAAATCTTTGTCTTTTTCCTCAGAGCTTGTCCTGTCATTAATGTGACGAAACAGGTTTACATCAAGCCCCAGCCAATTGATCTGGAATTAAACAACTGCAGACGTGAACCGGGGATCTGGTAAGACATGACTGTGAAAGGACAATGGAACCGAGAAAGCACGTTCCCTGAATTCAGGGGACTCACAATCAGACACCTCTTTGACCAAGACCTTCTGTATCCCGGGTTTGCTGTCTGACTAGAGATCACTACAAACAGATCATGAAAGACAGAACATTGACCTGATGGGAATCTTTACAATTTTGAAAGGCTAGGCATGGACTAGGGCTCTTCTATTGTTAGGAGAGACCAGAATTAGAGACCATAAGTATCACCAACATCCATTCCCTCCCCATCTACAAGGTGTGCACCATCTACAAGGTGCACAGCAGAAACACCCCAAGGATGCTCAGACAGCACCTTCCAAACCCACGACACTTCCATCTCGAAGGACAAGGGCAGCAGATACAGGGGAACACCCCCCCCCCCCCGCAAGTTCCCCTCCAAGTCACTCCCCATCCTGACTTGGAAATCTATCACTATTCCGTCAGTGTCGCTGGGTCAAAATCCTGGAATTCCCTGCCTAGGGACATTGTGGGTTAACCCACAGCAGGTGGACCCGCAGCAGTTCACCCCCACCTTCTCAAGGGGCAACTAGGGACAGGGCAATAAAATCTGGGCCCAGTGTTTTTATTTCGGGTCAATGAGGTATAAGAGAAAGAAGGTTCTACGAAGATTATGCAAGGCATTAGTCAGACCACGGGGGGAATACTGTGAAAGGGCCCCTTATCTAAGGCAAGATAGACTGGTATTGGAGACAGTCCAGGAAAGGTTCACTCAGCTGATAGCAGGTACAGAGCGACTGTCTTATAAGGAGAGATTGAGTAGGTTGGGCCTGTACTCATTGGAGTTGTGAAGAATGAGAGATGACCTGATTAAAACAGACAATATTCTTACGGGGCTTGACAGGGGAGATGTGGAGAGGTAGAGTCGAGGGTCAGAGGGCACCACCTCAGAATCAGGGCTCGCACGTTTTAGCCAGAGATGTGGAGGAATGTCTTCACTCTGAGGATGGTGAATCTGTGGAATTCTTTACCACAGAGGGCTGCCGAGGCTGGGGCATTCCATGGATTCAAGGCTGGGATCGGCAGGTTTTTAATCAGGGAAGGGAATGGAGGAGTTATGGAGGGAAAGGCGGGAAATTGGAGATGAGGATGATCAGATCAGCCGTGGATAGCAGGGTGAACTCAATGGGCTGAATGGCCTCTTTCTGTTCTTGTGTCTCATGGTCATATTATGGTCAGTGCAAGTGCAGAGATGTCTGGATGTTGCCATTGGTGCTACAGTGAGCGCGTGCGCAAATTCTGCAGTAGTGGGAGTGAGGGGCGTACAATTCACGCGGAATGTTTTTTTGCACACTGCCAAGCTTGCCGTCTTATAGAGGAGGGGCTTGTCGGCACTTTAACCCTGAACATACGCATTCACCTGGTTACTGCTAGCGTTAACAGGCCTTGAAATGCCAGGCGTCAACCACTTCCGAAGACGTTGCTTGGCGTGGGCGTGCTTTGAGTCCTTCAGCTTTCTGGCTGTGCTGACAGCTGATTGATTACAACGCTAGGCCCCAGCGAGAGTGTGGAGCATCCATCAGCTCTGACAAGGCCAGCAAGAGGAAGAAGGTGTGACACACTGATACAATCCGGCACACAGGGCGTATTGTCGCCTGACACCACTCTGTTAGGCCGACTCTCCTGCTCCTCGGATGCTGCCTGACCTGCTGTGCTTTTCCAGCACCACACTCTCAACTCTAATCTCCAGCATCTGCAGACCTCACTGTCTCCCAGCACCACTCCCAGAATCACTGAAGCATGATATGGTGGGAGCCTGAGGCAACGCAGTGACACCGTGTCGTCTGCTCAGTGAGAAACGCTCAGCACAATCTAACACCTCTGTCAAAGCCATTGTAGGCCTCACACGTTGTGGAGTCTCCTGGCCTCGCTTTCTGACTCCGTTAATGTATCAAGGAGATACAGGTTTTTTTTTGACAAACTTTCCAGCAACCAAAAACCACCGCAAACAGCAGGAGAGGCCAGCACCACTCACCCAATCAGCCGCCCTGGGCTGGGGTCGCACAGTGCACCCAGATTGGCATGCAGCTTGTTGGGTACAATCCAGTTTCCCTGCGAGAACTGCAAAGAGGTTTGTGCTGCCAGTGTACAACTGGTCGGTGGCTGGTGAAGCAGAACAGGTGAATGCCCACCTTTTCCCTGCACAACTCTTCAGTTTCATACAATCATCCGGGCCCACCCTTACGGGCAAAGGAGTAGGAAGCCGAGGGTGCCCTGTGGGTATGACTTCGTTCTGCCAAGCGGTGATGGCGGGAAAGTGAGATTGTGCCCTGAGCAGAACGATCCTTGACCCCGCAGTTGAGGTCCCGAATGGGCACGGTGGATGTGTCAGGGTCCTGCAAGTTGGGCTGGCAAACTGGCCTCACGATGGCAGTAGAAGGAGCCAATGCCAACATTCGAGGGCACAAAATGATCCGCCAAGCCACCCATGCCGCATGGAAGACTGCCACGCTGGGCCGTAATTCAAAATGGCTCCATGCGGTGACATCACAAAACTGGCAGCCCACATCTAGAATTGTACTGTCCTGAAACTCCAGTGCCTCATGCAGTTTCGCAAATGCGGCCGGTTTCCACATTCTGCTGTGGTCCCTGTCTTATTCCACCCAGAGTGTGCTGTTAAGATCGAATGTAACTGAATTGAAACCTCTCTGCTGCAAACGCCCTCCACGTTCTGGGGTGTGAATGTTGTCTGGGTGATTCAGGACGGATTATTAATGAGTGCTGTTGACACCGAGCCTGTTGATGTCTCCTCAGGAACTGCGTTCAGGAAGGAGTGAGCGTGCGCTGGCCAGACAGCTGGCCAATTGATATGTGGCTGCAACAGGCAGGCCACGTCTTCGGAACAGTCCCTCGTAGATTTATCTCTGAGCTAAACTTTGGGCACAGGTTTCTTGAATCCCTGCCTCAAATCAGCCTCTAAATTGGCACTGACCGCTGACACGGGTGACCCACTCTGAAAGTGCTGCTCCGAGAGCAGTCTGGCTCTGTCAGGAGTCACGGTCAAGCCTGGGGCAAGATACTGCATACTGGTCAAGTCAGGCCTACTACCTCTACCACCGCTGTGCTTTGACTTATTGGAGGCCACTATGACTCAAAGGCCCCTGGATGCCTCTTTGCTCCCTTTCTGCGTTTCTGAAATAAAAAAAAGACGTTCAAATGCTGCCTCAGTTTCACCAAACTGCCAGCTGTGAAATGTTCTGAATGCTGTTCCTTGGGGACAGTGTGCGCCAGTGTAACAGTAGAATCACCTCAGGAGACTCGAGAAGGATTCGGTTTGCCATGGGATGAGGAGAGGCCTTTGAGCTTGCTGTCCCTCGCTCCGCGTCAACGCTTTCCTTGCCAGTTTGAAGCAAAGGCCCCCTCCTCATACATGGCCATCCCAGTCAGCTGGTAAGCCCACGTGAAGCTGTTTGAGCTGCAGCTCTCACAGAGAGTATCCCAGTCATCTTTTGTCCTGGTTCTGAATACCACTCCTGTTCAAGGTACTAGATGTGCATATTGTTTGAACTGTATACTGTTATTTTCAGAGTTTATGAAATCTAACATCTTCTTCCTTCTAGCATTTCAGATCGTGCAGGTTGAAGCCTGAAGCCTGGCCAAATCCTTTCTCCCCTTGCATGTTGCATCAGGAGCTTTTCCAGCCTGAGAGTACAGAGGGCGGGGGAAGGCATGTCATTATTTCTGTCAATGCTGATTGTCCTCTATTCTTAACTCCGCCACAAGTCAGTGCCTGACCATCACACGGTCTTGTCTTGACCTTGCAACAGCAGGGGCTGCAGATTGAGCAGGCACATACAGTGGACATGACAGTAGCAGGTCGGTGGGGAACGCAGGAATCAATGTTATAGGCTCACACAGGTCACTGTCACAGCTGTCCACTGTGTGAGCGTTTGCTGCAGCTCCAGGCAGTGGGAAAGGGACAGGGGAAAGAGCATTCCTACTGACACTTGGAGAACCAAGTTCATGAAGCTCAGAACCGGGAAGGGGGGCAGGGGGAAGGGGGGGGGTGGTCACAGTCTTAGGATACAGGGTAAACTATTTAGGACTGTGATGAGGAGAAATATCTTCACCAGAGACTGGGGAATTCTCTACCATAGAAAACATTGAATGTTTTCAATAAAGAATTCTTCGGGCTAAAGGGATCAAAGGCTATGGAGAGGAAATGGGAGCAGGGGACTGAGTTGGATGATCAACCATGACCATATTGAGTGGCAGAACAGGCTCAAAGGATCAAATGGCCAATTCCTGGTCCTATTTTTGACATTTCAAGAAGCAATCTTTACTGGCTGGGGGGGTCTCAGAAAGAAGGGAAACGTGATTTGTTTTTGGGAAGGGGTGTGCTGGCAACCTCATGTTGCTAGTGCATGTTGGGAAATAGTAAGGGCATTAACCATGACTTGGACAATACCTCCCCAACAAATGGACAAAAAGTATATTAGTCTAATACGCAGTCAAAATATGAGTTAAGCCATCAAATCCATTGATCCACAGCGCATTGCAAGACCTGCATGGCTTTCCAAATATATTGTATGCTCTCCTTCCCCAATATCTGTTAAAATTTGGTGTCACCTGCCAACTCCCAAGGATTCACAGTGTTAATGGTTATATTTCCATGGTTGTTTTAAGTTCTAATTTACCGTGTCTTTTCTATCCCACAGTATTGATGTCAGGGCCTGCTTCCTTTACAGATCGAAGCCTGGATCCTACAACCCCAGGATTGGTAAGTTCAACCACAGAATGGCCCGTATTGTCCCCGTGGCTTTTAAGAAAAAACAAAGGGGTGATGGGAAGGTCATGATGCTTGAACTTGTGTGGAAACAGAGCGCGAAATGGGATTGGCTGAGCGTTGAACAATTGGCGCAATCCGTTGATTTTCGATGTGGTAGAGTGGCCAAAGCTTGTCCTTGAGTGAAAGGTTGTTGAGGTCAGTTGGTTTTTGAATTTCTCCTGTGTACAATATATTAAACAAACATGTGATCCAAACAATGGGTGTAACAGCGAAAGAATGTGCATTGAAAGAGCTCTTTGTTGCATCTCTATTGTGTAAAATGTCCCAAAATCCATCTGGTGGTAGTGATTGCTTCGAAGTGTTGGAACTGCTCTTATGTTGGCAAATGCAGCAACTGAACTGCGCACAGCAAGATCCCGCAAACTGCAATAAACAGCAAATGGCCAGTTGAGGTACTTTGGGCGAGGGCAAATGCTGGCCAAGACTCTCAGCTCTTTGTGACCTCCACAGTGTTGTCTTTACCAGCCACCTGAATGCTTGGGGCCTTGACTTGGCGTCCCATCTGAAGGGGTCTCCCCAGACGATGCACCGCTGCTCTGGGAGTGACCCCTGAAACTGCCGGGTCAGATTGCATGGTGGTACTCTGTGGAGGGATTTTGAACTTACAGCATTCTCACTCTGAGGAGAGAGAGAGGTGCCAAGCTGTTGGGAACAGGTGCCTTTTATGCAGACAGCTGGTAGACCAGATGACACCTCAACTCTTGAGATACCAACCGCAGCCCCCTTCCCCCAAACCTCCTCACCCATAGCTGGGAACTACAGAGCCTGATGTAGTGAGTGGGATCTCGCTGAGGATCTGTGCTTCATGTCATCTTTGCCACCTACTGGGGGCATAGCCAGCAGAAATGAGCTACTGTGCTGGAAACAACATTATCCTGTATTTCCAGTGATCTTTTCATGCTTGTTGGATTCCACAAGATGGGAGCTTGTAATCGCTGGGATCCAGTGATTTGTGTCACTTGTGGTCTCGCGTTCCAGTTGTATTTTTGCATTGAGAAGTAAACGTGGCAGATGGGTAGATCTGAAGGACTCGCTCAATCTCCATTCAGATCACTTGCGATCACCACTCATACTGAACAAGATTGGCATTGCACTGAGACCTGTGCCAAAGCCAGGGTTGGCAAATGGGACCAAGTCTTTCGAAGCAATCGCGCTGACGTTTGGAATCGGCCCGACCCAGATGTGTGGCTGAATTTCCAGCTCCTTGAGGTGCTGCCTGTTTTTAAGCTTTGGCGAAAATACAGGAAGAATTGGCGCCAAATAAGCAGCATCACAGACAAATGTAGCTTGAAAACACAGCCTTATCTCATTCGCACCTTGCGGGGCTGATGCCTGTGTGTAGACAGTGACGCATTTCGCTTCCTTGCTTTCAACACGTGACTCTCAAAATGGTCGCTTTGCATTCCTGCCCCGCCTCATGTCTCAAAGCTCTTAACATACAGCCACGTTCTGCCCACTCCTGCAAGCAAATGTGGTGGCTTGTTTGCGCATGGGAAGATCCCACGGCACTGTCTTAAGGAGCAAAAAGACCTCCCTGCTCTTCCCAATCCAAGTGGCAAGGACTATCTTTATATCCATCGAAATGAGCTGAACAGGCGATAGTTTAGTGTCTGATCTGAGGGATAAGCATTCTGACAACACACGATATCAGAGCGTCCCTCAAAGATGCAGGCTGCATCCCTGGAGTGGGGGTGGCAGGAGGCTGTGGCATAACTGTAATGTCACCGGGCAAGCGGGCATGGGTTCGAATCCCACCATGGCAGATAGTATCTAGGATGAAAGGCCGGCCTCATGATCAGCATGTAACCATTGTCAACTGTTGTAAAAACCCATCTGTTCATGAGTGGCCCTGACGGAGGGGAACCTGCTGTCCTCACCCAGTCTGGTCAGGATATGACTCCAGACCCACAGAACTGCCACAAATAAACACTTGCCTTTAGCCAGTCACATCCAAGACTCCTGGCTTGACGTGAACAGGAGTCTGCAGAATCGGCCACTCGGTCCTCTTCTCTATCTAGGGGATAGCAGAGACAGTCTGACAGAGCTGCCCCCTCCATGCACTGTCTGTCACCTTTGCAGAGAAAGCACTTTTCAATTGAGTGTTTCTTTTAACATTTGAAAGCTCCTGTTTCTGAATGTGAACCAATATTACAAATTATTTGAAGGATTCAACATGCAAATGTTTGCTCATGTTTACGAACCGATATTTGATACCACATTGTGTTCGGATTTGGGGAAAAACCGGACTGATGAACACAGTCAGGGACAGAACCTGTTTGTAACCCAGGGGCAGCCTGCAGTTATTCCTATTCATGTGTAATTTCATTTTTCAAATAAAACATCACATTTTTCAAAGACAGTATACAAAAAAGCCAGTATTGCAGGAAGCATTGAGAAGCCGTTGATCTCAAAATCACGATTGACCAGGGTGTCTGGTTGGGTTCAGAGCTGGACGCTGACATATTTCCCATTGTCTGACCTTTGTCCTTCACAGTTCTTGGCTTTGTACTTGACGCCGATTCAGTTGAGGTGGATGGCCAACGCAAAAGGCCTCCCCGGGTCTCCTTCCAGAGAAGGAGACCAAGTGACCCTGAGAACCAATACAGCGGAGAGGTAGTCCTGCGGAGGCAAACCGAATCCAGCTGTATCAACGTTACCATGAAACTACAGGTACGGCGAGAGGTCGCGGGCAGCTCGCACTCACAAACAGCCAAAAGGGAAAGGGATTCCAGGTTTCCCTCATAGTGGGTACACAGGGCACAGGGCTGTTTGTGTCTGATGGTGGGTACACAGGGTATGGTGCTGTTTGTGTGTGATGGTGGGTACACAGGGCGTGGTGCTGTTTGTGTCTGATGGTGGGTACACAGGGTATGGTGCTGTTTGTGTCTGATGGTGGGTACACAGGGTATGGTGCTGTTTGTGTCTGATGGTGGGTACACAGGGCGTGGTGCTGTTTGTGTCTGATGGTGGGTACACAGGGTATGGTGCTGTTTGTGTCTGATGGTGGGTACACAGGGCGTGGTGCTGTTTGTGTCTGATGGTGGGTACACAGGGCACGGTTCTGTTTGTGTCTGATGGTGGGTACACAGGGCATGGTGCAGTTTGTGTCTGATGGTGGGTACACAGGGCATGGTGCTGTTTGTGTCTGATGGTGGGTACACAGGGCACGGTTCTGTTTGTGTCTGATGGTGGGTACACAGGGCACAGTTCTGTTTGTGTCTGATGGTGGGTACACAGGGCGTGGTGCTGTTTGTGTCTGATGGTGGGTACACAAGGCGTGGAGCTGTTTGTGTCTGATGGTGGGTACACAAGGCGTGGTGCTGTTTGTGTCTGATGGTGGGTACACAGGGCACGGTGCAGTTTGTGTCTGATGGTGGGTACACAAGGCGCGGTGCTGTTTGTGTCTGATGGTGGGTACACAAGGCGTGGAGCTGTTTGTGTCTGATGGTGTGTACACAGGGCGTGGTGCTGTTTGTGTCTGATGGTGGGTACACAGGGCACGGTGCAGTTTGTGTCTGATGGTGGGTACACAGGGCGTGATGCTGTTTGTGTCTGATGGTGGGTACACAGGGCGTGATGCTGATTGTGTCTGATGGTGGGTACACAGGGCGTGATGCTGATTGTGTCTGATGGTGGGTACACAGGGCGTGATGCTGATTGTGTCTGATGGTGGGTACACAGGGCGTGGTGCTGATTGTGTCTGATGGTGGGTACACAGGGCGTGATGCTGATTGTGTCTGATGGTGGGTACACAGGGCGTGGTGCTGATTGTGTCTGATGGTGGGTACACAGGGCGTGATGCTGATTGTGTCTGATGGTGGGTACACAGGGCGTGATGCTGATTGTGTCTGATGGTGGGTACACAGGGCGTGGTGCTGATTGTGTCTGATGGTGGGTACACAGGGCGTGATGCTGATTGTGTCTGATGGTGGGTACACAGGGCGTGATGCTGATTGTGTCTGATGGTGGGTACACAGGGCGTGGTGCTGATTGTGTCTGATGGTGGGTACACAGGGCGTGATGCTGATTGCCGCTGCTTTGTTTGACAGGAGAACCTGCGGGATAAACTGCGGCCCATCCCGGTGACATTGACCTACGTGATCAAGGAGGTGAAGCGCAAAAAGAAGCAGGTGGAGAGGCAGCTGACTCACCTGATGCCTGTCTTAAATGCTCAGGACTCAAACGTACACAGAGAAGAGGTAAGCGTGGCCAGTTCCTCCCCGCAGTTTCTCACGTGGCCAGGAATAAGTTGGAAAGTCACTGCGCAGTCAGAAGTCAGTGAGTCACATTCACCGGTTTTGCCTGCGCCGCACTTGGGCCGATTTTGGCGCCAGTGGTTAATGAGGGGAATGTTTGTGTTCTCTACCTTGCTCATAATTGGGCTTTTGACCAATCAGACAACTGGCCTCTGTGTGGAATGGAAGACTTGAGTTTTCTCGTCAGAAGTCACATGACACCAGGTTATCGTCAAACCGATTTGTTTGGAATCACTCGCTTTCAGAGTGCTGCTCCCTTCATCAGGTGACGGTTTCTTCCATCTTTGACCAGTCCACTCCAACCCCAGCCCCTCCACATTATCCGTTTTCTCTCACCTTTTCTGATCCCCACGCATCCTAACTCAGTTTCCAGCCGACAACGCCCTTTTCAAGTCCGGTGCCTGTTGTGATGTTGGAAACACAGCTGCCTGTGCGCACACAGCAAGATCCCACAAACAGCATTGAGAGAATGAGCTGAGAATGTTTTGTTTGGGGATAATGTTGAGGGATGACCAGACACTTGGGAGAATTAGTCTACTCCTCTGTGAAAACTACCACCAGATCTTTTCCTGAGAGGGCACACTCTGTTAAACATCTTGTCCAAAGGACAGTTCCTCGAACAGTTCCGCACTGCCTTCATTCTGCACAGGGACAATCGGCTTTGACTTTTGTGCTGTGCAGTGGGTCGGGGGCTTCACTCCCTGTTATGGAAACTGTGACATCGAGGTGTTGTCACTGGATGACTAATCTCGAGGTCCACCCTCATGCTCTAGGACATGGGTTCAAATCCCACCACAGCAGTTGGTCGAGTTTTTTCAATTCACGTCGTAAATGTGGGATTGAAAGCCAGTTTTCGTGACGTTGACCATGACAGTGTTCAATTGATTGTTGCCCTAGTGTGCTTCAGGGAAGGAAATCTGCCGTCCTTCCCTGGTCTGGGCCTACATGTGACTCCAGACCCACAGCCGTGGGGTTGACTCCTCAATGCCCACTGAATTGGCAGGGCAAGCCGTTGAGTTCAAGGGGCAGTTAGGGATGGGCAACAAACGCTGGTCTTGCCAGCGATGCCCACATCCCATGGAAGAATAATGAAGCCATTTGCTGACTTGGAAATCACAGCCCACCAGCTGAGCAGCTGTTTAAAAAGCAACCAATTGAATTGTACTTTACTGACAGGTCTCCTGTTGCTTGTTCTCAGGTGAATTTTCTAAGGGAGGGTTGTGGCCCGGATAAGATTTGTCAGAGTAACTTACAGATGAAGTATAACTTTTGCACCAGACTTGATGAGGATGTATTCCAGCCCTTGTCAAAGTACGTATCAATCTCTTTATTCTGGGAGATATTCCATAGCGATAGTGTTGTAAGGGACTTGTGCATAGCACACACCAGGTCACACAAGGGTTACAGCACAGAAGGAAGCCCTTCAGCCCATCGGGCAAGCACTGGCTCATTACACCAGCATCATTAGTGAGTGCCAATCTCGAGCCTTCTCTTCCCTCTGTACTCTTACCCTAATGCACTTTGTATGGCTTGATCTACCCCTGTACTGCACATAAAACAAAACATTTCACTGTATTGAGGTATATGTGACAATATACCTCAAAGCAAATCAAATCAAAATATTTCCCCCATATCCCTGTACCCCATTTCTATCCCAATAACCATCCAATGCCCCTCTTGAATGCCTCAATGGAACCTGCCTCCCCCACATTCCCAGGCAGTACATTCCAGACCCTAACTACTCGCTGGGGGAGAAAGGTTTTCCTCACCTCCCCCTCACTTCATCCCTTTCAATCTCTGTCCCTCTCATTCTTGTCCCTTTTCCATGTGGGAACAGTTTGTCCCGATCTACTCTGTCCACCCCCCTCCCCCCATGATGTTGGAACCCTCTCTCAGATCTCCCTCTCAGCCTCCTTCTCCCCAAGGAGAACAGTCCCAATGTCTTCAATCTCTCCTCCTCACTGAAGTTTCTCATCTCTGGAACCATTCTGGTAAATCCCTCCTGCCCTCTCTCTCCAATGTGTTCACATCATTCCTATAGTGTGGGGCCCACAACTGGACACAACCCTCCAGCTGAGGTCTAACAAGGGTCTTGTACAAGTTCAACATCACCTCCCTGCTCTTGTTCTCTATGTCCCTATTAATAAAGCTGAGGACACTGTGTGCTTTATTAACTGCTCTCTCCACCTGTCCTGCCACCTTCGATGATCTGTACCCAGATAGACCCAGCTCCCTCTGCTCCTGTATCCCCTTTAGAATTGTCCCCCTGATTTTAGATTGTCTTTCAATGTTCTCCCAACTAAAGTGCATCACCTCACACTTCACTGCATTGAACCTCATCTGTCACCTCTCCACCCACATCCTGTTGACATGACACTTGCCTACGTCACAATGTCCCTCTTCAGACACTGCCACTGCAATAGAGTGCAGCATCCCTGGTGACTAGGACCTGCTCCATGCCCATCTCAGAAGCATCACAGAAATGTTACAGTGCACAAGGAGGTCATTCAGCCCCATGTACTTGCCCCCAGTTCTGTTCTCTGGTGCCAGTCTCCTGCGTTTTCCCCTACCCCTGCACCATTTCGGAAGCATGCTGACTGTCCTCTGAAATGTTCATGTTGCGATGGAGGAGTGTACTTTGTCCAGAGCACTGTTTCTGAAGGAAGGTTGATTGCACATGTCCATCTTTGCAGAGATGAGCAAGGACAGCAGGTATTTTATCTCAGTGACCAGAAGGACATTGCCTTGGAGATTACCGTCACTAACCTGCCGTCGGACATGGCAAACCCAATGAAAGACGGTGATGATGCTCACGAGGCAGTCCTGATTGCGAACTTCCCAGACACTCTCTTCCACTCTGCCTTCCGAACATCTCCAAAACAGGTACCAGCACCTGACGCTTTCGGAGCGATTACAAAAACCATTCGTGCTTTTTTTATTCACTGGAATCATTTGGAGTGGGAGGTCAAGGAGGTCAAATTTAGCAGCTTATGTGTATCGCTATGGCGACACAACAGAGGTGAGTGGCAAGTCAACTCTCACTGGCCAATGTGTTTGTGTCTTGCCTTCCCAGGACAGCAGTCTGGTCTGTGTTGCCAATGCCAATGGATCCCAGGCCGAGTGTGAGCTTGGAAACCCAATGAAGAGGAATGCTCAGGTATGCACTTGTTTTCTGTGGATGGGCGTAAGCCACGTGACCTTCACCACATACTCGGCACAGCGGGTCCATCCAGTCAGCAGAATGCAAACTGGCCATTCGGCCCAAAACGTCCCCTCTGGTGTCTCTGCTGCATAACGCCAGGCTTCTAATATCCCATCGACACATGTCTATCTAGTCAGGGCATCAGCAGAGAGAGGCGAGGACTCTGAAAGCACTCCAGTTCAGTCTTGTTTGTTCTTGTCACAGAGGGAGCCAGTTTCTCATTCTAAAACAAAAGACGCTTCTGGTCTCCTTCCTATCAGAAAGATGTTGTGAAACTTGAAAGGGTTCAGAAAAGATTTACAAGGATGTTGCCAGGGTTGGAGGGTTTGAGCTACAGGGAGAGACTGAACAGCCTGGGGCTGTTTTCCCTGGAGCGTCGGAATCTGAGGGGTGACCTTATAAAGGTTTACAAAATTATGAGGGGCATGGATAGGGTAAATAGACAAAGTCTTTTCCCTGGGGTGGGGGAGTCCAGAACTAGAGGGCATAGGTTTAGGGTGAGAGGGGAAAAATATAAAAGAGACCTAAGGGGCAACTTTTTCCTGCAGAGGGTGGTGCGTGTATGGAATGAGCTGCCAGAGGATGTGGCGGAGGCTGGTACAATTGTGACATTTAAAAGGCATCTGGATGGGTATATGAATAAAGTTAAAAATCACACAACACCAGGTTATAGTCCAACAGGTTTAATTGGAAGCACTAGCTTTCGGAGCTCCCCAGTTCAACACCGGCATCTCCGAATCATGGTATATGAATAGGAAGGGTTTGGAGGGATATGGGCTGGGTGCTGGCAGGTGGGACTGGATTGGGTTGGGATATCTGGTCGGCATGGACGGGTTGGACCGAAGGGTCTGTTTCTGTGCTGTACATCTGTGTGACTGTATGACATGTTGAGTAGTTGTGCTGAGAATGCAGAGTTCTTGCTGTCGCTGTTCAGCGAGGTATGGGTGTGCTGACTCTGTGTACTTTGTTTGATAGGTCACCTTTTACTTGATCTTAAGCACTTCTAGAATCGCCATTGAAACAAGAACTTTACCGATTGTACTTCAGCTATCAACGTGAGTGCTGTCTGGGGCAGAATCACTTCTGACAAATGTGAATTTCGTTTCTGTCCGTGTTGTGGATGACTTTCAATGTGGATGTGTGTGTGTGTGAGAGAGAGAGAGAGACAGCTCTGACCTGTCCTGAGTCTAGTCTAACCCTGAAATCTTGTAACTCAGCCCCACCACCATCTCACTCAGCCGCTGCACCGTCTCTTCACTCACAGTCTTGGATCACGGAAGACTGAAGGTTGTCCGCTCTGAAACCTCTCTCTCCTAAGGGCTGCTTCCAGGTCTCTCCCTGATCACTAACGGAGGCTCTACCAGACTGTTAGAGACATCATTGACCCCAGGGAGATCTTTCAACCCCATGCCCTCACCATCAGTGGAACCATCTATTTCCTTATTGCCTTGGTAATATCCCTGGACTCTGACCCTCTCTCAGCTTGTCTGCTGCTGAAAGCCTCGCTGATGCCTCTGTTCATTCTCTATTCAAACACACACCTGGCTGATCTGCCATATTTTACCTCCTGTAAAACAGCCTGTCGTTACCTGCTTTCTGTCTCTCTATCTCTCTCTCCCTTTATTGAATAAAATTTGTATTCCCTGATGTCTTTTTCGTTCACACGTTGTACACATGAGCAAGTTGCACCCTAGGGAGTTCACTGTTTGGGATTTTTGGCATGGTGCTGAGACACCATGAACCATTTCACTTGTCCTCTCTCCAGGCACTACCTAATGTGCTGGGCCTTTCCAGTATTTACATCCCTCTCGAGTGCTGTCGCGGCTATGGCACAGCAGCTGTCAGTTTTCTCTGTGAGGTTACCTCACCAAACAAGATGGCCTCTGATTTCCCCCCCCCCCCCTCCACCCCGACCTCCCAGCATTCTGTCTCCACTCAGTCCTTCTCAGTGACTGAGATCAAGAACCGGGCAGTAGAGGGACATTAAAGCAAATTCTCACCTGTCCCTGGCCACCCTGCTACATTGAAATAGGAGCAAGAGTAGGCCATTTGGCCCTTCAAGCCTGTCCCACCATTCAATATGATCATGGCTGATCATCCAACTCATCCCCCTGTTCCTGCTTTAGCCCCCTAACTTTTGATCCCTTTAGCCTCCTAAGAAGTAAATCTACTGGAAAACATTCAATGTTTTGTCCTCAACCACTTTCTGTGACAGAGAATTCCACAGGCTCCCCACTCTCTGGGTGAAGCCATTTAGATTAGATTACTTACAGTGTGGAAACAGGCCCTTCGGCCCAACAAGTCCACACCGCCCCGCCGAAGCGCAACCCACCCATACCTCTACATTTACCCCTTACCTAACACTACGGGCAATTTAGCATGGCCAATTCACCTGACCTGCACATCTTTTGGATTGTGGGAGGAAACCGGAGCACCCGGAGGTAACCCACGCAGACACGGGGAGAACGTGCAAACTCCACACAGTCAGTCGCCTGAGGCGGGAATTGAACCCGGGTCTCTGGCGCTGTGAGGCAGCAGTGCTAACCACTGTGCCACCGTTTCTCCCCATCTCAGTCTGAAATGGCCTACCCAGTATCCTCAGACTGTGACCCCTGGTTCTGGACTTCCTGGTCATCAGGAACATCCTTCCTGCGTTTAGCCTGTCTTGCCCTGTTAGAATTTTAGAGGTTTCTATGTGATTCCCCCTCATTCTTCTAAGCTGCAGTGAATATAGTCCTGACTGATCCGGTCTCTGTTCATATGTCAGTCCTGCCACTCCAGGATTCCGTCTGGTAAACCTTCACTGTACTCCGTCCCTCGCCAGAACATCCTTCCGCAGGTAAGGAGACCCAGATTGCATACAGTACTCCAGGGTATGGTCTCACTCTGTCCAATAGCAGCAAGACACCCCTGCTCCTGTACTCAAATCCTCTCACTATGAAGGCCACTGCACCATTTACCTTCTTCACTGCCTGCTGTACCTGCAATATCTAATTTCAGTGACTGGTGTACAAGGACACCTCCCCTTTTGCTACCCACAACATCTCACGGTAAGATACATTGCCAGTAAAACCTCCAGAGACCCCTTGAGCAAATAGGATGACCACCCTGAGACCATGAACGATGATGGATGCAGTACGGACTGCTGACAGCAGAGGGTACTGTTGCGCTTGGTTCCACTTTGCTGACTTGTACAAGGGCGCCATCTGCTGGGTCTTCTCACCAAACTAGCTTCAGGGCACAAGAATTTCGCTTCCATCTTTGCTTGGTCAATTGGTGAAAATAGTACAGCACAGGAGCAGGCCCATTGGCCCAGGATGTTGTGCCGAACATGATGCCAAATTAAACGAATCCCTTCTGCTTGTCGTTGGTCCATATCCCTCCATTCCTTGCATATTCATGTGCTTATCTCAAAGCCCCTTAAATGCCCCTATCGCTTCTGCCTCCACCACCAACCCTAGGCGTGCGTTCCACACTCCTACCAACCTCTGCAGAAAATACTTGTCCCTCACGTCTCCTTTGGACTTTCCCCCTCTGACCTGAAATGCATGCCCTCTGGTATTAAGCATTTCAACTCTGGGGAGAACAATTCTGACTGTCAGCCCTATCAATGCATCTCATAAGTTTATCGACACTTCTACCAAGTCTCCCCTCAGCCTCCGTCACTCTAGAGAAAATAGCCTGAGTTTTTCTAGCCTCTCCTTATGATGAAGGGCTTTTGCCCGAAACGTCGACTTTCCTGCTCCTCGGATGCTGCCTGACCTGCTGTGCTTTTCCAGCGCCACTCTAATCTAGACTCTGATCTCCAGCATCTGCAGTCCTCACTTTTGCCTTATAGTTCAGACCGTCTAATCCAGGCAGCATCCTGGGAAACCTCCTCAGCAACCCTCTCCAAAACCTCCACGTCCTTCCTGTAGTGTGGCGATCCGAATTGAACACAACATTGAGGGTTTCTTTTCAAATTTAGCAGGTGACAGTTTAAAAAGCCAAAGAGCTGCAGATGCTGAAAAGCAGAAACAAAAACAGAGGTTGTTGAACACACTCAGCAAAGCAGGCAGCAGCTGTGGAGAGAAAGCAAAGCTAACCTTTCTGAAGCAGGGACCTGAAACGCGAACTCTGCTTTCTCTCCACAATTGCTGCCAGGCCTGCTGAGATTCTCGCTGCTGGAAAAGCGCAGCAGGTCAGGCAGCATCCAAGGAGCAGGAGAATCGACTTTTCGGGCATAAGCCCTTCTTCAGGAAATGTCGATTCTCCTGTTCCCTGGATGCTGCCTGACCTGCTGTACTTTTCCAGCAAAACATTTTCAGCTCTGATCTCCAGCATCTGCAGTCCTCACTTTCTCCTGCTGAGATTCTCTGTCAATTTAATCAAGATGATTATGATAAGAATCACGAAATGTGGCTTTTTGCTCCTTCCTAACAGCATCAGCGAACAGACCGGTTTGGACCCAGTCACAGCTACTGCTCACGTTATACTGGTACTGCCAGTCTCTCTCGTTCCGTAAGTGTATCCTCCATCTCTGGCAGAGCTTAGCTTCCTACGTCGCGAAACTGTCACCTGTTCGAAGAGCGAGTGTCAAAATTCAAAGCACTGTGGGTTAGGCACTGACCTATGACCTAACCGAGACCGATGGGAATGAAAATCTGCTGTGTCTGCCGGCTCTAAGTGTTGTCCATCCACTGAATTTGAGCCGCCCACCACAGCACCTTGTCAAACTGCTCCCATGCAAAAGAACTGCATAAAAGAGAAGTTTCATCAGGACCTTTCAGGGTGTCAGTAATGCATTTTACAACCAGTGAAGTACTTTCGACTTGTTTTATACAGGTAAACGCAGGAGCCGGTTTTGACGTAAAGATAATGTAGTCCCAGTCTCCTGCCTGTGAGAGATTGCTGTGTGTAAATACACTGTGGAAGTTGGTGGGGAGCAACAGAAATAATGGTGTCTCATTGATGCGATCACCAATTTCTGTCTGTTCAAATTTGCCCTGAATTATAAGCAGAGCCTTGTACTCAGCAATAATTGGCGAATGTCCAGTGTTTTAGGATTTGTGCAACCACCAAATTGGGGAGCCGATTGTCCCTGCAAACTGGATTGCACCTCTTTTGCCCAGTGCAAGCTGGCATTGCCAACGCCAAGTACCTCCAAGCAGAGTGCTCCTTTGTTCCACAGGGATGATTCCCGGCTTCCAACCACCATCCTTGGAGTTGTTCATTTATAATCAGTGAGTTGAGTAATTGGTGAATGTTATTTCATGCTGGTTATTTCCCGAATTTTACAGAAATGTTGAACCTCAAAATGTGTTTTTTGGAGGTGACATAATGGGAGAAAGTGCCATGAGGAAAGAGGAGGATTTGGGGAGTCGTGTTGATTATAAACTAACGGCAAGTACAAGTTGTTGACTAATTACTCAGTGAAGAATGACACTTACTGAGGGAAATGAATAGGAAGGGATTTTGGTGGATTGGGATCGATTGGAGGAGGCATAGGGAACATCTAAGGAATAAAGATGGGTTTATTTCCCTGGGATTCTTTATAAAGGGGTGGATTGGAAATATTTGGACCTTTTAGGATTCTAGACACCAGCAAGTGATTTGTGACTGTTGGGATCCTACACTCCCAGCAAGAAAAAAAGCTGCTCTCAAAGAGTATTGCAGAGGGGTAGCCTGTGAGTCTGTCTCTGGTCCACAGATCTTTGACTGTCTCATTGATGAGTTTACCCTCATGTGCCTTGGAATTGTACACTAAGAATTGGATTCACAATCTTAGGAAGGGCCTCTTTAAAACTATTTATTCAGGGGACATGGGCATCGCTGTCTGGGCCCAGTGGTTATTGCCCCGTCCCTAGTTGCCCCTTGAGAAGGTGGGGGTGAGCTGCCATCTTGAACCGCTGCAGTCCATGTGCTGCAAGTAGACCCACAATGCAATTGGGGACTGAGCCTCAGCGACACTGTAGAAACAGCGATATGTTTCCAAGTTTGAGAGTTATTTTGATTGACTAACACCTGACAAATGCAAGATTTTGATCTGTGTGCCACTTCTCTCGAGCCTGACCACCTGGTACCATGCTAATGTTGTCATGAGAAACAGAGCTCAGGAGAATGTGGGCTTTGCTTTTGAAGGCCGGCTACTCGTAGGGATTGAAAGTAGAGTCTCCTTGGCCCAGTCTGCTCTCTGCTGTGCAGTGATGTGGAGAGAAGGGGGGGGGGGGGTTCTGAAACTTTGAACACAGCTCGTGGCCAGCCGAAGGTCAAACTCCATCTTCTCTTTCTGTCAGGTGCTCAACACGGGTAAGGTGCTGAGAACTTTGAGCTCTGCTTTCCTGAACATCCAGTGGCCTTATGAGATCAGCAATGGCAAATGGCTATTATACCCGATGAAGATCGAATTTGAAGGGGATGAGAATACCCAGTGCTCTCCTGCCCTTGCGATCAATCCACTCAAACTGGTAAGCAGCTCAAACTCACAATCATTATTAGCATCGAGCAAAATGAAGATCTACCCCCAAAGAAATGCCTCTCTATTAAACACTGGGAAGACGGAAGCCATTTTTCTTGCCCCTGCCCGCTCCATTCCTTAGCTCCTGACTCCATCCATCTCCATGGCAACAGTCTGAGATTCAACCAGACAGTTCCCAATCTTGGGTGTCATATTCGATCCTGGAATGAGCTTCCAATTTCATGTATTCATGGTATCACTGAGAGCACTACTTTAGTACGATCACTCAACCTCACCCTCTCTCGGCTCAGCCTCATCCATGTCATTTTTGACCTCGCGACCAGAATATTCCAACGGACTCTTCGCTGATCCCCAACATTCTAGCCCTCACCAAAGTGAGCTCAGCCAAATCTCCGCTGCCTAGGTTTCATCACGCAGCCAATCCCATTTCCCTATTACCCCTTGTTCCCCCTGCCCTACAAGGTCAAGCAGCAGCTTGTGATTGGAATTCTTCTCCTTGTTTTCAAGCCCCTCCATGCCCTCAGCCCCTCCCCAACCCCTTCCCAATCTCTGTCACCTCTTTCAGCCCCCATGATCCTCCGACATCTCTGGGCTCCTCCAATCCTGGCCTCTTTTGCATTCCCTGTTCCACCTGCTCCACCACTGGTGGCTGTGCCTTGAGCTGCCTTGGTTGTAAACTCTACAATTGCCTTCCTCAAGCTCCCTGCCTCTCTACCCACCCTCTCCTCCTTCAAGAAGCTCCTCAAAGCCTATCTTTTGGACTCAGCTTTTGGTCATGTGACCGAACATGGGGCCTGATGTGACACTTTGCTCCTGTGAAGTGGTCTGCTCCTTTATATTAAAGGCGCTGTATAAATGCAGGCGGTTGTTTGATCTGGTAAATCGGCAGGACTTCGGAGCTGAAGCTGCTCGGTCTCATGTTGCGTTGGACCATTCCGTCTCGCGGCTGGGGAGGATATTTCAGGGTGATCACTCATCACGGGATACACTTCCAGAGGAAAGGACAATGTCACCGTTTCACAAACCCTTCCCGACACTGCCATTTCCTCTTGGGGGGGGGGGGGGGGGGGCTGGAGGAGTTCTCTCTTCTTTAATAAGAATGCGGAAATGTGTTTTGTACCAGCATTGCTTGAATTGTTTCTTCTGTATTGACAGCCACGCGATGGGGATAACCCAGTGTTGTGGAGCCCTGAGAGGTTACAGAACGGAGGTCAACACCAATCAGTAGTTCATCAGGCAGAAAGCAAGAAGACTCTGACCCTGGTAACAGGCCTGAAATATGAACCGCGCTCTTCCTGCCAACAGGCCCGGCCTGGCATATTTCAGGCGCCGCCCGTTAATCTGGTAAACCTGCTTCCAGCAAAGGAAGACACAGGAACCAGCCCAGTTTCCCCATCAGTTCATTCACAACACTCCATGCAGCAGATAGGCAGAGCACTTACCCCTTCCACAGACTTCAAAAGGAAATTAGAGTCACAGAGATGGACAGCACAGAAACAGACCCTTCGGTCCAACCCGTCCATGCCGACCAGATATCCCAACCCAATCGAGTCCCACCTGCCAGCACCGGGCCCATATCCTTCCTATTCATATACCCATCCAAATGCCTCTTAAATGTTGCAATTGTACCAGCCTCCACCGCTTCCTCTGGCAGCTCATCCCATACACGTACCACCCTCTGAGTGAAAAAGTTGCCCCTGAGGTCTCTTTTATATCTTTCCCCTCTCACCCTAAACCTATGCCCTCTAGTTCTGGACTCCCTGACTCCAGGGAAAAGACTTTGCCTATTTACCCTATCCATGCCCCTCAATTTTGTAAACCTCTATAAGGTCACCCCTCAGCCTCCGACATTCCAGGGAAAACAGCCTCAGCCTGCTCTGCCTCTCCCTATAGCTCAAATCCTCCAACCCTGGCAACATCCTTGTAAATCTTTTCTGAACCCTTTCAAGTTTCACAACATCTTTCCGATAGGAAGGAGACCAGAATTGCACGCAATATTCCAACAGTGGCCTAACCAATGTCCTGTACAGCTGCAGCATGACCTCCCAACTCCTGTACTCAATACTCTGACCAATAAAGGAAAGCATACCAAACGCCTTCTTCACTATCCTATCTACCTGCGACTCCACTTTCAAGGAGCTATGAACCTGCACTCCAAGGTCTCTTTGTTCAGCAACACTCCCCAGGACCTCACCATTAAGTGTATAAGTCCTGCTAAGATTTGCTTTCCCAAAATGCAGCACCTCGCATTTATCTGAATTAAACTCCACCTGCCACTTCTCAGCCCATTGGCCCATCTGGTCCAGATCCTGTTGTAATCTGAGGTAACCCTCTTCGCTGTCCACTACACCTCCAACTTTGGTGTCATCTGCAAACTTACTAACTATACCTCTTATAGTCACATTCAAATCATTTATGTAAATGACAAAAAGTAGAGGACCCAGCACCGATCCTTGTGGCACTCCACTGGTCACAGGCCTCCAGTCTGAAAAACAACACTCACCAACACCCTCTGTCTTCTACCTTTGAGCCAGTTCTGTATCCAAATGGCTAGTTCTCCCTGTATTCCATGAGATCTAACCTTGCTAACCTGTCTCCCATGGGGAAACTTGTCGAACGCCTTACTGAAGTCCATATAGATCACATCTACTGCTCTGCCCTCATCAATCTTCTTTGTTACTTCTTCAAAAAACTCAGTCAAGTTTGTGAGACATGATTTCCCACGCACAAAGCCATGTTGACTATTCCAAATCAGTCCTTGCCTTTCCAAATACATGTACATCCTATCCCTCAGGATTCCCTCCAACAACTTGCCCACCACTGAGGTCAAGCTTGCTGGTCTATAGTTCCCTGGCTTGTCTTTACCGTCCTTCTTAAACAGTGGCACCAAGTTTGCCAACCTCCAGTCTTCTGGCACCTCACCTGTGACTATCGACGATACAAATATCTCAGCAAGAGGCCCAGCAATCACTTCTCTAGCTTCCCACAGAGTTCTCGGGTACACCTGATCAGGTCCTGGGGATTTATCCACCTTTAACAGTTTCAAGACATCCAGCACTTCCTCCTCTGTAATATGGACATTTTGCAAGATGTCACCATCTATTTCCCTACAGTCTATATCTTCCATATCCTTTTCCACAGTAAATACTGATGCAAAATACTCGTTTAAGTATCTCCCCCATTTCCTGTGGCTCCACACAAAGGCCGCCTTGCTGATCTTTGAGGGGCTCTATTCTCTCCTTAGTTACCCTTTTGTCCGTAACGTATTTGTAAAACCCCTTTGGATTCTCCTTAATTCTATTTGCCAAAGCTATCTCATGTCCCCTTTTTGCCCTCCTGATTTCCTTCTGAAGTAGACTCCTACTGCCTTTATACTCTTCTAAAGATTCACTCGATCTATCCTGTCTATACCTGACATAGGCTTCCTTCTTTTTCTTAACCAAACCCTCAATTTCTTTAGTCATCCAGCATTCCCTCTACCTACCAGCCTTCCCTTTCACCCTGACAGGAATATACTTTCTCTGGATTCTTGTTATCTCATTTCTGAAGGCTTCCCATTTTCCAGCCGTCCCTTTACCTGCGACCATCTGCCCCCAATCAGCTTTCGAAATCGGATGAACCTCAGGGAAACAAACTTCCTCCAGGGATACAGTGGGAGAATGAGACTGATTGGATTGCTTCTCAGAGGGCTGGCATGGATTAAGGGGCCGAATAGCCTTCTTCTGTGCTTTCCTGATTCAAAGACCACTTTAATCAGCCCTGTTTTGGCAGAAATTGGTTCTTATTTTGTATTCATTCTTGGGATGTGCTCATCACTGGCTGGGCCCAGCATTTATTGCCCCGTCCCTAGTTGCCCCCCTTGAGAAGGTGGGGCTGAGCTGCCTTCTTGAACTTCTGCAGTCCATGTGCTGTAGGTAGACCCACAATCCCATGAGAGAGGGAATTCCAGGATATTTACCCAGCGACAGTGAAGAAACGCCAATTTTTATCCCAGTCGAGATTATGAATGGCTGAGAGGGGAAGTTGCAGGGGGTAACGTTCCCTTCTAGATTGGACAGTCAAGGTACAGGAGGGAAGGGGATTATTGGGCAATTCACAGAACCAGAGAGGTAAGCTTTGATGGAGAGTCAAGAGACAAGAGAAATGGTCCTCAATGGAAATTTAAGGGATGAGAGGGATGGTCTTCGATGGAGGGTCAGGGGATTAGAGGGATGGTCTTCGATGGAGAGTTAGGGGGTTAGAGGGATGGTCTTCGATGGAGAGTTAGGGATTAGAGGGATGGTCTTCGATGGAGAGTTAGGGATTAGAGGGATGGTCTTCGATGGAGGGTCAGGGGGTTAGAGGGATGGTCTTCGATGGAGAGTTAGGGATTAGAGGGATGGTCTTCGATGGAGAGTTAGGGATTAGAGGGATGGTCTTCGATGGAGAGTTAGGGATTAGAGGGATGGTCTTCGATGGAGGGTTAGGGATTAGAGGGATGGTCTTCGATGGAGGGTCAGGGGATTAGAGGGATGGTCTTCGATGGAGAGTTAGGGGGTTAGAGGGATGGTCTTCGATGGAGAGTTAGGGATTAGAGGGATGGTCTTCGATGGAGAGTTAGGGATTAGAGGGATGGTTTTCGATGGAGGGTTAGGGATTAGAGGGATGGTCTTCGATGGAGGGTTAGGGATTAGAGGGATGGTCTTTGATGGAGGGTCAGGGGGTTAGAGGGATGGTCTTCAATGGAGGGTTAGGGGATTAGAGGGATGGTCTTCGATGGAGGGTCAGGGGGTTAGAGGGATGGTCTTCGATGGAGGGTCAGGGGATTGGAGGGATGGTCTTTGATGGAGGGTCAGGGGATTAGAGGGATGGTCTTCGATGGAGGGTCAGTGGGTTAGAGGGATGGTCTTCGATGGAGGTTTAGGGGATTAGAGGGATGGTCTTCGATGGAGGGTCAGGGGGTTAGAGGGATGGTCTTCGATGGAGGGTCAGGGGGTTAGAGGGATGGTCTTTGATGGAGAGTTAGGGGATTAGAGGGATGGTCTTCGATGGAGAGTCAGGGGATTAGAGGGATGGTCTTTGATGGAGGGTCAGGGGGTTAGAGGGATGGTCTTCGATGGAGGGTCAGGGGGTTAGAGGGATGGTCTTCGATGGAGGGTCAGGGGATTAGAGGGATGGTCTTCGATGGAGGGTCAGGGGATTAGAGGGATGGTCTTTGATGGAGGGTCAGGGGATTAGAGGGATGGTCTTCGATGGAGGGTCAGTGGGTTAGAGGGATGGTCTTCGATGGAGGTTTAGGGGATTAGAGGGATGGTCTTCGATGGAGAGTCAGGGGGTTAGAGGGATGGTCTTCGATGGAGGGTCAGGGGGTTAGAGGGATGGTCTTCGATGGAGAGTCAGGGGATTAGAGGGATGGTCTTCGATGGAGGGTCAGGGGATTAGAGGGATGGTCTTCGATGGAGGGTCAGGGGATTAGAGGGATGGTCTTTGATGGAGAGTTAGGGGATTAGAGGGATGGTCTTCGATGGAGGGTCAGGGGGTTAGAGGGATGGTCTTCGATGGAGAATTAGGTAATTAGAGGGATGGTCTTCGATGGAGAGTTAGGGGATTAGAGGGATGGTCTTCGATGGAGGGTCAGGGGATTAGAGGGATGGTCTTCGATGGAGGGTCAGGGGATTAGAGGGATGGTCTTTGATGGAGGGTCAGGGGGTTAGAGGGATGGTCTTCGATGGAGGGTCAGGGGGTTAGAGGGATGGTCTTCGATGGAGGGTCAGGGGATTAGAGGGATGGTCTTCGATGGAGGGTCAGGGGATTAGAGGGATGGTCTTTGATGGAGAGTTAGGGGATTAGAGGGATGGTCTTCGATGGAGGGTCAGGGGGTTAGAGGGATGGTCTTCGATGGAGAATTAGGTAATTAGAGGGATGGTCTTCGATGGAGAGTTAGGGGATTAGAGGGATGGTCTTCGATGGAGGGTCAGGGGATTAGAGGGATGGTCTTCGATGGAGGGTCAGGGGATTAGAGGGATGGTCTTTGATGGAGGGTCAGGGGATTAGAGGGATGGTCTTCGATGGAGGGTCAGGGGGTTAGAGGGATGGTCTTCGATGGAGGGTCAGGGGATTAGAGGGATGGTCTTCGATGGAGGGTCAATGGATTAGAGGGATGGTCTTCGATGGAGGGTCAGGGGGTTAGAGGGATGGTCTTTGATGGAGGGTCGGGGATTAGGAATGGGTTTCAATTGTCTGTGAAATCCCTCTCCTGAGTTTGTTTCCTTGTTTGGCGATTACAGAACTGTCCTGACATGAGGAGAGCCCTGTCACCAGTTACTGCTGGAAATTCTACGCTGCTGGTTTTGATTGGCCTTGCTCACGCCTTGTTCCCATTTCTCCATCTCAGCTCTGCAAATGTTGCATGGCACGACATGAGCAGGCAGGATCGTCAAGTTGTCAAAGGATTAACCCAAGACTCCTTAGAGCGATGCCAAATGCACACAGTTGTTCCATTAGAATACCCAGGATTAAATGTCACATATCCTCCATTTGCAAATTGATTTGGACTCTAATCTTGAACATCATTTCCCCACAGGACTGTGAACTGGGCACTGCCAGATGTGTTGACTTCCAGTGTCCTCTCCAAATTCTCAACACAACAACCCGAATGAAAATAGGTGCTCGACTGTGGAACAGCACCTTTCTGGAGGTGAGCTATCCCACCAGTTGTGTGATGAGATTTACTTAATGGCAGTTTGATGGAAGTGAGGGCTTTAGCTCTGCTATTGGTGAGGTTCATCGAGGGAGTAGAGTTGGACGAGCTTCAATCAAATTCCTGGTGACCATAATGCTACAGTTTAAAACTGGCCAAAATTGTTATTATTGAAGGTTACAGCATCAAGGTGGGTAGGTGAAAAATCACTCAAGATCCAGTTTGAAGGGCAGAACAGGCATGAGGAGCCGACTACTGTCCTCTTGTATTCCTCCTTGACATGACATTGTCAAATCTGAAGCATCATATCATTCGGGTAAACCTTCTTTGGGGTTGAACTTAAGGCACCTTATTGGGCAAGAGCCAAGGGCATTTAAGTGACCCAGCTCCTGACCTCATTACAGCCTTGGTTCAAACATGGACAAAAGAGCTGAATTCCAGAGGGGAGTGGCATCAAGGAGCCCTGGCAAAACTGGAATCAATGGGTTTTGGAGGCAAACTCTCCGCTGGTTGGAGTCATACCTGGCACAAAGGTCATGGTTGTTGGAGGTCAGTCACCTCAGCTCCCGACATCTCGGCAGGACTCCCTCAGGGTAGTGTCCTAGGCCCAACCATCTTCAGCTGCTTCATCAATGACCTTCCCTCCATCATAAGGTCAGAGGTGGGGACATTTGCTGACAATTGCACAGTGTTCAGCACCTCAGATACTGAAGCAGTTCATGTTCAAATGCAACAAGATTTTGACAATATCCAGACTTGGGCTGAAAAGTGGCAAGTAACATTCATGCCACATAAATGCCAGGCAATGACCATCTGGAATTCCCTCCCTGAAGGCATTGTGGGTCAACCCACAGCTGGTGAACTGCAGCGGTTTAACAAGGCAGCTCACCCCCCACCTTCTCAAGGGGCAACTAGGGACGGGGCAATAAAGGCTGGGCCCAGCCAGTGACGCCCATGTCCCCTGAATAATTTTAAAAAAAGGAACTTGTACACATCCTACTGTGTACAGGGCTGCTGACCTCCGTTGCTCTGAGGGGCTCAAGAGAGAAAATGGCGGCCATGTTCCGATTGCTGAGTGTGACCCTCTTTGTGTGAGGTGTCCCTGTATATGTGTTGGAGGTCACCTGACTGGGCAGCTCCAGGGTGCAGGGTAGTGAGCTGCTGAGCGACTAAAAGCCCATCTTCAAACAACTTCAGGTGTCTGAAGTTGTGGGGCTGTGAATACTATACCTCAGCCTGCTGATCGTAGTCAGGAGTGCATGGACTGGGGAAGGGGGACATGATGAACTGGCTTTATCGGAAAAAAAACCCTCTTGTTAAAATTTCAGGAATATGCTTCATACAGTTCCATCAAGCTGACCATCCGTGCGAACATCAGCGTGAAGTCAAGCATCCGAAACCTGAAGGTGAAGGAAGCTGCTGCTGAGGTACTGACACCATTCCCAATTTCACCTTTACTCAAGGCTTCAACACAATCTATTGCCATATTTTGGAATATTTCAAGGCAGGGCCACAGGGCTGTCTGACGCTATGCTAGGACAACAATCAGTGAGGGAATCAAGGGTTAATGGGAAAAAGGCAGGAAAGTGGAGTTGAGGATGATCCAATCAGCCGTGATCTCATTGAATGGTGGAGGATTCTTGATGGGCTGAATGGCCTACTCGTGATGCACTGTCTTATGGGAACATGTGCCATAGCATCGCCGCCAATAAGGCTTTCAAGGGTTGAAACACAGATCATCAGAAATTCATCTCCTTGGGCCACCAGCCATGAGCTTGGCAAGACATACTGAAAATGTAACCGCAAGAAAAGGCCAATTTTAAGAAGTGAAGCCAGCTTTCCCCTCACTTCCCCTGCTTTTCAATGGGGAGCTAGGAAAGCTTTCTCAAGCTTCAGCAGCTCACTGATCGCCATCCGTCAGTTGTTGCCCCTCCTTCCTCACACCTCCACAAGTCCCCCACACCTTCCCCTCATCCCTCACCTCCTCCTCTTCCACTTTTGCCCCACCGTCAGAAATGCCCTTGTGGAGATAAGAAGGTACTGCAGGTGTAAGGACCTCCAGCTGCAGTGTCCTCCTGAGCTGGAGGACAAGAAATGGCAAGGTGGCTGCTGTGATCAGTATCTGTGACCAGGTCGTCCTGCGGCGTTTCCAGAGACTGTTTTGGTGACCTAACACACAGAAGCAGAATATGGCAAGCTGGATTCTGATTGTGCGAGCACGTATTTACAATAACTGGTCTCCTCTTTAATCTCTCCAGTTTACCATACAAATATACCCAGAGAAGACGAGTGTGGGATATGTCGGAGCGCCCTGGTTGATTATACTCATTGCTGTCCTGGCAGGGATCCTAGTGTTGGCTCTCCTTGTGCTTCTCCTTTGGAAGGTAAGTGTGGATCTGATAGAAAAGATCACTCCTTAACTGCGGGGCTTTGATTTAAATCAATTCAGACCACTTTTGACTTTGTTGCTTGCCCTGTCGGGTTGAAACATATATTAAAATGTTTTGTTTTTGCAGTTACCTGCTTGACTTTGATGTACTGTTCCAACAAAATAAAACCACTGGTCTCATTTACATTTGGCACAATTATAAATGTTTGTCCCAAGCGCTGTGAATGAACTCAACCTGATGCTATTTCTGCTCGATTATACTGGGGTGTGGCAGTCGATTTTTGTGGTTCTATTGATCGATGTATTTCCATCTTTAGACACCAGCAGATGAACTTTATTAGGTCGCACAGTGCTGAAATTGAATTCTTCCCACTGATCTTTCTCAGGTGTGAAAGATCGGTGGAAAGAGTATTTGTTTTATTTGTTGAGGTACGAACCATGTTAACATTGCTGACCATTCCCAGTTACCCTGTGGAAGGGTGATCAAGCATAAAGCCTGGCATCAACTTACATAAGGCATCAACAAAGGCAGGACATGCACTGACATTTGGGATTCTCAATGGAACTCAATGTCTCACAGCAACAGCTTTGACATCGTCATACTCATGGAAGCATGGGACCATAAGACGTGGAAGCAGGAGATGGCCATTCAGCCCATTGAGTCTGCTCCATCCTTCAATGAGATCACAGCTGATATGACAGTCCTCAACTCCACTTTCCTACTGTTTTCCCACGACCCTCAATTCCCATACGGATTAAACATCTGTCTCTCCCAACCTTGAATATACTGAAGGACTCAGTCATGGCACACTCTGCAAGATTAATACCTTATTGACAATGCCCCACACAACACCATCACCATCCCTGGGCATATCCTATCCCGTTGGCACAGGGGGTGGCACCATTGCATCCAATCAGGAAGCAGTTGCCCTGGGAGTTCCCAACATTGACTCTGGACTTTAAATCTCTGCCCTCTACTTCTTGATCCTTCCACCACTGAGAACAGTTTCTCCCTGTCCCCTCCGTCCAGACCCCTTGTGATTTTGAACACCTCGATCCAATCTCCTCTTCACCTTCGCAAAGACAAATCGCCCCAATTTCTTCAGACTACCGACGTAACTGAAACTCCCCGTCCTTGAGACCATTCTCTCGAATCCATGCTGTACCGTCTCTGGTGTCTTCACATTCTGCCTAAAGTGTAGATGCCCAAAACTAGTTGCAATACTCCAACCAAGTCCAACCCAGTGTTTTCTCCTGATTGATCGTAACTTCCTTGCTTTTAGTACTCTATCCCTGTTCTCCGAGTGGGGAGCTTGGCACCAAGAGAGCGCCAAGGTGAAACTTTTCACTTTGGTATTGTTGCCCAGTCTTTGACTTGCACGGCCTGGGGCATGAGACTGGTAAATGTTTGGTTACAATTTGCTGTGACCTTGTGATAAGTTTGGAAGTAAGGTCAACAAATCAGTTTGCTGAACTACAAACTTCAGTTTCACATGTATTTAACATGCAGTTGCAATTCTTGAACAGTGAAGGGTTAAACTTCCTCGCTTCGCTGTGTGGGAATTGCAAAATCATTCGTTGTAAGTGGAATTTTACACCGTCGAACACACAGAGGGAACTTTCTCCAGAGATTGGTGAAAATCTCTATCAGTGGTTATGAAGGAGGGTGATGCTTGCAAAATGGACTGGAAGGGTCATCCTGTATCGTGTCAAATAAGGGGCAAACTCAGTGGCTTAAGATGTTGGCATGGGTGCCTGCTGGGTTCAGAAATTCCTGCCAAACGCTTTACAGGATGGAGGGAACCGACTGTCACATTGACGTAAGAATGCCAACATGCAGCAATAAATAATCTGCATTGTTAAAACCAGTAAAAAACATGGCCTCCCTCAGGCCTCTGACCTAAAGACAGTGCACCAAGAGGGGTTGCATAGCCTTCTGATTTCTCATCCCTTGGCTGCATTCCTGAACCCTGGCACACACCCACGACCCCCCCCACCACCCCAACCCCGATGCGGGTGCCACCTTCACCCGTCCCAATTTGCTTGACCTGTCGTAACGCTGGACAAACATTGCTTCCTTGTAGTGCGGTTTCTTCAAGAGAACGAACAAAGAATCTCAGTATGAAACTG
Source organism: Chiloscyllium plagiosum (assembly GCF_037043375.1). Lineage (NCBI taxonomy): Eukaryota > Metazoa > Chordata > Chondrichthyes > Orectolobiformes > Hemiscylliidae > Chiloscyllium > Chiloscyllium plagiosum. Next base: position 24,250,337 of record NW_028270191.1, on the reverse strand, counting down.
AATATCACAGGGCTCATCTTCAAACCCAGCCTTCCGACCAGGAGAAACAGGCCACCGAAGCATAATGCTGGCATCTGCAGCGGTAATTGTAGCAACAGGCCTGTGCCCAGTCCAAGGTTGCTGTGGTAGTGCCAGTGGGATATAGTGTGTGTTTCTGCACGGGCACTGAGCGCTTGGATGTTGGAGGTGTGTAAGGATTATCAATAAGTCTCAAGTATTGACATAGAACTGGCGTTGTTCCTTATACTAAGCACATTTTGCAACCTCCCTTTGAAATGATGAACAAGCCAGTCACACTGAACAACTGGGTGAGTGTCAAACAGTTGACAACAAGTGAAGCTCATCCAGCCCACATTCCAATGAGACTCAAAGATGCTCCAACTCAGGTGGGGCCAGCTTGCTTCGGCCTGTAAAACTGCTGCTTGCAGCTCCTTTGAGTCTCTGCTTTGCTCCTTCGATCAACCTTGTGTTGGGTCACCAGACCTTGCCTCACTTTCCAGAGACCTCCTCAATTCAATGCTTGGTGCCACAAGGCTTTGAACTCAATAATATCAAGAGGGTTTTGTTTTTGGTGAGGGCTGGGGTTGGTGGCTATCTACCAAGTAAATCCAGAGCCCAAACCGATTCAATCTTCCAGCCCAACGCTTTACATCCTGAGGCGAGGCCTCAGTTGAAATATTCAATGTGACGTGCTCAGAGAATAATCCTTACACCACCTCCCCACCCTCCCATTTCCCCCTAGTTTCTATAATGATGGCAGGAATGGAATGGTTTGCACTGTGTGGTACCCATGCTCTTCAGTTCATTTCTGTGATGCTGTCCTTTTGCCCCTCACCTGAATGTGTGTGTGGTGTGTGCACAACAAGACTAGCATGAGATGCTCTGCATGCAGCATGTTTGATTTGAGTATTTTTATCCCTGTGGTATTAGACACTTGTCTTCCCAAATGCTTGTGCATCTTTCACTTTCTTTGAAACAATTAGATCAGTTTGTCTGTCTCCCCTTTCCTGCTGGCCTTTCGGGTGTGGCGGCCATCTTGTTTCAGTTTGCATGAAGGAAGGTCACCACAGCAACACTTCCTGTTTTGAGAATGATGAACACTGCCTCGGTTTCTGTCTGCCCTCCCTTGCTATCTTCCTCAGGTCTCCCTAGGTTGCTTTCAGCTACAATCCTTGAACGTGCACCAGACTCCTTATCTCTGTGTAATGTCCTCCAGCTCGATTAGCGAGGGAACAGGCATGGATCATCCACCATGATGCACAATGTCATCCCAATAGGAGTTAGGGAGAAGAATGGCACTGTCCAAACTCTCTCAGAGAACGTGAACTCGGAGCAGATTTGGCATCTGGGGTGGGCTAGGAGTCTCAAGGAGACATAGAAACAGAAACTAGGAGCAGGAGGAGGCCATTCAGCCCTTCGAGCCTGCACCACCATTCAATATGATCATGGCTGACCATCCAACTCAGTGCCCTGTTCCCACTTTCTCTCCATAACCTTTGATCCCTTTAGCCCTAAGAACTATATTGAACTTCTTCATGAGAAAAAAGATAGGCTAGTGAATAATGCCAGGATTTCCCAAAGTGCTTTCAAGCCAATGAAATATAGTGACTGTATGAATGTAGGAAACAGGGCAGCCAATTTGGGCACCGCAAGAGTGTGATGGAATACTCCCCACTTGCCTGGATGGGGGCAGCTCCAACAACACTCAAGAAGCTCAACACCATCCAGGACAAAGCAGCCCCCACTGGATTGGCACCACATCCATAAGCTTCCACTCCCTCCACCACCGACGCTCAGTAGCAGCAGTGTGTACCATCTACAAGATGCGCTGCAGTAATTCACCGAAGATTCTCAGACAGCACCTTCCAAACCCATGACCACTTCCATCTAGAAGGACAAGGGCAGCAGATACAGGGAAACACCATTCCCTGCAAGTTCCCCTCCATGCCACTCACCATCCTGACTTGGAAATATAGCAGCCTTCCTTCAGTGTCACTGGGTCAAAATCCTGGAATTCCCTTCCTAAGGGCACTGTGGGTCAACCCACAGCACATGGACTGCAGCGGTTCAAGAAGGCAGCTCACCCCCACTTTCTCAAGGGGGCAACTAGGGACAGGGCAATAAAAGCTGGGCCCAGCCAGTGACACCCACATCCCACAAGTGAAAAATAAACATCTGCTTTTACAATTGATTCAGATACAAATATTGAACCTGTGTGTTTTTCAGAATAGCACCACAGGATCTTTAACCACGCATGGAATGTGGCAAATGGGAATTTGATTCCACCTCTTGCCTAAAAATAAAGAGTATCTCTTGACAGTGCAGCACTCCCTGAGCACCTCAGTGCTGTCAGTGGTAGAGCAGGCACGTATTCGAATCAGCAGAACAGACTTGAACCTACAACGTTGTGACTTCAAGGCAGAACTGCTACTGCTGAGCACCTTATCTGCTTTGCGTCGTCAAGAGTGAGTCGGTTGCTCTTGTCTCTCGAAAACATCGTTCCTGGTTGAGGTCCCACTTCAGGGCTGGGGGAGGTTTAAGTGCAGGAGTGAAGAGGTGCCGCACTGTCAGAGATACTAGCTTTGGGATAACTGTTACATGGAGGCCCCCCCATCTCCTTGCTTGGGTGGATATAAAAGATTATACAGCAGGGGGAGCTCTCCCTGAGGGCCTCAATCCGTCAATAAATATCCCAAAAAGGAGATGATCTGATCACTGTTACAGTCCATGGGAGCCTGCTGTGCGCAAGTCGGCTGCTACATTTCCTGCATGACAAGGCTTGTTGTGCCTTAAAAAAAATGTCTAATTGGCGGCAGAGCACTTTGAGTTGTCCGGTGGTTGTAAAACAAGCTATATAAAAGCAACTCTGTCTCTGCTGTGCAAGAAGAGGCAGAGTGTAAAATAAAGAGCTCAGGAAAGGAGCTCCCTGGTCAGGAGCTGGCACGGGGGACAATGGGCCTGACCTGGTCAGGAGCTGGCATGGGGGACAATGGGCCTGACCTGGTCAGGAGCTGGCACAGGGGACAATAGGCCTGACCTGGTCAGGAGCTGGCACGGGGACAATAGGCCTGACCTGGTCAGGAGCTGGCACGGGGACATTGGGCCTGACCTGGTCAGGAGCTGGCACGGGGACAATAGGCCTGACCTGGTCAGGAGCTGGCACGGGGACATTGGGCCTGACCTGGTCAGGAGCTGGCACAAGGTACAATGGGCCTGACCTGGTCAGGAGCTGGCACGGGGGACAATGGGCCTGACCTGGTCAGGAGCTGGCACAGGGGACAATAGGCCTGACCTGGTCAGGAGCTGGCACGGGGACATTGGGCCTGACCTGGTCAGGAGCTGGCACAAGGTACAATGGGCCTGACCTGGTCAGGAGCTGGCACGGGGGACAATGGGCCTGACCTGGTCAGGAGCTGGCACAGGGGACAATAGGCCTGACCTGGTCAGGAGCTGGCACGGGGACATTGGGCCTGACCTGGTCAGGAGCTGGCACGGGGGACAATGGGCCTGATCTGGTCAGGAGCTGGCACGGGGGACAATGGGCCTGACCTGGTCAGGAGCTGGCATGGGGGACAATGGGCCTGACCTGGTCAGGAGCTGGCATGGGGGACAATGGGCCTGACCTGGTCAGGAGCTGGCACAGGGGACAATAGGCCTGACCTGGTCAGGAGCTGGCATGGGGACATTGGGCCTGACCTGGTCAGGAGCTGGCACAAGGTACAATGGGCCTGACCTGGTCAGGAGCTGGCACGGGGGACAATGGGCCTGACCTGGTCAGGAGCTGGCATGGGGACATTGGGCCTGACCTGGTCAGGAGCTGGCACAAGGTACAATGGGCCTGACCTGGTCAGGAGCTGGCACAAGGTACAATGGGCCTGACCTGGTCAGGAGCTGGCACGGGGGACAATGGGCCTGACCTGGTCAGGAGCTGGCACGGGGGACAATGGGCCTGACCTGGTCAGGAGCTGGCACGGGGGACAATGGGCCTGATCTGGTCAGGAGCTGGCACGGGGGACAATAGGCTGGAATATTGGCTGGAAGTCACGCCTAATGTTAATTGAAGCCACACATAGACCAGGCCGTGTGTTTGAGCCCTCGTTTGTGCTGAGCTTGCTTATTTCCGAGGGGGGTAGGCGAGAGGCGCTGGTTACCAGTCAGTGATGGTGTGTGGAGATCAGCCACAGTCGAGGCTACAGACTCACCCAACTCTTCATTGGCCAGTTCTCACAGCTCGCTGTCTCCATGGAGATGACCCCCAAGAACAGGGACTTCCCATTCACGTACTGGGATGATACCCTGTGCTCCACCATTCGCTCTCCCAAATCCCACCACAGTACCCACCTGCCTCGAAACATTAGACACGTGTATCTTCCAATGGCTGCTCAAGGAAAGTGGGACTTCCGCAGTGGCAGAATTTGCTATGAGTTTCCGCCTTTTGACTGGTGTCAGTTTAGGTGGGTGCAGGACGAGATAAGGAGAAAGTGAGGACTGCAGATGCTGGAGATCAGAGCTGAGAGTGGGGCGCTGGAAAGGCACAGCAGGTCAGGCAGCATCTGAGGGGCAGGAGAGTTGACGTTTCAGGCCGGAGCCCTTCATCAGGATTCCTGATGAAGAGCTAATGCTCGAAATGTTGACTCTCCTGCCCCTCGGATACTGCCTGACCAGCTGTGCTTTTCCAGCCCCACACTTTTTGACTCAGGATGATATAAGTCCTTTAGACAACTCTGACCAGCCCCGGCATCCAAAATGGGCCTTGCATTTTTTCCCATTGCAGGCTTAACCTGGTCAGGTGCTGGGACAGGGGACAATGGGCCTGATCTGGTCAGGAGCTGCCACTGGGGACAATGGGCCTGATCTGGTCAGGAGCTGGCATGGGGGACAATGAACTGGGACCTCCAGGCAATGCTCTCCTAGAACCTCAATGAATTCCAGCTCATTTCCCAATAAGCAGACTGCTCCAACAAAGGACTGGTGGCCTTAGTTGTGATAGCCCTAACCAGCTTGTGACTTCTCAAGAATATTTCACAACTGCCAAATGTATTTCAGAAAGAAAAAGAAATGGAGTGTGCCCCAAATCAAACAAATGCCTCAGGAGGGAAACTCCTCCCTTCCTTACTGCTGCTGTAGCCCGTGTGGCTAATGGGGCCTTGAGGCAGGATGGGAGAAAAGCATGCTGGGAAATTGTCAGCTTGGCTTTGAGCTGCCCATAATCAAGCTCCAGGCTGACACTCCATGTTTGGGACTGCAGCTGAGGAATGGCCTCTTCCATGCAGCGCTGGATAGTGCGGAGCTTCCTTTTAAAATTCCGTTGGGGAACATGGACAGCATTTATTGCCCAGAGGGCAGTTAAGGGTCAACCACATCGATGGATACATGTCAGTCAGATGAGTAGATTTCCTTCTTTAAAGGGAGATTAGTGAACCAGGTGGGATTTTAACAGCAATCATTAGATTTGTAATTAAAGACTATTTATTTAATGCAAATTGCATGATCTGCTTTAGGTGAGATTTGAACCTGGATTCCCCTGTTATGATAGGCCTCCACCTCCCCTTAACTACAGCTATTCAAGGGGGGAGCTTGGGAGTGCTGCATCTGAAGCAATGTGTTGCATTATATGAAACCAAGAGCAGCCCATGGCCCTGGTGTCGAGACTGGTTAGGAATGTACCACATTTCGGAGACAAAAATAAATGCTCTCTCTCTCTCTCTCTCTCTGTGTGGTTTGCAGTGTGGATTTTTTAAGCGTTCCCGTTACAATGACACCGTCCCACAATACCACGCCGTGCGGATTGGCAAAGAACAGCGACAGCTCCACATGGATGAGAAAAAGACGCGATATCAGAAGGAATGGATGACTCACTGGATTGACAGTGATGGCTACTCATGAACCTTATTTATTTTTGTATACTTTAATAATGCGGCCTAAAAAAAAAACCCCACCCCAAACATAAACCACGTATGTTTCTGATTATAGCAACAACCAGCTGCACTGAAAATGAACAAGGTGACGTTTTGAGACAGTGGGAGCTACAAAATTTGCATCCGAACCCAAAACTGCCACTGGAGAACTTTTTGCTGCGATGTTTGCGTGCCCTTCAGACTTTGCTGGTGCCAGCGACCGAACCACTAACAGACTTGGTGTCATTTGTACGAGTCAGTTCCACAAATAATGAACCCCTCTCCCCACCCGCCAAACCACGCTTCCACTATCCTGCCTTGACTCTGATATCTGTTGAAGGGATCAGATGATCATTTGGGTTTCCAAGTTCAGTGTAATATTTCTGAGGGAAAGCAGGAATTTCAACCCTATTCCATTATCAAGCTGACAATAGAGTTTTCTCATTCTCAGCCAGCATATGTTGCACTCAAAAGGGGGTTCCCTGACAGATGTCCTGAGTTGATGGTTTCAGTATTGATAACATGTAGAGCAAGCTGAGACCTGTTGACTCATGCAACCAACTCAATTCAGCGTGTGTCTGACTGTTCTGTTGCTGACTCCCTGAGACACGTTGATGCTAACGTGCTTGGGCAGCAGCCTGGAGCCTGGAGGGTTAACTCACAGACTAGGGCATTCAGAGGCCAGGGCGACATATTGAAAATCAAGTGGCCGTCTGAAAGAAATAGTGAACATTTGGAAGGTGAGAACCTGTGTTTGACGGGGCGCTTGCTACCTCATCACCCTGTGAATGGCTTGGTGGCGTTTCAGGCCTATGGGGGGGGGGATATCGCAGTTGGTTACTGCAGCGGCTAGGGGGAGCACAGCAAGACTCCACAAACAGCGAGGATACAGACTGACACAAAAATGGGCATTCGGCCCAACTCCAATCGGTCAATGCCATTTCACTCACCCCAGCCCCATTCATCTCATCCAATCAGCATCACCCTTTTCTCATCAGCCAGTTATAGAGTTGTTATTCCAGTGCTCAGGATCCATTAGCACCCTTTACAACCCCCTCTAACTCTGTGTGAATTTAGTCCTCTCCCTCTCTATCTCCTTTTGCTGTTGTCACAGTGCCCTGAGGAGCTGAGTTTTTTTATAATGAGAAACATGGTTGGTAGTTTTTTAAAAAAAGCATCCAGAGGTATGTAGTAGCATTTCTAGGTAGAGGGGAAAACAAAGCTGGTGGGATTTGAACCCAGGACACCTAGTCTTCGAACTAAGGACGCTACCACCACACCACTCCCAATTCATGTGTGCTTCTGATCCAGTTCATTATAGGGTGAGTTGATTGAACTAACTGTCCCTGCCACTGCAGGAATGGGAACAGGTTTCCAACAGTGAGTACCAATTCTCCCACTGTGTTCAAAGATTTGCACAAGTTGACATCACTACATTTCTGTACATTGCCTTCCTAAACCTGGGGTAGGCCAGTGGATGGATGGAGTCGCCTTCTATTATCATCTTCCAACGGACTACGGTTTGACAGGCAAATATGTCCCCATTTCCATCACAGCAAAAGCACTTTGTTCTGTTATGTTCTGAGGTGAGAATGTGAGCGCAGACTTTGCTCAGTAGAACCCAGGTCTGAGACATGAAAGAGAAACCTTCTTACAGGAGGAAGTGCTTTCAAACTGACCCTTTACCAATTCCACCAAAGTGTCTGGGACTTGTTTCAAGATTCAGCCTTGGTAGCCTTGTCCCCATTGATTTGTATCTGACACTTGTGTCACATTAAACTGCCTATCACAAGTATAATCACCTGGACAATCTTGCAGAACACTTCAGGGAAGATGGGCTTTTGGGTGAAGAGGTACATGAGGAGATATGAAATATCTTGAGTCCGTCCTCTCCCGCCTACCGTTCCCTCTCCTCCCAGTAAGTGAGGTCACCTCGAGACAAGCACATCTCTCAGTCCGTTAGTAGCTAATATGAGAGTAAAGATGATGCACTCATGTTATGGTCTCTCTCTTTCTCTGTTTTTGCCCTCTCCTCTGCCATGATCTCTATTTTCTCTTTCTCTCCCACATTTCTCTAACCTCCATTCAGCCGCCCAGATCAGGAAGGCATTCTGTGAGCAAGTTTGGGCTAAAGTTGCGTATTTGACTGTGACAGGATATATTGAGGCTACACTTCAAAGATGATAACTAATAGTGGAACAGTATAGAGTAAAGGACTGCGTGAGTCCATGATACTGTATAGGATTAAACTACTGGTTTTCAGGAGTGTAAGGAAAAATAAAGGAACCTTATTAATAATTGCTTGGCAAGACAGAACTTAAACATTGTTCAAAGGAGACATGGAATTGAATCTTTTTGCACTCATTGGACTTGAAATGCAAGAAGTCAACTTCTAAAAAGGCAATCTTTGGGTGGATTTTTTACATGTCAGCCCTGATAAGGGCAAGACAGAAAGATTCAATTTCATGTCTCCTTTTAACAATGTGGAATCTTACTCAGCTTGTCATCAAAGGTAAATGAATGATTTGAGGGGTTGAACAACGAATTATTTTTAAAAGACCATTAGCCAAACTTAGTAAATCAACCTCAATGTGTTGGTAAAACTAACGATAGTAGTCTTGATTTCATTCTTTTCAAGGGTGCGTGGTGTAAAATTGCTGTTGCCAACTCACTCCAGTTCCTGGCTCACTTCATAAACAGGATGGTACAGCCTGTGGCCTATCAACTCATCCATGTTGAGAGCCTCCCTCCACACATGGTTGTTTCAGTGTTTCCCCCATTGCTGACTCCTGTGTCAGCATGTGCCCATGTAATCGAAATCTCTTTCTTTTTTGTTGAAGTCCTTTGGGTAACAGCTGTTCTGCAGCATGAACTCAAAATGGCCACTCTCAGGACCTGACTGATGACTCTAAGCATCTAAAACACATCATCAAACAGGCTGGTAACTGCCCACTTTCAGTACTTCAATGACATTGGCATCTCCTAGGTGACACTACAGGCCCGTTATATATTGCCAGACAACTTACTGACAGAACGCTATGGGGCTAAGGCCAGTGTTTGGCCTGTCGGTACAGATGCAACACAAGAGTGTGGAGATCAGTGATGCTGACAGTGAATCCTAATCCATTACTTCTTTTTAAGAAGAAAGTCATTTTTATCAGAGACTAAAACTGAACGTAATAAAGGCTACCACACAAACTAGATGGTTTAGTCAAAGTCAGAGCTCCCTTCTGATGAATGTGAATTGAGGTATGAGGATTCAGTTATATCTTCATTACCAGAAGACCACAGTGTTTCAAGTATATTCAAAAACAGGAATGCTCGAAAATACAGCAGGTATGAAAAAGGAAGATGTACTTTGAGGTTTCAGTTGAGACCCTCGGTCAACATTCTACTCTGAGACCCTCCTTTCTCTGTAAGACCTGCAGTGATGTCCACTGTTTGCTCTCTGTGTTTTGGAGTTGCTGTTTCTCTTTCCATCTCTTCCCCTCAGCGTAATGAAGGGATTAACAGCCTTTGCAGTACATGTGCAAATGACACCAAGCTTCCACTTGTCCAACTCTGAAGTGAACCATGAAGTGAGGCTGTAGGTTAAGGAAGTGTCCACAATCTGCTTTGTCACCACGCTCCAAAATTCCTTTGAAATGGGCAGTGATTGAAATCTGGTAAATGTTAAAATAATCCTTCCCCTCCCCCTATGGGTTGTATGAACATTGAGGCTGAAGGGAAATCCAGTTGGAGTGACTGCCTCTTCAAGTCAAATCAATCCAGTCTTAACTGGACACCAAGCCTGAAAAGGTTTCACTGTGGTAATCAGAAACATACAGTTATGGCTCCTGTTACAGAGATACAGTGTTCTGTTTGCTTCTCTCACCCCTGAATGAATCTGTGCACTTGAATGTCTCAGCACATCGAGGATGTTTCAGAAGCCGTATTCTGAAACAGGCTGATGAACAGGACTAGGCTCTCAGTTGTTACTTTTAATTTGGCACCTTCAAAGTTTTTTTTAAAAAATATATGCTTCAAACATCCACTTTGATGTTACCTCACAGCTGTGCTCACATTATTACACAAGTCCATCGCTTCCACATATTTTTCTACAAACCTATTCACAGATATGATTGCACACCTCTGGAGTAGGTGGGACTTGAACCCAAGGCCTCCAGGTAGGGACACTACCACTACACCGCAAGAGCCCTTGTTGCTCAAGCACGCAATTTTTTGATTGAGAGTCAGATGCTCTATTCTTGCACCACGAAACCATGAGAACCTCATTTCTGTAATGGCCAATTATTTTGGAGACTAAGTCTTACAGAGTCAGGATGCTTTTGGGCAGCTGACAGTTGCAGTAATTGGCTTGCACTGTGTCAGGTCTTGGTGTTGGGCAGGCGGGTAGAGAAATTCAGAGAGCCTTCCTGCCCCAGACATTATACAGAGGTGCCACATCTGGTGCCCGTATCCTTAGAGTGCCGCGTGATGCCATGTTCATTGAAAGCTAAAATCTGGTTGACATTACTGTTTGCTGGTCTCGTCGCTTGGGACCTGTTTCATGAGTATAGACACTGAATTCATGTCTACTGAATTTTTAAGGAAAAATCTACCTTCAGCAGCAACAATTACTGTTAGTAACCTTTAGTGTATGGTACTGTACAGTGTTAAATTAAATCGGTGCTTCAGTTGCAAGGCGTGCATTATCTATTGGAGATTGAAGTCTCTTTGGTCTGCCATGGTTATCAATTGACAGATGAGGACCAATTAGTGCGACTGCATCAAATTGGACAGGAACACTCCTTTTCACTGACATGTAAATCTGCAAAATGACAGTCTTTGTGCATTTGTACAGTGCTATATAAATATGGGAGAGGGGGACAAACTTATCAGTGCTGAGAGTCCGAGAGTCCAGAATAAGGGGACACAGTTTAAAATAAGGGCTCTCCCATTTAAGACAGAGCAGTGGAATTTTATTTTCTCAGAAGGTCATCAATCTGTGGAATTTCTCTCCCCAAGGAGCATTGGAGGCTGGGGCATTGGATATTTAGAAGACGGAGGTAGATTCCTGGGTAACAAGGTATAGGCAGGTCAGTGGCATTGTGACCACAGCCAGTTCAGCCATGCTCCTATTGGACAACAGAGCAGGCTCAAGGGGCTCAATACTCTTCTTGTATGCCAGTCTTTGGCCTTGCCTTTAGCTCTGTCCAGGCAATACATCATTCCACAACATTGCCCTCAGGCCTGTGCCAACCTAAGGTTGCCAGCTGTTGGACTTGACACTGGACAGTCCCGTTGTGTAGGGGTTCAGTGGGCACTGCTCAAACATAAAACAGGATGCCAGAGGATCTGTTTGTTTCTGTCCTTGCTTTGTTGACTTCTGGCACCCACCAAGGCAGTAATTAGATTCGATTCCCTACAGTGTGAAAACAGGCCCTTCAGCCCAACAAGTCCACACTCACCCTCCGAAGAGTTACCCACCCAGACCCATTTCCCTCTGACTAATGCACCTAACACGATGGGCAATTTAGAATGGCCAATTCACCCTGACCTGCACATTTTTGGACTGTGGGAGGAAACCGGAGCACCCGCAGCAAACCCACACAGACACGGGGAGAATGTGCAAACTCCACACTGACAGTCACCTGAGGCTGGAATCGAACCTGGGACCCTGGTACTGTGAGGCAGCAGTGCTAACCACTGAGCCACCGTGCCACCCTTAATTACTAATGCTTTCAATGAAATGCAGCCCTGGCCGACAGCACCCGTTTTGAATGGAGGTTTGTGAAAGGGGGAGCCTGTTGAAGTACTCTCTCTGTGTTACTTCCCTCCTGCAGGTCAAGGAGGCTTCTGCTAGGTCCTCCAGCTGATGGGATGCATGAGGACTGGCTGTTAGCAATCCCCCCCTCCCAACTTCAATTTCTTATCTCTTGAGGTTACACTCCAGTGTCTCTCCAGAACACAGGAGTTGGGGAAGGGGTGGATTTCTGGACACTGTATAAACAGGTACGAGCTCTTCCCAGTCCTGGGGAGAGTTTGCACAATTCCAAAAATATAGCCCTTTGGTGAGAATGTGCGATGTTATGTCGTTAACACCAAGATGATTAAACAAATGTCTCTGAGTTGATTGGAGGAGAATGCAGTATCAGGTCAGGTTCAGTGCTAAGCTGAAGTGAACCAAACTGCCCTTTCAGCACAGTGTCAAAGGAAAGCCAAGTTCCTCATTTCCAATCGCACCTTAAAGGCTCTCACTGCTTGAACCATCGAGAGTGAAACCTGCCTCAGCGTTCACCCCCTTATGCTACAGTTTTGGTTCGTTCACAGATATTGTATGCTTTGCAGCTGATCAGTATTTTGCCATGCCTTCGATCAGCTCAAAGGTCCAGATCCCTTGCTCGCACCCCCCCAATTCCAGTTGAAACTCTTTGGAGGTTTTCATGCATGGCTTGTACGCCAAAAGAGTCACTTGTTCAGACAAAGAAGCAAGTGTCTACAGACAAGCCGCACTTCCATCGAAGGCAGTGCCTGCTATTTGGCTTGATGGAGTGGATTGGCTTCTTTCGGGCTGTGGGGTGGGAGTGGGATCTGGCCCCTTTATAAAGGAGCTCACAACTGCTTGAGTCTCAAATCCCTTTGGCTGTAGAGGGTGACTGTTTTCATTTCCTGATTGCATCTGCTTTTATCTTCTCTGAGTTGGAGCACCCTGTGTTTCATATCGACACTGGTTTGTTCGGCCTGCCCCAGAATTCTGGAAATCTAGACAAAGATGTCGTCATTTTTATCACCAAAGTCTAATACCCTGCTCCAGGTTCTCTCACGGTGCCTCTCTTACCAGCGTTCCTCCCTCTGCTTTTATCTCCTGGGACCTTAGTCAACAAATCATGAATAGACGAGTTGTTAGCAACAGCTTTTTCGTTTAGAAGCAGTTTTTTCATATCAAGTTATCTCACTGGCTAGTTGCTCATGGCCAGCTTTGCTGTCCCTGTCCTGGAGCTAACAGTTACAGATCCTAATTATAATCAACATTTCAGATTCATTGGTGGGTTGCTCAAATCCACACTTCCTTTGAGCGTAGGGTCATATCAGCAGTAGGTAGAAACACAGAAGCAGGAATTGGCCATTCAACTCTTTGAGCCTGTTCCTCCATTCAATACGATCCTGGCTGATCATCCAACTCAGTCCCTGTTCCTGCTTTCTCCCCCATCCCCTTTCACCCCTTTAACCCTTAGAGTTAGATTTCCCAAGGGGACTTGGATCACTAAATGTACCCTTTAATGATTACGTGGCTCTTCAAATAATTTGAAACTTGCTTCTGCCCTTTCTAAAAGTGCAGGTTAAGGACTTTGAGATGGAAAGTACCTCAGATTAACTGAGCCAGCTGCACCTTCTGTGCAACATTTTGAAGATTCTTACACTTGAATGATTCACCCAGGGAGCTTTGTACTCACTCATCACACCACACTGAGGAGGGACGTCGTATTAGAAACTTGTGGGAGATGGGTGACTCTTGGAGTCCACAAGCCCAGAATCGATCTGCTTTTGTGGGAATTATGCAGGAGTTGGAACCTGGCCCTTCTGCAATGTCCTGAAAAAGTGTCTCGGTGTGGTTACAGATTCAAAACTGCAGCTATCTCTTCAATCCTGGGGAAGTATAGATACCAATAGGAATAGACATTCAAGGGTAGCAAATGACTGGCAAGGGGTAGATTTGTACAAGATACCAGCAAAGCTGGACAGAGGGGAAAGGTGAGATAAACCTTGAAGTAGTACTCAGCTGGGATTATTAAAGTCTGCAGGTTGTAATTCTGTATCATTGAGGTCCTGGGTAAGATTGAGTTAGAATTGGGGATAATAGGATGAATCTTGATCTCTGAGTAATGAGGAGGAAGATAACCTCTGAAGGGTATCAAACTGTGTAACCTATGGCCTAAAGGGAGAGCCAGTGTTTCATACACAAATGGATTTACAATAACAATGATTTCAAATTGTTCCCCTTGTGTCTTATCAAGAGATGTACATTGCCCCTGGATTAACAACCCTAGCTATAACTTGTCCTACACATTGACAAAGCCATGAAGGATGCCTGTGATAATCTTGTATGGAATGGATTTGATACTGAACTCAGTGAGACAGTAGTTTGGCCTCTGGCTGTGACTTGCCTGCATTAATATAGAGAAGTCTTTACAGGGCACATTGGTGACATAAAGTGTTAAAAAAAACACCTGACATAAAATTCTTACTTCTGTACTGCACCTCCATTGTTTGACCTCCTGACACAATCTGTTATAATCAGTGAACAGCAAATATCTGGTAGCTGTTTCGCCCTGGAATTTTGTGCCTTATTCAGCCCCTTTCAATCCTTTACATTTTTTTGTACACTTGGCATCCAATGTGTTTAAATAGAGTCATTCTTCTCCTAATTATTGGTATTCATCACCCTCTCTTGTGCCTAGTGATTGACCAGTTTCGATAATTTAATCTGATTTCTTCCTCCAACCCTTGCACAGTACATCACTTGAGTTTGAAAATGCAGATCCAATAGGCACAGCCATCCACCATTGCTGCTCCTTGGTCCAAGATTTGATACCACCAGACAGCTGACTTGGTGAAAGGTCTGACCTTCTCAACATGGCCCTTGGTATATTATGGTGCTATAATCCCTGAGCTGCAGTTCTGCTGTGCTTCAGATTGATGATCACACTGTGGGAGGGGTACGTTTGGTGATTAATTCGCAAGACAAAATTGATGAAGAGTTATGAGGGAAGGAGGGGTGAAAGGAATCCCAGCACATTTTTATTAAAGCACCCACAATCCTGCAAACATCAATGATTACTGATCAAACTGTTAGCCGGAATACCTTCCCTTATCATACCTCCCTCAGTAACGACCTGAACCATAAACGTTAATCAAGGCAGCAGGGGGGATAGATAATGTCACGCGATTGTGGATTTGCACTGGTCAGTCACTAGTCATGACCATTCACCAGAACATTTTGACATCCAATGACGACGCACCCACATTTCCAGATACAATAATCGCGTGATAATACAGCTCAGCTGAGATAATCAGTGTTCCTTTTTAAGAAAAACAATGTATGTGGTTGTAAATAAATCTATATTTGAGTGTGGTTGCTTTGTATGTTTTGTTAACAAATCTTTTCTCTTCATTGAATGTTTGTCAAACTGTTTACTTATTTAATGTCCAATTCTTGGAAATAATTAAAAAAAAATGGAAATGTTCAGGATCTCAATCTTCAGTGTTTTCAGTGTTTCTGTCTGAGTCTTCTCAGTATTCACGAGGGATCATCCACAACCCTCGAGGGTAGAGGATCCCAGATATTCACCACCCTTTACCAGAAGAAATGTCTCGTCATCACAGTCCCAAACAATCAGCCCCTTCCCCTCAGACTGTGCTACACCTCTGGCAGTCAGGGGGAAACAATCTTTGGGTATCTATTCTGTCAGGATCCTTCAGAATCATGCCTGTTTTAGTGAGATTCCCTGTCATTCTTCCTAACTCCAGAGAATATCCCCCCCCCAGTTTACTCAGCCTCCTATTGTAGACCTCATCCCAGGGACCTTTGGATTGTGTCCAATGTAAGTATATCTTTCCTTAAGTCCAGCCCAAAATTGCACCCAGTATTCCAGGTGTGGTCTCACCAAAGCCTTTCCATTGTAACCAGACTCCATTATTCCTGTATTCTAATTCCCTGCAATAAAGGCCAATGTGTCACGTGCCTTCCTAATTACTCACGGTACCTGCTTACTAACTTTCTGTGTAGCTTCTGTGAGTTACACCCAAGTCTCTCTGAACATCAACATTTACATGTTTCATGCCTTTTAAAAAGTATTCTGCTCTTCCATTCTTAGGACCAAACTAAATAGCCTCACACTTGTCCACATTATACTCCCTGATTCCTGAAGAAGGGCTAATGCCCGAAACGTCGATTCTCCTGTTCCCTAGATGCTGCCTGACCTGCTGCGCTTCTCCAGCAACACATTTCCATCACATTATACTCCCACCTATCCTCTTACTGTCTGCTCGCTTTAACCCCATCTCTCTCTTTGCAAATTCTCTATGAACTCTTCACAGTGAGTTTAGTATTGCCAGTGAGCCCAGAAACCTTATTTCCTGTCTCTTTGTCTGTCATTAATATAGATTGTGAATAATTGAAGCCCCAGCACTGATCTTGCATCACACTACAAGTCACAGTCTGCCAATATGGAAATGAATGCTTTAACCCTACTCTCTGCTTTCTATCTGTTAACCAATCCTCTGTCCATGCTAATATATTACCCACACTTTGTGAGTACTTATCTAGCTTATTCATTTTTTATTGTGGCACCTTATTGAATGACTTTTGGAAGCACCAAATCTATATAATGTATGAACAGAAATTATCACTTGAAGTTAAGTATATCATTGCCCAGTGTGGGAGGTTATTAAATGAAACAGTTACATTATCAGACTTATGTCCACAGAACCATATTTTTGGGGGTTGGGTCTTTTTGCCTGCTTGGACAATGTGTCACTCAGTTTTCAACATACATCTGATTAAGAAGATTAAATTGTGCGATTTCACCATCCATTGCACAGTTTAAGTCCCACTTAAGGAAAACTGGACCACAGAAAGTGCTGGTGGATACTTCACTCACTGGCTTCGTTGGCAGAACTTGCCGCTCCATTTGGAATGATATTGGCTGTCTTTCCTCCGCCATGGACTAGCAGATCCTCTAGAGGGCGCACAAAGTTAAAACTCACACAACAACCAGGTTATATAGCACTATAAGCTGGTATTGTGTGGATTTTAAACTTTGTACACCCCAGTCCAACACTAGCATCTCCAAATCACCTCTAGAGGGCGAAATTCTCTGCTTGTCACTAGCATAGAAAGCCCTTGGATACAGTAAAGCATTAGAGAGTTTGGAATGTTTTCTCTAGCTGACAAGGGAGTGTTTGCCTCTGAGTATAAATGCTGTGGGTCTAGTTATAGTTAGCAACATTCAGAATTAGTCAAAAAGTGAAACCTGTACACATTTGTTTTCCTCAGCAAGGCCGATGTTACGAAGATCATGGTGTTGGAATTCAGGGTATAGGGAGTCAAGTCATCCTTTATCTCCTTTTGCCAAACTCTGAAATCTTTCCAAGTGATAATCCTTTATGGTGACGGAGGTTACATTTTTATTCATTACCAATGAGACTTGGCACATTGACACGCATTAATGTTTGAACACTCAGATTAAAATGCAGCAGTGTTCACATTACACACTGAGCTCAATCAATCCATGGTTGTGCCACTCAACATGGCATGTACACCTCTGCCAACCTGTCCTCCTGTGAGGCACTTCTGTCTGCAGGGTGCCCCCCCCCTCCTTCTGCCATGCCCGCTCCCCTCCCCTCGGGATCCTTCACACACTCTTACACAGACTGATTCAACCTGATCATTTTCTTTTAAACTTGTGCTTTCATGAAAAGGGAGTGTTGCTGGTCAGGACAACGTTTGTGGCTCACCTCTAATTGCCCCTTTAAATGAGTGTCTTTCTCGGCCATTCCAGAGGGCAGCGAAGTGTCAACCCCCTTGCTGTGGGTCAGGAGTCACATGTAGGCCAGACCAGGTAAGCTTAGATTAGATTAGAATTCCTACAGTGTGGAAACACTTCGGCCCAACCAGTCCACACCGACCCTCCGAAGCGTAACCCACCCAGACCCATTTCCCTCTGACTAATGCACCTAACACGATGGGCAATTTAGAATGGCCAATTCACCTGACCTGCACATATTTGGACTGTGGGAGGAAGCCAGAGCAAACCCACGCAGACACGGGGAGAATGTGCAAACTCCACACAGACAGTCGCCCGAGGCTGGAATCAAACCTGGGTCCCTGGCGCTGTGAGGCAGCAGAGCTCACCACTGAACCACTGTGCCATCCTGCAGTTGGTGTGTTGTGTTGATTTTCTTACCAAGAATATGATCATGACAGGAATTTAAACAGGTACATCGATAAAATTAAATATGAATGCACAGCCAATCGCAATATTTAATTTAGTGTTTGTTTATTAGCAAGAAAAATTCATTTGGAGGTCCCCAGGATTCTGACACTTGCCTGTATTGGAGCTTATGTGTATATTAATACACAGACTGAAAGAACATATACACAGTGTCTCAAATCAACAAAATAGGTGATGGCTATTCACTGGTTCATCTAGCAGGACAATAGCCTGACCAATCAGAGTTAACATGCCCAGTTAAAAATTTAAAATTTAAAAAAAGCCTGACTGCTAACTGTCACTCATCATCAATCCATGCATTCTGCATTGGCAACACCAGAAACAATCAGAGTCTGCTTGCCAACCAGTCAATACTCTCCTCCTGTGCGGTATACATTTTGCTTTTCCCCCCTTGAATTGATATTCTTGTGAATTGTCCTGATGAGTGCTTCGAAAAAAAGTGCCTTTTTTCAGCAATACTCAAGATTATGCCTAATTTGGTTAGGCTGATTCAATTTCATCCCAGATAGAGGGAAACTAACCACAGTTGAGATTTCCACAAATTTCTCTGCATCTTTCACCCCTTCCAACCCCGCCAAATAAATGAATGTTTCGTTAGTTATGAAGATGTGTTTATTTTTCATGTTAATTTGATATCAACCGATTTCAAAGAATGAACTTCAAACAGACAAGTCAGTTTTCAATTGAAATCACACCTTACCAAATCCAAGATGTTCGAAACCAGTCATTGCCTCAGCCACTTTGACCACCATGAAGGTGTTGATCACTTCCATCCCAGCTTATCTCTATTGACGAATGAGCTGTAATTGCCTGAGCATTAAAAAAATTCATTGCCTTAGCTATATGAAGATGGTTGAGAGAAATCCGACAGCCATAACTGAATTAATTTGGTTAGATTAGATTAGATTATTTACAGTGTGGAAACAGGCCCTTCGGGCAGCATGGTGGCACAGTGGTTAGCACTGCTGCCTCACAGTGCCAGTAGACCCGGGTTCAATTCCTGCCTCAGGCGACTGTCTGTGTGGAGTTTGCACATTCTCCCCGTGTCTGCGTGGGCACCCTCCGGGTGCTCCAGTTTCCTCCCACAGTCCAAAAATGTGCAGGTTAGGTGAATTGGCCATGCTAAATTGCCCATAGTGTTAGGTGAAGGAGTAAATGTAGGGGAATGGGTCTGGGTGGGTTGCTGTTCAGAGGGTTGTTGTGGACTTGTTGGGCCGAAAGGCCTGTTTCCACACTGTAAATAATCTAATTGAGCCCTATTAGATTCGAAATGTTAACTCTGGGTCTCAATCCATCGATACCACCAGAGTTGTTGAGTTTCTCCAACACTTTCTGTTTTTATTTCACATCTCCAGGATCCACTGTATTTTACTTCTCCCGAATTAATTGCCTTTGCTCCTCCGATGCTGCCTGACCTGCTGTGCTTTTCCAGCACCACTCTAATCTAGAATCTGGTTTCCAGCATCTGCAGTCCTTGTTTTTAACCTTTCTTTGGGAATATACAATCAACATGGAGAGAGGTCATGTGATAGAAGGTGCTCCGATTTAAATTTGGACAGAGATACAGTTGCCGAAAAGCGCTGTGTTTCAGAAACATGCTGTGATGTAGGAAGAGGACAGTCAGTGTATCATGTCTGCACTGGTTCTATCCTCGAGCGCCAATTTCCTGTCTTTTCCCCCGTATCCCTGTACCCCATTTCTATCCCAATAACCATCCAATGCCCCTCTTGAATGCCTCAATGGAACCTGCCTCCTCCCACATTCCCAGGCAGTACATTCCAGACCCTAACTACTCGCTGGGGGAGAAAGGTTTTCCTCACCTCCCCCTCACTTCATCCCTTTCAATCTCTGCCCCTCTCGTTCCTGTCCCTTTTCCATGTGGGAACAGCCTCTCCCGATCTACTCTGTCCAGCCCCCTCTCATGACTTTGAAACCCTCTCTCAGATCTCCCTGTCTATGGGGAGCCAGCCTTGGCTTGGGGAGGTGATGGCCTAGTGGTATTATTGATGAACCTGTTACTTGGGACACCAAGGTAACATTCTGGGGCCTTGAGTTCAAACCCTGTTGTGGCATTTCTAGCTGTTTTTCTTATTAAAATGTGGAATAAAGCAACTTAATGATGGTCATGAAATAATTGATGAAAAAGCTGATCTGATTCAGAAGTGCCCTTCAGGGATGGAAGTTTACCCAGTCTGGCCTACACGTGACTCCAGACCCATAGCAATGTGGGTGAGATGTTTAAGTTTTTTAGAAATTCATTTCTGGGACATGGGTGTCACTGGCTGGGTCCAGCTTTTATTGCCCTGCCCCTAGTTGCCCCCCTTAAGAAGGTGGGGGTGAGCTGCCTTCTTGAACCACTGCAGTCCATCTGCTGTGGGTTGACCCACAATGCCTCTAGGGAGGGAATTCCAGGATTCTGATCCAGTGACACTGAAGGAACGGCGATATATCTCCAAGTCAGGATGGGGAGGGGCTTGGAAGGGAACTTGCAGGGGATGGTGTTCCCTTGTCCTTCTAGGTGGAAGTGGTCGTGGGTTTGGAAGGAGCTGTCTGAGGATCTTTGGTGAATGTTTGCAGTGCATCTTGTAGATAGTACACACTGCTGCTACTGAGCATCGGTGGTGGGGGGAGTGGATGCTTGTGGATATGGGGCCAATCAAGCGGGGCCTGCTTTGTCCTGGATGGTGTTGAACTTCTGGAGTGTTGTTGGAGCTGCCCCCATCCAGGCAAGTGGGGAGTATTCCCTCACACTCCTGACTTTGCCTTGTAGATGGTGGAGAGGTTTTGGGGAGTCAGGAGGTGCGTTACTCACCACAGTATCCCTAGCCTCTGACCTCCTCTTGTAGCCACTGTGTTTATGTGATGGGTCCTGTTGAGTTTCTGGTCAATGATAACCCCAGGATGTTGATAGTGGGGGATTCAGTGATGGTAACACCATTGAATGTCAAGGGGTGGTGGTTAGATTGTCTCTTATTGGTGATGGTAATAGCCCGGCATTTGTGTGGCATGAATGCTACTTGCCACCTGTCAGCCCAAGCCTGGATATTGTCCAGATCTTCTTGTACTTGAACATGGACTGCTTCAGTATCTGAGGAGTTGTGAATGGTGCTGAACACTGTGCAATCATCAGCGAACATCCCCACTTCTGACCTTACGATGGAGGGAAGGTCATTGATGAAGCAGCTGAAGATGGTTGGGCCGAGGACACTCCCCTGAGGAACTCCTGCAGAGATGTCCTGGAGTTAAAATGACTGGCCTCCAACAACCACAATCATCTTCCGACATGTCAGGTATGACTCCAACCACCACAGAGTTTGCTCCCTGATACCCATTGATGCTAGTTTTGCTCGGGCTCCTTGATGCTACACTTGGTCGAATGCAGCCTTGATGTCAAGAGCTGTCACTCTCCCCTCCCCTCTGGAATTCAGCTCTTTTGTCCATGTTTGAACCAAGGCTGTAATGAGGTCAGGAGCTGAGTGACCCCGGTGGAACCCAAACTGGGTGTCACTGAGCAGGTTATTGCTGAGCAGGTGCTGCTTGATAGCACTGTGGATGGCACCTTCCATCACTTTACTGATGATCGAGAGTAGACTGATGTGGTGGTAATTGATCGGTTGGGCTTGTGTACCGGACATACCTGGGCAATTTCCCACATTGTCAGTTGGATGTCAGTGTTGTAACTGAACTGGACCAGCTTGGCTAGGGGAGCGGCAAGGTTGGGAGCACAAGCCTTCAGTACACTTGCTGGAATGTTGTCAGGGCCCTTAGCCCTTGCAGTATCCAGTGTCTCCAACTGTTTCTTGGTATCATGTGGAGTGAATCAGATTGGCTGAAGATTGGTTTCTGTGATGTTGGGGACCACGGGAGGGGGCTGAGATGGATCATCCACTCAGCACTTCTGGCTGAAGATTGCTGTGAAAGCCTCAGCCTTATCATTTGCACTGCTGTGTTGGGCTCTTCCATCATTGAGGATGGGGATATTTGTGGAGCCGCCTCCTCCAGTGAGTTGTTTAATCATTCACCACCATTCACGACTGGATGTGGCAGGACTGCAGAGCTTAGATCTGATCCGTTGGTTGTGGGATTGCTTAGCTCTGTCCATCACTTGCTGCTTATGCTGTTTGGCTTGCAAGTAGTCCTGTTTGGTAGCTTCACCAGGTTGATACCTCAACCTCAGGTACATCTGGTGCTGCTCCTGGCATGCACTCCCACACTCTCCATTGAACCAGGGTTGATCCCCTGGCTTGACGGTAATGGTTGAGTGGGGGATATGCCAGAATGTGAGGGTATAGATTGTGCTGGAGTATAATTGTGCTGCTGTTGGTGGCCCACAGTGCCTCATGGATGCCCAGCCTTGAGCTGCAAATCTGTTTGAAGTCTGTCCCATTTAGCATGGTGATAGTTCCACACAACAGGATGGAGGTTACTCTCAATGTGAAGGCAGGACTTTGTCTCCACAACGACTATGCAGTCGTCACTGTTACCAATACTGTCATGGAGAGATGTATCTGCAGCCGGCAGATTGGTAAGGACATGGTCCAGTATGTGTTTCCCTCTTGCTGATTCCCTCACCACCTGCTGCAGACCCAGTCTAGCAACTGTGTCCTTTAGGACCCAGCAAGCTCGATCTGTAGTGCTACTGCAAAGCCATTCTTGGTAGTGGACATTGAAATCCCCCCACCCAGAATACAGCTTGTACCCTTGCCACCCACTGTGCTTCCTCTAAGTGTTGTTCAACATGGAGGAATATTGATTCATCCGCTGAGGGATAGCGTTATGTGGTAATCAGCAGGAGGTTTCCTTACCCATGTTTCTCTTGAAGTCATGAGCCTTCATGGGGTCCGGAGTCTATGTTGAGGATTCCCAGGGCAACTTCCTCCCAACTGTATCCCACTGTGCCACCACCTCTGCTGGGTCTGTCCTGCCAGTGGGACAGGACATATCCAGCGATGATGATGGTAGTGTCTGGGACATTGTCTGTAAGGTCTGATTCCGTGAGTATGGCTCTGTTAAGCTGTTGCTTGACTAGTCTGTGAGACGGCTCTCTCAATTTCGGCAGTAGCCCCCAGATGTTAGAAAGGAGGATTTTGCAGGGTCGACAGGGCTGTTTGTGCCACTGTCTTTTCCAGTTCCAAGGTTGATGCCAGGTGATCCGTCTGGATCCATTTCCTTGAGACTTCGTAGCGATTGATATGACTGAGTGGCTTGCTAGGCCATTTCAGAGCGCAGTTGAGAGTTAACCACATTACTGTGGGTCTGGAGTCATGTGTAGGCCCAGACCAGGTAACTATGGCAGATTTCCTTCCCTGAAGGAGATGAGTGAACCAGATGGGTTTTTCAACAATTGACAGTGGATTCATGGTCACCATTTAGCTCTTAATTCCAGATTTCTTGTTTGATTGAATTCAAATTCCACCATCTGCGTTGGCAGGATTTGAATCCAGGTCCCCAGAACTTTAGCTAGGTTTCTGGATTACTAGTCTCGCAATAACACTACCAGTCTATTGCCTCCCCCATAACTGCCCTCTGACATGGCCTAGCAAGCCAGTTGCAACAGTTACTGGCTACAGCAGGTGGACTGCAGCAGTTCAAGAAGGCAGCTCACAACCACTTTCTCAAGAGGCAACTACAGACGGGGCAATAAATTCTGGGCCCAACCAGCAACACTCACATCCCGACTTCAATCTATCCACCTCACTGAAGTTTCTCATCCCTGGAACCATTCTGGTAAATCCCTTCTGCCCTCTCTCTCCAATGTGTTCACATCTTTCCTATAGTGTGGGGCCCACAACTGGACACAACCCTCCAGCTGAGGTCTAACAAGAGTCTTGTACAAGTTCAACATCACCTCCCTGCTCTTGTTCTCTATGTCCCTATTAATAAAGCTGAGGACACTGTGTGCTTTATTAACTGCTCTCTCCACCTGTCCTGCCACCTTCAATGATCTGTACCCAGATAGACCCAGCTCCTTCTGCTCCTGCACCCCCTTTCGAATTGTCCCCCTGATTTTAGATTGTCTTTCAATGTTCTTCCAACTAAAGTGCATCACCTCACACTTCACTGCATTGAACCTCATCTGTCACCTCTCCGCCCACTCCACCAACTTGTCAATGTCCTGTTGTTAAGTTCCAATGACAGTCTCTCCTTTCGAACAGCTAAGCTTTGAGCCCTGTTTTCTGAGTTCTGAGCCGTGTCTACATCCCTGCCAATAAGCAGAGAATTCGACGGGCAAGCCTTCTAGATTTTCAGAGCAATCTCTCCTGAAGAAAAGGGAACATTCCAGCCACATCTTGAAACAAGAGAAGGGAAAAGCCTGTGAACTACAGCCAGATCTACCAGCCATGACCTGGGAGTATACTCTTATGCGTGACAGTTTGAGCGCATTGTAGTTTTAATCTGTAATTGTGCATGTGGATTTTGATGTGCTGCAGTTTGGAGACAGATATTAACCTTTGAATGTTTTTTCAACCCAAAATGGTTTCAGAACGATAACCCAGATCTCTTTCTTTGTTGAAAATCATCAGCAAAAAAGAAGTGTGGCTATTCCTTTCTAGTCAGCATGCTAACATCCACTGGATCAGCAAGTCCTTCCTTTCAAATTTTAAAACACCCCCTTCACAATCTAACAAGAAAAGAGTGGGAAATTACCCCACCTCTCCTCAACTGGGTGCTCCACTTTGCAATCCAATTTCACCAGTTACGTTCGAAAGGTTACACTTTTTCCCCTAGTTTTTTTATTTCCATGAATTGGAGTGTGGTATAAAGTGGTCCTCACTGGAATGTATTCTGTGAATCTGAGGGTCAACATCTCTCTCTTATGGCCTACTCACCTTGGTGCCATCCTGTAAGCCCTGCTACCTCGCTTTTGACTTGCAGAGAAAATGGCTGTCTCACCTGAAATCTTTCAAGTGATTCCTGTGTGCCAACTTGCAGCCTTTCTGATCTCAATCCTGCCACAGATGGCAGAAATACCTATCCTACAGCAAGTTCTCAGACTTGACAAGCCCAAACAGGCCTCTCAGTATCGGCTGACACAGGGCCATATCTGCTGTACTTGTGTTGAATTCATTTGGCTTTTCATAAAAGAATATTTGAATTGAATTGAATTGAATTAATTTTATTGTCATGTGTACCAAGGGACAGTGAAAAGCTTTGTCTTGCGAGCATTACAGGCAGGTCACAGAGTTAAGTAGGTAAGTAAATAATAGGTAAATGGCGGCAAAAACACAGGTACAGGCAAACGTTAAGAGTTTGTGAGTCCATTCAGTATTCTAACAACAGTAGGGTAGTAACTGTTTCGAAACCGGCTGGTGTGTGTGTTCAGGCTTCTGTACCTTCTCCCCGATGGTAGAGGTTGTAGAAAAACATTGCCAGGGTGGGATGGATCTTTGAGAATGCTGGCGGCCTTTCCTTGACAGCAGGCCTGGTAGATGGATTCTATAGATGGGAGATTGGCCTTTGTGATTGTCTGGGCCGGGTTCACCACTCTCTGTAACCATCTCCGATCTTGAATGGTACAGTTGCCATACCAGGTAGTGATACATCCAGACAGAATGCTCTCGATGGCACACCTATAAAAGTTGACAAGGGTATTCGCCGTCATGCCAAATTTCCTCAGCTGCCTGAGGAAGAAGACGTTGTTGGGCCGTTGTAACCAGTGCATCCACATGAAGTGTCCAAGAAAGCTTGTTGTGGATGACCCACTCCCAGAAGCTTGACACTCCCCACTGGTTCCACTCTGTGCTGTTAATGTGTGGGGGGGAAGAGAAGGGGGGGCATGAGTAACATCCTGCCGAAAGTCAATAATGAGTTCCTTGGTTTTGCCGGCATTGAGAGCTGGGTTGTTCTCAGTACACCATTTTTCCAGGTCTTCCACCTCCCGTCTGTAGTCTGTTTCGTCGCCATCTGAGATTTGACCGACTACGGTGGTGTCATCAGCGAACTTGTAAATAGCATTAGTCAGGTATTTGGCGACACAGTTATGGGCATACAGTGAGTACAGTAGAGGGCTGAGTACACACCCCTGGGGGGCTCCAGTGTTGAGTGTTAGTGATGATGAAATATTGTCCCCAGTCTTCACTGATTGTGGCCTGTGGGTCAGGAAACTGGAATCCAGTTGCAGAGAGTGAGGCCTAGCCTGAGATCACTGAGTTTAGTAATCAGTCTCAAAGTGTTGAAGGCTGAACTGTAGTCAATGAGTAGGATTCTTACGTAGCTGTTCTTGGTGTCAAGATGTTCTAGGGAGGAGCGAAGGGCAAGTGATATGGCATCTGACTTGAATCTGTTGGTCCGATAGGCAAATTGGAATGGGTCAAGAGTAATGGGCAGGTTGGAGTTGATTAATGCCATGACCAGCCTTTCAAAGCACTTCACGACCACTGAAGTTAGGGCCACTGGGCGATAGTCATTGAGACATGCTGCGTGAGCCTTCTTAGGCACAGGGATGATGTTGGCCCTCTTGGAACAGGCAGGGACAGTGGCCTGCTGCAGGGAGAGGTTGCAGATGTCCGAGAAGACCTCTGTCAGTTGATCTGCACATGCTCTGAGTGCACGGCCTGGTACTCCGTCTGGTCCCATCGCTTTCCTTGGATTCACAGGAAGGAAAACTGATCTGACCTCTGATGCAGTGACTGTTGGGTTAGGTTCGTCAGGACTTGTCGGAATGGATGTTACCTCTCCGCCAAAATTCTGTTCAAAGCGAGCATAGAAGGCGTTGAGATGATCTGGGAGGGATGTGTCATTATCTGCTATCTTGCACTGCTTCTTAGAACCTGTGATGTCATTCAGTCCTTGCCATAGTCGCTGGGTGTCTGTCTGGGTCTCGGGTTTGGATCGATATAGGTCCTTGGTTGTCTTAATGGCTCTGTGAAGGTCATACTTGGATTCCTTATATTTGAGTGGGTCTCCCGATCTGAAGGCCTCATGCCTGGTTATTAGCAGGTTCTGTATGTCCTGATTTATCCAGGGTTTCCTGTTGGGGAACACCCAGGTTGACTTCCTCGGTATGCAGTCCTCCACACACCTTGCTGATAAAGTCTGTGACAGTGATGGTGTACCCGTCCAAGGTACCTGCGGCCTGTTTGAACACGGCCCAATCAGCCGATTCCAGCCATAACCGGAATTGATCCTCTCCCTCTGCCGACCAGCACTGGACCTGTATCCGCGAGGGGAATCTCGCTTAATCGTTTGCCTGTAAGCCGGGAGAAGAAATACGGCATTGTGGTCGGAGTTTCCGAAAGGAGGGTGGGGGGTGGAGCGGTAGACATCCTTCACAGTGGTGTAGCAATACTCGAAAATGTTCAGGCCCCTGCTGGGACAGGTAATGTTCTGGTGGTACTTGGGTAACACCTTCCTTAGATTGAAGTCACCAGTTACAATAAACAGGGCCTCGGGGTGTTAGTGGTGGAGTACAGCACATCCAGAGCTTCCTCAACCTTTGCTTGTGATGATATGTACACAGCAGTTACTATAGCAGCGGGAAATTCCTGTGGTGGATAGAAGGACCGACATTTGATGGTGGGGAGTTCAACGTTTGGGGAGCAATGGCTACCCACGGTTGAAATGAAATAAGCTGCTTGTTGTGATGCTAATTGAAAGAGTAATGTCAGTTATGTCACCTCTCCCATCCATCGACACAGCAGTACTGGACCCTCTGCTACATCCAACTGAACAGACAGGACCCTTGGTTTACTAGCTTGTCTGCAAGGCAACATTTACTAAAAGTGCAGAATTAGAGTGTCATAGTGTCATACAGCATAGAAACAGACCCTTCAGTCCATGCTGAACATAATCCTAACCTAGTCCCACCTGCCTGCTCCTGGCCCATAACCCTCCAAACCCTTTCCTCTTCATGCCCTTATCCAAATGTCTTTTAAACATTGCAACGTGCCCACATCCACCACTTCCTCAGGAAGTTCATTCCGCACACAAACTACCCTCTGTGTAAAACATTTGTCCCTCATGTCTTTTTAAAATCTCTCTCCTTTCACCTTAAAAATATTGTCATCCCCCCCCGAAGTCTTGAACTCCCCCACCCTAGGGAAACGACAATTACCATTCTGTACCCCTCATTATTTTATAAGCTTCCATCAGATCACCTCTAAACCTCCTACACTCCAGTGAAAAGGTCCCAGCCTATCCAGCCTTTCTCTATACCTCAAACCTTCCAGACCCAGCAACATCCTGGTAAATCTGTTCTGAACCCACTCCAGCTTAATAATAGCCTTCCTATAACACCATGACCAGAACTGGACTCAGTACTCCAGACCCTGGAGTGAACCACAGATTTATAGAATCCCTACAGTGCAGAAAGAGGCCATTCAGCCGATCACCTTTGCACCAATCCTCCAAAGAGTATTCCACCCAGAACCAGCCCCCCACTCTGCATTTTCCATGGTTAACCCACCTACCTGCACATGACAGGGTAATTTCCCACAGCTAACCCACCCTAACCAGCACATCCTTGGACACTATGGGTAATTTAGCATGGCTAATCCACCCTATCCTGCGCATCCCTGGACACTATGGGACAATTTAGCATGGCTAATCCACCCTAACCTGCACATCCCTGGGCACTATGGGACAATTTAGCATGGCTAATCCACCCTAACCTGCACATCCCTGGGCACTATGGGACAATTTAGCATGGTTAATCCACCCTAACCTGCACATCCCTGGGCACTATGGGACAATTTAGCATGGCTAATCCACCCTAACCTGCACATCCCTGGGCACTATGGGACAATTTAGCATGGCCAATCCACCCTACCCTGCACATCCCTGGACACTACAGGACAATTTCCCGTGGCCAAACCATCTAACCTGCATATCTTTGTACCGTGGGAGGAAACTGGAGCACCCGGAGGAAACCCACGCAGACACGGGGAGAATGTGCGAACTCCACAGTTGCCCGAGGCTGGGAGTGAACCCAGGCCCCTGGCGCTGTGAGGCAGCAGGGCGAACCACTAGGCCATCATATGTCTCAGGGGTGAGTGCATTACCCACTGAACCACTCAAAGGCTTGCTCTGATGTATTCCTATACCCGTGATGGCTGAGATGTGAGCTGGAATGAGAGCCTGATTTGTACTGAGAGTGATGGGCGGCACGGTGGCACGGTGGCTAGCACTGCTGCCTCACAGCGCCAGAGACCCGGGTTCAATTCCTGCCTCAGGCGACTGACTGTGTGTAGTTTGTACATTCTCCCCGTGTCTGTGTGGGTTTCCTCCGGGTGCTCCGGTTTCCTCCCACAGTCCAAAGATGTGCAGGTTAGGTGAATTGGCCATACTAAATTGCCCGTAGTGTTAGGTAAGGGGTAAACGTATGGGTGGGTTACGCTTCGGTGGGTTGGTGTGGACTTGTTGGGCCGAAGGGCCTGTTTCCACACTGTAATATAATCTAATCTGATTGGCCCCATCATTTTGCTGATCAGTCATCAGTCGGTAATATAACCATCGTTTGAAAATGGATTTCATTGTGCAAAAGTACTCATTCTCGTGCATTGTGTGTTACTTTTCAAACATCTCGAAGCAGTAGCCAATTTACTGACCCTGGGAGCACCAATGCTGGGTCTCCTGCCAGGTGAAAGGAAATCACTTCGCAATTCTGTGCCATTGAGGGAGAAACTACTGTGTTCACAACCCTGTTTGGGTTGGTTTTGAACAGCACCGTATCAAACAGTCGAACCGGAGTGTCCCAACTCCCTCATTCACCCTCAGTCAGAGTGTTGTCCATCCATGGGGGTGAGGATTCTCTGGTGGGCTAAATTCCCATTGGAGTGTGCCCGCTTTGGTCTGGCATACAGCCACTCCAGGTTCATGTGCCCAGAATACCGAAGCAACTGCTCCATTCAGAACTGGGCCAAGGCAGGAGACTCCCAGGGGCCAGTGGGGTGTGGGCTTTCAGGAAGCATTCCTGAAAACATCAGCTCATGGGAGACGTCGTTTGTGACTGACCAAAGTAAAAACCATGAGGCATAGTCCATTCAGCCCATCGAGTCTGCCCCACAGTTCAATGAGATCGAAGCTGATCTGATCATCCTCAATCCCACTTTCCCGCCTTTTCCTCCATATTCCTTCCTGATTAGAAATCCATCTCCACTTTCACCTCTTGGCCAATTTCCTGACAGACTGGGCACTTCTTGGTGCTCCTCCCTCCCTGTCGTAGAATCGATTCTCTTGGCATGAGATTTACACACAGGTCAGTGAAATAGCCAGATTGAGACACGGTGGGTAATTTATCTCTGCATGGATCGATCACGCGAGTTGGTACTGGAATTATTCACTGTCGTGCTCAGAAAACGCTCATCGGACTTTCGGTTTGACGAGCGCCTTCTCCCAGCGGCGGCTCGCCGTCCTGACGAGTTCAGACACAGAGAACGGCAAGCCCCAGAGTTCCTGCTCCGTCACTTCACAGAGCGAGCTCCTCGGTTTCACCGCTTCCTCCAGCTCGGAGCATGGCAAGTCCGACACTCGGGCTGAAGGGCCGTCCCGCACTGTGTAGCATGATCGCCAGCACCAGGAACCTCTTCGTGGGCAGAAAGAGGAAAAGAGTCGCTCACAACCCCGAGAGGTGAGTGCTCCAGATCTACTTTCCTCAACTCTCTCTCTCTCTCCATACTCTGACGCAGCTCAGTATTATTGTGGATGAACCTTGGGGCACCTTTTGGTTTCACAAATTCCACAGCACAAGGGGGTCAGTGGAGAGACCTCTGATTTAACTCGGAGAGGGGGTTTAAACTGATGGTGCTTTGAGGGGTTTCGACCAGCGACCCTTCAAACCTCACTGCATTCGACAGGTGGCTGGTGCCTTTGATCGACTTGGGCTTTTGCTCGATTGTATGGGCTGCATGTTCTCCAGAGCTGTGTTTTTTTTCCTTCTTGCAGTCTCCCAGAGTGTTTCTAAGTCATTTGGCAGACAGCCAAAACAAATCAAACGAGTTGCTTGGGAGTTGTTACTCGCAGCCTCTTCCACTTAGGCGCAGAAGATTGTCAATAAATGTTTCCATTCCGTTTGTTTTTAACCTGTTGAGGACGATTAATTTCCCCTCCCCCTTTGTTTATGTCTCTCCTCCCTGCCCGAAACCCTTGTTATTCCGTTGTCAGCTCATGACATCTGCTTTCAAACAAAACACTATTTATTTTCACTCAGATGTCACCTTGGTGGGACTCTTTTTTTTAACAGCATTCAGGAGTTTAGATGCTAAATTGCACTATTACCCTCGCCCCAATCGTGCAGCCGAGTTTCCCCACTTGAATTCTTAGGGGGAGATGGGGAATGGTTGTCTCCCGTTGTGGGAGAGTCTGGGACCAGAGGGTATCATCTCAGAATAAGGGGTCACCAATCAAAGACCAAGATGAGGAATTCATTCTCTCAGAGGGGAGTGAATCGGTGGAATTCTTTACCACAGAGGGCTGTTGATCTGTATATACAAGGCTGAGATAGACAGGTTTTTAATCAGTACAGGAATTAAGGGTTATGGGGAGAAGGCAGGAGAGTGGAGTTGAAGGATATCTCACTCGGGCTGAATGGCCTACTTCTCCTCCTCCATCTTTTGGCATCCATCCATCACCTTCAACATCCACTCCCTCCCCCACTGACGCTCAGTAGCAGCAATATGTACTATGTACAAGATGTACTGCAGACATTCACCAAAAATCCTTAGCTAGCACCTTCCAAACCCATGACCACTTCCATCTAAAAGGGCAAGGGATACATGGGAACACCACCCCCTGCAAGTTCCCCTCCAAGCCACTCACCATCCTGACTTGGAAATCTATTGCCGTTCCTTCACTGCCGTTGGGTCAAAATCCTGGAATTTCCTCCTTCAGGGCATTGTGGGTCAACCCACAACAGGTGGACTGCAGCTCATTACCACCTTCTCAGGGCAACTAGAGATGGACAATAAATAAATGCTAACTCTTTCTAGAGACTGTACCCCAACAACAGATATTTTAAAAGCTTGAAAATCAATAATTTCTGATACAGTACTTTAACCGTGCAACAGGAAAGTTGTAACTTGGGCCGGCAAGTCCACTAAGAAGGTGTTACCTGAATGATTAAGGAGTTAGCGAGTAAAACATAACAAGAGGTGATTCACTGACTGGAATGCTCCTCATTTGAGAGGTAGAAACTACAGAAAGATAGGATTTGAATGAATGTTGATGAACAGCCTGTGGTATTTACAGTCATAGAGTCATAGAGTTGTACAGCACGGAAATAGACCCTTCGGTCCAACCTGTCCATGCCGACCAGATATCCCAACCCAATCTAGTTCCACCTGCTAGCACCCGGCCCATATCCCTCCAAACCCTTCCTATTCATATACCCATCCAGATGCCTCTTAAATGTTGCAATTGTACCAGTCTTCACCACATCCTCTGGCAGCTCATTCCATACCCGCACCACCCTCTGTGTGAAAAAGTTGACCCTTAGGTCCCTTTTATATCTTTCCCCTCTCACCCTAAACCTATGCCCTCTAGTTCTGGACTCCCCCACCTCAGGGAAAAGACCTTGTCTATTTACCCTATCCATGATTTGGAGATGCCAGTGTTGGACTGGGGTAGACAAAGTTAAAAATCACACAACACCAGGTTATAGTCCAACAGGTTTATTTGGAAGCACTAGCTTTTAGAGTGCTGCTCCTTCGTCAGGTGGTTGTGGAGAATAAGATTGTAAGACACAGCATTTGTAGCAAAAGTTTACAGTGGTGGGATTTCAACCCATATACCATAGAGCATTAGCCTGGGCCACTGGATTTCCACTACACCACTGTATCTGCTTTAGAATGCATCACTACTGTTTCTAACTTGATCGTTAGGGACATCAAGGAGGCAGAAATCACTGGCTGAGGCCACCAAGCCATGTGAGACCTCAAAATAACAATACAATCTTGAGCTAAATTGTTATTTGAATCTAGCAATTACAACACTTAAAAGGCATCTGGATGGCTACATGAATAGGATGGGTATTCATATACCTTACCAGATGCCTTTTAAATGCTGTAATTATACGAGCCTCCACCACTTCCTCTGGCAGCTCATTCCATACACGTCCCACCCTCTGCATGAAAAAGTTGCCCCTTCGGTCTCTTTTATATCTTTCTCCTCTCACCCTAAACCTGTGCCCTCTAGTTCTGGACTCCCCCACCCCAGGGAAAAAACTTTGTCTATTTATCCTATCCATGCCCCTCATGTATTTGATTTAATGCAAGATTGGACAACAAATGGGTGTGAAGAAAAGGGGAAATTACAGAGTAACAGAAGTTGTGAAGGTGCAGAGGAAGGCTGTTGGGCCCACTTTGGCTGTCCCAGCCCATTAAACGAACATCATTACCCACAGCCAATTCCGGCCCTTTCCCAATATCCTTACACAGTGTTTTTATTCAAACAGTCATCCAATGCCCTCTTGAATGCCTCAATGAAAGCTTGGGCTGGTGATGTAGTGTTGATGTCACTGGACAAATAAACCAGAAGGGCAGGCTAATGTCCTGGTGTGGGGGGGGGGGGGGGGGATCGTGGAAATGTACAGTGAGGTGGGATGCCTATCTTGTAAGTGCCCGGGAAAAGATCAATGAGATGAACAGGGAAAGGCCCGTATGCTGTCTCCCCCAGCGTTGAGATTTCCTGCCCTTCAGTGAGGAATATGATATGGGGGTGTGAGCCAGATGTTGCTCTCTCGTTGTGACTTGTACAGTGTCTTCACACTGTGAGGAATAATGTTGCTTTTGTAAAGGAAGAGTCTTTTGCAAACAGCTGTGATCTCTTGTAGCCACATTATGAAAGTTGTTATCAGTTAGATTTTCTGTGGCAATGTCCTCTCTTTCCATCTGTCTCTACTGGCAGAGTCACAATTCCGATGGAGAAAGTGAGGACTGCAGATGCTGGTGTACCAGAGTTGAAAAATATGAGAAAGCTATTTCTTCTGGTTCAGAATCCAACACAAACTTCATAATCGCTTGGATTGAAATCCGGCCGCATTTATTACTGGTAGAACCCTGGAGACGCATATTCCTTCCCTGAAAAAGCTTTCAAAATTGAGGCTAGGTTTTAGTAGGGCAAAGCGATTGAGGTAAATATGTCAGGCATAGACAGGATAGATCAAGTGAATCCTTAGAAGAGTATAAAGGCAATAGGCGTATACTTAAGAGGGAAATCAGGAGGGCAAAAAGGGGACATGAGATAGCTTTAGCAAATAGAATTAAGGAAAATCCAAAGGGTTTTACAAATACATTAAGGACAAAAGGGTAACTAGAGAGAGAATAGGGCCCCTCAAAGATCAGCAAGGCGGCCTGTGTGTGGAGTCGCAGGAGATGGGGGAGATATTAAACGAGTAATTTGCATCAGTGTTTACTGTGGAGAAGGACATGGAAGATATAGAATGTGGGGAAATAGATGGTGACATCTTGAAAAATGTCCATATTACAGAGGAGGAAGTGCTGGTGTCTTGAAACGCATAAAAGTGGATACATCCCCAGCTCCTGATCAGGTGTATCCGAGAACTCTGTGGGAAGCTAGAGAAGTGATTGCTGGGCCTCTTGCTGAGATATTTGTATCATCGATAGTCACAGGTGAGGTGCCGGAAGACTGGAGGTTGGCTAACTTGGTGCCACTGTTTAAGAAAGGTGGTAAGGACAAGCCAGGGAACTATAGACCAGCGAGCCTGACCTCGGTGGTGGGCAAGTTGTTGGAGGGAATCTTGACAGGATGTACAGTATTTGGAAAGACAAGGGCTGATTAGAGATAGTCAACATGGCTTCGTGCGTGGGAAATCATGTCTCACAAACTTGATTGAGTTTTTTGAAAAAGTAACAAAGAAGATTGATGAGGGCAGAGCAGTAGACGTGATCTATATGGACTTCAGTAAGGCGTTCGACAAGGTTCCCCATGGGAGACTGGTTAGCAAGGTTAGATCTTACAGAATACA
Organism: Chiloscyllium plagiosum; assembly: GCF_037043375.1. NCBI lineage: Eukaryota > Metazoa > Chordata > Chondrichthyes > Orectolobiformes > Hemiscylliidae > Chiloscyllium > Chiloscyllium plagiosum. The sequence continues at coordinate 24,215,523 of NW_028270191.1, read as the reverse complement.
GGGAGAACTTGCCATTTGGATACAGAACTGGCTCAAAGGTAGAAGACAGAGGGTGGTGGTGGAGGGTTGTTTTTCAGACTGGAGGCCTGTGACCAGTGGAGTGCCACAAGGATTGGTGCTGGGCCCTCTACTTTTTGCCATTTATATAAATGATTTGGATGAGAGCATAAGAGGTACAGTTAGTAAGTTTGCAGATGACACCAAAATTGGAGGTGTAGTGGACAGCGAAGAAGGTTACCTCAGATTACAACGAAATCTTGATCAGATAGGCCAATGGGTTGAGAAGTGGCAGATGGAGTCTAATTTAGATCAATGTGAGGTGCTGCATTTTGGGAAAGCAAATCTTAGCAGGATTTATACACCTAATGGTAAGGTCCTGGAGAGTGCTGCTGAACAAAGAGACCTTGGAGTGCAAGTTCATAGCTCCTTGAAAGTGGAATCGCAGGTAGATAGGATAGTGAAGAAGGCGTTTGGTATGCTTTCCTTTATTGGTCAGAGTATTGAGTACAGGAGTTGGGAGGTGATGTTGCGACTGTACAGGACATTGGTTAGGCCACTGTTGGAATATTGTGTGCAATTCTGGTCTCCTTCCTATCGGAAAGATGTTGTGAAACTTGAAACGGTTCAGAAAAGATTTACGAGGATGTTGCCAGGGTTGGAGGATTTGAGTTACAGGGAGAGGCTGAACAGGCTGGGGCTGTTTTCCCTGGAGCGTTGGAGGGTGAGGGATGACCTTATAGAGGTTTATAAAATCATGAGGGGCATGGATAGGATAAACAGATAAAGTCTTTTCCCTGGGATGGGGGAGTCCAGAACTAGAGGATATAGGTTTAGGGTGAGAGGGGAAAGATATAAAAGAGACCTAAGGGGCAACTTTTTCACACACAGAGTGGTACGTGTATTGAATGAGCTGCCAGAGGAAGTGGTGGAGGCTGGTACAATTGCAACATTTAAAAGGCATTTGGATGGGTATATGAATAGGAAGGGTTTGGAGGGATATGGGCCGGGTGCTGGCAGGTGGGACGAGATTGGGTTGGGATATCTGGTCAGCATGGACAGGTTGGACTGAAGGGTCTGTTTCCATGCTGTACATCTCTATGACCTCTCAACCTCCTACACTCCATTGAAAGAAGTGGCAGCCTATCCAGCCTTTCTTTATAACTCAAACCTTCCAGACCCGACAACATCTTGTGAACCCTCTCCAGATTAATAATATCCTTCCTATAACTGGGTGACCAGAACTGGACACAGTATTCCACAAGAGGCCTCACCAATGTCCTGTACAACCTCAACATGACATCCCAACTCCTACACTCAAAGGACTGAGCAATGAAGGCAAGCGTGCTAAACATCTTTTTTTGTAAATATATTTATTAACAAAATTTTTTTAACTTTACAAACATATAAAATTATTGAAAAATACAATCAATAGCAAATATCAGTATAATAAAAGGAAAAAACCCCACAAATTACAATACAACTGCTGTCTACTAACTACTAACCGACCCTATAATACAAAACCAACCCTAACGCTGTGCAAAGCAACACCAATAAATAAGTAAATAACTAATAGATCAGAAGAAGAAAAAAAAGCCAACAAAAACAAAAAAAAACACAGAATACAGAACAGCTATGCTCGGCGCAAAACTCCCAAACAAAGGAACAGGAGTGTTGTATATATACCCGTATTAACTCAGGAGACCCACTCCAGGGCCCAGGGCTTGACAAAACTAACCATCCTGGTTAAACAAACGCCCTAGTTAAGATAACTGACAAACCTATATCCAAATAACTCAAATAGGGCTCCCATGTCTTATAAAAATGGTCTGCTGAATGTCTTTTTAACCATCTTACCCATATTTAAAGAATTATGTAGCTGAACCCCTCGGTCTCTCTGTTCTACAACACTACCCAAGGCTCTATCATTAACTGTATAAGTCCTGCCCCTGTTTGTTTTGCCAAAATCCAATACCTCGTGTTTATCCAGATTGAACTGCATCGGCCATTTTTCAGCCCATTGACCCATTTGATGAGATCCCTTTGTAATCTTAGATAACCTCCTCCGTCACTGCTTACTATGCTGGTGTTCGGTTGCTCAACAACAAAAATCAAATTTGAATGAATCTGTACGTCCGGCACGTTCAGCAGACGAGGCATTTAAGCAAAAAGAAGTGGCAGAAAATGAAAGAGGAAGTTGAATCATGTATGTTGAATCCCTGGTTCCAGTAACATTAGGGCTGTTTTTGATCTAACAGAGAACACTGGGGAGAAGTTCTCTGATCGAACAAACAGAGCCAAGGTAAATCCAGCACGCTGAGAGTTAAATAAGCCCTGAGCTATTGGAGGTGTGACGCTGTGGAAGGTGATCTGTTATCCACCAGCAAAAAGTACATTATCTTCCGCCCACTTGAAGCTTTGGAAAGCTGCACAGCTTTCAGTTCACTTTTGCCATTAGACAATGAGTTTTGTATGAGGGTGGTGTGAGCTCTTGTGGTATTTGTTTCAAAAAAAAGCACTGTTGTTCTTCAGTACAGTAGTCGGAAAGGGTTCTTCCTCCATTCTCCTACATGAAAGGATTAGAAGGTTTTAATTGAGCCAATTGGAACTCTCCTTTTTGAATATATGTGTTGAGCAGAAAAAATACAGGCATAGCATTTCGAGAGGGATAGGATTGAAAAGCGAAGTTAAACCTGATCAGATCACACTTGGAGCACTGGACACTGCTCTGGTCTCTATATTACAAAACGCTGAAGATTTACTGGAAGCTTTTCAAAGTTCTTTTCTGGCTGGGCCCAGCATTTATTGCCTGTCCCGAGCTGCCCTGGAAAATGTGGTGGTGAGCTGCCTTCTTGAACCGCTGCAGTCCATTTGCTGTAGGTGTGTCTACAATGCCCTTAGGGAGGGAACTCCAGGATTTTGACCCAGCGACACTGAAGGAACGGCGAGATATTCCCAAGTCAGGATGGTGAGTGGAGGGGAGCCTGTGGGGGTGTGGTGTTCCCAGGCATCTGCGACCCTCATCCTTCGAGAGAGCAGAGGTTATGGAATTATGTCAGTTACTGAGAAAAGCTCATAAGTATCATTGAACAGGCCTGGAGCTCTTTTCTTTGATAAATCCTTCCAGGATTGCAATAATCTGTGGTAGTGCAGGTAGACATGGAGAAGCTATTTATATGTCCTAGTGATGCTGGCCATCAATATAAAATGGTGACTCATAAATCCATGAAGGAAACGCAGAGAAACAATTTTAGCCAGAGAGTGGGGAAACACGTGGCCGAGCAGTTTAGTGGGTAAGGGGAAGTTCAATAAACACAGCAGAGAAAGGAATTGAACACTAAGGGCAGAATGGCCTGCGTCTATACAGTAAGTGTGAAATAGCATTAATTAGCTAGCCTGGCTCTGTGAAACACAGTGATCAGACTCGAGCAGAGACCAGAACTCTCAAGTAGCCCATTGAAATGGCCAAATGACCACCTCCCATTATCAGCCAACACCCTGCAATCTGCTGTTCTCCTGCCGTTTTCTGACAAAAAAAAAGCAATTGCTGGTTTGTCTGAACTCAGTTTCTGCCCGATGTAAGACTTTCAGCTTCAGAGCGGCAATATAAGAATGCACCATTTGTTTGGCAAAAAGGTGAGACAGCAGAGAGAGACTGATTCGTGACCCTCCCCGATGATTACAATGGGATTGGAACTGACAGATTCACAGGAGCTGAGCACAGTTGGTTGTTGCATGCACTTTCTAGTGAATTCAGTTATTTCTGATTTGCATTTCATAAGATTTGCATGTCTGACCATTGCTGGAAGGTAACTCTGTATATGGTAGCAGTGATTAAAAGGCAAGAGTTCCATCAGGCCATAAAATGTCAGAGCAGTGCCATTCGGCCCATTGAGTCTGCTCCACCATTCAATGAGATCGTGGCTAATCTGAGGATACTCAACTCTACTTTCCTGTCTTTTCCCCCATAATCCTTGATCCCCCCTTACTGTTTAAAAATCTGTCAGTCTCTGCCTTGAATATAGTGAATGACCCAGCCTCGACAGCCCTCTGTGGTAAAAAATTCCACAGATTCACTCGCTCTGGGAGAAGACATTCCTCCTCACCTCTGCCTTCAATGGACAAGCCCTTATTCTGAGATGATACCCTCTGGTCCCAGACTCTCCCACAAGGGGAGACAACCTCTCTACATCTCAAGTCCTCCAAGAATTGTATATATTTCCATGAGGACTTATCTCAATCAACCTGTTCTATTACACCTCTGGAGCTGGTGGGACTTGAGCCCAGGGCTTCTGGCCTAGAGGGAGGGATGCTACAACTGTAGCCACTGATTCTTTTAAACTCTAACGAGTACAGGTCCAACATACTCAACCTCTCCTCATAAGACAGTCCCACTGGACCTGGGATCAGTCGAGTGAATCTTCTCTGGACTGTCTCCAATGTCAGTCTATCTTTCCTTCGATAAGGGGCCCAGAACTGTTCACAGCATTCCGGCTGTGGGCTGACTAATGCCTTGTAGAGTTTTAGCGAAACTTCCCTACTTCTGTACTCCATTCCCTATGAAATTCCATTTGCCTTCCCCATTACCCGCTGAGCTTGAATGTGATTTATGCACGAGGACCCCTCTTGTGAAGCTGTGTAATTGGTGAGTTCCATTTGGGCTTCATTCAAGTGACTGTTCTTCATGCTTGACCCTTAACAGTGGGAATTCGGGGGTGGGGGGGGATGGTTTTATCACGGCAGAATGCTGTGAAATGTCAGATTTGTGCTTTCATGAGTAGTGATTGCTGGATGTTTCAACAACAGCAGCCTGCATTTATGTAGCACCTTCCATGTAGTAAACCATCCCAAGGAAAACAGGAGCTTTAGTAGACCATCTTTGACAGTGAGTCACACAACAAGTGACCGCGCGCGCGAGAGAGAGAGATGGGTTTTAGGAAGGGAATTCCAGAGTTTGGGATGGAGGTGTGACTGCTGATGGTGGCGCCATGGAAATCAGGGATAATAAGAATTGGAAGAGTGCAGAGGTGTTGAGGGTTCACAGTTACAGAGACAAGTGCAGGAGCAGAGGGAGCTGGGTGTATCTGTGCACAGATCATTGAAGTTGACAGGACAGGTGGAGAGAGCAGATAATAAAGCACACAGTGTCCTCAGCTTTATTAATAGGGACATAGAGAACAAGAGCAGGGAGGTGATGTTGAACTTGTACAAGACCCTTGTTAGACCTCAGCTGGAGGGTTGTGTCCAGTTGTGGGCCCCACACTATAGGAAAGATGTGAACACATTGGAGAGAGAGGGCAGGAGGGATTTACCAGAATGGTTCCAGAGATGAGAAACTTCAGTGAGGAGGATAGATTGAAGACATTGGGACTGTTCTCCTTGGGGAGAAGGAGGCTGAGAGGGAGATCTGAGAGAGGGTTCCAACATCATGGGGAGGGGGCTGGACAGAGTAGATCGGGAGAAGCTGTTCCCACATGGAAAAGGGACAGGAACGAGAGGGTCAGAGATTGAAAGGGATGAAGTGAGGGGGAGGTGAGGAAAACCTTTCTCCCCCAGTGAGTAGTTAGGGTCTGGAATGTACTGCCTGGGAATGTGGGGGAGGCAGGTTCCATTGAGGCATTCAAGAGGGGCATTGGATGGTTATTGGGATAGAAATGGGGTACAGGGATATGGGGAAAAGGCAGGAGATTGGCAGTGAGTAATGATGGTGATTTAACAAGCAGGAGCAGGCACAGTGGGCCGAATGGCCTCCTCCTGAACTGTAACAATTCTGTGAGATGGGGCGAGGGATTTGGACACAAGGATGAACATTTTAATTGACCTGGAGCCAATGGAGGTGAGGAGGTAAAAGCGAGTGAGACAGACTTGCTGGGAGTTTGGACGTGCTTGCAGAATGGAAGCAATGTATTTGAATAGCTCTCTCTGCTGGCTGCTGCTCCAGGTATCGCTGCCTCATTCTAACCCTTAACAGTGAGCAGTGGAACGAGAAGCAGGCTTCTCTGCTCCATCTCTGAGTCCTGCTGCCACTGCAACATGGCACAAGGAAGCCCATCTGCATGTGACTGAGAGGCAGGTTTAAGCCAGAGTTCCATCTGCGTTTTGTGGACGTATCGAGCCGCAGAAACTGACCATGGCAATACCTTACATCGAGCTGTTTGGTCGCACAGCATTTGAATATTGCCGAGAATGGATGCATTTTGGTTGAAACGTTTCGCCTTGCACTCTTCAGGCCAATTTGCAAGAATACCAATTCAAGGAGGGGAACAGCAACCTTTCTACTCCGAGAGGAGAGTGCTGATTGGTTGGCCATTTGACTCTGCTTGGGAGATGTGTTACCATTGAGAATGTGCCATTCATGATTGCCTGTTAACTGCCAATCTTTGTTTGGATTTTAAAGCAATGCAGTTGACACTGATTGAACTGGGCAATGTGCCAGTGAATGGCTGTCCCCTATTTAGTCGAGTTGGAACAGATGTAGACCATGTGCATGTTCTCGCTGTCTGCAAATAACTGGGCCCTGTGTGTTAAAAGTTAGCATCCAGTGCATGCAAGTGTGTCAGACTGTGCGCCTGACTGACTGACAATCCTAAATTGGATATCAGGGTAACAAAAAGCATATCCTTTCAACAGTTTGTAACCAGCAAGGTGCTGACCAGACCATGTCTGCAAGAAGCCGCAACACAAAATCCGGAATTATATCGGTTCCGCAATTGGACAACATTCACTGGACAATCCGTACGCATTAGGAATTACAATTCTTGCAAATTTTCTTGATGAGTGTAAGAGGGGGAGTCTTTTTTTTCAGGAAAATGCAAGTACTTTATTATTTGGTTTTATTTACTTTAATCAAGTACATTGATTGGTTTTGGTGCATAGCACGCGTGTAGGGCCGTAATTTTGGGAATTATTACTGTTTTCTGGCTTCGCACACCTTGTGTGTGTATGAAATGAGCTGCCAGAGGACATGGTGGAGGCTGGTACAATTGCAACATTTAAAAGGCATCTGGATGGGTATATGAATAGGAAGGGTTTAGAGGGATATGGGCCAAGTGCTGGGACTAGATTAGGTTGGGATATTTAGTCAGCATGGACGAGTTGGTATGTTTCCATGCTGTACATCTCTATGACTCCCTTTCTACCTCAAAACGCAGCTGTCTGCAGGGAGGGGAGGGCTGTGCATATTGTACTCTGTTACCTTCCCACTATGTCCTAACACATTGCAATGGCAACCCCCGCTATTCTTCTGTGACAGTGCTGTTACAAAGGCAGATTTGTGACGTAGATGGGTTTTTTTAATGTTCCCCTGGCCTGGGCCTCTGCATTACTACTCCAGTGACACTACCACTTGACCATCGACCCCCTTTTACCTCATTAGCAGAATTCTCTTTCAATGTGATCACTCCAAATGACCAGTCAGTCACCTTAGCAACTGACTCACAGCACAGCACTTGCACTGGATTTGGCTCATACAGCCCTGGAAGCTCAGCCCTGACATGACTCGGGGCACTGTGTTGTGTTAAAAGGACCCCTAAGATTCATCGATTCCTGATAAAACCTCTCTCTCCGACATTAGATTAGATTCCCTACACTGTGGAAACAGGCCCTTCGGCCCAGCAAGTCCACACTGACCCTCCAAAGAGTAACCCACCAGACCCATTTCTCTCTGTGCACCTAACTATGGGCAATTTAGCACAGCCAATTCACCTGACCTGCACACCTTTGGACTGTGGGAGGAAACCGGAGCACCCGGAGGAAACCCACACAGAGAGAATGTGCAAACTCCACACAGACGGTCGCCCGAGGCTGGAATCAAACCTGGGACCCTGGTGCTGTGAGGCAGCAGTGCTAACCACTGAGCCACCGTGCAGCCCTGACTATTGATCCTATTTTGACTCCATTGATGACTATTCATTCCAGCTCAAGTTCAGGGTAGATTCGGGGTCAGAGAGAGAGAAAAATGCCATTAAGAATTGAACTCGCTTAGAAATGTTTCGGGATCGACTTGTTAAGACAAACATGGTCATGTAGGAAACAGGAACAGGCCATTCGGCCTTCCAATCTGTCCATAAAATCATGGATGTTCCTCCACCTGAATGCTATTTCCTGCACTATCCCCAGATCCTGTGATATCTTTAATATCTCGAAATCTATTGAATTGCGCAGGTAAATTTGAATTTTACCAAAACAATTCACCTCAGCTTTTGAAGAAGAGAGGAAGATTTCCCCGGTGGTTGAGGAATCTTTTTGTGGTCTGAGATTCTGTGAGGAGGAGGCACAGGAAGCCAGGTTTAGCAGGAATGGGCAGGCCCACTTGCTGACTCCCATCTCTCACTCTCTTCGTTTGGAATAAATTCCACGAGTGATTGCAGCTCTCGGAAGGTGGTAGAAGCTGGCATGTGCCAGCTGGAGAGAGCATATCCTACCCGTGTTCTGTGATAGTCACTCTCGCTCGATTTTCCATCGCACCCATGTCATCTCCTTGAACTTAGAAGATGGTAAAACCAGAGGGTTACCATGTAGAATGACAAAATAGATTCATGAGAATGTCAGTGCTGCAGAGACCTACATTATTGATTACCCTGGACACTTCATACAATTTAATCAGTTACAAACAGCTATCTTGCATTTTAACTGAAAGGCACTTTCACCTTCACTGTGCAGTGCCTTGGGGTGTTTTTTCTGTGTTAAAGGCAGTATCTAAATGCCACTTGTTGTAATAACATTATTTCTTTCTTTGTGCCTGCCAGTTTTCCACTCATATCTCCACCCTACTCCCCCTCTCTGTTTCTTGTGGTGTGTTGTTCTCTGCGAATGCCTGTGTCTTTTTTTAAAAACATTTCCTTGTTATTTTGTCTCTCTCTCTCTCTCTCTAACATCTTTCTCATCTGCTCCTAAGAATGACATTGACTTGGACTGGGACTAGAACCATAAGCAGGAAGGGTCTCATGGGGAGGGGAGGAGTGGGTCCTGGAGAGAAATCCTTTGATGTGGCACTGTATCCCTGCAGCCACTTGTGCAATTGCAGAGTTTCAACTCGCAGCAGAACTGTATGAGCCAAATCCAGTGCAAGTGCTGTGCTGTGAGTCAGTTGCTAAGGCGAGTGCACCGATGTACTCGAACAATGTTGGCCTGAGACTGAAGTGCTGAATTTGAGATCTGATGAAAAAGCTGTCGAGGTGAAGTCTCGCGACTCCAAACCGAATGTGATCTTTTCATATCCATTTGTTAACGGCGTGTGCGTTTGTTCAGCTGTCTTTCTCCCTCTCAACATCCCCATCCCTCCCTGTGGTGTGGTGGAAGTGTCCCTACCATTGAGCCAGGAGAGCTGGGTTCAACACAGGTGTGTTGTGACAGGTTGAACAAAAATTATCTATAACAAGTAAAACCGTTCACTGGTACCGAGTAAAAACACTTTGAAGATGTGTTTTTTTTTTGATTGGGAGTTCCTGCCAGTCATGTCCGGATGAATAACCTTTGACCTGAGGGCCACAGGGCAATGCTGGAGAGTTGGCAACTGTAGGACTGTGCTATGGGGGAGGGGGAGGAGGGAGGACGAACCTGTTGGCCTGAAGAAGGGCTTCCTTTCTCTGTTACACAGGTTGGGCATTTGGTTTGAGGACAAAAAGCATGCCCTGGAAGACAAGGCTTCTCAGACAGCACCTTCCAAACCTACGACCACTTCCTCCTAGAAGGACAAGGGCAGGAGATACGTGGGAACACCACCCCCTGCAAGTTCCCCTCTGACCCACTCGCCATCCTGACTTGGAAATCTATCACCGTTCCTTCAGTGTCATTGGGTCAAAATCCTGGAATTCCCTTCCTCAGGGCATTGTGGGTCAACCCACAGCACATGGACTGCAGCGGTTCAAGAAGGCAGCTCACCCCCACCTTCTCAAGGGAGCAACTAGGGACAGCCAGTGACACCCACATTCCCATGAATGAATTCAAAAAATGTTGAAAACGGTCATCTTTTAAAAATAATGTGGTATTTTATTCCCACCTCGTGTTCTGCACAGCCTTGCCCACAGCTGAGAGAGATTATAGAGGCCTACTGTCCCACATCGAAAATATTCAGCCAACATGAGGGGGTGGTGACTGAGTGCTATCGTCACTGGGCTACTAATCCAGAGCCCCAGGCTAATGCTGTCAGGGTGCATGTTCAAATCCAGCCATGAGATTTGAATGCAATTGTTTGATTAAAAAAAAAGCTGGAATTAAAAAGCTAGCCCTCATGTCAACCATTGTCGATTGTCATAACACTGAAAGGGTTCAGAAAAGATTTACAAGGATGTTGCCAGGATTGGAGGATTTGAGCTATAGGGAGAGGCTGAACTGGCTGGGGCTGTTTTCCCTGGAGCGTTGGAGGCTGAGGAGTGACCTTATAGAAGTTTACAAAATTATGAGGGGCATGGATAGGGTAAATAAACAAAGTCTTTTCCCTGGGATGGGGGAGTCCAGAACTAGAGGGCATAGGTTTAGGGTGAGAGGGGAAAGATATAAAAGAGACCTAAGGGGCAACCTTTTCACACAGAGAGTGATACGTGTATGGGATGAGCTGCCAGAGGAAGTGGTGGAGGCTGGTACAATTGCAACATTTAAGAGGCATTTGGATGGGTATATGAATAGGAAGGGTTTGGAGGGATATGGGCTGGGTGCTGGCAGGTGGGACTAGATTAGGTTGGGATATCTGGTCGGCATGGATGAGTTGGACCAAAGGATCTGTTTCCATGCTGTACATCTCTGTGACTCTATGACACCAATCTGGTTCACTCATGCCCTTTACAGACTGAGATCTGCTCACCTTCCCTGGTCTGGGTCAACGTGTGACTCCAAACCCACAGCAACTCTTAACTGCCCTCTGGGCAATTAGTGATGGACAACAAATGATGGCCTAGTCAACGATGCCACCGCCCTATGAACACATCAAAAAAACTTGAGCTTGCAGCCCAAATATGATAACAGCCAATAACCGGCATGACAGAAGCTGACAGGATCTTGTGGTAGCGAGGAGCTTTGTACCTTTTTATCGCAAACCACTCTGATTTTGCAAAGTTGTCTATGTGCCAAGAAAGCCTCGGCCTTTGATGCGTTTTAATTAAAAGTGTTGTCATGTTCACACAGTTGTTCTCAGTTGTGGGGAATGTGTGTGAGGCAGAGGGTGACGTTTTTCATTTCTTTTGGCCCTGTGTGATATAAAACATGGGCCTATTCCTGCCTCAAACCCTCTCATCCGCCATTAGGAATAGAAGCATGCCGTTTGTCCCCTCGAACCTGATGGGATAGGTTCATGGCTAATTGGATTGTGGTCTCCATTTCCCTGATTACCCTCCTCCAATACTCTTTTACCTCCCCCTTGTTGGTCAAGAATCTATTTACCTCAGCTTTAAAATATATTCATTGACCCCACCTCTACTGCACTCTCGGGAAGAGAATTACACACCTGATGATGCCCTGAGAGAAAATCAAAGATGTCCTTATCTCCATCTTCAGTGGGAGATCCACTGTTTTAAACTGGTGTCCCCTGGTTCTCACCTCTCCCCTCAGCATCTGCCCTGTCAAGTCCCCTGAGGATCATATAACATTTCAGTGAGACTACTCTTTTCAACTCCAGTGGATACAGGCTCCATCCATCTAATCTTTCCTCATAACATAAGCCCCATCCCTTAAGTGAATCTTCTCTGAACTGCTTCCAATGCAATTGCATGTTTCTTAAATATGGAGACCAAAACTGCACACAACACTCCAGATGTGGCCTCACCTGTACAACTGCATTAACTCTCCCCTCCTTTCCCCTTGCAATCAACTCCAACATTTCATTTCCCTTTCATTTGCTGTGCACTAATTCTTTGTGATTCATGAACACGGATAACCCAATACCACAGAACTCTGTGAGCTCCCTTCACTCAAACCACATAGAGTCATAGAGATGTACAGCACGGAAACAGACCCTTCGGTCCAACCCGTCCATGCCGACCAAATATCCCAACCCAGTCTAGTCCCATTTGCCAGTACTTGGCCCATATCCCTCTAAACCCTTCCTGTTCATATACCCATCCAGGTGCCTTTTAAATGTTGTCATTGTACTGGCCTCCACCACTTCCTCTGCAGCTCATTGAATGCACGCACCACCCCCTGTGTGAAAACGTTGCCCATCGGGTCCCTTTTAAATCTTTCCCCAATTCTCCCTCATTTTCCCTCTTGTCTCCATGTTAGCTTCTTCCATGGTTACCCAGTCACCCACCGGTCGGGCCACTCTGTACATAGGGACCAAAAAATGCAGTTGTTGGAAGCCTATGGTCATGGAGAATATTGTGGAAGAGTGGCTTGTTGAGGGCAGTCTGATGGGAAGACTGAAGAGTGTCTCACAGCAGGTTATACATTTTCGTATGGATTGGCTTACGTTTTCAGCTCTGTGAGACTAATTGTAATGTCTCAATTGGAAAGCATGGATACCCTGAACAATGCCCATTAGACCTTGGAGTGCAGGTTCATAGTTCCTTGAAAGTGGAGTCGCAGGTAGATAGGATAGTGAAGAAAGTGTTTGGTATGCTTTCCTTTATTGGTCAGAGTATTGAGTACAGGAGTTGGGAGGTCATGTTGTGGCTGTACAGGACATTGGTTAGGCCACTGTTGGAATATTGCGTGCAATTCTGGTCTCCTTCCTAACGGAAAGATGTTGTGAAACTTGAAAGGGTTCAGAAAAGATTTACAAGGATGTTGCCAGGGTTGGAGGGTTTGAGCTATAGGGAGAGGCTGAACAGGCTGGGGCTGTTTTCCCTGGAGTGTCGGAGGCTGAGGGGTGACCTTATAGAGGTTTACAAAATTATGAGGGGCATGGAGAGGGTAAAAAGACAAAGTCTTTTCCCTGGAGTGGGGGAGTCCAGAACTAGAGGGCATAGGTTTAGGATGAGAGGGGAAAGATATAAAAGAGACTTAAAGGGCAACCTTTTCACACAGAGGGTGGTACATGTATGGAATGAGCTGCCAGAGGAAGTGGTGGAGGCTGGTACAATTGCAACATTTAAGAGGCATTTGGATGGGTATATGAATAGGAAGGGTTTGGAGGGATATGGGCCGGGTGCTGACAGGTGGGACTGGATTAGGTTGGGATATCTGGTCGGCATGGACGGGTTGGATCGAAAGGTGTGTTTCCGTGCTGTACATCTCTATGACTGTACTGTGGTGTTAGCCAAGCCTATACCCATTACTGTGCCTGCATTTCCATTGAACCTTTTTATGCCCTCAGGTGTCTCAGAGCACATCACAGCAATTTAGCTTTGAAGTTGTTGTTGTATATCCCAGCTAACTAACTAACACATGCAAGAACCCCACAGACAGCAGTCACATGACACCAGGTTATAGTCTGACAGGTTTATTTGAAATCACAAGGTTTTGGAGCGCTGTTGCTTTGTCAGGTTCACCTGATGAAGGGGCAGCGCTCCGAAAGCTTGTGATTTCGAATAAACCTGTCAGACTATAACCTGGTGTCATGTGACTTCTGACCTCGTCCACCCCAGTCCAACACTGGCACCTCCCCATCTTGACAGAATGGATAGGTTTTCATGATGTTGGTCAAGGGTCAGATTATTAGAAACATTGGAGTAAATCTCTGCTCAGGCTCTCTGAAATGTCCATCTTCCCCTCTTCCCCCCCCATTTTCCCTCCAGACACAGCCCAATTTTGGATGGACAAAATCGTTGGTCATATTGAAGGTGTTTTTTCACCACTCATGTGGAAACAATAGAAAAGAGTCCCTTTGCATGTTAACACTGCTCAGGATTTAAATGCTGAACAAAGCAAAGATTATCTTTAACCTGATTAGTAAGAGGTTACACAACTTCCCCATTTGCTCTGCGATTGTTTTCTCTTGATTTCACCTTGACAAACCGGCAAGTGTCAGATTCTGGGTCAGGTTCAACAACGAAGGAACGTGACACTGTCATTGAATCAGAAACTTAATGTACTCTCATTTGCCCTTAAATCTGAGTGAGAAGGTCTCTCTTTCCAACCGTGAAGGGATTCGAAATGGGTAACATAGAGGGCAGGGGATTAGGAAATACTCTGTTGTATTTGGGGGAAATAGTTTCCAGTTTAAAACCAAGCTGCGTAATGAAGCCCTACCTGATGAAGGGCTTATGCCCGAAACGTCGATTCTCCTGCTCCTCAGAATGCTGCCTGACCTGCTGCGCTTTTCCAGCACCACTCTCTCGACTCTGATCTCCAGCATCTGCAGTGCTCACTTTTGCCAAGCTGCGTGATGTCCAGTGAAGCAGTTGAGGCTACCTCGTTGAATGGTTTTAAGGCCAAAATAAATAATATTTTGAACAGTGGAGGAATTAAGGGTTATGGTGAGCGGGTGGGTAAGTGGAGCTGAGTCCATGAAAAGATCAGCCATGATCTTGGTGAATGGCGGAGCAGGCTGGAGGGGTCAGATGGCCTACTCCTGTTCCTGTTTCTTATGTCCTTAACAGAACAGAACAGTGCTGGGTATTGCTAGTGTTGCGTCAAAGTGCTTTGATAGAATTGTTTTGTGTGTGTCACAGTGACTTGGCATTTCTCACAATGGTCCCTGTAGCTCAGAACACAATCCACAGCACAGAGACAGGCCATTCAGCCCACCATACCTATGCCAGTGCCCATGCTGTACACATCCTCTGATGCTATTCACCACAACTGCCCTTTGTTCCAGACTTTAACCATCCTTTGACGCAAGAGATTTCTCTTTGCTGGATCTATTAGTGACTATCTTCTATTTATAACCTCAGATTTTGGATTCCAAAACAGGAAACCTCTTCCAGACCAAATGGGACTGCTTCATTCATTTTATAGACCTCTATCAGGACACCCATCAGTCTTTGAGAAGCCTGTACTGTCCTGCCTTTAAAACAGAGGAGGATACAGAGATAGTTCAACTGTTGGTATTGAGAGGAGCCTAATGGTGAGACGTTGTCCCAAATTACCCATTTCTGAAGGCACTGTCGTGTTCCGCAGTGGCATTGTTCCTTTGGCAGCAGCTTGGCAGAGGATGGGACGTTGAAAGTCTCGTGCCGGATCTCCTGCTCCCAACCCTTCCTTCCTGGTTTCTGGCCTGGCTTTTGCAGCCACACTTCCCTGTGGCTTTTCCTACAACACCACAAATCGATACTCTCCCTACGCCTGAAAAGCCACACAGATAGCTGCTTTTTAATCTCCCAGTAGTTGGATCAGGAATTCAGCCCACGGTTCAGTTCTGTGACTTACGGCCCCAGTGAAGTGACAGTTTTGTGAAACGCTGGACACTGCGTTCAGGTCTGGGGCTTGCTCCTCAGCAAGATCATTGGGGTTGGCACAGTTCTGCATGACCAGAATGATACTGGGACCATCTCCCCCTTGTTGGGGGACTTTTTCCCAAACACCACACTCACCACGAGAGGAAATAGTTTCCCTCCGTCTACCTTATTATTGCCTTTAATCTTTAAATCCTTCAATTGTGCAGACAGCTTGCACAGATTAGGCTTGTGTTCCCTCGAGTACAGAAGATCAAGGCGGAGTGGGGGGGGTGGGGGAGGTGATCAAATTCATATATTTGAGACGTTTAAAGGAGCCGATAGACAGAGAGAAAAACGGTGTTTGCAGCTGGGAATGGGGAGGGGGGGACGCATTCAGAACCAACGAAAGCCACGCCACTCAGGATCCACGATGTCACGTGAAAAGCACCCTCCCCGCCCCTTACTCAGTCTCTGTTAAAAAAAAAGCTGCAGGTGATCTGAAAAATCCCCACACAGAATCCGTACAGTGTGGAAGCAAGCCATTTGGCCCATCCAGTCTGCACTGACCCTCCAGGATTGCTCCTCCTTCTCCCAGAAATACCAAGGGATTTCAAAGATGCCGCCGGGAGGAACTTAGAAGAAATAATAGGGGCAAGATGGTGACTTTTTCAAATGCTCTTCTAAGAAGCTTTTCTCTCCCTGAAGAATATTTGAGTGGGCAGCGTCGCAATTTGGTGACTGTCAGTTAATTAATTCCTGCCGAATCTATTCGGTGCACAATTGGCATGGGAGGGCAGAATGCCCATGAGGATGGGTATGTTGGGTAAACAATGCTGGGTGTGTGGGAGCAGGGTGGTTTGGGGCCAGGAATCCCTTTGGAAGCACTTGGTAGGTCATGGGGTGAATCTTTGTAGAGCGTGGGCATCACTGGCTGGGCCCAGCTTTTATTGCCCTGCCCCTAGTTGCCCCACCTTGAGAAGGTGGGGGTGAGCTGCCTCCTTGAACCGCTGCAGTCCATCTGCTGTGGGTTGACCCACAATGCCCCTAGGGAGGGAATTCCAGGATTTTGACCCAACGACACTGAAGGAACAGTGATATATTTCCAAGTCAGTGTGGTGAGTGGCTTGAGGGGAACTTGCAGGGAATGGTGTTTCCATGTATCTGCTGCCCTTGTCCTTCGAGATGGAAGTGGTTGTGGGTTTGGAAGGTGCTGTCTGAGGATCGATGGTGAATTACTGCAGCGCATCTTGTAGATGGTGCACACTGCTACTACTGAGTGTCGGTGGGGGAGGGAGTGGATGTTTGTGGATGTGGGGCCAATCAAGCGGGGGCTGCTTTGTCCTGGATGTGTTGAGCTTCTTGAGTGTTGTTGGAGCTGCCCCCATCCAGGCAAGTGGGGAGTATTATAGACAGGCTTGGGAGAGTCAGGAGGTGAGTTACTTGCTGCTGTTATCATACCCTCTGACCAGCTCGTAGTTACAGTATTTGCAGAGCAAGCCTATTTCAGTTCCTAGTCAATTGTAAACCCCAGGACATCGATAGTGGGGAATCAATGATCTAAAAGAGATATGACGTTTTCTTCAAATGCAGCCTCCAGACCTATGAGGCCTCGCTGGTTGTAGCATCTGCAGCGATATTTGTGCCTGTGAGGATCAAAGCCACACGATCACTAGAGAAAGGATTCAAGGGAAACTAAAGACCGATAAGTCCCCTGGACCTGATGGTATCCTGAGATATTAAAGGATATAGTTACAGAGATAATGGATACACTGACAGTAATCTTCCAAAAAATCCTTAGATTCTGGAGGAGTCCCAGAGGATTGGAAAACTATCAATTTAACGCCCATATTCAGAAAGAGAGGGAGACAATAAACAGGTAGTTACAGACCGGTTAGCTTAACATCAATCATTGAGGAAATATTAGAGTCAATTATAAAGGACGTAATAGCAAATAATTTTGAAATACGTACTATGACCAAGTAGATTCAGCATGGTTTCATGAAGGGAAATATTGCCTGACAAATTTATTCCAGCTCTTTGAGGATGTAACAAACAGGATAGATAAAGGGGAACAAGTAGATGTAATGCATTGGATTTCCGGAAGTTATTTGATAAGGTACTGAACATAAGACTACTTAATAAGCTCATCAATAAGATAGGAGCCCATGGTTTGAGAGGTAATATATTCTCATTGGTTAATAGCAGACAGAGAGTTGGGATCAGGGGGGCATTTTCATGATGGTAACTTGTAACCAGTGTAGTGCCATGGGGATCAGTGCTGGGCTGTGACAGTTTACAATATGTATGAATGACGGATGATGAAAGTGAATGTATCGTAGCCAAGTTTGTGGATGACAGGTGTTGTAACTGATGGGGAAGACACAACGGGTCTGCAGAGAGATATAGACAGGTTACATGAGTGGGCAAAATAATTGCACATAATGTGGGAAAATGTGAGGCGGTGCAATTTGGCAGGAAGAATAGAGGAGCTGAATATTATTTGAATGGAGAAAGACTGCAGAAAGCTGCAGCACAGAGAGATTTGGAAGTCCTTCTGCATGAATCACAAAAAGCTCATATCCAAGTTCAGTGGGTAATAGGGAAGGGAAGCAGAGTGCTGGACTTTATTCCAAAGGGAATGGAGTAATAAACAGGGAGGTTTTCCTAAAACTATACAAGACACCAATCAGACCACAGCTGGAACACTGAATGGTTCTGGTCTCCTTATCCAAGGAAAGATAGACTAGCATTGGAGACAGTCCAGAGAAGGTTCACTCAGCTGATCCCAGGGACAGAGGGACTGTCTTATGAGGAGAGGTTGAGTAGGTTGGGCCTGTACTCATTGGAGTCTAAGAGAATGAGAGACAACCTTATTGAAACATACAAGATTCTTGGAGGGCTTGTCGGGTAAATGGGGAAAAGTTGTTTCTCTTTGTGGGAGTGAATCTGTGGAATTCTTTACCACAGAGGGCTGTCGAGGCTGGCTCATTAAAGTATATAGAAGGCGGAGACAGACAGATTTTTAATCAGGGAAGGGAATGAAGGATTATGGGGGAAAAGGCAGGAAAGTGGGGTTGAGGATGATCACTTCAACGATGATCTTTTGAATGATGCAGCAGATTTGATGGGCTGAATGGCCCACTTTTGGTCCTATATCTTACGGTATTATTAAAGACTTGCAAAGAGGCAGTCTTATACGATAAAAACAACAGGATGTCTAAATCTTGGCAGGCAGTGAAAGATCTGTTGGGGCATGTACAGACTTATTGAAATCTGGAAGAAGCACTGTGTACCAAAGCACGCAATGTAAAATTGTTCTTTTTCAAAAAAAATTACTCTTGACTGACCAGAGAAAGTTCAGAGATGATCGAAGAGGATACCACTCAAGCTGTTATGAAACGATTTCATGGTTCTCTCGGTGGAACTGATTGAGGGAGAGCTGCATTGTGTGAGATCGGAAATTGGGCTCTTACCTATTCTGGTAGACACTGACCATCCTGTGGCACTGGCTATGGGAACGTAGCACATCCCTCACCTGAAGCGAAAAGCACCAACAGTAGATTCACTGGTTCTTGGTAATAATACACTTAGTTGTCCCATATCTAAGCAGATAGTTCAAGGTTATTGATATCCAGGGTCTAGATTACAGGGGTGCTGGAAAGGCACAGCAGGTCAGGCAGCACCCGAGGAGCAGGGCAGCCCTTGATATCCAGCCTGTTGATGTAGATAATACGTGGGCAGGCTGTTTCTTAAAACAACATTGAAAAGGCTGCAAAGGAAATGGGGTTGGATATGATCTTTGGCGGGGAGAGTGAGTTTGTTATGCACTAGAGGTAATACTTTCTCAATTCCTTCCGACACCCCTGTCCGTATGGTGGAGCGATCATCTCCACTGAATGCTCTGGATTTGCCTCTCTCTGGGGTATTGTATGTCTACCCTTTAAGAAGTGCACAGACTGTTGTAACTCTGCACACACTGTGGCTTTGGTGCTTCAGAACTTATAACGTGTTTTACTGTTTCAAATAGAACTAGCCCTCGGAGTTATTCGCTCCTTGACGAGTGGTTAGACCATTATCATGAACATGACGCCAGGAATCATTTTATTCTTGTTCCTAGGACATTTTGCAGCATCTACTACTGAGCTCTTGGCACTGCTATATCTCCTGGTTAATTAGACTGGGAGAGCGTGGGACTGTCTCCCACTGAGGGGCTGAAGACCTTAGCACCAACTTAGTTCACCTCCTGACTGTGGGGTGTGTCTTTTCTTGCTCCATGAGTTGCCTTCTGTTTGATGTCAGTGATGTTTTCAGAATGAATGTAGTTTTGTGTGTATGTGTTAGTGTTTATGTCTGTGTTGTGTGTGTGTGTGTGTGTGTGTATATATGTTTGTGTGTCTGTGCATGGGTCTCTGTGTGTCTGTGTACATTTGTGTCTGTGTACATTTGTGTGTGCGTGTGTGTATGTCTGTGTCTGTGTACATGTGTGTGTGCATGTCTGTGTGTGTTTGTGTGCATGTGTGTCTTGGTGTTTGTATGTGTCTGTGTGTGTGTCTTGCTGTTTGTGTGTGTCTGTGTGTGTACATTTGTGTCTGTGTACGTGTGTGTGTGTGCGTCTATGTGTGTGTGTCTGTGTGCATGTGTGTCTTGGTGTTTGTGTGTGTCTATGTGTCTGTGTGTGTGTGTGTGTGTCTTGCTGTTTGTGTGTGTCTATGTGTGTGTACATTTGTGTCTGTGTACGTGTGTGTGTGTGCGTCTATGTGTGTGTGTCTGTGTGCATGTGTGTCTTTGTGTTTGTGTGTGTCTATGTGTCTGTTGTTTGTGTGTACATGCGTATCTGTACGTGTGTGCGTGTGTGTCTCTGTGTATACGTGTGTCTGTGCGTGTGTGCGTCTGTGTGTGTGTTTCTGTGAATGTCTGTGTATGTCTGTGTGCATGTGTCTTGATGTTTGTGTGTGTCTATGTGTGTGCATGTGTGTCTGTGTGTGTGTGTGTGTAGAAGAAAATGTGGATTTCCTTTAACAGAACAGCAATTTGGTTTGGTGGATGATATCTGAAACTATGATGTTGAGGTGATGCTTCACTGATTCTCTGAAGGCATCTTATGTGTAATATGACAAAGTTGTGTGGTCTATTATTGTAGCTATGTAGTTTTAACTAAAAAAACTCAAGAAATGATGTACTTTCAGCTATAGTATGGTAAAATAATGCCTGAAATATTTGGAATAAAGACTGGGCTAGGAGGAAAACTGAGGTGCAAAGTCTTCTGGAATTGAATAGTCCACATTGAGAGAGGAAAGATGCTGATTCAAATAGTGCTGAGGTTAACTTGATTCACTTGGAAGGATGGGTCCCAATAATTTCAGTTATGTTCACTCAGCAAACATAAGAAAGGGTGAGGGTCTACTCCGACTGCAGGGAATGTGTGGTGACACCATAAGTTGGCATAATTCCCAGAACGGAGAGAATCACTGTTCCATTGGGATGATTGCCTCATCGAAGGAATGCAGTCTAGTTTCCTCTTTACTGCTGGCAACGTGTTGCCGCTTTGCTAGTACTTGAAAAAGAAAGATCAAATTGTCTTTTAAAATATACACGTGTCATCGTGCCTGATCTGACAGGCCTGAACCCAACTTGTGTTCAGAGACATGGTGTATAATCACTTGGCTAAAGAAGGGTTGGAGAAGTTCCCTGTTTTTGGAAGCTGGGTTGGACGGAAGTGCATTTTTACTCAACCCCAAGTGCTGTAATTGGGATTCAGAAGTGGCCGTACTTTGGGGGTCCCATCACACCGATCCCCCACTCTCACCGTCCTGGGGTTACCATTGACCAGAACCTCAACTGGACTCGCCACATCAACCCAGCGGCTACAAGAGCAGGTCAGAGGCTGGGAATACTGCAGCGAGTAACTCACCTCCTGACTCCCCAAAGCCTGTCCACAAGGCCCAAGTCAGGAGTGTGATGGAATACTCCCCACTTGCCTGGATGGGGGCAGCTCCAAGAACACTCAAGAAGCTCAACACCATCCAGGACAAAGCAGGCCCCGCTGGATTGGCACCACATCCACAAACATCCACTCCCTCCCCCACCGACGTTCAGTAGCAGCAGTGTGTACCATCTACAAGATGCACTGCAGAAATTTACCAAATATCTTCAGACAGCACCTTCCAAACCCACGACCACTTACATCTAAAAGGACAAGGGCAGCAGATACATGGGAACACCATTCCCTGCAAGTTCCCCTCCAAGCCACTCACCATCCTGACTTAGAACATAGAACATAGAAAAATACAGAGCAGTACAGGCCCTTTGGCCCTCGATGTTGCGCCGATCCAAGCCCACCTAACCTATTCTAACCCACTATCCTCCATATGCCTATCCAATGCCCGTTTAAATGCCCATAAAGAGGGAGAGTCCACCACTGCTACTGGCAGGGCATTCCATGAACTCATGACTCGCTGAGTAAAGAATCTACCCCTAACATCTGTCCTATACCTACCACCCCTTAATTTAAAGCTATGCCCCCTTGTAATAGCTGACTCCATACGTGGAAAGAGATTCTCATGGTCATCCCTATCTAAACCCCTAATCATCTTGTACACCTCTATCAAGTCACCCCTAAACCTTCTTTTCTCCAATGAAAACAGCCCAAAGTGCCTCAGCCTTTCCTCATACGATCTTCCTACCATACCAGGCAACATCCTGGTAAACCTCCTCTGCACCCATTCCAGTGCCTCCACATCCTTCCTATAGTATGGCGACCAAAACTGCACACAATACTCCAGATGCGGCTGCATCAGACTCTTATACAACTGCAACATGATCTCAGGACTCCGGAACTCAATTCCTCTACTAATAAAAGCCAGTACGCCATATGCCTTCTTCACCGCACTATTTACCTGGGTGGCAACTTTCAGAGATCTGTGTACATGGACACCAAGATCCCTCTGTTCATCCACACTACCAAGTATCCGACCATTAGCCCAGTACCCCGTCTTTTTGTTACTCTTACCAAAGTGAATCACCTCACACTTACCTACATTGAACTCCATTTGCCACCTTTCTGCCCAGCTCTGCAACCTATCTATATCCCGCTGTAACCTGACACATCCTTCCTCACTGTCAACAACTTCACCGACCTTCGTATCATCCGCAAACTTGCTCACCCAACGTTCTAGCCCCTCCTCCAGGTCATTTATAAAAATGACAAACAGCAATGGTCCCAAAACAGATCCTTGCGGAACACCACTAGTAACTGCACTCCAAGATGAACCTTTACCATCAACTACTACCCTCTGTCTTCTTCCAGCCAGCCAATTCCTAATCCAAACCTCCAACTCACCCTCAATGCCATACCTCCGTATTTTTTCCAGTTGCCTACCTTATCAAACGCCTTACTAAAATCCATATACACCACATCTACCGCTTTACCCTCATCTACCTCCTTAGTCACCTTCTCAAAGAATTCAATAAGGTTTGTGAGGCACGACCTGCCCTTCACAAAACCATGCTGACTATCCTTGATCACATTATTCCTATCCAGATGTTCATAAATCCTATCCCTGACAATTCTCTCTAAGACTTTGCCCACAACAGAAGTGAGACTCACCGGCCTATAGTTACTAGGGTTATCCCTACTCCCCTTCTTGAACAAGGGAACCACATTAGCTATCCTCCAGTCTACTGGCACTATTCCTGTAGACAACGAGGACATAAAAATCAAGGCCAATGGCTCTGCAATCTCCTCCCTTGCTTCCCAGAGAATCCTAGGATAAATGCCATCAGGCCCAGGGGACTTATCTATTTTCACCCTTTACAGAATTTCCAACACCTCTTCCCTACATACCTCAAAGCTGTCCATTCTAATTAATTGTGACTCAATATTCACATGGGCAACAATGTCCTGTTCCTGAGTGAATACTGACGAAAAGTATTCATTCAGTGTCTCCCCAATCTCTTCAGCCTCCACACGCAACTTCCCAATACTATCCTTGACTGGACCTATTCCTACCTTAGTCATTCTTTTATTCCTGAAATCTTGGAAATCTATCGCTGTTCCTTCAGTGTTGCTGGATCAAAATCCTGGAATTCCCTTCCTAAGGGTATTGTGAGTCAACCCACAGCACATGGACTGCAGCGGTTCAAGAAGGCAGCTCACCCCCACCTTCTCAAAGGGGGCAACTAGGGACACGGCAATAAAAGCTGGGCCCAGCCAGTGACACCCACGTCCCGTGAGTGAATTCTAAAAAAAAGTCTTTGCAGAGACAGTCACAAAATGTGTCCTTGGAATAGGCCATTCAGCCCCTCACATCCATTCAGTCATTCAAGTGATCATGACTACCTCAGCTACACTTTGCCACACCATCCCCTGAAACAAATTCCCTCAAAATTGATCAGTCTCTGATTTTGAATGCCCTCAATAACTGAGCATCCACAACGCTGGAGGATCTGAAAGGTTTACAATCCTTTTGAAGGAAGAAATCCCTCCTTATCTAAATAACCGGCCCTTTATCCTGACACTGTTCTCGATTCCACAGCCCGGGGTGGGGGGGTGGGAATGTTGGTTTCTGTCAAGACCCTTCAGCAGTCTATTTATTTCAGTCAGATCTAACAACCTCAGTGCTTCCTAATTCAAGAGGGGCTGTGGACGATTATTTGGTCAGAAATGGTGTGCAGGGATCTGGGGAAGAGACAGGAAATTGTCTATCCAAGGGGAGAGAACTGGTGTAGGCATGAATGGGCCAAATAGCCTCCTCTGAATGACAACAATCCTGTGAAGCTGTAATTCCAGTGTCATTGCTTTCCATTGCCCCTGAGCAGCCGTCTTTCCATTGTCCTGAGCAGCCGTCTTTCCATTGTCCTGAGCAGCCATCTTTCCATTGCCCCTGAGCAGCCATCTCTCCATTGCCCCGGAGCAGCCATCTTTCCATTGTCCTGAGCAGCCATCTTTCCATTGCCCCGAGCAGCCATCTTTCCATTGCCCTGAGCAGCCATCTTTCCATTGCCCTGAGCAGCCATCTTAAATTGTCCTGAGCAGCCATCTTTCCATTGCCCTGAGCAGCCATCTTTCCATTGCCCTGAGCAGCCATCTTTCCATTGCCCTGAGTAGCCATCTTCAAATTGTCCTGAGCAGCCATCTTTCCACTGCCCTGAGCAGCCATCTTTCCACTGCCCTGAGCAGCCATCTTTCCATTGCCCTGAGTAGCCATCTTCAAATTGTCCTGAGCAGCCATCTTTCCACTGCCTTGAGCAGCCATCTTTCCATTGCCCTGAGCAGCCATCTTTCCATTGTCCTGAGCAGCCATCTTCATGTTGCCCTGAGCAGCCATCTTTCCATTGCCCTGAGCAGCCATCTTTCCATTGTCCTGAGCAGGCATCTTCATGTTGCCCTGAGCAGCCATCTTTCCATTGCCCTGAGCAGCCATCTTTCCATTGCCCTGAGCAGCCATCTTTCCATTGCCCTGAGCAGCCATCTTCACATTGTCCTGAGCAGGCATCTTCACATTGTCCTGAGCAGCCATCTTCACATTGTCCTTATCAGCCATCTTTCCATTGCCTTCAGCAGCCATCTTTCCATTGCCCTGAGCAGCCATCTTTCCATTGCCCTGAGCAGCCATCTTCACATTGTCCTGAGCAGTCATCTTTCCACTGCCCCAAGCAGCCATCTTTCCACTGCCCTGAGCAGCCATCTTTCCATTGCCCCGAGCAGCCATCTTCACATTGCCTTGAGCAGCCATCTTTCCATTGCCCTGAGCAGCCATCTTTCCATTGCCCTGAGCAGTCATCTTTCCATTGCCCTGAGCAGCCATCTTCACATTGTCCTGAGCAGTCATCTTTCCACTGCCCCAAGCAGCCATCTTTCCACTGCCCTGAGCAGCCATCTTTCCATTGCCCCGAGCAGCCATCTTCACATTGCCTTGAGCAGCCATCTTTCCATTGCCCCGAGCAGCCATCTTCACATTGTCCCGAGCAGCCATCTTTCCACTGCCCCGAGCAGCCATCTTTCCATTGCCCCAAGCAGCCACCTTTCCACTGCCCTGAGCAGCCATCTTTCCATTGCCCCGAGCAGCCATCTTCACATTGTCCCGAGCAGCCATCTTTCCACTGCCCCGAGCAGCCATCTTTCCATTGCCCCAAGCAGCCATCTTTCCACTGCCCTGAGCAGCCATCTTTCCATTGCCCCGAGCAGCCATCTTCACATTGCCCTGAGCAGCCATCTTCACATTGCCCTGAGCAGCCATCTTTCCACTGCCCTGAGCAGCCATCTTTCCATTGCCCTGAGTAGCCATCTTCAAATTGTCCTGAGCAGCCATCTTTCCATTGCCCCAAGCAGCCATCTTTCCACTGCCCTGAGCAGCCATCTTTCCATTGCCCCGAGCAGCCATCTTCACATTGCCCTGAGCAGCCATCTTCACATTGCCCTGAGCAGCCATCTTCACATTGCCCTGAGCAGCCATCTTTCCACTGCCCTGAGCAGCCATCTTTCCATTGCCCTGAGTAGCCATCTTCAAATTGTCCTGAGCAGCCATCTTTCCATTGCCCCAAGCAGCCATCTTTCCACTGCCCTGAGCAGCCATCTTTCCACTGCCCCAAGCAGCCATCTTTCCACTGCCCTGAGCAGCCATCTTTCCATTGCCCCGAGCAGCCATCTTCACATTGCCTTGAGCAGCCATCTTTCCATTGCCCCGAGCAGCCATCTTTCCATTGCCCTGAGCAGCCATCTTTCCATTGCCCTGAGCAGCCATCTTTCCATTGCCCTGAGCAGTCATCTTTCCATTGCCCTGAGCAGCCATCTTCACATTGTCCTGAGCAGTCATCTTCACATCGTCCTGAGCAGTCATCTTTCCATTGTCCTGAGCAGCCATCTTTCCATTGTCCTGAGCAGCCATCTTTCCATTGTCCTGAGCAGCCATCTTCCCATTGCCCTGAGCAGCCATCTTCCCATTGCCCTGAGCAGCCATCTTCACATTGCCCCGAGCAGCCATCTTCACATTGCCCTGAGCAGCCATCTTCACATTGCCCTGAGCAGCCATCTTTCCATTGCCCCGAGCAGCCATCTTTCCATTGCCCCGAGCAGCCATCTTCACATTGCCCTGAGCAGCCATCTTCACATTGCCCTGAGCAGCCATCTTTCCACTGCCCTGAGCAGCCATCTTTCCATTGCCCTGAGTAGCCATCTTCAAATTGTCCTGAGCAGTCATCTTTCCATTGCCCCGAGCAGCCATCTTCACATTGCCCTGAGCAGCCATCTTCACATTGCCCTGAGCAGTCATCTTTCCACTGCCTTCAGCAGCCATCTTTCCATTGCCCTGAGCAGCCATCTTTCCACTGCCTTCAGCAGCCATCTTTCCATTGCCCCGAGCAGCCATCTTTCCATTGCCCCAAGCAGCCATCTTTCCAATGCCCTGAGCAGCCATCTTTCCATTGCCCCGAGCAGCCATCTTCACATTGTCCCGAGCAGCCATCTTTCCACTGCCCCGAGCAGCCATCTTTCCATTGCCCTGAGTAGCCATCTTCAAATTGTCCTGAGCAGCCATCTTTCCATTGCCCCAAGCAGCCATCTTTCCACTGCCCTGAGCAGCCATCTTTCCATTGCCCCGAGCAGCCATCTTCACATTGCCCTGAGCAGCCATCTTCACATTGCCCTGAGCAGCCATCTTTCCATTGCCCCAAGCAGCCATCTTTCCACTGCCCTGAGCAGCCATCTTTCCACTGCCCCAAGCAGCCATCTTTCCACTGCCCTGAGCAGCCATCTTTCCATTGCCCCGAGCAGCCATCTTCACATTGCCTTGAGCAGCCATCTTTCCATTGCCCCGAGCAGCCATCTTCACATTGTCCCGAGCAGCCATCTTTCCACTGCCCCGAGCAGCCATCTTTCCATTGCCCCAAGCAGCCATCTTTCCACTGCCCCGAGCAGCCATCTTTCCATTGCCCCGAGCAGCCATCTTCACATTGTCCCGAGCAGCCATCTTTCCACTGCCCCGAGCAGCCATCTTTCCATTGCCCCAAGCAGCCATCTTTCCATTGTCCTGAGCAGCCATCTTCACATTGCCCTGAGCAGCCATCTTCCCATTGCCCCGAGCAGCCATCTTCACATTGCCCCGAGCAGCCATCTTCACATTGCCCTGAGCAGCCATCTTCACATTGCCCTGAGCAGCCATCTTCACATTGTCCCGAGCAGCCATCTTTCCACTGCCCTGAGCAGCCATCTTTCCACTGCCCTGAGCAGCCATCTTTCCATTGCCCCAAGCAGCCATCTTTCCACTGCCCTGAGCAGCCATCTTTCCAATGCCCCGAGCAGCCATCTTCACATTGCCCTGAGCAGCCATCTTTCCATTGCCCTGAGCAGCCATCTTTCCATTGCCCTGAGCAGCCATCTTTCCATTGCCCTGAGCAGCCATCTTTCCATTGCCCTGAGCAGTCATCTTTCCATTGCCCTGAGCAGCCATCTTCACATTGTCCTGAGCAGTCATCTTCACATCGTCCTGAGCAGTCATCTTTCCATTGTCCTGAGCAGCCATCTTTCCATTGTCCTGAGCAGCCATCTTTCCATTGTCCTGAGCAGCCATCTTCCCATTGCCCTGAGCAGCCATCTTCCCATTGCCCTGAGCAGCCATCTTCACATTGCCCCGAGCAGCCATCTTCACATTGCCCTGAGCAGCCATCTTCACATTGCCCTGAGCAGCCATCTTTCCATTGCCCCGAGCAGCCATCTTTCCATTGCCCCGAGCAGCCATCTTCACATTGCCCCGAGCAGCCATCTTCACATTGCCCTGAGCAGCCATCTTCACATTGCCCTGAGCAGCCATCTTTCCACTGCCCTGAGCAGCCATCTTTCCATTGCCCTGAGTAGCCATCTTCAAATTGTCCTGAGCAGTCATCTTTCCATTGCCCCGAGCAGCCATCTTCACATTGCCCTGAGCAGCCATCTTCACATTGCCCTGAGCAGCCATCTTTCCACTGCCTTCAGCAGCCATCTTTCCATTGCCCTGAGCAGCCATCTTTCCACTGCCTTCAGCAGCCATCTTTCCATTGCCCCGAGCAGCCATCTTTCCATTGCCCCAAGCAGCCATCTTTCCAATGCCCTGAGCAGCCATCTTTCCATTGCCCCGAGCAGCCATCTTCACATTGTCCCGAGCAGCCATCTTTCCACTGCCCCGAGCAGCCATCTTTCCATTGCCCCAAGCAGCCATCTTTCCACTGCCCTGAGCAGCCATCTTCACATTGCCCTGAGCAGCCATCTTCACATTGCCCTGAGCAGCCATCTTCACATTGTCCCGAGCAGCCATCTTTCCACTGCCCTGAGCAGCCATCTTTCCATTGCCCCGAGCAGCCATCTTTCCACTGCCCTGAGCAGCCATCTTTCCACTGCCCTGAGCAGCCATCTTTCCAATGCCCCGAGCAGCCATCTTCACATTGCCCTGAGCAGCCATCTTCACATTGCCCTGAGCAGCCATCTTTCCATTGCCCTGAGCAGCCATCTTTCCATTGCCCTGAGCAGTCATCTTTCCATTGCCCTGAGCAGCCATCTTCCCATTGCCCCGAGCAGCCATCTTTCCATTGCCCCGAGCAGCCATCTTTCCATTGCCCCGAGCAGCCATCTTCACATTGCCCCGAGCAGCCATCTTCACATTGCCCTGAGCAGCCATCTTCACATTGCCCTGAGCAGCCATCTTTCCATTGCCTTCAGCATCCATCTTTCCATTGCCCTGAGCAGTCATCTTTCCATTGCCCTGAGCAGTCATCTTTCCATTGCCCCGAGCAGCCATCTTCACATTGCCCTGAGCAGCCATCTTCACATTGCCCTGAGCAGCCATCTTTCCACTGCCTTCAGCAGCCATCTTTCCATTGCCCTGAGCAGCCATCTTTCCACTGCCTTCAGCAGCCATCTTTCCATTGCCCTGAGCAGCCATCTTTCCATTGCCCTGAGCAGCCATCTTTCCATTGCCCTGAGCAGCCATCTTTCCATTGCCCTTAGCAGCCATCTTCACATTGCCCTGAGCAGCCATCTTCACATTGCCTTGAGCAGCCATCTTTCCATTGCCCTGGGCAGCCATCTTTCCATTGCCCTGGGCAGCCATCTTTCCAGCTTGTTCAGACTGACTGCTCAGACCTGGGCCCAAATTGGCCATTTTGTACCAATTGTTGTTTGAGGTGATGGTGTGTTGCAGGTTGCCATAACTCATGCTTAACAAAATGATGCCAAAGTAAATAGCAAAATATTTCTCACGTGGAAACAAAATCCTGCGGATGCTGCAACTCTGAGACAAACATAGAGAATGCTGGAGAAAATTAGCAGGTCTAGCAGCTCCTGTGAAGACAGATGTGTGAGGGCAGCCCCCCCCCCCCACCCCACCCCACCTAAAAAAGGAAGTACCCCTTTCTCTCTTGCCCTTTTCCCAGAGTGAGTGAAAAAGCGGCCTACCTACTCTTGTCGCCCTGCCAGACCCACTGTATTAAAGTGATGAAGGCCTCTAATTGGCTGTGTGGCCTCAAAGGAACTACGGTAGGCTGGCTGGAATATACTGGCAGGAGGTTGTGAAATGCTGACCCTAGTTCGTTTCTCTGTTACCTTAGGATTGGAGAGTCTGGGTTGTTCTCCCTGGAGCAAAGGAGATTAAAGCGAGCTTATGATAAGATTGTGATAGCTTTTATGACAGCACAGCCTTGTCCTGCCCCTATTTTCGTTGATTCTAAAGGAAACTGGGTGAGAACTTAAGGGAAATAAACCTGCAGGAGCTATCGAGATTGAGAGAGGTAATGGGACTATTTGGCTTTCTCTACAAAGAACTAGCATGGACTCAATGGGCTGAATGGCCATTATAACTCTGCGCTGATAGCATTTGTATGGCACGGCAAAAGGCTCTTCGGCCCATTGGGTCCATGCTGGTCATGAAGCAGCGATCTATTCTCATCTCATTTTCTCGCAGTTGGTCCAATGTAAACCTAAAGGCTCCTTCAATGTCTTGAGGGTTCCTGTCCCTACAACCCTTTCAGGCTGTGAGTTCCAGATACCCATCACCTTCGAGGGGCATTTTATTTTTCTCAAATCTCCAGATCCTCACCTTAAAACTGTGCCTCCTGGTTACTGACCCCTCTACTAAGGGAAAATACCTTCTCCCTCTTTCCCCTCAGACAGATACCCCCCCCAGCCCTCTCTGCTCTGAGAAAAACAAACCCAGCCTATCCTCAGAGCTTAGATTAGATTCCCTACAGTATGGAAACAAGCCCTTTGGCCCAACAAGTCCAAACCGACCCACTGAAGAGCAACCAACGCACCGCACCCCCCCCCCCCCCCCCCTATATTTGCTCCTGACTAACACACCTAACACTATGAGCAATTTAGCATGGCCAATTCACCTGACCTGCACATCTTTGGACTGTGGGAGGAAGCCAGAGCAAACCCATGCAGACACGGGGAGAATGTGCCAACTCCACACAGACAGTCGCCTGAGGCTGGAATTGAACCCGAGTCCCTGGTGCTGTGAGGTAGCAGTGCTAACCATTGAGCCACCGTGCAGCTGAAATGTTCCAGCCCAGGCATTATCCTGGTGAACCTCCTCTGCACCTTCTCTAATGCAGTCGCATCCTTCCTACAGTGTGGTGACCAGAACGCCATAGAGTACTCCAGCTGGGGCCTGACCAACATTATATATAGCTCCATCATCACCCTCTTCTCTGAGATTTGTTAACTTGACTATCCCCTATGCTGTCTTAACCACCCGTACTCCCTGGTTACTAGCCCTCCTATGAGTGGAAACACAGTTGAAAGGGAGAAACTAGCAAAACCACACGTCATTTTGAACACTGCTGTGTATTCTGTTTGTGAAAGTGGCTAATTGGCAGTGAAACGGACAGTCATCTCAATTGTAGGTAAATGCTCAGAAGATGGGTATTTCTGTTCCGTGCATAGGCTCCGAAAGAAAGTAGACCATTTCCTCTTTCTGCTCAGCGCGTGTTTTCCTGTTACCAGAAAAGGTGAAGCTTGATGCTCCTGGAAAGTGAGCCCATGTCAAACCACAACAAACACTTCAACACCGTCATCTTCTGAACGCTGGCTTTCGAGACAGTCGTGGTGGCTGTCTGTTTTTGCTGGAGGGAAAATTTAACTGCCCAGAGTAGACCACAGTGGATGTGAGTTTGTACAAACAGCCACCTGCTGCCTTTTAGCTGGTTGTGTTCCCTCAGTCTTTACTTCAATGGTTGCATGGTCTAATGAGGGTGACTGGGTCCACAGTTCATCGCCCCACTGCCTGTCACTCAGTCTCAACACCCACTTCCTCCAGCCTCACTGGGAGTGAAAGCAGTGCCTCCTCCCTTAACCAACACCAGCTCAATCAGAATGGCCAACCTGTTTGGCTACGTAAGGACAGGTTCAAGGAGCATGCGGCCTACTGCTGCTGCTGATTGGGATGTCAGTATGCTATAGGTGTAGGCCACTCAGCCCATCACACCCACTGCACCATTCAGAAAGGTCTCTCTCACGCACGCACACACACATGTACACACACACTTCTGCTCCTTGGATGCTGCCTGACCTGCTGTGCTTTTCCAGCAACACACTCTCGACTCATACACACACACACACACACACACACACACACACAGCGTTATGGCACAGAAGGAGGCCATTCTGCCCATTGTGCCTGTTCTGGTTCTATACCCTCGTGTCAATATTTCCCCCGTATCCCTGTACCCCATTTCTATCCCAATAACCATCCAATGCCCCTCTTGAATGCCTCAATGGAACCTGCCTCCCCCACATTCCCAGGCAGTACATTCCAGACCCGAACTACTCGCTGGGGGAGAAAGGTTTTCCTCACTTCATCCCTTTCAATCTCTGTCCCTCTCGTTCCTGTCCCTTTTCCATGTGGGAACAGTTTCTCCCGATCTACTCTATCCAGCCCCCTCCCCCCATGATATTGAAACCCTCTCTCAGATCTCCCTCTCAGCCTCCTTTTCCCCAAGGAGAACAGTCCCAATGTCTTCAATCTCTCCTCCTCACTGAAGTTTCTCATCCCTGGAACCATTCTGATAAATCCCTTCTGCCCTCTCTCTCCAATGTGTTCACATCTTTCCTATAGTGTGGGGCCCACACCTGGACACAACCCTCCAGCTGAGGTCTAACCCATGTCTGTTACTATTGCTTATTGCTGTTTAACAAGGATCGGTTTAGCTTTGCCTGAAACATATTCAACAATTCGGCTTCCACTGCTTTTTGTCGAAGGGAATTTCAAAAACCTCAGAGAAAAAGAATTCTGTTTCTGACTAAAACAGGTAATCCTTGTTTTGAAACAGTGATTCCTCATTCTAGATTCTTCCACAAGAAGAATCTAGAATGTCAAGACCCCTCAGGATCTTGTGTTTCAATCAAGTTGCCTCTTAATCTTTGACACTCCAGCAGATACTAGCCCAGCCTGTCTAAGCTTTCCTTCTGAGACAACTCACCCATTCTGGTATTAGTCCTAGTAACTTCAAAGTCATTCATTGGCCTTAACCAAGTTGAAATAAGTAAAGTCCAAAAATTTTTAATTTCTGTTGTGCCTTCTTTTATCTCAGGACATGGTACGGTGTAGGAAAGGGAGGCAGGTAGTTGTAATGTCCAGTAATCCTCAGCTCTGAGCTAACGTTTTGGCTTTGAATCTCACCATAGCAGTTGGTGGAATTTGTATTTAATAAAAATCTGGAATGAAAAACTGCTGGTAGCTATTGCTAGTTGTTGTAAGATTCCATATAGGCAGCACGGTGGCACAGTGGTTAGCACTGCTGCCTCACAGCGCCAGAGACCCGGGTTCAATTCCTGCCTCAGGCGACTGTCTGTGTGGAGTTTGCACGTTCTCCCTGTGTCTGCGTGGGTTTCCTCCGGGTGCTCCGGTTTCCTCCCACAGTCCAAAGATGTGCAGGTTAGGTGAATTGGCCATGCTAAATTGCCCATAGTGTTAGGTAAGGGGTAAATGTAGGGGTGTGGGTGGGTTGCGCTTCGGCGGGTCGGTGTGGACTTGTTGGGCCGAAGGGCCTGTTTCCACACTGTAATGTAATGTAATCTAATCTAATCTCACAGCGCCAGGGACCCGGGTTCGATTCCAGCCTCGGGCAACTGTCTGTGGAGCTTGCACATCCTCCCCGTGTCCACATGGGTTTCCTCCGGATGCTCCGGTTTCCTCCCACAGTCCAAAGATGTGCAGGTTAGATGGATTGGCCATACTAAATTGCCTGTAGTGTTCAGGGATGTGTAAGTTAGGTGTATTAGTCAGGGGTAAATGCAGAGTAATAAGGTTGGGGAATGGGTCTGGGTGGGTTGCTCTTCGGAGGGTCGGTGTGGACTTGTTGGGCCGAAGGGCCTGTTTCCACACTGTAGGAATTCTGTGATCTCATTCACTAATGTCCTTGAAGGAAGGAAACTGCTGTCCTTACCTAGTCTAGTCTACATGTGACTCCAGACCAGCATGTGGTTGGGTTTCAAGTGGCCTCTGGGCAATTAGGGATGGGTAATAAATTCTGTGACACCCACATCCCAGTGAAAGAATAATAAACACTGTGTGACTGTTAATTTGTACAAAGCAAGCTCCCACAGACAACAATGTGATAAAGTAATGACTATATCATGTGGTTTTCGTTATGTTGGTTGAGGGTGAGAATACCTCCTTAAATATTTGCTGACACCTCCGACAGAGCCCCACTTCCTCAGTACTGTGCTGGGAGTATTAGCCGAGATAATGTCTCTGGAGTAATTGTTCTCTGACTCTGAGGTGAGAATTGCGATAAACTGGGGCACACCAGAGAGGTAAAAGTGATGACTTAAGAATATCACATGCAAAGCATATTACTCAATGAGTGCATTGGTGACAGTCTATGAAGCAGCCTTTATATATCTGCTTCAGAACTTTGTAACCGCATTCAATGCCATGTGGGTTTTGAAAAAAAACCATTCAGTCATCACTCACACCTTCTTTGACAACTTGTGCTCATCCTGTGATCGCAGTTGACACTAAAAAGGGAGAAGTAAAATATCTCATGAGGAGAAACGGAAAAGGAGAGGCACATTATAGACACAACTGGAACGTAAGAAAAGATCTACTGACACAGGAGGTAATCCAGAGAAGCTTCACTCGGCTGGTAACAGATATGGAGGAGTGGAGAGGCTGAGTAGGTTGGGCCTGTACTCTTTGGAGTTGTAAAGAATGAGAGGTGACCTGATTAAAACAGACCGAATTCTTAGGAGACTTGACAGGGGAGATATGGAGAGGTTGTTTCCCCTTAGAGTCCTAGAGTCATACAGCACGGAAACAGACCCTTCGGTCCATCCAGTCCATGCCAGCCCATGCCAGCCATAATCCCCAAACTAAACTAGTCCTACCTGCCTGCTCCTGGCCCATGTCTCTCCAAACCTCTCCTGTTTGTGTACTTATCCAAATGTCTTTTAAACATTGTAATTGTACCCACATCCACCACTTCCTCAAAATGTTCATTCCATACATGAAACCCCGCTCTGTGTAAAAAAAAAAACATCTTTTTAAAATCTCTCTCCTCTCACCTTAACAATGTGCCCCTAGTCTTGAAATGCCCCATCCTAGAGAAAAGGCACCTCCCATTAACCCTATCGATACCCCTCACGATTTTATAAACCTCTAAAAGGTCGCCCCTCAACCTCCTACGCTCCAATGAAAAAGGTCCCAGCCTATCCAGCCTTTCTTTATAACTCAAACCTTCCATAGCCTTGCAGGAGCATCGAAAACCAGAGGGCATCGTCTCAGAGTAAGGGGTCACCTATTGAAAACATAGATGAGAAGGAAGGTCCTCTCTCAGAGGGGAGTGAATCTGTGGAATTCTTAACCGCAGAGGGCTGTCGAGGCTGGGTCATTCGGTACATTAATCAGGAAGAGAATCAATGGTTATGGGGAAAAGGCAGGAGTTAAGGATGATCAGATCAGCCACGATCTCATTAATTGGGAGAACAAACCCGATGGGCTGAATGGCCTACTTCTGCCCCAATATCTTGTGGTCTTATTATGGTTTTATATCTTTGGAGCAAGATGATCTGTTCATCTCTGGGGCTTCAGACAAGTCCAGTGTTTCTCAGATGTTTGGATGGATGCCTTGAGCTTTCTCTGGAGGTCAGTGGAAAAAGGTTTCATCTCACGAGGTGAACTTAGAAGTTGTTGTGAAGTATTTCCAGTACAGAGGCAGGCCGGTCAGCAGGATATACTCCCTACAAGCTCCCTCTTTAACTCGCCCCTATCCTTTTCGATTCCTTTCTCCCTCATGTGCTTCTCTTCAAACGCACAGGCGCCACTGACGTGAGCCGAACACTGCGCCAGTCAGCTCGATGTTCTTCCCAGGCTCTGGGTTGACAGCTGTCTCCCATTTCAACATGATGCTATGACTCCTCTTGAAAGCTGAGGGGCTCTCACTGTGTCTGCCTCTATGTGTGGAATAGAAAGGTGCTTGAAAGCAGGGAGGAGTGTGAGACCTGAGCACTCGGCTGGGTGAGCCGATTCCTGATGGAGGGCTTTCACCCGAAACGTCGATTTTTCCTGCTCCTCGGATGCCGCCTGACCGGCTGTGCTTTTCCAGCACCACTCTCCCGACTCTGATCTCCAGCATCTGTGGTCCCTCACTCTCTCCTGATTGCTCTTGTTGATAAACATCAACATGGTCATGGATACCTGTTTCCCTCACGTCATTCCAATCGAGGTTGATGTGGACCTTGTGGTTGAGTGTGAAAACTTGCTTGCTGGAGCCAGTCCAACAAAGACCCATCAAGACGTCAATGCAGTGGGGGAGAGATGGGAAGAACTCAGTGGATATGTTAAGAGATATCATCTTGCCATGGCACTCTTGTGTCATGGGCTGAGTCTTGTTTGACCATGCCCAGCAAAGACGCAAAGGAAGATTAAAAACTAACATCACTCCCTAACTGCGTTGTCTTGAGGAAATAGGTTGAATTGATGGATTGTGGCTTGGGTGTGTGGGGGTAGGGACAGATTGGCTAAGGAATGGTTTGGGCAGGATTGATTGGCTCAACTTGGGGCCAGTTCACACTCGGAGCAAATTGGACGGGGAATGTGCCCCATTCCATCAGAGAAAAAGCTCTGTATGTAATTTTTAAATCTCACATGGGATGTTGGTGTCACTGGCTGGGCCCAGCCTTTATTGCCCCTGTCCCTAGTTGCCCCTTGAGAAAGTGGGGGTGAGCTACCTTCTTGAACCGCTGCAGTCCATGTGCTGTGGGTGGACCCACAATGTCCTGAGGGAGAGAATTCCAGGATTTTGACCCAACGACACTGAAGGAATGGCAATATATTTCCAAGTCAGGCTGGTGAGTGGCTTATAGAGTCATAGAGATGTACAGGATGGAAACAGACCCTTCGGTCCAACCTGTCCATGCCGACCAGATATCCCAACCCAATCTAGTCCCACCTGCCAGCACCCGGCCCATATCCCTCCAAACCCTTCCTATTCATATACCCATCCAAATGCCTCTTAAATGTTGCAATTGTACCAGCCTCCACCACATCCTCTGGCAGCTCATTCCATACACGTACCACCCTATGCATGAAAACGTTGCCCCTTAGGTCTCTTTTATATCTTTCCCCTCTCACCCTAAACCTATGCCCTCTAGTTCTGGACTCTCCGACCCCAGAGAAAACACTTTGCCTATTTATACTATCCATGCCCCTCATAATTTTGTAAACCTCTATAAAGTCACCCCTCAGCCTCCGACGCTCCAGGGAAAACAGCCCCAGCCTGTTCAGCCTCTCCCTGTAGCTCAGATCCTCCAACCCTGGCAACATCCTTGCAAATCTTTTGTGTTCCCATGTATCTGCTGCCCTTGCCCTCTGACATGGAAGTGGTCGTGGGATTGGAAGGTGCAGTCTGAGGATCTTTGGTGAATTTCTGCAGGGTATCTTGTAGATAGTACACACTGCTACTACTGAGCATCGGTGGTAGAGGGAGTGGATGTTTGTGGATGTGGGGCCAATCAAGTGGGCTGCTTTGTCCTGGATGGTGTTGAGCTTCTTGAGTGTTGTTGGAGCTGCTCCCATCCAGGCAAGTGGGGAGTATTCCATCACACTCCTGATTTGGGCCTTGTAGATAGTGGACAGGCTGTGGGGAGTCAGGAGGGGAGTTACTCGTTGGAGTATCCCTCGTCACTGACCTGCTCTTGTAGCCACTATGTTTTCTAGTGGGTCCAGCTCAGCTTCTGGTCAATGGCAGCCCCAAGGACATTGATAGTGAGAGATTCAGTGATGGTAACATCATTGAATGTCAAGGGGTGGTGATTAGATTGTCTCTTATTGGAGATGGTCATAGCCCGGCATTTGTGTGGCGTGAATGTTACTTGCCACCTGTCAGTCCAAGCCTGGATATTGTCCAGATCTTGTTGCATTTGAACATGGACTGCTTCAGTATCTCAGGAATTGCGAATGGTGCTGAACATTGTGCAATCATCAATGAATGTCCCCGCTTCTGACCCTGTGATGGAGGGAAGGTCATTGATGAAGCAGGTGAAGATGGTTGGGCCTAGGACACTACCCTGAGGGACTCCTGCCGAGATGTCCTGGAGCTGAGATGACTGATCTCCAACAACCACAACCACCTTCCTGTGTGCCAGGTCTGACTCCAACCACTGGAGAGCTTGCCCTTGATACCCATTGATTCCAGTTTTGCCAGGGCACTTGATGCCACACTCGGTCGAATGCAGCCTTGAGGGCAAGGTCTGTCATTCTCCCCTCCCCGGTATGAAGATATTTCCTCACTTTTTCAATTAAAAGATAAATATTACTTCGCTTAAAGAGTGAAAGGATTCCTCAAATCTCCTGATACTTTTCTCAAAGGATACTGTTGAGTCTAATTTTGTAGTCCAAGGCAAACATGTGACTTTTAGCTGAAATGTTTTTCACTAGTTTTGATGCAGAGAAATGAGCGCTGATTTTAAAACCATGTGACACAGCAACCGGATCACAGTTTCCTTGTGATTTATTTTGTTCACACTTTTAAAATGTTCCTGTCTTCCTATTTGATTTGTATCTCCTGCTTTTCCTTGGTTTTGCCGGCCTTTCGTCATCTGAACCGTGCATCCTGATTCACCTTAAACTGTCTTTCTCTTGACAAATCCTGTTACCGTCCCATCTCCCTGATGGGATTCCATCCCATTTTGCAAACGGCCATCCTTGTCCAATCGGCCAGTGCTGAACCTGAGCGTAAGGATAGGAGGAGGTCATTTAACACGTCCGGTCTGTCCACATCTCCATGGGACCCTGGCTCAACTACAATCTACATCCATCAACTTGCCCATATCCCTTCATACCATTGGGTGTCAAACGTCTCTCAGACTCAGGTTTAACATTTACAATTGATTCAGCATTGTTTGCCCATTTGCGAAAGAGAGTTGCAAACTTCTGTCAATTTTTCTGTGGATCATAGAATGATTGAACCCCTACAGTGTGGACGCAGGCCATTTGGCCCATCACTGACCCTCCGAAGACCATCCCACCCAGACCTATCCACCTTACCCTATCCCTGTAACCCTGCATTTCCCATGGCTAACCCACTCAAGCCTGCACATCCCTGGACACTACGGGACAATTTAGCATGGCCGATCCACCCTAACCTGCACATTCCTGGACACTATGGAGCAATGTAACATGGCCAATCCACCCCTGACCTGTACATCCCTGGGCACTATGGAGCAATTTAGCATGGCCGATCCACCCTAACCTGCACATTCCTGGACACTGCAGGCAATTTAGCATGGCCAATCCACCCTAACCTGCACAGCCCTGGGCACTATGGGCAATTTAGCATGGCCAATCCACCCTAACCTGCATATCCCTAGACACTATGGGGCAATTTAGCATGGCCAATCCACCCTAACCTGCACATCCCTGGACACTATGGGACAATTTAGCATGGCCAATCTACCCTAACCTGCACATCCCTGGACACTATGGGACAATTTAGCATGGCTAATCCACCCTAACCTGCACATCCCTGGACACTATGGGACAATTTAGCATGGCCGATCCACCCTAACCTGCACATCCCATTGCCTCCTCCATCTCCAGACCATAGCAACACGACGGCTGGAGGAAGAGCGCCTCATCTTCTGTCTAGGAACCTTCCAACCACAAGGGATGAACTCAGATTTCTCCAGTTTCCTCATTTTCCCTCCCCCGCACCTTGTCTCAGTCCCAACCCTCGAACTCAGCACCACCTTCCTAACCTGCAATCTTCTTCCTGACCTCTCCGCCCCCACCCCCACTCCGGCCTATCACCCTCACCTTAACCTCCTTCCACCTATCGCATTTCCAACACCCCTGCCCCAAGTCCCTCCTCCCTACCTTTTATCTTAGCCTGCTTGGCACACTTTCCTCATTCCTGAAGAAGGGCTCATGCCCGAAATGTCGATTCTCCTGCTCCTTGGATGCTGCCTGACCTGTTGCGCTTTTCCACCAACACATTTTCATCTCTGATCTCCAGCATCTGCAGTCCTCACTTTCTCCTAGACAATTTAGCGTGGCCAATCCACCCTAACCTGCACATCCCGGGGCACTACGGGACAATTTAGCATGGCCAATCCACCCTAACCTGCACATCCCTGGGCACTATGGGACAATTTAGCATGCCCAATCCACCCTAACCTGCACATCCCTGGGCACTATGGGACAATTTAGCATGGCCAATCCACCCTAACCTACACATCCCTGGACACTATGACTCACTCACTCACTCACTCACACACATACACACACACTAACTCACACACATACACACACACTAACTCACACGCAGACACTCTCTCTCACACACACACTCTCTCTCTCACAAGCACACACACTCTCTCGCACACACACACACTCTCTCGCACACACACACACACACTCTCACACACACACTCTCAAACACACTCTTTCTCACACACACTCTCAGAGACACACACTCTCACACTCTGTCTCGCACACACACACACTCTCACACACACACACTCTCTCACACACACACACACACACTCACTCTCAGACACACACTCTCACACTCTCTCTCTCTCTGACACATACACACACAAACTCTCTCACACACACTCGGGTACGTCAATGAATTTTGATGTAGAGACAAAGAGTTGCCGTTCATTTTTGGTTTGATTAAATTTGTTATTGTCACATGTTTGGAGATACAGTGAAAAGTATTGTTTTGCCTGCTATCCAGGCAAATCATATGTTGCATAAGTCCATCAGGGTAATAGAACAGAATGCAGGATATAGTGTTACAGCTACAGAGAAGGTGCAGAGAAAGATCAACTGTAATATATGAGAGGCCTGTTCATAAGGCGAAAGTGCGGCCTGCAGATGCTGGACATTACAGTCCAGAGTGTGTTGCTGGAAAAGCACAGCAGGTCAGGCAGCATCCAAGGAGCAGGAGAATCAACATCTCGAGCAAAAGCCCTTCATCAGGTCTGTTCATAAACCTGGTAACAGCAGGGAAGAAGCTGTTCTTAAATCTGTTGGTTCGTGTATTCAAACTTCTGTGTCTTTTGCCTGACGGAAGAGGATGGGAGAGAGTGTAACCAGGGTGGGAGGACTCTTTCACATGGCTGGAGGTTGGAGGAACGAGGAAGGACCGAATAGAGTTTTGCCTCTGTCATGGTGTATTGTGCTGTGACTGAGTAAATGCCATGGCTCTTCTGGTGAGATTGAGCAGTTTAGGCTGACAATTCCTGATGAAGGGCTTAAGCCCGAAACGTCAGCCATCCTGCTCCTCGGATGCTGCCTGACCTGCTGTGCTTTTCCAGCAACGCACTCTCGACGCTGTCTGCGGTGTAGGAGACTGAGAGGAGATCTAATTGAAGTATATAAGATTCGAAAGGGGATTGATAAAGTAGACATAGAGAGGAGGTTCCCTCATGTGGGGCAGTCTAGAACGAGAGGTCATTGTGTTAGGATAAGGGGTAGCAGATTTAAAACTGATGAGAAATTGCTACTCTCAAAGGATTGTGAATCTGTGGAATTCGCTCCCGCTAGACTGTGGTGGACACTGGAACACTGCAATTCCTGATGAAGGGCTTTTGCCCGAAATGTCGATTTTCCTGCTCCTCAGATGCTGCCTGACCTGCTAATCTAGATTCTGATCTGCAGTCCTCACTTTTGCCACTGGGATATTAAATAAATTTAAGGAGATGGACAGATATTTAACTAGCAATGGGTTAAAGGATTATGGGGAATGGGCAGGAAAGGGGTTGAGGCCGAGATGAGATCAGCCATGATCGGGAGAGCAGGATTGAGGGGCTGAATAGCTTACTTCTGCTCCTGGTTTTGATGTGGGATCCTGCGATCAGATAGTGCTGTTAACGACTGCTGAATGCAACTGATGTCAAACCTGCATGGACTAGTTTGGGAAAAGGCCTGTGCCCTCTAAGCTGATATCAAAATAGTTGGCTCAGTGTTGAGGGATCCGCTACTCTCATGGTATCCTTTCAGCCGATCAATGCAGGCCACTTTCGAGGTTGATTCAGAGTGATGCAGTTAGTTGTCTCCGATTCAGGAAGGTTGATTCATGTCACCGGTGAGTCGTGCCTGAGCTTTCCTTTGTTCTCTCCTTGCCAAACCTAGTGCCGAGCAGGAAACCGGGAATGCCGCCAAGTCCAACCCTTCCAAAAGGCACCGGGACCGCCTCAATGTGGAATTTGACAACCTGTTGAGGCTCCTACCGACCAGTGAGGACATTGCCGGGCGATTGGACAAACTCTCCATCCTACGCCTCAGCGTCAGCTGCCTTCGCCTGAAAAGATTCTTTGAAGGTAAGAGGAGGGGTGGACTTGTGAGCTGCGAATATGGCAAAGCGATGGCCAACTCCAGCTCGCTCTCTGTTTTCCACGAGGCAAGAGTTTATTCAAAAGTAGCCAAGGCCTCACAGGGGGTTGCCAACACTGCTCGGGCCTATTCCTGGAGATTTCATCACTTGACCTCCCCCTCCCATCGCCCTGTCATCAAACAGCCAGAAAGCAATATAAGCATGAAGGAAAAATAAATAAGATTTTTAAAAAATTGCCTGAAGGAAATTTTCTGCTGGATTTGCTCACAACAAACTTGAGGAGATCAATATTTAATATCTGGCACGTACAGGGCAATTCTGGAGGATTGGCGAGCCCATTTCTACCCAGCAAGCATTACAAGATGGCTGCCTGGACTTTTCATTGAAATCTATATTTTGCCATCTGATTATTGAGTGTAAATATGATTCGTTATTTTCCATCAGAGCAAGGAAACACAGGAACCTTGTAAATATAGTGGCTGCAAGAGCAGGTCTCAAGCTGGGAAACCTTTAGCAAGTAACTCACCTCCTGACTCCCCAAAGCCTGTCCACCATCTCA
This sequence comes from Chiloscyllium plagiosum, assembly GCF_037043375.1. NCBI lineage: Eukaryota > Metazoa > Chordata > Chondrichthyes > Orectolobiformes > Hemiscylliidae > Chiloscyllium > Chiloscyllium plagiosum. The sequence continues at coordinate 24,172,911 of NW_028270191.1, read as the reverse complement.
CCTCTCCTTGCTTCTCCACTCACTGACAAAGGAGCAGCACTCCGAAAGCTAGTGCTTCCAAATAAACCTGTGGGACTATAACCCAGTGTTGTGTGCTTTTTAACTTCGTCTACCCCAGTCCAACACCGGCTCCTCCACATTATAAAATCATAGATAAGGTGAATAGCCAAGGTCTTTTCCCCTGGGTTAGGGGGTCCAGAACTAAAGGGCATTGGTTTAAGGTGAGAGGGGAAAGGTTTAAGGGGCAACTTTTTCATACAGAGGGTGGTGCGTGTATGGAATGAGCTGCCAGAGGAAGTGGTGGGAGGCTGGCACAATTACAACATTTAAAAGGCATCTGGATGGGTCTATGAATAGGAAGGGTTTAGAGGGAGATGGGACAAGTGCTGGCAAATGGGACTAGGTCAGTTTAGGAAACCAGGTCAGCATGGACGAGTTGGGCCGAAGGGCCTGTTTCTGTGCTGTACGTCGCTATCCCAGGCAACGATGTGCAAAACTTTCCTTCAGGTAGGCCTGGAGAGTGAATAGCAGTCAGCTATTTGATCACAACAGAGCGTGGTCCCAGCATTCCTATCCGATGAGGTGCAGGCTCCTTTTCAGAAAATGTGTTTTCCTTATTCCCTTCCGATAAAGCACTGGAACCCTTGTGTGCACTGCTGGAACATTCCGGTGTGGGAAGTGTTAAGGCAGCAATTTACCTTTGGTTCTGGGAGTTGGTAAGTGCGTGGTGTGTCAACAAAAGGAGTTGTCACGAGATGTTGCTTTGCGTCAGGCTGCTTGTTTCTCAGACTGAGATTTCTTTGTGTGGTGGAGAGATTTGGAACAGAGATAAAGACGTTTCTTGATCTGTGAATAATGGCATCCCTTAAAGGCAAACGTCCGTCTCTCACCTTTCCAGACGGGCACTGAGTTCCCCCCGGCAACAACAACAACAACTATGGAGAATCTGATAGCACCCAGGCAGCTCCAGACTGGCTTGCCCCCATCCCTGCCTTGCTGCCTCTGTCTGTAAAACACCTCCACATCCCAGTCCTGTCCGTCGTTCCCCAACCCTTCCAGCTCCCCCCTCACTCCCCCACCCCACCTTGCTCTCACATCCCCCCATCCCACCGCCCTCCCCCACTGCCCCATCCCACCTTCCTCCCCATTCCCCCAAACCCACCTCTCTCTCCACTCCCCCACACCCACCTCCGTCCCCATTCCCCCACCACTCCCCCATTTCCCCCATCCCACCTCCCTCCCCATTCCCCCATCCCACCTCCGTCCCCATTCCCCCACACCCACCTCCGTCCCCATTCCCCCACACCCACCTCCCTCTCCATTCCCCCTCCCACACCTCCCGCCCCCATTCCCCCACACCCACCTCCCTCCCCATTCCCACCACACCCACCTCCCTCCCCCATTCCCCCAACCCCCATTCCCCATCCCTACCTCCCTCCCCATTCCCCATCCCTACCTCCCTCCCCATCCAACCTCCCTCCCCATTTCCCCACCACATCCCCATTCCCCAATCCCAACTCCCTCCCCCATTCACCCACACCCACCAACTTCCCCCATTCCCTAACCCCCACCTCCGTCCTCAGTTCCACACACCCACCTCCGTCCCCATTCCCCCACCCCCACCTCCCTTCCCACTCACCCATCCCCACCTCCCCCCCCATTCACCCACCCCCACCACCCTCCCCATTCACCCACCCCCACCACCCTCCCCATTCCCCCAACCCCACCTCCCTCCCCCATTCCCCATCCCCACCTCCGTCCCCCATTCCCCCACCCCCACCTCGCTCCCCATTCCCCCACCTCCCTCCCCCATTCCCCCACCACTTCACCATTCCCCCAACTGACCTCCCTCCCCATTCCCCCACACACACCTCCTTCCCCATTTCCCCACACCCTCCTCTCTCCCCATTCCCCCACACCCACCTCTCTCCCCATTCCCCCATACCCTCCTCTCTCCCCATTCCCCCACACCCTCCTCTCTCCCCATTCCCCCACACCCACCTCCGTCCCCATTCCCCCTCCCCCATTTTCCATCCCCCATTCCCTCAGCACCACCTCCCTCCCCCATTCCATATCCCCACCTCCCTCCCCCATTTCCCATCCCCACCTCCCTCCCCCACACCCACCTCCCTCTCCATTCCCCCACACCCACCTCCCTCCCCATTCCCCCACACCCACCTCCCTCCCCATTCCCCCACACCCACCTCCCTCCCCCATTCCCCCAACCCCACCATCCTCCCCTTTTCCCCCAACCCTACCACCCTCCCCATTCCCCAACCCCCACCTCCCTCACCCATTCCCCCACCCCGACTTCCCTTCCCCGTTCCCTATCCCCACCTCCCTCCCCATTCCCCAACCCCCACCTCCCTCACCCATTCCCCCAACCCCACCTCCCTCCCCCGTTCCCTATCCCCACCTCCCTCCCCATTCCCCCACGCCCACCTCCCTCTCCATTCCCCCACCCCCACCTTCACTCCCCCATCCCCACCTCCCACCCCCATTCCCCCACCCCCACCTCCCTCCGCCATTCCCCCACCACTCTCCCCTATTCCCCCACCACCTCTCCATTGTCCCTCCTCATTCCCCTTCCCCCACCCCACCACCACCTCCCTCTCCCATTCACCCACCCCCCTCCCCATCCCCCTCCCCCATTCACCCTCCCCCACCTCCCTCCATCATTCCCCCAACCCCACCTCCCTCCCCCATTCCCCATCCCCACCACCCACACCCATTCCCCATCCCCACCACCCTCCCCATTCCCCCACACCCACCTCAACCCCCATTCCCCCACACCCATCTCCCACCCCACCCCCACCCCCACCTCCATTACCCCAACCTCACCCCCACCTCCACTTTCCCACCCCCACCTCCCTCACCATTCCCCCACACTCACCTCCCTCCCCATTCCCCCCACCCCACCTGCCTCCCCCATTCCCCAACCCCAACCTCCCTCCGCATTTCCCCCAACCCCACCTCCCCCCCATTCCCCCACACCCACCTCCCTCTCCCATTCCACAACACCCACCTCCCTCCCCCGTTCCCCAACCCCCACCTCCCTCCCCATTCCCCAACCCCTACCTCCCTCCCCATTCCCCAACGTCCACCTCATGCCCACACCCCCATTTCTCCACCCCACCTCCCTCCCCCATTCCCCCACCCCCACCTCCCACCCCCATTCCCCCACCCCACCTCCCTCCGCCATTCCCCCACCACTCTCCCCCATTCCCCCACCACCTCTCCATTGTCCCTCCTCATTCCCCTTCCCCCACCACCACCTCCCTCTCCCATTCCCCCACACCCCCCCTCCCCCATTCCCCCTCCCCCACCTCCCTCCATCATTCCCCCAACTCCACCTCCCTCCCCCATTCCCCATCCCCACCACCCACACCCATTCCCCATCCCCACCACCCTCCCCATTCCCCCACACCCACCTCAACCCCCATTCCCCCACACCCACCTCCCACCCCACCCCCACCCCCACCTCCATTAACCCAACCTCACCCCCACCTCCACTTTCCCACCCCCACCTCCCTCACCATTCCCCCACACTCACCTCCCTCCCCATTCCCCAACCCCAACCTCCCTCCCCATTTCCCCCAACCCCACCTCCCCCCCCATTCCCCCACACCCACCTCCCTCTCCCATTCCACAACACCCACCTCCCTCCCCCATTCCCCAACCCCCACCTCCCTCCCCATTCCCCAACGACCACCTCCTGCCCCTGCCCCCACCCCCATTCCCCCACCCCAATCTCCCTCCCCCATTCCGCCAACCCCACCTCCCTCTCCCATTCCCCAAACCCCACCTCTCTCCCCATCACCCATTCCCCATCCCCACCTCCCTCCCCCATTCCCCCATCCCCACCTCCCTCCCCCATTCCCCCATCCCCACCACCCTCCCCCATTCCCCCTCCCCCACCTCCCTCCCCCATTCCCCCACACCAACCTCTCCTCCACATTCCCCCACACCCACCTCCCTCCCCATTCCCCAACGTCCACCTCCTGCCCCACCCCCATTCCCCCACCCCCACCTCCCTCCCCAATTCCCCCAACCCCACCTCCCTCCCCCATTCCCACATCCCTCCCCATTCCCACATCCCTCCCCATTCCCCCACACCCACCTCCCTCACCATTCCCCCACACCCACCTCCCTCCCCTATTCCCCCAACCCCACCTCCCTCCCCCATTCCCCTTCCCCCAACCCCACCTCCCTCCGTCCCTCATTTTCCAACCCCACCTCGCTCTTCCATTCCCCCAACCCCACCTCCCTCCCCCATTCCCACATCCCTCCCCATTCCCCCACACCCACCTCCCTCCCCATTCCCCCACACCCACCTCCCTCCCCTATTCCCCAACCCCACCTCCCTCCCCCATTCCCCTTCCCCCAACCCCACCTCCCTCCGTCCCTCATTTTCCAACCCCACCTTGCTCTTCCATTCCCCCAACCCCACCTCCCCCCCCATTCCCCCATCCCCACCTCCCTCCCCCATTCCCCCACCACTTCCTCATTTCCCCATCCCACCTCCCTCCCCATTCCCCCACGCCCACCTCCCTCCCCCATTCCCCCACCCCCACCTGCCTCCCCCATTCCCCCAATCCCACCTCCCTCCCCCATTCCGAGTGTGTGTGTGTGTGAGGGAGTGTGCATGTGTGTGTGGGGGAGAGAGTATATGTGTGTGTGGGAGTGTGTGAGAGTGTGTGTGGGTGTGTGTGAGAGAGATAGAGAGTGTGTATGGGGGCGAGTGAGAGAGAGAGAACGTGTGTGTGTGTGTGTATGGAAGTGTGAGAAAGTGTGTGTGTGTGTGAGTGTCTGCGTGAGAGAGAGTGCATGTGTGCGTGTGAGAGAGAGAGTGAGAGAGGGAATGTGTATATGTGTGTGTGAGAGAGAGTGTATGTGTGTTTGTGACTGTGTGTGAGAGAGTGTATGTGTGTGTGTAAGCAAGAGTGTGTGTGTATGAGAGAGAGTATGCGAGAGCATGTTTGTGTGTAAATGAGAGAGAGTGTGAGAGTTTGTGTGTGAGAGAGTGATTGATTGTGTGTGTGTGTATGGGAGAGTGTATGTGTGAGAGTGTCCATGTGTGTGTATGTGGGAGTGTGTGTGTCTGTGAGAGAGAGAGTGTGTGTGTGTGTATGTGTGAGTGTGAGAGAGTGTGTGTGTATGTGTGAGTGTGAGAAAGAGAGTGTGTGTGTGTATATGTGGGAATGTGTGTGTGTGTTGGAGTGTGAGAGAGAGAGTGTGTGTGTGTGGAAGTGTGCAAGAGAGTGTATGTGTGTGAGAGTGAGTGTGTATTGGTGTGTGTGAGAGAGCATGTTTGTGTGAGAGAACATGTCTGTGTGTGTGAGAGAGAGTGTGTCTATGTGTGTGTGTGTGTGAGTGAGTGTGTATTTGTGTGTGTGAGAGTGTGTCTGTGTGTGTGAGAGAGTGTGTCTGTGTGTGTGAGAGTGAGTGTGTATTTGTGTGTGTGTGTGTATTTGTGTGTGTGAGAGTGTGTCTGTGTGTGTGAGAGTGTGTCTGTGTGTGTGAGAGCGTGTCTGTGTGTGAGAGTGTGTATATTTGTGTGTGTGAGAGAGCGTGTGTGTGTGCGAGAGAGAGCGTGAGTGTGTGTGAGAGAGCGTGTCTGTGTATGTGTGAGAGTGAGTGTGTATTTGTGAGAGTGAGTGTGTATTTGTGTGTGTGAGAGTGTGTCTGTGTGTGTGAGAGCGTGTCTGTGTGTGAGTGTGTATATTTGTGTGTGTGAGAGAGCGTGTGTGTGTGCGAGAGAGAGCGTGAGTGTGTGAGAGAGAGCGTGTCTGTGTATGTGTGAGAGTGAGTGTGTATTTGTGTGTGTGAGAGTGTGTGTGTGTGAGAGCGTGAGTGTGTGAGAGAGAGCGTGTCTGTGTATGTGTGAGAGTGAGTGTGTATTTGTGTGTGTGAGAGTGTGTGTGTGTGAGAGCGTGTGTGTGTGAGAGCGTGTCTGTGTGTGTGTGTGTGTGAGAGCGTGTGTGTGTGTGAGAGCGTGTCTCTGTGTGAGAGAGCGTGTCTGTGTGTGTGAGAGAGAGCGTGTCTCTGTGTGAGAGAGCGTGTCTGTGTGTGTGTGTGTGAGTATGTCTCTGTGTGTGTGAGAGAGCGTGTCTGTGTGAGAGTGAGTGTGTATTTGTGTGTGTGAGAGAGCGTGTCTCTGTGTGTGTGAGAAAGCATGTGTGAGTGTGTATTTGTGTGTGTGAGAGAGCGTGTCTGTGCATGTGAGAGTGAGTGTGTATTTGTGTGTGTGAGTGAGTGTGTCTCTGTGTGTGTGAGAAAGCGTGTGTGCGTGTGACTGAGTGTGTGTACTTGTGTGTGTGAGAGTGAATGTGTATTTGTGCGTGAGAGAGCGTGTCTCTGTGTGTGTGAGAAAGTGAGTGTGAGTGAGTGTGTATTTGTGTGTGAGAGATCGTGTCTGTGTGTGAGAGTGAGTGTGTATTTGTGTGTGTGAGAGAGCGTGCGTGTGTGTGAGAGAGCGTGTGTGTGTGTGTGTGAGAGAGATCGTGTGTGTGAGAGAGTGAGTGTGTATTTGTGTGTGTGTGAGAGAGATCGTGTGTGTGAGAGAGTGAGTGTGTATTTGTGTGTGTGAGAGAGCGTGTGTGTGTGTGAGTGAGTGTGTATTTGTGTGTGTGAGAGAGCGTGTGTGTGTGAGAGTGAGTGTATATTTGTGTGTGTGTGAGAGCGTGTGTGTGTGTGAGAGAGTGTGTATTTGTGTGAGTGAGTGTGTATTTGTGTGTGAGAGTGAGTGTGTATTTGTGTGTGTGAGTGAGTGTGTATTTGTGTGTGAGAGTGAGTGTGTATTTGTGTGTGTGAGAGTGTGTGTGTGTGTGAGTGTGTGTGTGAGAGCGTGTGTGTGTGTGTGTGTGTGAGAGCGTGTGTGTGTGTGAGAGAGCGTGTGTGCGTGAGTGTGTATTTGTGTGTGAGAGAGTGTGTGTGCGTGAGTGTGTATTTGTGTGTGAGAGAGTGTGTGTGAGTGAGTGTGTATTTGTGTGTGTGTGAGAGCGTGTGTGTGTGAGTGAGTGTGTATTTGTGTGTGAGTGAGTGTGTATTTGTGTGTGTGAGAGTGTGTGTGTGTGTGTATTTGTGTGGGTGTGTATTTGTGTGTGTGAGAGTGTGTGTGTGTGTATTTGTGTGTGTGTGTGTCTGTGTGAGAGTGAGTGTGTATTTGTGTGTGTGTATTTGTGTGTGTGTGTGTCTGTGTGAGAGTGAGTGTGTATTTGTGTGTGAGAGAGTGTGTGTGTGTGTGTGAGAGTGAGTATGTATTTGTGTGTGTGAGAGTGTGTGTGTGAGAGTGTGTGTGTGTGAGTGAGTGTGTATTTGTGTGTGTGTGTGAGTGAGTGTGTATTTGTGTGTGTGTGAGAGTGAGTGTGTATTTGTGTGTGTGAGAGTGTGTGTGTGTGTGAGAGTGAGTGTGTATTTGTGTGTGTGAGAGTGTGTGTGTGTGTGAGAGTGAGTATGTATTTGTGTGTGTGAGAGTGAGTATGTATTTGTGTGTGTGAGAGAGTGTGTGTGTGTGAGTGTGTGTGTGTGTGTGAGAGTGAGTGTGTATTTGTGTGTGTGAGAGAGTGTGTGTGTGTGTGACTGAGTGTGTATTTGTGTGTGTGAGAGAGTGTGTGTGTGTGTGTGTGTGTGTGAGAGCGTGTAAGCTTGTTTCTGGGAGCTCCTGCCCCCCTATGTGACACTGTGTGGTCTATCTGGGGTTCCTCACTGTTCCCTGTTTCTCACATCCATTCTGTCTGGTTGGTTGGAAAGATTTGCTTCAAACTGGACTCCCCATTTTTTCAGTCGGTATTATTTAGCCTTTCGTGCCAAAGCCTGCTTTGGATGGCTGCCAGCGATTGTTAATGGCAGCTTGAGGAATGTAGGGGCCAATTTGTTTGTGCTGATAGAGTTCATCAGTGATATCTTGTGACAGATTATCTCCAGCATTTAGTTGTGTGCCTTTCCCTATTTGTTTCAGCTGGTTTTGTTTTGCCTCTAAGTTGCCCAACAACTACCCACGCACAACTTCAGCAGGAATTGTTGTAATCGGGCGATTGTAATCGGGAACTTGACCTGACTTATTTGCTCTCACCTCAAGCACGGAGTTAGTGGGACTGACAAATTTCCTCAGGGCCATCTCAGTAAATTTAGCTCTGTCAAACCTGGGGCCTACCTGGTTGGTGTGTACGTGTGTATGTGTGAGAGAGAGAGACCAGGAAAGCTTTCCTCCTTTAGAAACCCTGATAGACTCTGCCTCTGTCGTTCTCGAAAGGCAGTGCAGAAAAGGTTTGCTCATGTCCTCTCTGGTCTGTCAATCGATCACTTCAAATCTGTGTCCCTCTGCTTCTCAATCTTTCCGTCAATTAGGAACAATTTCTCACTATCCACTCTGTTCAGACCCCTCATGGTTTTGAACACCTCTCCAAAATCTCTGCTTGAATCTTCTCTTGCCAGCTTTTCCAATCCTCACCGCTGCACGTGCTCATAGAGACGTATAGCACAGAAATAGACCCTTCGGTCCAACTCGTCCATGCTGACCAGGTAGCCTAACCTAATCTAATCCCCATTTGCCAGCACTTGGCCCATATCCCTCTCTCGGAAATCTTTTCTGCGCCGCTTCCTAGGCCTTCCCATCCTTTGTTTACCCCCTATCCTGACAACAGCTCTGGGCTGTGGTTGTCCTACCCTCTGGTACCCCACTCGAGGGAAATCATTGTGTGAAGTTCAGAAGGTCCAACCAAACTGCTCTGTAGCAGCAGCCTAACTATGCCTGCTCTCCCTCCAGGGCCCTGTAACAGAACGGTAATGTCACTGGCTTAATAATCCATCAAAAGGGCCCCTCTTTCCACCAATGGCAGCTGATAGAATTTAAATTCAATCAATACATCCCCCTCCATATCATTAGCACTGACCAGAAACTCAACTGGCCTCAATACAGAAACAGTGGCTACAAGAGCAGCTCAGAGGCTAGGAATACAGAGGTGAGTAACTCACCTCCTGACTTCCCACAGCCTCTCCACCATCCAGGAGAAAGTTATGACTGCAGATGCTGGAGATCAGAGTTGAGAGTGTGGTGCTGGAAAAGCACAGCAGGTCAGGCAGCATCGCAGGAGCAGGAGATAGCCCTCCTGATGAAGGGCTTTTGCCTGAAACGTCGACTCCCCTGCTCCTCAGATGCTGCCTGACCTGCTGTGCTTCTCCAGCACCACACTCTCGACCCTGTCCCACCATCTACAAGGCCCAACTCAGGAGTGTGATGGGATACTCCCCACTTGCCTGGATGGGGGCAGCTCCAACAACACTCAAGAAGCTCGACACCATCCAGAACAAAGCAGCTCCCGCTGGATTGGCATCACATCCACAAATATTCACTCCCCCCCCCCCCCCCCCCCCACCGACGCTCAGTAGCAGCAGTGTGTACTATCTACAAGATACACTGCCAAAATTCACCAAAGATCCTCAGGCAGCACCTTCCAAGCCCAGGACCATTTCCATCTAGAAGGACAAGGGCAGCAGGTACATGGGAACCCCACCCCCTGCAAGTTCCCCTCCAAGCCACTCACCATCCTGGAAATCTGTCGCCGTTCCTTCAGTGTCACTGGGTCAAAATCCTGGAATTCCCTCCCTAAGGGCATTGTGGGTCTACCTACAGCACATGGACTGCAGCAGTTCAACAAGGCAGCTCACCCCCACCTTCTCAAGGGGGCAACTAGCGACGGGGGCAATAAATCCTGGGCCCAGCCAGTGACACCCACACTCCCACAAGTGAATTTTTAAAAAGTGAAAGTTAGTCGTGGTAATGGTGGCCATAAAGCTATCATGGGTTGCCATTTGCAAAATAAAAAATCTGGTTCCCTGGTGGCCTTCTCAGGGAGGGGAAATCTGCTGTTGTTACCTAGTCAGGCCTCCGCGTGACTCCAGACCCCCGGTGATGTGACTGACTCTGAAAGGGCTGAGCGAGCCCCTCAGTTCAAGGGTGAATTGTGATGGGCAGTAAATGTTGGCCTCACGCATGTTAACCACCTCCCATAAAAGAATCCATTTAAAACGAATTCTGCTGGAATGAATCCCTTGGAGAGGTATGCAGTATTGTTCAGTATTGAGGCAGTGGCACCTTCTTGTTATATATTCATGTTCTGGAGTCATGTAAAGCAAGTTTTGTATCAACCTTTCCCTCATTTGAAACAAGTGTTCTCATGCTCAGTAATTCGCTCAGTGTTGAACACCCCCAGACCCCCCCATCTGTAATGCTTTCCATCAATGTTTGTTGAGACAAACTTTAATAAATGTCTTTGGCTTCACTAGAATCAATGTCAATTCATTCTGTCACGTGGTTAGGAACTTATTTACAGTACCAAAGTGCCCAGCTAAAGCCATGCCCAATTTTTCACTGAGACCCACTTGACAAATGTCACAGGATATGTCTTTAAAATCCAACGATACTGAACCATTTCATAACTGCAAAGTCTTACATCAAGGAAGACTCATACCCAGACTGCGAAAAGCACGAGTTGCCTTTGGGTAATAGATTGGCAGCAGCAAAGGCATACTGAGCACGGTGCCATTCTCTGGGATGTTTTAAGCCTTCTATCCTTCACTCCCCACACCCCATCCGCTCCCCATGCTCCCATAACAACTCCCTGTCAACCCATACCTGCCACCCACTCTCATGGCCCCTTCCAGCCCTCATGTCAGCCACCCCTGTGGTCTTTAACAGCCCCCTTGCCAACTCATGTCCTCAACCCACCACCTTCATACCCTCCAGTGCCAACACACAGCCCTTCCAATGCCCATTCACTGAGTATACGTTGTATACAGAACCAATGAACACTAATGGTAACAATAAGGTGAAACACAAACGTTCATAATCTTTGAAATCAAAGACACAAACCTCGAAAAGTATTGATCAACCAGACCGTTAAAGTGTCAACAGCAGCAACCTTAATCACTGGACTCCTTTTAATCCCGTGCAAACAAACTCTGAGAGACTGGCAACAGCAATCACAGAAAAACACACTTATTGGAACCACCTGAAGGTTTTAGCCAAGTTCCCTGTCACTATGTAAGCAAACTCACCCACAATCCTTTTTATCCGAGTCTGGGCTCTCGGCTTGGAGCAGAATCATAGCATGGACCCGTTGGGCTGAATGGCCTCTTTCTATGCTGTAAGTATTTTGTAATACTTGTAATCTGAGGCGTCATCTTGAGTTGGCACCATCAGTGACCTTTCGAAATTTTGACCTGAATTGAGCTTGATTTCGGCAAATTAATCGGCACGAACAATTACGTGGAAAATAAATGAGTGGGAGTGATTTGGAGTGGTCTCCTCCTGACTGAAAATTCTGTGATTCTCATTTCGCAAAAGGGCAAGTGATCCACTGAGATGGTGCTGATATTGCTGTCAGACACCCACCAGTGTGGAATCCAATTGCATGGAGTCTCTTCCCTCACCTTGGTAGCCTTTTGTATCCTCCTAACGCGATCAGGGATATCAGTTTGTTTGGGATCCATCAACCATCGCCGAGTGATCAGGTCATGTACTTAAAGAAAGGCAGCTTCCTTAACTGCTCTTGTGAAGGTGGTTGTGAGCTGTCGACTTAATACATATTCGGACCGATTGGTCCAAATTGTGAATTATCGCAGTTCATTCCAGCTTCTCCTCATCTATATCTCTCATTACAACCCTCCCTTTTCCTTCTCCGTTGCAATCCTTGTCGAGATAGTGTGTTGCTGGAAAAGCACAGCCGGTCAGGCAGCATTCGAGGGGCAGGAGAATCGACGTTTTGGGCATAAGCCCTTCATCAGAATGTTGGGGAAGGGGACTGGGAGATAAATGGGAGGCAAGGTGGGGATGGGGGGGAAGGTAGCTGGAACGGCGATAGGCAGACGAAGGTTGGCGGGGTGATGGTGATAGCTTGGAGGGGAGGCTGGAGGGGATAGATAGGAAGGAAGATGGACAGGTAGGACAGTTCAAGAGGGTGGTGCGAGTTGGAGGGTTGGTTAGCTCAGTTGGTTAAAGCGTGGTGCTAGTAATGCCAAGGTTGTGGGTTCAATTCCCACATTATTTACCTTATCCATGCCCCCCTCCCCCCATCATAATCCTTGTCTAGTTTCCCCTTCAACGTATCTATGTTATTCACGTCAACCACTCCCTGTGTCCATGTGCTGTAGGTACACCCACAGTGCTGTTAGGGAGGGAGATTAGAGTGGTGCTGGAAAAGCACAGTACGTCAGGCAGCATCCGAGAAGCAGGAAAATAAACGTTTCGGGCAAAAGCCCTTCATCAGGAATGAGGCTGGGAGCCTCGGGGGTGGAGAGATAAATGGGAGGGGGTGGGGCTGGGGGAAGGTAGCTGAGAGCACAGGTGGGGGTGAAGGTGATAGGTCGGAGAGGAGGGTGGAGCTGATAGGTGGGAAGGGAGACAGACAGGTGGGACAGGTCATGAGGACGGTGCTGAGCTGGAAGGTTGGAACTGGGGTAAGGTGGGGGGAAGGGCAAGTGAGGAAACTGGTGAAGTCTCGGGAGTTCCATAACTTTGACCCAGTTGGAGAAATTTTGCAGGTTTGGCAGCATCTGTGGAGAGAGAGAAACGGTGTTCATCTTTTGATCAGGTGTGACACTTCTTCAGAACCAGGACATGTGGGGTTTGGAGGGGAACGTGCAGTCGGTAGTGTGCCCGTGCGCCTCTTGTCCTGTTGGTGGTGGGTTTGGAAGGTGCTGTCTCAGGAACCCTGGTGAGTTGCTGCATGCTATCTGCGAGTTGGTGCAGCCCACTGCACAATGCATTTAGGGGGCAGGGAGTGAATGTTGAGGGCACCGGATGGAGTGCCAACCAAGTGGATTGCTTTGTCCTTGACTTAACGGAAGATGAGCTGAATGAGGCTGCATCGTGACCCCCATGGGCGACAGATGTTTACAGTGAGTTTGGCTGAGTGAAGCCCCATGAAGTCCACCTGCATTTCAAAAACTACGCCCCCCACCCAAGCCATTTGGCACATCCCTGATTCAGTTTGGTGACCTTTGACCTCACTACCATCTGGTCTTTACCCAAGCAGGTTCCTTTTTTAAAATCACTTGGACGCAACGTTCTGAAGAGAGGTTCACGTTCAAAAATAGAAAGAGCAAAATGTGAGGCGTGAAACGATTCAGAAGAGAATTGAACCTTTTAACCCATTACTCAGAACTTCCATTTTCAAATCTGCTGTTGACCTTGCTTTTCTCCCAGCTGTAAATTTGTATTCCTCGCTCAGTTCTCTCATCCTACCATCTTTGTGCGGTATGATCTGCACGCAAAACAAAACTTTTCACTGTACTGAGGTACAAATAATCAAATCAAATCAAACGAATGGAGTTGCCAGTTGTAGAATGTCCCTGCCCTACTTTGATGGATCACCTCATCTGTGGGCCCGCATCAAAACAGGAGTGAACAGGCTTCCTCAGGCAGAGTTTCCGACAGAGGGGCAAAGAAATCAATTGCTCAGAGCTCGTGCCAGTTACTTTGGCAGCTATCTCACCACAACATCCTGGAAACTGTCAGAGGCCTGGCATATGTCACCTTGACTACCAGCTACTTTATTGTAGTAACCACACCAAAGAACAGAAGATAGCATATCTGCATCAACGGTTTGTCAGAAATTCTCCACTTCACTCAACAAAGGCAGAATCAAATCTTCGACATCCTGCACTCACTTGATGTTCAATGATGTTACCATCACCGACCCCCCTCCTACTACTATCAACGTACCATTGACCAGAAACTGAGCTGGAATCACCACATAGACACATTGGCTGCAGGTCAGAGGCTAGGCATCCTGAGTGATTAACTCGCCTCCTGACTCTCCAAAGCGTGTCCACCTTCTACAAGGCCCAAGTCAGGAGTGTGATGGAATACAGCCCACTTGCCTGGATGGGGGCAGCTCCAACAACACTCAAGAAGCTGGCCACCATCCAGGACAAAGCAGCCCCCGTTTGATTGGCACCACATCCACAAACATCCACTCCCCAACCGACACTCAGTAGCAGCAGTGTGTACTATCTACAAGGTGCACTGCAGAGATTCACCAAAGATCCTCAGGCAGCACCTTCCAAACCCAGGACCACTTCCATCTCGAAGGACAAGGGCAGCAGATACATGGGAACACCACCCCCTGCAAGTTCCCCTCCAAGCCACCACCATCCTGACATGGAAATATATCGCCATTCCTTCACTGTCACTGGGTCAGAATCCTGAAATTCCCTCCCTAGGGGCATTGTGGGTCAACCTACAGCACATGGACTGCAGTGGTTCAAGAAGGCAGCTCACCCCCACCTTCTCAAGGGGGCAACTAGGGACAGGGCAGTAATGGCTGGCCCAGCCAGGGGGTGCCCATGTCCCATGAAAGAATGAACAAGAAAAGATGGGAATACCACTGGACGAAAAAGACTTGAGATTGGCCATTGCATTTTTGACTCCGTTGGAGTGTGACTGCTCCTTTTGTGTTGAAGTTTGGACTTGTATCCAAACTGAATAAGCTGTTGAAGCCTGGGTCACAGTTGATCTTGCTCCATGACTTTGGTTTCTCTTGTCGGTTTGCATTGCATTTCCTAACTTTGGAAGACACCCTTTCCTTAGCCTTGCCTGTTTGGACTTGGCGGTCTGTCTGTGTCTGGGATGGGGAGGGGCGGGGGGGCGGTTTCATGCCCCGAATTAGCCCCTGTCGTTAGTTCCTCAGCTGTCGACAGCACGGGCCCAGTGACTCACCAGGGGGCAGGGGGAACTTTCGAGAGTGACTCAACTCAAACTCCTGATGGTACCCCTCGCTACCTGAAGAAGGAGCAGCGTTCCGAAAGCTTGTGATTTCAAATAAACCTGTTGGACCATAACCTGGTGTTGTATGGTTTTCAACTGAATGAATTGGCACAGCCAGTTTCACACTGACCTTCGTGGGCTAAGTGGGAGTGTTGGTACGAAAACCAATTGTGAAGAACAATGGTTGAGCCTCAGTGGAGACACTGGGTCCAACCCTCCAGCTGAGGTCTAACAAGGGTCTTGTACAAGTTCAACATCACCTCCCAGCTCTTGTTCTCTATGTCCCTATTAATAAAGCTGAGTTTATAAAATAGCAAGTCTAACAAATCAAGTCTGCTAACAGGTAAACACCTTCAGCAGCAGAACCTGTGCCAACTCCACGTGCCTGGCCTTATTTACTTCATGCGTTTGTGTTTTGTGTGCCCCCCCTCCCCCATAAGATGGAGTATGCCTTACAAACGTACTGCCGATTGGAGGATTGTGTCCAGTTGTGGGCCTCACACTATAGGAAAGATGTGAACACATTGGAGAGGGAGAGGGCAGAAGGGATTTACCAGAATGGTTCCAGGGATGAGAAACTTTAGTGAGGAGGAGAGATTGAATTGAATTGAATTTATTGTCACGTGTACCGAGACACAGTGAAAAGCTTTGTCTTGCGAGCAATACAGGCAGGTCACATAGTTAAGTAGCATAGATAAGTAAATAATAGGTAAACAGCGGCAAAAAACAAAACACAGGTACAGGTGAACGTTAAGAGTTTGTGAGTCCATTCAGTATTCTAACAACAGTAGGGTAGTAACTGTTTCGAAACCGGCTGGTGTGTGTGTTCAGGCTTCTGTACCTTCTCCCCGATGGTAGAGGTTGTAGAAAAACATTGCCGGGGTGGGATGGATCTTTGAGAATGCTGGCGGCCTTTCCTTGACAGCGGGCCTGGTAGATGGATTCTATAGATGGGAGATTGGCCTTTGTGATTGTCTGGGCCGGGTTCACCACTCTCTGTAACCGTCTCCGATCTTGAATGGTACAGCTGCCATACCAGGTAGTGATACATCCAGACAGAATGCTCTCGATGGCACACCTATAAAAGTTGGGACTGTTCTCCCGGGAGAGAAGAAGGCTGAGAGGGAGATCTGAGAGAGGGTTTCAATATCATGGGGGGAGGGGCTGGACAGAGTAGATCGGGAGAAGCTGTTCCCACATGGAAAAGGAACAGGAACGAGAGGGACAGAGATTGAAGGGGATGAAGTGAGGGGGAGGTGAGGAAAACCTTTCTCCCCCAGCAAGTAGTTAGGGTCTGGAATGTACTGCCTGGGAATGTGGGGGAGGCAGGTTCCATTGAGGCATTCACACGGGACACAGAAACTGGGAGCAGGAGGAAGCCATTTGGCCCTTTGACCCTGTTTCCCCCACCCAATCTGATCCCAGCTGATCATCCAACTCATTCTCCTGTTCCCACTTTCTCCCCCATCCCCTTTAATCCCTTTAGCCCTCGGAACATTGGATCAGGTATTAGATGATTATGATATTATTTATTCAGATAAAAATAATGTGCAAGGCTATGGGGATAAACCAGGAGATGGGCACGAGGCAATGATGCTCATTTAACAAGCTGGTGCAGATACGATGGGCTGAATGGCCTCTATCTGCACTGTACCACTTCAGTGAGTCTGTGATTTGGTTTTGAACAAGCTTAATAGTTTGCTCGTTAACGTTTTTTCATGAAGTATGCCATATTCCTAATCTAAGTCTAGTAATCGATTAGTCATCCCGGTGTTGGACTGGGGGTGGACAAGGTCAGAAGTCACGCGACACCAGTTATAGTCCGATGGGTTTAATTGAGTTGACAAGCTTCTGGAGCGCTGCTCCTTTGTCAATTCAGTCGTCTGTTTGGAAGAAAGCAGAGGTCCTACTCAAATACAGTAAGGTGGAGGTCTGTGTCCCGTTGTTGGAACAGAAATAAAGGGACAAGTTGTAATCAGTGCTATTTGTTTTGTTCTCTTGTCTGTTCTGCTGGTGCAGCCTGGTCCTTTAGTCATCAATAAACACGAATGCAGATAGGTCGCCCATTCCCCTCGACAGTACAGTGTACTGGAAGAGTATTCCATTATCCTGTTGCCACCATTATTCCTATTCCGGCCTGCCCTATTAATCTCCATTACTCCAAAAGCAAAATGGGTCAGACACTAAAAATCCAAAACTGAGAACAGAAAATGCTAGAAATACTCAGCAGACTGGTCAGCACCAATTTAGCGAGAAACCGATATAATGTTTCCACTCGATGGCCCTTCGTCAGCATGGCAACAAGCTAAGGGATTTGGCAGGTTTTAGACAAGGGCAGAGGGAGAGGAAATGTTAGGTGGAAGTGAGTGGCTGTGGGGATGGTAAACAGAAAGGTTCAGATTAGGATTATCACAAGTGTAAGAGTGTGGTAGGCAGGAGAGCTTATATAAGAATAGGATGATTTTGGCTTTGATGCTTTCATGGGGATGTAGGTGTCGCTGGCTGGGCCCAGTATCTATTGCCCCATCCCTAGTTGCCCCTTGAGCAGGTTAGGGTGAGCTGCCTTCTTGAACCGCTGCAGTCCACCTGCTGTGGGTTGACCCACAATGCCCTTTAGGGAGGGAATGCCAGGATTTTGACCCAGCGACACTGAAGGAACAGTGAGGGTCAGGATGGTGAGTGGCTTGGAGAGGAACTTGCAGGGGGTGGTGTTCCCGTGTAGCTGCTGCCCTTGTCCTTCTGGGGTTTGAAAGGTACTGTTGAAGGATGGCAATTGGGCAAGTGCAAAATGAAAATGATTGGTCTGGAAGGAGTGGAAAGAGCAAAACCAGGTACCAAAAACTGCTTTCTGTAAAAGGCTCAGTGGGAACAAACCTTACCTCATCACTTGTTCTGCTGAGTTGTCTCTTCAGGTATAGATGTGGGGAACCAGGTTTCCCAGTGGAATGAGTGAGAAAAGATGAACTGGAACAGAAAAGAAACAGTTGTCTGGGAGTCTGTCAAATCTCTGGTGAAAATGGTGCAGCTGGTGGAGTTTGAATTTGACAGACTGGCAGCCATTTTGCTTCAGTGAAACATTGGACTGTTTTTCCAGAGCATGCACTGAAAATGATGGAGAGCTTGCCCTTATTGAGCACACCATATACCCTCCTACCCAGAGTCATGTGATCTCTGGGAAGAGGTGGAAAAGTGAATGAAGTCAGCTTAATTCAGGAAAGAAGACTGGAAGGTTTGCCCCCTCCCCTCCTCCCCTGAGGTCATCAAAATTCAGGCCCCTGCTTTGAGTCACACATCCAAGTCTGACTTGAAGGACTACAGATGATGCTACAAGAATGGTGGTGGAGAGGTTGGGTAAGATTATACCAGCGGGGTTCTAACCTGTGCCATGGGCAGTCACTCGGGATTTTCCATGCCAATTAGTGGCCAGCGGGCAGGCTTACCATCCAAATAAAGTCAACAGGCAAGCTATTGAAGCTACAGCCCAATCAGAGGCCTTCCAGTTTACACAAAGCAGCAGGGTGCCACAGATAAATGAGGATGACAGCACTTCAAAATGGAGGCTCCGTTTAGGGGCGATGATGATCAAGTGGTCATGTGACGGGCGGGTGGCCTAGATGCCCAGGTTAATGCCATCGGGACAGGGATTTAAGCCCCATTACAGCAGCTGGTGGAGTTTGAGTTCAGTGAATAAAAAATCCAGAACTGAAAGCTAATCTCAGTCATGGTGACCATGGCAACAATCATAAATTGTTGTAAAACCCCATTCTTTAGTGAAAGAAATCTGTCATCATTACCTGATCCAGCTTACATGTGACTCCTGAGCCACAGCAATGTGGTTGACTCGTAATCACCCTCTGAAATGGCCCAGCAAGCCTCTCAGTTCATGGGTAATTAGGCATGTGCAACAGATGCTGGATCCCCACATCCCATGAAAGAATAAAATAAAACCACTCAACATTTTCAAACGTTAGCTTAAAAATAAACCTCTGCAGACTAGCCACCACCATGAGGTGGGTGTCCACAGCACAGCCTGCAGTTGCTCATACACCCAGACATGCTAGGAGTGCTTTGAGGCCTACTTAAAAGACCACCCTTTGCACTGTTGGAAAGCTTCCTCCACGATGCTGTCGCCCACTGTTACCCTTGGGAACCTGGAGGGAAATAGGCCTTCATTGGATTGAGCAGCTAGCTTGAATGGCCTAACCTCACATGGGATAAAGGCTACAGAACTGGAGAGCCAGCTATTGGTGCTAAGTTTAACACCCGGCCTTGATCGGGGCCCAAACGCCAGCCTCTCGAGTACGCATTGGCCCTGATTGTTCTTTGTCATTTAGCGGTTGTAATGGGGCCTGTTGCCAAGCGAAAGATGAAGAGCAAGCTTCAGAGGCCTCTACTGGCAACAGGCCCAAGATATTCACCATGTATGGCCTCCAAACACGAAGAAAGGTTATTACATGAATGAGTCTGGTTAGAAGTTTTTTTCTTTAGAAACAGAAAGATTGAGGAATATTTCCGACAGCAGAAGGGAGTTAACTGTGACTCAATAGCTGTCACGCGATGCAGAAA
The DNA here is from genome assembly GCF_037043375.1 of Chiloscyllium plagiosum. Taxonomy (NCBI): domain Eukaryota; kingdom Metazoa; phylum Chordata; class Chondrichthyes; order Orectolobiformes; family Hemiscylliidae; genus Chiloscyllium; species Chiloscyllium plagiosum. Next base: position 24,153,575 of record NW_028270191.1, on the reverse strand, counting down.
TTTCCATTATCTGCACTTCTAAGTTTTACTAGATTTCAGAGTGAAAAGTGAATTTTTCTTTTCTGGTGAGTCATGGGGCTATGTCCTGGTTTTACCACAAAAAATAACGACTAAAGTTCAGCCTTGTCATGCCGATACTAAGTAGCTGTGATTGCTGAAGCCAGGGGAAAACCTCAGGCTTAACCACACACCAGTTTATCACGCTATTCAATATTAACCGGAAGCTGGAAGAGAGATGGGTGAGACACCTCCTACAGTATGGGGGCCAGTGCTGCTCTTGAAAGAAAACAATGTTTGATTCAGGCATGATGGCTGACTCAGGGTTTCCCTATTCTATCACAACTATTTGAAAACAATTCTTGTCTATGGGATTGAACAAGAACCAACATAGACTCACACAGCATGGAAACGACCCTTCAGCCCAACGCGTCTATGCCAACCCGGCTTCGCCAACTAAACTAGGCCTATAATGCCCCAAACCCTTTCCTATTCAAGTACCTGTCCAAATATCTTTTAAATGTTATAACTGTACCTGCATTCACTGCTTCCTCTGGCAATTCATTCCACACACGAACCACCCTCTGTGTGAAAGAAAATTGCCCCTCAGGTCCCTTTTAAAATTTTCCCCTTGTCACCTTAAAATTATGTCCTCTTTTTTGGACTTCCCCACCCCAGGGAAAAGACCTTTGCTATTCACCCTATCCATGCCCTTCATGATTTTATAAACCTCTATAAGGCCTCGCCTCAGCTTTCTAGGCTCCAGTGAAAAAAGTCCCAGCCTATCCAGCCTCTCATTACAACTCAAACTCTCCAGTCCCGGTAATATCCAGGTACATCTTTTCTACACCTTTTCTATGCCTTCAACCCTGGCAGTGGCAATGTGGCCTGCAGAAGTTAAAATGGCTCTGGCGATATTCAGTGTATGTATTCACCTTCTCTGCGTGGTTGATTAACACTGTTTTCAGTCTCATCGAATCAAAGATAGATGCCATTTGGCCCTGTTATCCCTGTCAATCACTGAACTGTTACAGCGCAGAACAAGCCATTCGACCTGTTGTGCCTGCACTGGTTCTATCCCTATTGCCAATCTCCTGCCGTTCCCATATCTCTGCATCCCAAATAACCATCTTGAATACCTCAATGGAACCTGCCTCCCCCACATTCCCAGGCAGTGCATTCCAGACCCTAACTACTCGCTGGGGGAGAAAGGTTTTCCTCACCTCCCCCTCACTTCATCCCTTTCAATCTCTGTCCCTCTCGTTCCTGTCCCTTTTCCATGTGGGAACAGTTTCTCCCGATCTACTCTGTCCAGCCCCTCCCCCCATGATGTTGGAACCCTCTCTCAGATCTCCCTCTCAGCCTCCTTCTCCCCAAGGAGAACAGTCCCAATGTCTTCAATCTATCCTCCTCACTCTGTCCAAGGCAGTGTAACCTTCGGCTCCAAAAAGACATAACGGAAAATGTAAGGACTTTTGGAGTTTCTGTGTTTCAGTGTAGCCAAATCCACAATTAAAGCTGGATCTCGGGTCCCTGCTGACATATCTGAGTTACAATCTGCCAAATTGAACATTTTGTTGCATAAGTCAGTCCCTGATTTGGAATGACAAATTGGATTTGCCAGTTGGATTTGTGTTGATGAGTGTAGATCATACAAGTGTGTATCCACAGACAGACACTCTAGATGCTGGGTGGTCTACAGTTCAATCTTCAAAAAAGGCTTTACAAAATCATTCTGCGTTAAACTAACCCTACTCTTTGTTCAAAGCAGGAAAACCTTAGCGATTTGAAGCTTTAATGATCGGAAATAATGAACTTTGAAAAGTTATTGCTGGTGGAATGACACTTTTAAAATCCAACTGATATTGTCAATCTCATGATAGAGTGAATAGCCAAGGTCTGTCCCCCAGGGTGGGGGGGGGGGGGGGGGGAGTCCAGAACATGAGGGCCATAGGTTTAGGGTGAGAGGGGAAAGCTTTAAAAGGGACCTAAGGGGCAACCTTTTCACACGCAAGGTGGCACGTGTATGGAATGAGCTGCCAGAGGATGTGGCGGAGGCTGGTACAATTGCAATATTTAAGAGGCATTTGGATGGGTATATGAATAGGAAGGGTTTGGAGGGATATGGGCCGGGTGCTGGCAGGTGGGACTAGATTAATTTAGGATATCTGGTCGGCATGGACGGGTTGGAGCAAAGGGTCTGTTTCTGTGCTGTACATCTCGATGACCCGATGGCAGATATTCCCTACTGGAGTAACAAAAACGGTTATTTCTAACTAACAACTTGTTGTGGGGAGTGGGGGGGGGGTACAAAGAACTGCAAAATGAGGAGTGTCCAACAATTTCAGGTTTTGTTTCTGATTTCCAGCATCCACAGTGGTTTTGTTTTGGTAGATCCCATTGGGTTTCAACAGGCACTGGGGCCATTTCTAGTTGGCTGCGTTCAATTTCTGTCAGCTTTTCTGACTCCCATGAGTTGGAGGGAGCTGATAAACCCCAAAAGCATGAATTCATGCTTGACGTTCCTGGATACAAATATATGTTCTGTCATGTGAATGACACAGGCAAAGGTAAGGACCTGGGGTAATGGTCATCGAAGCTGCTTTTGAACAGAATGAGAGATACAATTGCCATTTGAATAATCTCAACGGTTTCGCAAAGTGAGATGGCCCTTCTCTTTGCTCTACCACCAAAGCCGCACCCAAAATAAGCCCCATTTGCAGGTAGGAAATTGTCGTGGGATATATCAACAGCTGAATTCAGCGATGCTACAGTACACATGCACTGTTGAACAGAATATTAAAAAGGGTTACAATGAGATTAATTCCACAGTCCCTACAGTGGGAATTTGAGGCTGGCTTGGTATGAAAGACTTAAACCTGCCACAGGAAAAACGCATCCTTCTTTGCCCAGCAAGGTAATGGCATGCTCTCCAACTCCAGGCAATTCGACTGGGCTATTTATAGAGTGAAACTGCCTGAGCTCTGGCAATGTAACTGTCACAGAGGCTCAGACACACTGTGGGGGGGTCTGCATCTAGCCTGTCCCATGCCAGTCACTGCTGGCAGCCCCCCTCCCAGGCCCCCTGCCATGCTGCATTTGCCAGCACCAGTCAAGTCCGTTCACACCAGCCTTATTCTGCACATCTGCCCCCACATTGCCAATTGTAATCCACCCATCCCCCAAAGAGAGAGTCTCGATTGTGAAGATGAGATCAAGAGCAAGCAGCACCTAGAGGTGGGCATTGCCCTCCTTGCCAGTGATGCCCACAAAAATGAAAGGAAGGGAGGCACCAAGGAGCATGATGCCACTGTTTTCAAGCAGTGTCCCATGGCTGAATGAAGGGAGGTCTTGTGGCATGGCAGGGTAGTGTCCCTGCCTGGCCTACTCGAGGACATGGTCTTCAGGAGGGTTCGATAACAGAGTTCCAACAGATTGCTCACCGAATCTTCCCAGCACTTCCCCAAAGAGCAGAAAAGAGTGTACAAAATCATGGAGGAGACTAGGTTTAACTCAAACTCACACAAGAGCATGCACACGCACATACACACACGTGCACGCGCACACATGCACAAGAGCATACACACTCTCTCACACACACGTGCACGTGCACACACACGTGCACACACACACATACGTGCACACACACTCTCTCACACACACACTCTCACACTCCCACACACACACTCACACACACACTCACTCACTCTCTCACACACCCACACAAACACACACTCACGCATACACTCACTCTCGCACACACACACACTCTCTCTCACACACACACTCTCAGTCACACACACACACTGTCACACTCACACACACACACTCACACTCAGTCTCTCACACACACACCCCCCACACAAACACACACTCGCGCATACACTCACTCTCTCACACGCACACACTCACGTTTACACGCACACTCACTCTCACACACACAGACATGCACACACACGCACACTCACACACACACAGACATTCACACACACTCTCACACACCGACACACACACCACCCCCCCCACACACACCCCCCACACTCATTCTCATACACACACACACCCACACAGACACACACGCACACTCACTCTCACACACACAGACATGCACACACACGCACACTCACACACACACAGACATTCACACACACTCCCACACAGACAGACACGCACACTCACTCTCACACACACAGACATTTACACACACTCTCACACACTGACACACACACCGCCCCCCCCCACACACATCCCCCACACTCATTCTCATACACACACACACACAGACATTCACACACATTCCCACGCACACACACACTCCCACACAGCCTGTCCTCACAGGTGTCACTCCCTACACACATCTGCCGACTGACCAAACCCCACAAGCTGATTGAAACCATTCGAGCTGTACCTCAGTGTTGTCTCCACAATGAACTGTTCAGCACCCTCTCCCTAACCCTCGCCTTCCGTCTGCAGCAACGTTCCTGAGCACGATCCCAACTTGCATCCTTACGATTCAGGAATGGGGGCACACAACGGAGAAGTCGCAAACAAGTTCCTTTTGATGAGCCCTGACTCAGGACAAGCCCAGGGCCCCCGCACAGCCAATCTCCACTGTTGACACCTCCGTATAAAACCCCTGCTGCACGTGTGGAGAGGCTGAGAGCAGTGTTCCCTTTACGCACTGATAGTGGACAGAAAACTTTCGTTTTGGCTGAAACACTGTGAACAGTTTTGAAGGAAAGATAGACTGGCATTGGAGACAGTCCAGAGAGGTTCACTCGACTGACGGAGAGGGACTGACTTATGAGGAGAGGATGAGTAGGTTGGGCCTGTACTGATTGGAATTGAGAAGAATGAGAGGTGACCTGATTGAAACATACAAGATTCTTTGGGGATTTGACAGGGGAGATGGGGAGAGGTTGTTTCCCCTTGTGGGGGAGTCTAGGACCAGAGGGCACCAACTCAGAGTAAGGAGTCACATATTTAAGACAGGGATGAGGAGGAATTTTCTTCTCTCAGAGGGGAGTGAATCTGTGGAATTCTTTACCACAGAGGGCTGTCAAGGCTGGCTCATTATTTGAGGCTGAGGTAGACAGATTTTTAATCAGGGAAGGGAATGAAGGGTGTGTGGGGAAAAGGCAGGAAAGTGGGGTTGAGGATGATTGGATCAGCCATGATCTCATTGTTGAGTGTAGCAGACCTGATGGGCTGAATGGCCTCCCCCTGCTCCCATGTCTTATGGTCTTAAGTGAGGTAAATGCTTGGCTCTGGGTATAGGTTCTGGATTGGCCAGCGAGCGGGTGACAGTAGACTTGGTTATACATCATGTGACAGGATACATGACTGACATCAGAGTGAAGAGACCCCTAGGTGGCAGTGACCATAAGACGACTGAACATTACCTCCAGTTTGAAAGGGAGAAGGTTGGATCAAAGATACAATTGGATCTTGAATCCCAGTGACTCAGAGCCTGCTTTTTATATTGGATTCCCTTCTTCCTGCTTTCTGACTGATTAGTCACAGAACATCGCAACTACTTCCCCTGCTTACTTCTGTCCGTCTGAGTAAACTGAGGGGTCAGTGACCCCTGAACTGTTCTGAGTGACAAGTATTGACAACCTGCAACACGCCCTGCCCTTATTGCTGAGCAACATTGAACAATGTCTTGGACCAGTCAAATGTAGCAAACTTGAAAAGAACTACCTGTCCCTGGAGTGTGAGCGGACTGCAGATGCTGGAGATCAGAGTCGAGAGTGTGGTGCTGGAAAAGCACAGTGGGTCAGGCAGCATCCGAGGAGCAGGAGAGTCGACGTTTCGGGCAAAAGCCCTTCATCAGGAATGAGGTCTCATTGCTGATGAAGGACTCTGGCTGAAACGTCGATTCTCCTGCTCCTCGGATGCTGCCTGACCTGTCCCTGGAGTGTTACAATACTCATAGGTTGCTGATTTGCACAATCCAAAATAGATTTCAGATGAGGATTTAATCACATAGGCAACACGTTTTTTACAATAAAATAGAAAATGCTGGAAATATACAACCAGTCAGACAGAATCCGTGGTAAGAGAAACAGAAGTAATTGAGGATAGGAGTTGGGGGGTCATATTGTGGCGATACAGGACATTGGTTAGGCAATGTTTGGAATACTGCGTACAGTTCTGGTCTCCCTGCTAGAGGAAAGATGTTGTGAAACTTGAAAGAGTTCAGAAAAGATTTACAAGACTCTTGCCATGTTTGGAGGGTTTGAGCTAGAGGGAGAGGTTGAATAGGCTGGGACTGTTTTCCCTGGAGCGTCGGAGGCTGAGGGGTGACCTTATAGAGGTTTACAAAATTGTGAGGGGCATGGATAGGGTAAATAGGCAAGGTCTTTTCCCTGGGGTCGTGGAGTCCAGAACTAGAGGGCATAGGTTTAGGGTGAGAGGGGAAAGATATAAAAGAGATCTAAGGGGCAACTTTTTCACACAGAGGGTGGTGTGTGTATGGAATGAGTTGCCAGAGGAAGTGGTGGAGGCTGGTACAATTGCAACATTTAAGAGGCATTTGGATGGGTATATGAATAGGAAAGGTTTGGAGGGATGTGGGCCAAGTGCTGGCAGGTGGGACTAGATTGGGTTGGGATATCTGGTTGGCATGGATGGGTTAGACCGAAGGGTCTGTTTCCGTGCTGTACATCTCTATGACTCGGTGACTCTATAACTCTTTGGATTGCTCCCAATCGCTCCTTGTGCGTCATGTCCATTTTGTTCTCAATCACCCTTCTGTGAAGCCCCTTGGGCCATTTCCCTAGCATCACCAGCACTATAGAAATGCACACTAAATACAGTTCTATAGCACTGACATAACAAGACTACCAAAGGTTGGAGTAGAGTGTTCCGGAAAGGGTTATGAATACATTGCTGGAGTGCCTTCAAGAGCCTGAAAGGTTTTCCCACTGGTTGGAATTGCATTCTCGTCCACAGTACCCTTCTACATTTTAAAGACTCATTAGTTTGGCCAAGATTAACGGTTTCTCTCTTGTGTTCGTGTATGGGACCGTTGTGAACAGTTGGTTTGAAAAAATAAACAAAATACGCCAGTCGTAAACAATTTTACTCAATGGACCAAGACATTTCTCACTCATTCTTACAGAATGTCAGTGGACCAAGAATCTGTACTGTTTCACCTGGGAATGCTGCCAACAATGTACTGTTAGGTGTCACAAAAGAGACTCACTCAGGTGTAGACTGTTTCCACGTTCTTGTCTCTTAAAATGGGCGCTTGCTTCTGACACAAAATGCAGTTCGGAAATAGCTCCCAGGTTCCGACAACGTCACTTGGTGCCCACCAGCTCAATATCAGATAACTTCTGATGATATGTTCGCGATCGTGCTCACATAAGCCAGCACCATCAGATATTCAGGTCAAGTCTTTGCCATCAATAACTCAAACCTGGAAAGAGACGTGACCAGTGCGCAACGGCATCCCATAGATAGACTCGAGGTGATGAATATGGTCCTTTTTTTTATCACTGTGACAAAAGAGACAATGAACTATTTTGAATTTTGAAAGAGGTTATTTTATGGGATGTCAGTGTCGCTGGCTGGGCCAGAATGAGTCGCTTATCCCTGCTTGCTCTGGAGAAGGAGCTGCCTTCTTGAACTGCTGCAGTGGATGTGCTGTCATAGAGGTGTACAGCATAGAAACAGACCCTTCGGTCTAACCCGTCCATGCCGACCAGATATCCCAACCCAATCTGGTCCCAGCACCCAGCCCATATCCCTCCAAACCCTTCCTATTTATATAGCTCGGTCTGAGAGATGAATTTTAAGGATGGCTTTGGAAGGAGATGAAGAGACAGGGAGGTCTCCGAAAGGGCTTCTAGATGACCTTGTTGCCAACATCAGGGCAATTTCCCCAGCGTATTTCAATCAGATTCAGTGAGAGGCTCCGCACCATTGTTATCCTCCATTTTGGGGGAGGAGGTCAAGTTAAATACTCCCTGAAGTTCAATTGGGCTCAATAGTGATTTACCCCAAGAACTTGGTAGGTTAATTGCCCTATTCATATAGGAGAAGGAAGGAGAGGTGCTCAAGATGATCTAAGAAAATACTGCTAGAATTTTCTTTAGCTGTCAGTTCATGGTTCCTGAAGTTACCTGCACAATTCTTATTTGGTTAATCTGGGTCCCCTTCAGATCCTTTGTCCTTTGATTGCTTCTGAATGCTTGGCCTCCCAGTGTAAAGAGGCGTTTGTTGCTTCACGCATACCCCAGCATATTAAAACCTGACCCTTTTAGATCCACTTCCAATCTTTCTCAATGTGGATCATTGCCCTTTAGCGGGATGGTGGAGAATTTGTCCCCTTCCCTCCCACTTACGCTTTCACCTTCCCCCCCCACCCCATCCTACAAATAGACACGGTCAGTGGCGTCTGGAACCGAATATCGCTTTCAACCTGGAATAAATTCCTCCTGCCCTCGTGCATTCTAATTGAGGAAGTGCTGGTGGCCGTGACAGTCCAGCTGAACCATAAAGCTTGTCACTTTATCCCCATTAATTTCTAGTTACGCTACATTTAAATGAGATGCTAGTCCAGATTTTCCAGTTGGTATTAGTTTAAAGATGGCTGAAACTCATTTGACAAAAAAAAGTGCCAATTCGCAGGTCATATCAAAGTGGTTTGGAAATTTTGTTGCTACTGTGCCCATCATCCATACCCATCAGAAAGGAAAGTGAGTAGCTCAGCGTCCACTTCTCTCCTTTGGAGAGAGATAATTGGTTCTGTATCGCTGTGGGGCTAACCACTCCACAAGCATAGGGCAAGGTGAGGAGAGGGGGCGTCCAGAACCGATCAGGGTCAGTGCTTGGAATTGACTATGTGCTGTTGGCTTTATTCTGCAAATCTGTCTACGCATCTAACCAACTGAGCAAATTAGCCCTCATTATATTGGTAATGTGTTTATACCATGAAAGTGGCTGTCCGAACCCTCATTGATATCGGATACCTCACGGTATTATTGCTGCACTATTAATCCAGAAACTCAGCTAATGTTTTGGGCAGACAGTGAGGACTGCACATGCTGGAGATCAGAGTCAAGAGAGTGTGGTGCTGGAAAAGCACAGCCGGTCAGGCTGCATCCGAGCGGCAGGAGAATTGACGTTTCGGGCATAAGCCCTTCATCAGGAATGAGGCCCCTGATATTCTGGGGACCCAGGTTCAACTCCCGCCATGGCAGATGGTGGAATTTGAATTCAATTTTTTTAAAAAATTGTGGAATGAAGAATCGATTGATAATCATGAAACCACTGCTGATTGTTGGGAAAGATCAATCTTCCACCCTTACCTGGTCTGACCCACAGCAATGTCGTCGACTCTCAGCTGCCCTCTGGGATGGCCCAGCAAGCTACTCAATTCAAGGGGTGCTAGGGCTTGGCAATCAATGCTGGCCCAGCTCACGATGCCCACATCCCACGAGTGAATAAAAGGAAAATATCCGATGTATCAGATAGAGGTTTTCAAAATCATGTTCAGAGTAGATCGGGAGAAGCTGTTCCCATTCAACAAGAACGAGAGGGGCAGAGATTGAAAGGGATGAAGTGAGGGGGAGGTGAGGGAAACCTTTCTCCCCCAGCGAGTAGTTAGGGTCTGGAATGCACTGCCTGGGAATGTGGGGGAGGCAGGTTCCATTGAGGCATTCAAGAGGGGCATTGGATGGTTATTGGGATTAAACTAGTGTGCAAAGATATTGAGGGAAAGCTAGGAAATTAGCACTGGATAATGCACTCATTTGAAAAGATGGTGCAAGTACAATGGCCTCTTCCTGCGCCGTAAGGCTTCTGTAATATTACTGTAAAATTCAAAGTCCAATTCTTTATCAAAAAGTAGACAGGTTGGCTTTTACACAAAGGACTTTGTGATGGGGTTGGAACCCATCCTCTCCAGTTGACGTGCTATCGCAGAGTTGCCATGTTGAACACTGTTCCCACCAAAGCTGTGGCCCCTGAAACTAGCGCCAAGGGAGCCCAAAGTTTTTTTTAAGAAAATCATTCATGGGATGTGGGCATCGCTGGCTGGGCCAGCATTTATTGCCCATGCCTAATTGCCCAGAGGGCAGTTAAGAGTCAACCACACATTGCTGTGGGTCTGGAGTCACATGTAGGCCAGAGCAGGTCAGGATGGCAGTTTCCTTCCTGAAAGGACATGAGTGACCCAGATGGGTATGAGGAGCTGAGGAGCTGCCTTCAGTGCTGTGTTACTATTTATTTCAATGCAAGGGGCCTAACAGGGAAGGCAGATGAACTCAGGGCATGGTTAGGAACATGGGACTGGGATATCATAGCAATTACAGAAACATGGCTCAGGGATGGACAGGACTGGCAGCTTAATGTTCCAGGATACAAATGCTACAGGAAGGATAGAAAGGGATGCAAGAGAGGAGGGGGAGTGGCATTTTTGATAAGGGATACCATTACAGCTGTGCTGAGGGAGGATATTCCCAGAAATACATCCAGGGAAGTTATTTGGGTGGAACTGAGAAATAAGAAAGGGATGATCACCTTATTGGGATTGTATTATAGACCCCATAATAGTCAGAGAGAAATTGAGAAACAAATTTGTAAGGAGATCTCAGCTATCTGTAAGAATAATAGGATAGTTATGGTAGGGGATTTTAACTTTCCAAACATAGACTGGGACTGCCATAGTGTTAAGAGTTTAGATGGAGAGGAATTTGTTAAATGTGTACAAGACAATTTTCTGATTCAGTATGTGGATGTACCTACTAGAGAAGGTGCAAAACTTGACCGACTCTTGGGAAATAAGGCAGGGCAGGTGACTGAGGTGTCAGTGGGGGAGCACTTTGGGGCCAGTGACCATAATTCTATTCGTTTTAAAATAGTGATGGAAAAGGATAGACCAGATCTAAAAGTTGAAGTTCTAAATTGGAGAAAGGCCAATTTTGATGGTATTAGGCAAGAACTTTCGAAAGCTGATTGGAGGCAGATGTTCGCAGGTAAAGGGACGGCTGGAAAATGGGAAGCCTTCAGAAATGAGATAACAAGAATCCAGAGAAAGTATATTCCTGTCAGGGTTAAAGGGAAGGCTGGTAGGTATAGGGAATGTTGGATGACTAAAGAAATTGAGGGTTTGGTTAAGAAAAAGAAGGAAGCATATGTCAGGTATAGACAGGATAGATCGACTGAATCCTTAGAAGAGTATAAAGGCAGTAGGAGTATACTTAAGAGGGAAATCAGGAGGGCAAAACGGGGACATGAGATAGCTTTCGCAAAAAGAATTAAGGAGAATCCAAAGGGGTTTTACAAATATATTAAAGACAAAAGGGTAACTAGGGAGAGAATAGGGCCCCTCAAAGATCAGCAAGGCGGCCTTTATGTGGAGCCACAGAAAATGGGGGAGATACTAAATGAATATTTTGCATCAGTATTTAGTGTGGAAAAGGATATGGAAGATATAGACTGTAGGGAAATAGATGGTGACATCTTGCAAAATGTCCAGATTACAGAGGAGGAAGTGCTGGATGTCTTGAAAGTGTTAAAGGTGGATAAATCCTCAGGACCTGATCAGGTGTACCCGAGAACTCTGTGGGAAGCTAGAGAAGTGATTGCTGGGCCTCTTGCTGAGATATTTGTATCATCGATAGTCACAGATGAGGTGCCAGAAGACTGGAGGTTGGCAAACGTGGTGCCACTGTTTAAGAAGGGCAGTAAAGACAAGCCAGGGAACTATAGACCGGTGAGCCTGACCTCGGTGGTGGGCAAGTTGTTGGAGGGAATCCTGAGGGACAGGATGTACATGTATTTGGAAAGGCAAGGACTGATTCGGGATAGTTAACATGGCTTTGTGCGTGGGAAATCATGTCTCACAAACTTGATTGAGTTTTTTGAAGAAGTAACAAAGAGGATTGATGAGGGCAGAGCAGTAGATGTGATATATATGGACTTCAGTAAGGCGTTCGACAAGGTTCCCCATGGGAGACTGATTAGCAAGGTTAGATCTCATGGAATACAGGGAGAACTAGCCATTTGGATACAGAACTGGCTCAAAGGTAGAAGACAGAGGGTGGTGGTGGAGGGTTGTTTTTCAGACTGGAGGCCTGTGACCAATGGAGTGCCACAGGGATGGGTGCTGGGTCCTCTACTTTTTGTAATTTACATAAATGATTTGGATGTGAGCATAAGAGGTACAGTTAGTAAGTTTGCAGATGACACCAAAATTGGAGGTGTAGTGGACAGCGAAGAGGGTTACCTCAGATTACAACAGGATCTGGACCAGATGGGCCAATGGGCTGTGAAGTGGCAGGTGGAGTTTAATTCAGATAAATGTGAGGTGCTGCATTTTGGGAAAGCAAATCTTAGCAGGACTTATACACTTAATGGTAAGGTCCTGGGGAGTGTTGCTGAACAAAGAGACCTTGGAGTGCAGGTTCATAGCTCCTGGAAAGTGGAGTTGCAGGTCAATAGGAGAGTGAAGAAGGTGTTTGGTATGTTTTCCTTTATTGGTCAGAGTATTGAGTACAGGAGTTGGGAGGTCATGTTGTGGCTGTACAGGACATTGATTAGGCCACTGTTGGAATATTGCGTGCAGTTCTGGTCTCCTTCCTATCGGAAAGATGTTGTGAAACTTGAAAGGTTTCAGAAAAGATTTACAAGGATGTTGCCAGGGTTGGAGGATTTGAACTATAGGGAGAGGCTGAACAGGCTGGGGCTGTTTACCCTGGAGCGTTGGAGGGTGAGGGGTGACCTTATAGAGGTTTATAAAATCATGAGGGGCATGGATAGGATAAATAGGCAAGGTCTTTTCCCTGGGTGGGGGAGTCCAGAACTAGAGGGCATAGGTTTAGGGTGAGAGGGGAAAGATATAAAAGAGCCCTAAGGGGCAACGTTTTCACACAGAGGGTGGTACGTGTATGGAATGAGCTGCCAGAGGATGTGGTGGAGGTTGGTACAATTGCAACATTTAAGAGGCATTTGGATGGGTACATGTATAGGAAGGGTTTGGAGGGATATGGGCCAGATGCTGGCAGGTGGGACTAGATTGGGTTGGGATATCTGGTCGGCATGGACGGGTTGGACTGAAGGGTCTGTTTCCGTGCTGTACATCTCCGTGACTCTAATTCTTATCAAGTAACTTTACATCAGGCCAAGTTTCATTTCAGCGGCAAGGGAGTGGGAAATACTGTATATACTCGAGTAATAGTCGATCTCATGTAAAAGTTGACCCCATATTTTTGGCCAAATAACCTGGTATCTTCCATATATTTTGTGTAAAAGTCAACCCTCATTCTTCACATATAACAGATCAATGTTTATGACTCAGTGTGCTGGCCGTCATGTCTCCCTCCAGCTTTCCAGTCTGCCGGTTGTTCCACTCCACTCCCGGTATTCCAGTCTGCTGGCTGTTGAGTCCGCTCCGGGTTTTCAGAATTACCATAATTCGTTTTTATTTCGAGATCAGTTGGGCTTCTGCTCATGATGCGGTACAAATTTTGACGGGCATGAATTCCAGTCCCTCAAACGTAGTACCCATGTAATAGTCGACCCCACAAATTTAGTCTTAAAAATTAGTCAAAAAATTTGGCTGTTACTCGATGATGTACGGTCATTTGGGATTTGTTTTAGTAAAACCTGGGGGTTCACCTCTACCCAAGAGGGGCTAAAAAGGGAGGAAATATAGTCAATGAATATTGGTCCCTCTTTTCTCCCTCGAATGTTCTCTCCCGTGAAGGTACCTGCTTTCAACTCAGCGTTCCCATCTGTCCTGCTGCAATTAGCCTGAGGCCTTGATGGACTGTAGACATCTGCCTCTGGCTTAATGGGGAAACAAGTTGGTTATCAAGTTGGGGAACCCATTTGCGTTGAGTACGGCTGACCAGGAAATTCATGGGCAGCTCGGAAGGATAAGCAGGCTGGTTGGAAAGCCTGTGTGACTGTGTTGGGAATGCTCCTTCCAGCGTCAACATGCCCGAAGTCAGACTTGAACATGACCTGAGCCTTTGGTTCTGAGGTAAAGCCTCAAGCGAGCTTCAGGCAAGCTATCCACACACCTCTACGTTATGTGGCTCCTGTTGCAAGCTGCCTGAAGCATTGGCTAAATGAGCAATAAATCTCACCCTGCTCTGCGGTGGGTGATTAAGTTAATTTTTTGCTTGACTCCCTTCGCGATGGTAAAGGACAGGGGCCTTCTGTGAATTCGGACTTCCTCCTGATCTTTCTAACCTTGTCTTTCTGACCTTTGGAGCAATTCTCACGGAATGTTTGCTGTCCTTGTGATTGCCTTACAGCTACTTTGGGGCAACAGAAGAAATGCCCACCTGCAGAGCAGGCTAACAATGCCAGACTGGACTGGCAGCTGCCAAACCACGGCAATGTAATCCTGTCCGAAGGGGAACTGCTCCTGCAGGTAAAGAAAATCAGTCAGAATTTGCTTTGGTACCTTTTGTCTTTTGTTCTAATTCATTCATGGGACATGGGCATCTCTGGTTGGGCCAGCATTTATTGCCTGTCCCTAGTTGCCCTTGGATACAACTGCTTGGCCATTTCAGCAGGCGGTTAAGAGTCAATCCTGTTGCTGTGGATCTGGAGTCACGTGTAGGCCAGACTGGGTGAGGACAGCCAACTTCCCTCCCCAAAGTGAAGTAGGTGGGTTTTATGAAAATCAATAGTGAGGCTTTTTAATTCCAGATACTGATTGAATTCAAATTCCACCATCTGCCATTGCTGGATTTAGTTCTTACCTCGGTCTAATTATAAAGAGGAAGGGCTGGGCAGGCTACGCCTGTATCCTCTGGGGTTTAGAGGAGTCAGAGGTGACTTAATTGCGACAGATAAAATCCTGAGGGGACTTGACTGGGTAGATGTGGAAAGGATGTTTCTTCTTCTGGGAGAATTTAGAACTAGGGGTCATTATTTTAAAATTAGTGGTTGCCCATTTAAGATGGAGATGAGGAAACATTTTTTTTCTCACTGAGGGTTGAGCAGTGGTTAGTACTGCTGCCTCACAGCGCCAGAGACCCGGGTTCAATTCCCGCCTCAGGCAACTGTCTGTACGGAGTTTGCACATTCTCCCAGTGCAGGGTGCTCCGGTTTCCTCCCACAGTCCAGAAATGTGCAGGTTAGGTGAATTGGCCATGGGAAATTGCCCATAGTGTTAGGTGAAGGGGTAAGTGTAGGGGAATGAGTCTGGGTGGGTTGCTGTTCGGAGGGTCGGTGTGGACTTGTTGGGCCGAAGGGCCTGTTTCCACACTGTAAGTAATCTAATCTAATCTAATCTAATCTAATCTGATCTAAAAGACAGTGGATGCAGAATCATTCATAATGTTTAAGGCAGAGGGAGATAGATTCTTGATGACCAAGGGGGATGAAAGATTATCGGGGGATATGCAGGAATGTAGAGATGAGGTTAAAATCTGATCAGCCGTGATCTTATAGAATGGTGGAAAAAAAAGAGTGGCTTACCCTTGGTCCTTCTTTGTATGACAACACCACTAGGCTTTTGCCTCCACTATTTCTTCAGGCGTTTCTCTGGACACCTCAGCTGGAGGGAAGGGGATGGTGGATGTGGGGGTCCTAACACGAGTAGGACCAGCCTTGGCTTCAGAGTCAAGGCTGGCATTCCATGAATCACAAAATGCTGGTATCCAAGTTCAGTGGGTAATAGGGAAGGCAAATGGAATGTTGGTTTTTATTTCAAAGGGAATGGAGTAAAAGTTGGGATATTTTGCTAAAACTATACAAGGCATTAGTCAGATCACAGCTTGAACACTGTGAACAGTTCTGGGCCCCTGATCAAAAGAAAGATAGACTGGCATTGGAGGCAGTCCAGAGAAGGTTCACTCAACTGATACCAGGTACAGAGGGACTGTCTTATGAGAAGAGGCTGAGTAGGTTGGGCCTGTACTCATTGGAGTCGAGGAGAATGAGAGACAACCTTATTGAAACGTACAGATTCTTATGGGATTTGACAGGGGAGATGTGAACATAGAACATAGAACAGTACAGCACAGAACAGGCCCTTCAGCCCACGATGTTGTGCCGACCACTGATCCTCATGTATGCACCCTCAAATTTCTGTGACCATATGCATGTCCAGGAGTCTCTTAAATGTCCCCAATGACCCTGCCTCCACAACTGCTGCTGGCAACGCATTCCATGCTCTCACAACTCTCTGTGTAAATAACCCGCCTCTGACATCCCCTCTATACTTTCCTCCAACCAGCTTAAAACTATGACCCCTCGTGTTAGTCATTTCTGCCCTGGGAAATAGTCTCTGGCTATCGACCCTATCTATGCCTCTCATTATCTTGTATACCTCAATTAGGTCCCCTCTCCTCCTCCTTTTCTCCAATGAAAAAAGTCCGAGCTCAAAGATGTTTTTCTTCTTGTGGGAGAGTCTAGAACCAGAGGGCATCACCTCAGAAAAAGGGGTCACATATTTAAGACAGAGATGAGGAGGAATTTCTTCTCCCAGAGGGGAGTGAATCTGTGGACCTCCTTACCACAGAGGGCTGTCATAGGATCATAGAGATGTACAGCATGGAAACAGACCCTTCGGTCCAACCCGTCCATGCCGACCAGATATCCCAACCCAATCTAGTCCCACCTGCCAGCATCTGGCCCATATCCCTCCAAACCCTTCCTATTCATATACCCATCCAGATGCCTTTTAAGTGTTGCAATTGTACCAGCCTCCACCACATCTTCTGGCAGCTCATTCCATACACGTACCACCCTCTGCAAGAAAAAGTTGCCCCTCAGATCTCTTTAATATCCTTCCCCTCTCACCCTAAACCTATGCCCTCTAGTTCTGGACTCTCCCACCCCAGGGAAAAGACGATGTCTATTTACCCTATCCATGCCCCTCATAATTTTATAAACCTCTATATGGTCACCCCTCAGCCTCCGACATTCCAGGGAAAACAGCCCCAGCCTGTTCAGCCTCTCCCTATAGTTCAAATCCTCCAACCCTGGCAACATCCTTGTAAATC
Organism: Chiloscyllium plagiosum; assembly: GCF_037043375.1. NCBI lineage: Eukaryota > Metazoa > Chordata > Chondrichthyes > Orectolobiformes > Hemiscylliidae > Chiloscyllium > Chiloscyllium plagiosum. The sequence goes on along the minus strand of NW_028270191.1, from coordinate 24,136,599 downwards.
TTTTCTGAAACCTTTCAAGTTTCACAACATCTTTCTGATAGGAAGGAGACCAGAATTGCACGCAATATTCCAACAGTGGCCTAACCAATGTCCTGTACAGTCGCAACATGACCTCCCAACTCCTGTACTCAATACTCTGACCAATAAAGGAAAACATACCAAACACCTTCACTATCCTATCTACCTGCGACTCCACTTTCAAGGAGCTATGAACCTGCACTCCAAAGTCTCTTTGTCAGCAACACTCCCTAGGACCTTACCATTAAGTCTATAAGTCCTGCTAAGATTTGCTTTCCCAAAACGCAGCACCTCGCATTTATCTGAATTAAACTCCATCTGCCACTCCTCAGCCCATTGGCCCATCTGGTCCAGATCCTGCTGTAACCTGAGGTAACCTTCTTCACTGAGGAGAAAGTGAGGTCTGCAGATGCTGGAGATCAGAGCTGAAAATGTGTTGCTGGAAAAGCGCAGCAGGTCAGGCAGCATCCAGGGAACAGGAGAATCGACGTTTCGGGCATAAGCCCTTCTTCAGGAGGGCGTAACCTTCTTCACTGTCCACTACACCTCCAATTTTGGTGTCATCTGCAAACTTACTAACTGTACCTCCTATGCTCGCATCCAAATCATTTATGTAAATGACAAAAAGTAGAGGGACCAGCACCGATCCCTGTGGCACTTCACTGGTCACAGGCGGCTTTTGCCCGAAACGTCGATTTCGAAGCTCCTCGGATGCTGCCTGAACTGCTGTGCTCTTCCAGCACCACTAATCCAGAATCTGGTTTCCAGCATCTGCAGTCATTGTTTTTACCACAGGCCTCCAGTCTATAAACACCCTCTACCACCACCCTCTGTCTTCTACCTTTGAGCCAGTTCTATATCCAAATGGCTAGTTCTCCCTGTATTCCATGAGATCTAACCTCGCTAATCAGTCTCCCATTGGGAACCTTGTCGAATGCCTTACTGAAGTCCATATAGATCACATCTACTGCTCTGCCCTCATCAATCCTCTTTGTTACTTCTTCAGAAAACTCACGAGGCTGGGTCATTCAGTATATTCATGGCTGAGACAGACAGATTTTTAATCAGGGAAGGGAACAAAGGGTTATGGGAGAGAAGGCGGGAAAGTGGGGTTCAGGATAATCAGATCAGAAATCTCGGCAGGTCTGTCAGCATCTGTGGAGAGAATTCAGAGTTAACTCCATCCCTGAGTTACGAAGAAGGGTCACTGGACCTCAAACATTAACTCTGATTTCTCTCCACAGATGTGGCCAGACCTGCTGAGACCTTCCAGCAATTTCTGATTCCCAGCATCCACAGGTCTTCTGGGTTTTTTTTGAGTCCCTGTCAATGAAATAACCGTTTACCTGAAGGTTTTGATATCTCTGTTTTTCCAGGCGCTGAATGGCTTTGTCCTGGTGGTGACCACTGAAGGTGACATCTTCTATGCATCTCCTACCATTCAAGAATATGTGGGATTCCACCAGGTCAGTGCTGGGACAAGTGACAGAGCAGGGGTGTAACCACATCAGACCCGACCAGCACTTTGGGAGTGGGGGTGGCAGGGTTAATGAGAAGGGGCAGCATTCAGCTTCGTTAATGGGCTGGCAGTCTCCGTGGCCAGCTTGATGCCCAGGGGGCAAAGCCGGAAATGGCCCACATGGAACCATGCCCACCCACCCACCCCCATCATCAGTGGTCGATAGTGAACAGGAGATCGATGGTTGTGCGTGACAAAGCGAAATGCAGCAGATGCGTAAAAGCTGAGATCAAAACCAATATCCCCACTGAATGTTTCAGGTTGTGTTGTTGGGTTCATCAGAGTTTAGATTAGATTCCCCTACAGTGTGGAAACAGGGCCTTCGGCCCAACAAGTCCACACCAACCCTCCGAAGAGTAACCCACCCAGACCCATTCCCCCTAACTAATGCACCTAACACTATGGGCAATTTACACGGCCAATTCACCTGACCTGCACATCTTTGGACTGTGGAAGGAAACCGGAGCACCCGGAGGAAACCCACGCAGACACTGGGAGAACGTGCAAACTCCACACAGACAGTCACCCAAGGCCGGAGTCGAACCTGGGTCCTTGGCACTGTGAGGCAGCAGTGCTAACCACTGAGCCACCGTGCTGCCCCATTGAATGGAATAATTGAGAAGGCTTGATGTCTTGTGGACTTCAGCCAGTAATAGAGCGCTCTGTTTTATTGCGAGGGGAATTGAATGCAAGAGTAGGAGGTTATCCAGGGCATTGGTGAGACCGCATCTGGAGTGGTGTACAATACTGGTCACCGTACTTACAGAGGGATGTTAAAGCATTGGAAGCAGAAAAGATTAACTGGACTCATAGAACATAGAACATTACAGCGCAGTACAGGCCATTCGGCCCTCGATGTTGCGCCAACCTGTGAACCCAATCTGAAGCCCATCTAACCTACACTATTCCATTTTCATCCAGATGTTTATCCAATGACCATTGAAATGACCTTAAAGTTGGCGAGTCTAATACTGTTGCAGGCAGTGCGTCCCACGCCCCTACTACTCTCTGAGTAAAGAACCTACCTCTGACATCTCTCCTATATCTATCATCCCTCAGTTTAAAGCTATGTCTCCTCATGCTAGCCATCACCATCTGAGGATCTAACTAACAACCCACCCTATCTAACCCTCTGATCATTTTATATGTCTCAATTAAGTCACCTCTCAACCACCTTCTCTCAAATGAAAACAGCCTCAAGTCCCCCAGCCTTTCCTCATAAGGCCTTCCCTCCATACCAGGTGACATCCTAATACCTTGACTGAGCAGACTGCTTTGTGAGGAAGTCCAATATCTGTTGGAGTTTAGGAGAGTCATAGAATCCCTACAGTCCAGAAGAAGACCATTTAGCCCATCTAGTCTGTACCAACCCTTCAAAGAGCATCCAAACCCATCTCCCCACCCTATAACCCTGTATTTAGCATGGCCAATCCACCGTAACCTGCCCATCTTTGGTCTGTGGGAGGAAACCGGAACACCCAGAGGAGACCCACACAGACACAGGGAGAGCGTGCAAACTCCACACAGACAGTTGCCTGAGGCGGGAATTAAGGTCCCTGACGCTGTGAGGCAGCAGTGCCCTACCACTGTGCCATTGTGCCACCTGAGTCAGAAGTGACTAAATTGAAACAGATAACATCCTAAGGCGATTGGGTGGCTGGCTTGTGGGAGAATCGAGAACATGGGGTAATTGTTTGAAAATAAGTGGTTGTCTAGTTAAGATGGAGATGAGGAAACATTTTTTTCTCTCTGAGGGTTGAGAGTCTTTGGAATTCCCTTCCTCAAAAGGCAGTGGATGCAGAATGTTTCAATGTGTTTAAGGCAGAGGGAGATAGATTCTTGATGACCAAGGGGGATGAAAGATTATCGGGGGATAGGCAGGAATGTAGAGATGAGGTTAGAATCAGATCTTATTGAATGGCAGAACAGGCTCAAAAGGCTGAGTGGCCTTAATCTTGTCTGTATGTTTGTTTATACATTCATGACCCTGGCAATTGAAAGCTCAAAGAGACCTCTATGCCACTCAGTGATAGTTGGCAAGTCCTGGTTTCTTCAGAACTCTCATTGTCCCTAACGCTGAAAAGAGATGGCCTGTGTAGTGGTTTATGCTGACTGGGATCTCCTGGATTGAGGCTGGTCATTTGAATGAAAATGGAATGCTTATGGGCAGCTTCAGAACATTGGGTCAGACAGGTGGGTTGGCCCACGTTTCGGCCAGTGGGAACATGATATCGAGGAGCGTCCTTCCCAAACTCTCGGAGCTGGGTGCCCTCTTCCCCAGACTGAGTGCAGCCAGGGACTTGCAAACGTGGACAGTTGGGTGGCGAGTTGGGCTAAACTGCTCCATCGACCATGGGCCACTCCAAATTGGCTGGGTCGTCATGGTGGAAGGTTTTGTGTGCTTTTTACATCCCCTAACCCACCTTGGCCATCCCACAGCCACGTCATTAGCTTGGAGAGGTCAGGTAAGCAACCAAAATCCCTGGGCTGATGAGGGATTAATGTAGCCCAGAAAATTCCACTCTGATTCCTGACGCCGTTCCCTATTTTTCATGCTTGCTCTGGCCCCTCTTCTCTGTCTTGTTAGCTCTGATGCCTATGAGACTGTAACACCACAAGGCCCATCAGATGTGCTCCACCATTTGATCATGACTGATACATATCTCAACCCCTTTCTCCTGTCTTCTCCCTGTAAGCCTTAACCACCTTAAGAACCTATTTAGCTCTGTCTTAAATGCCCTCTCAATGACTTGGCCTCCACAGCCCTCTGCAGCAATGAGTTCCACAGATTCCCCACACTGTGGCTGAAGGAATTCCTCCTCATCTCAGTTCTGAAGGGTCGTTCCCTTCACCCTGAGGCTGTGCTCTCGGGTCCTAGTCTCTCCTACCAGTGGAAACATCTTCTCCACGTTCACTCTATCCGAGTCCTCAGTATTCTGTAAGTTTCAATCAGATTCCCCCCTCCCTCTTCCTTCTAAACTCCATCAGGTACTGACCCAGAGTCCTCAGCCTCTCCTCATAGGGTGAGTCCTTCATCTCCAGGGTCATTCTGTTATACCTCCCCAGACCCCCTCCAACAGCAGCACATCCTTCCCTGAGTATGAGGCTGAAAACTGCTCACATTATTCCAAGTGATAAATGTTGCCCTCTCTGTTATAGACTGCTGTTCTGCACCAGCCTGTGTACGAACTGCTTCATCCTGAAGATCGCGATGAGTTTCGGCGCCAGTTGCATTGGGCGCTGGACCCAGTGCCACGCTCCAACATGGCACAGTCGGGTAAGTCAATGCATCGCAAGGCAGGTGACGGGTTTGTTGCTCTTGGAGCAGTTGGGAGATGGTTTGCTGGAAATCTCTTGGAGGGGGTGGGGGTAGATTCCCCACTCTCCAACTGTGGCAGCTTCGAAGATGCTTGGTGCGGGATTGGGTTTGGGAACTGCCTGGCACCTTGGCTCTCTTCCCCCACCCTGTGCCATGACCTTACGCCACAAAGTTGGTTGCTGCAGTGCTTCGCAAAAGCCTTGTGTTACACCTCTCATTTTGATTCTATTCAGAGACTGATTTACTCCAACCTTGAGAAAATAGCAGGGGAAGGCATAGTTTTTAATGAATGGAAATGATACTTCAAATTCACGTCCAGAGGAATTTTCTATTTAACTCCGAGGGATGGCTCATCTCTCTGAAATAGCTGCACCTGCTTGAACCAAGGTGTTGTGCTGTTGGTTTAAGTACCCGATAATTGTATATCCATCAAGCTGTGATCTTGCAGTTTTCCAGCAATGGCTGCCAAGTTTATTTGGCTCTGTTTCCTGCATCGTTGAAGCCATTCTTTTTGCCTCTAAGACATTATTGCTCCGGCTCTGGCTCATCTCTGTTTGCGGCTGAAAGAATTGGCTTAAGCTTATAATGACTCCTATTGGGAGCCATTCTGGGAGCTATAATCCCAACAGTGTGGAAGAAGGTCATGTGGCCCACCAACCCTCTGAAGAGCATCCCACCCAGACACATCCCCCTACCCTATCCCTGCATTTCCCATGGAGACTACGGGACAATTTAGCACGACCCAACCGGCACGTCTTTGGACTGTGGGAGGAAACCGGAGCACCCAGAGGAAACCCACGCAGACACGGGGAGAAGCGTGGAGTTTGCACAATAGACAGTCACCCAAGGCTGGAATTGAACCCCAGTCCCTGGCAGCAGCGCTAACCCTGAGCCACCCTATCAGGTGGATTTTTCCCATTCTCAGTTAAAGTGTTTTGATGAGTGATCTGCCTTGACTCGGAGTGAGTTTTCTTTCCTAATCTCTCGCTCTTCACCTCCTTCGTTCCGCAACTGGATGCCATTCCAGAGGAATCGCCCAACTGGGGAAGGTGGAATTACTCGGCGTTTTCTTGTGTTCACTCCACTGGCGCCATAGTTCAAATCCGTTTCCATGCCAGTTCAGGTGCTGTGAGCCAGGACTTAGGCCTCACACTGTGGAGCTTCACCATTATGGCTGAGGCCCAGAAAGGACAGCTCGCTCCCCACTACACGAGCAGGCTGCTGCAGGCCTTGCTGCTTCAGGGGGATGGAGAGGATGGCAGGCCCTGAGGCCCCAGCACCAGACTAGGCCCAAATAGCAGCCTGGGTCAGTGCTGTGCCGGAAGTAGGACACCCAGCGGTGCAAAGAGAAGCTGAATGATCTTCTGTGCTCTGCCAGGGCAAGTGCCACCATCCCTCTCTCCGACAGGCTCGATCTCAGCCGTTGCACACTCATCTCCCCAAGGCTCATCGACTACGTCACTCACTATCACATGCATCATGCCCACTCAACAACTCTCACCCACCTCACCCTCCCGTACCACTCCCCCCTTCCTGCTCTCTGACCCTCAGTGGGCTCATCTCCCCCCACCCCACCTTTCTCGCTATATCTCATGCCACAGCGGGGAGGGGAAATTCCTTCCAAAGTGCATTCGAGTGCAGCCTGACCATTCTGCTAATGCAATCCTTGTGTTATTCTTCCCAAAGCGCCCCCTTTGGTCTGCTCCCACCCTCACCGCCTTTGAGAAATCCCCTTAAAAAGCCTTCACCTTGACCTTTTGGCTCTGTCCACAATATTTTCACCTTTTCCCTGCCCGGTGCCCATCTCCCTTGTGTGATCCTGGACTCTCAAGGTGAGCTTTTACAAGCACAGTCGCAAACCAACTTGATGTCATTTCCCACTTTGTTGAGACTCTCATTCTAATATCAAATAATAACGATGGCTTTCTGTATTCCTTCCAAGTTCCCGTTGATTCATTTGATCCTGCCCAGGGGACTCTTGTTGCAAACTCCCACTTAATCTTCTTGTTGCAACATATCAATGGACTCTGGTGTTCTTCCTGTACATTTTTGCCTGAGGTTTCTCAACAAGAATGACAACTTGCAATGACACAAGTCTTTTAGACATTATTAAAAGTCCAACTGTGCTCCAACAGGCTCATAAGCAGTGCAGCACATTGTCTGCAGTGTTGGGGGGGTGGGGTGGGATTGTGGCAGAGGGGTGACATCACGAAACTAATAATCCAGCGACCCTGCCTAGTGACTTGGGGATATCAGTTCAAGTCCCGCCATAGGAACTCTCAGTGCAGGTGAGGTCCGAACCAGGGGTTGCAGTCGAAGGAGACGGGGTAGGCCATTTAGGACTGAGATGGAGGAAACGTGTCATCACCCAGAGAGTGCGGAGCCTGTGGAATTCTCGGTCACAGAAAGTGGTTGAGATAAAAACATTGAATATTTTCAAGAGGGAATTTGATACAGGTCTTGGGGAATCAAAGGGTGTGGGGGAGAAAGCGGGAACGGGGGACTGAGTTGGATGGATCAGCCAGGATCAGATTGAATGGGGGAGCAGGCCTGAAGGGCTGAATGGCCTACTCTTGTTCAGATTTTCTACATTTCTATTTTGCCCCCTGACTTCGCCTGTCAGTACCCCTCTGCAGACTCTCTGTGTCCATCCTCACCACTTGCCTTCCTACCTATTTTTGTCGTATCTACAAACTTGGCTACAGTACATTTACTTTCCTCATCCAAGTCATTAATATAGTTTGTAAATAACTGTAGCCCCAGCACCTCCTCCCCCCCACTCCACCCCCACTTATCCATACTCTCTGTCTTTTATTAATTAGCCAATCCGCGATCCATGCTAAAATACCACCCCCCAAAACCAAAGACTCTTATCTTCTTAAGCAGCCTAATGTGCTTCCTTTCTCCACATATAGAGTCATAGAGATGTACAGCACGGAAACAGACCCTTCGGTCCAACCCGTCCATGCCGACCAGATATCCCAACCCAATCTAATCCCACCTGCCAGCACCCGGCCCATATCCCTCCAAACCCTTCCTATTCATATACCCATCCAAATGCCTCTTGAATGTTGCAATTGTACCAGCCTCCACCACATCCTCTGGCAGCTCATTCCATACACGTACCACCCTCTGTGTGAAAAAGTTGCCCCTTAGGTCTCTTTTATATCTTTCCCCTCTCACCCTAAACCTATGCCCTCTAGTTCTGGACTCCCCGACCCCAGGGAAAAGACTTTGTCTATTTACCCTATCCATGCCCCTCATAATTTTGAAAACCTCTATAAGGTCACCTCTCAGCCTCCGACGCTCCAGGGAAAACAGCCCCAGCCTGTTCAGCCTCTCCCTATAGCTCAAACCCTCCAACCCTGGCAACATCCTTGTAAATCTTTTCTGAACCCTTTCAAGTTTCACAACATCTTTCCGATAAGAAGGAGACCAGAATTGCACGCAATATTCCAACAGTGGCCTAACCAATGTCCTGTACAGCCGCAACATGACCTCCCAACTCCTGTACTCAATACTCTGCCCAATAAAGGAAAGCATACCAAACACCACCTTCACTATCCTATCTACCTGCGACTCCACTTTCAAGGAGCTATGAACCTGCACTCCAAGGTCTCTTTGTTCAGCAACACTCCCTAGGACCTCACCATTAAGTGTATAAGTCCTGCTAAGATTTGCTTTCCCAAAATGCAGCACCTCGCATTTATCTGAATTAAACTCCATCTTCTCAGCCCATTGGCCCATCTCTTAGCCTTCCCTTGAATATACTCGGCAAAAGTGAGGACTGCAGATGCTGGAAACCAGAGTTTAGATCAGTGTGGTGCTGGAAAAGCACAGCCAGTCAGGCAGCATCCGAGGAGCAGGAAAATCGACGTTTTGGGCAAAAGCCCTTCATCAGGAATCTTCCCTTGAATATAAGTCTGCTGTTCACATTAATGTCTCTTTGTGAGAGCGAGCTGCACTGCTGCCTGTCAGGGAAGAGGTGTGGAAGGCGGATTTGTTTTGGGGAGAGAATTTCAGACGATGGAGCAGAGGTGGCTGCAGGTTCTGTGGGTTGCTCCTTCCACCCTGTGTATTAGCAATGGCTGTGCAACAAAGAGAGAGGCTTGGTAAAGTGAGAGCCAGGGAACTAGGCCTAATCCCAATTTGCTCCTCAGGCACTGTGTCAGTTTCAGGGGAAGCAGCAGAAAGCTGACTTGCAGAAGCTGCCAGTTCAGCAGCAGCGGACTCTCCCATTTACCTCTCCACCCCCGAGGCGTCCAGCCTCATTCCTGCCTGAAACGTCGATTTTCCTGCTCCTCGGATGCTGCCTGACCTGCTGTGCCTTCCCAGCACCACTCTGATCTTGACTCTAATCTCCAACATCTGCAATAGCCACTTTCGTCCAGAACTGAGGCCATCCAGCCAGCCGGAACTCACTGTCATGGGGAAGAGTTTATGAGTTTCCGCACAGGCAATGCCTGCAAATGATTGGCAGGTTTGTAAACTGTGTGGGGGACAGTGTGGAGCTCCACAGCAGGACATTGACAAGTTGGTGGGGTGGGCGGAGAGGTGACAGATGAGGTTTAATGCAGTGAAGTGTGAGGTGATGCACTTTAGTTGGGAGAACATTGAAAGACAATCTAAAATCAGGGGGACAATTCTAAAGGGGGTGCAGGAGCAGAGGGAGCTGGGTGTATCTGTGCACAGATCATCGAAGGTGGCAGAACAGGTGGAGAGAGCAGTTAATAAAGCACACAGTGTCCTCAGCTTTATTAATAGGGACATAGAGAACAAGAGCAGGGAGGGGATGTTGAACTTGTACAAGACCCTTGTTAGACCTCAGCTGGAGGGTTGTGTCCAGTTGTGGGCCTCACACTATAGGAAAGATGTGAAAACATTGGAGAGAGAGGGCAGGAGGGATTTATCAGAATGGTTCCAGGGATGAGAAACTTCAGTGAGGAGGAGAGATTGAAGACATTGGGACTGTTCTCCTTGGGGAGAAGGAGGCTGAGAGGGAGATCTGAGAGAGGGTTCCAACATCATGGGGGAGGGGCTGGACAGAGTAGATCGGGAGAAACTGTTCCCACATGGAAAAGGGACAGGAACGAGAGGGGCAGAGATTGAAAGGGATGAAGTGAGGGGGAGGTGAGGAAAACCTTTCTCCCCCAGCGAGTAGTTAGGGTCTGGAATGCACTGCCTGGGAATGTGGGGGAGGCAGGTTCCATTGAGGCATTCAAGAGGGGCATTGGATGGTTATTGGGATAGAAATGGGAAACAGGGGTTTTTCCACAAGAAAATGGCAGGAGATTGGCACTAAGGGATGGAACAGGCGGAGGTATGATAGGCCTAAAACCCTCCTTCTGTACTGGAACAATTTGGCAAGTCTTTGATTGGAGAGCTACTCCAGTAAATGGCAAATTGAACTGTTTTGTATGTCATTCCTTCCAGGTAACAGCACAAATGTTGACGTTATTACGAGGTACGATCCACAGCAACTCCCCCCAGAGAACTCCACTTTCCTCGAGAGGAATTTTGTGTGTAAAATGCGCTCTCTCCTCAACAATCCCTCTGGCTACATGGTAAGACGTATTTCTGTAGTGTTCCATTGAAAATGAAAAGCTTCTGGTTCAATGGTTCATTAGAGAGGGGTACTGGATGGTGATTTTGATAAAAACAATGTGCAAGGATATGGGGGGAAGGGATGGGAGATTGGCACTGGGCAATGATACTCATTTGAAGAGCCACTGCAGACACGATGGGCTGAATGGCCTCCTCAGGCATGGTAACAATCCTGTGATGCTTTGTTATGATCTTGGACCAGACCATCAAATTTGTGTTACAGTCTGGCGAGGGACCAGTCATTTTTATTTTGGTCGTAGACTGAAGGGGCCTTACTAAAAGAGTAAATTCACTAGATTACACAATTTTGAACAAATGACAACATCCGTATATAACATTAGAACATTAATGCAAACTACAAAATATAAAAACATTGAAACTAGGAGCAGGAGGAGGCCATTCGGCCCTTTGAGCCTGCTCCCCAACTCAATCTGATCCTGGCTGATCATCCAACTCTGTCCCTGTCCCCGCTTTCTCCCCCATTCCCTTTGTTCCCTTTACCCCGAGGAACTATATTGAACTCCTACTTAAAAGCATTTAATGTTCTGGCCTTAATTGCTTTCTGTGGCAGAGAATTCCACAGGCTCCCCACTCTCATTTCTCCTCATCCCAGTCTGAAATGGCCTACCCTGTATCCTTAGACTGTGACCCCTCCCCAGTTCTGAACTCCATGGTCATCGGGAATATCCTTTCTGTATTTACCCTGTCTAACCCTGTTGGAATTTTATAAATTTCTATGAGATCCCCCCCCTCTCATTCTTTGAAACTCTGGTGAATATAGTCCTCACCGATCCAGTCTTTCTTCAGACATCAGTCCGGCCATCCCAGGAATCAGCCTGAGAAATGTTCGCTGCCCTGTACTGCCCTGGTCAGCAACAAGTTCCAGACCCCCACCCTCTGGCTGCAAATTTTCTCGATTCCCCTTTCAAAATTTCGGTCAGTTTATGTTAAATCGATATCCCCTGGTGCTTGACATCAGGGAAATAGGTCCTATCTGTATCTACTCTATCTGGGCTCCTTATTGTTTAAGAGTGTGTTGCTGAAAAAGCACAGCAGGTCAGGCAGCATTCGAGGAGCAGGAGAATCGACGTTTCAGGCATAAGCCTCATTCTTGATGAAGGGCTAATGCCCGAAATGCCGATTTTCCTGCTCATCGGATGCTGTGCTTTTCCAGCCCCACACTCTCGACTCTGATCTCCAGCATTTGCAGTCCTCACTTTCTCCTTTATTGTTTAATCAAGGTTTGTGGAATTAGTGAGAAAATGGATTAACTCAAACCCCCTGATTGTAGTTCTCCCCTGGGTGTAAGAGTGTACACAGCCCTGACACCCTCTTGTGGTGTAGTGCTAATGTCCCTAACCCCTGCCCTGAGGAAACCCAGGTTTAAGTACTCCCTGCTCCCTTAGTGTGTAATAACATCGCTGAGTGGGTTAATTACAAAATGGGTCTAATAATTTAAAACATAGATTAAATGCGCAACCCTTTGTACTGTTGCTAACTGGCAGCAGCATTAAAATTGGGGAGTTAATCAGTGGGGCTGTTCTGAGGGCTTGTGCCCTTTTGTAAAAGGAACCGACTAACAAAGTTAGGAAGAAAAATGATATTTTGTTCATTCGGTCTTTTCACAGTCTGCTGTGACTTGTTGGAGAGCTGTTCTGGAACAGAGCATCCTCCTGGCCAGTACAGGACAGTCCAGAGCATCACCACTTGTCGCTGAGTTGCTCTCATTCTGCTTTTGAACTACTCCCGCTTGAATTGATACCATTGTTCTCTTTTCCTTTTCTCGTTGATGTGCTCAGGCTGTAAACATTGAAGGCAAACTGAAGTACCTCCATGGGCAGAACAAGCGGGCAGAAGATGGCACTCTCCTACCTCCACAGTTGGCACTCTTTGCCATCGCGACCCCCCTCCAAGTGCCTTCAATCCTTGAAATCAGGACCAGAAGTGCCCTGTTTCAGACGAAACACAAGCTCGACTTTTCACCTGTTGCCTGTGATACAAAGTAGGTCACACTGTAGATCCTCTGACAGCGCCATTAAGGGGCTCTTGTATTGGTATCTTGTCTTGGGGTAGTGTTTCATAAATTGCCTCTTCTCCTTCGATGGCCAGCTTTGGGTGGCAATTCTGTGAGAGAAGTAATTAAGGCAGGATGTTGACTCCCCCTGTCTGTTTCTTGTTATTTCTAGGGCTAGGATTGTGCTGGGTTACTCGGAACTGGAGCTGTGTATGCGAGGGTCGGGATACCAGTTTATTCACGCTGATGACATGCTTTACTGTGCAGACAACCATGTTCGATGTAAGTACTGGACAACTGCCCACCATTGGGCATGAGTTGGCTTGAATTTTATTCTCCCCTGTGTTTTCTTTCATTCCTTCTGTCTCAATTTCATTTCTGCTGCCCCCATGGGCACTGCATTGCACATCTCTGGGACACTAACCAACCCCACCGCCCCGTGGCAATACACTTCAACTCCCCCTCCCCCTCTGCCAAGGACATGCAGGGCCTGGGCCTCCTCCATCGCTATTCCCTAACCACCCAACACCTGGAGGATGAAAGCCTCATTTTCCACCTCAGGACCCTTCAACCCCAGGGCATTAATGTGGATTTCACCAGTTTCCTCACTTGCCCTCCCCCCACCTCACCCCAGTTCCAACCTTCCAGCTTAGCACCGTCCTCATGACCTGTCCCACCTGTCTGTCTCCCTTCCCACCTATCCGCCCCACCCTCCTCTCCGACCTATCACCTTCACCCCCACCTCCATCCACCTATTGCACTCTCAGCTACCTTCCCCCAACCCCAACCCCTCCCATTTATCTCTCCACCCCCGAGGCTGCCAGCCTCATTCCTGATGAAGGGCTTTTGCCCGAAACGTCGATTCTCCTGCTCCTTGGATACTGCCTGACATACTGTGCTTTTCCACAAAACCAGAATATCCAGGAGAAGGTGAAGTGACTAGGTTTTCTGTGGATCAGATCCTCAAAAATCCTGATGTAAAGATTAAAAAGTCAAGAACATGGTGCCGGATATGTCAGTATTGAAAAACAAAAAGAGAATGGGAGATGGGGTGAATGAAGGCTGGGGTGATACTGAGCTTATGGTTTAGTATTGTGTTATTGTCATTAAGAATGTTCAAGGCTGAGACAGAGAGATGTTTAATCAAGCATTATGGGGGAAAAGGCAGGAAAGTGGAGCTGAGCATGATCAGCTCAGTCATGATGTAATTGAATGGAGCAGCCTGACTTGATGGGCTGAATGGCCCACTTCAGCTTCTTTGTCTTCTTATGGTCCATTGTGAAACCAGCGTGATGTTAGTGAATTGTAACAGATTGTGGATACAAAATCCTTCCGTCCTTCCCTCTCCCCCTCTCTATTCTGTCCTCTGCTGTGCATGATTCTGTCTCTCCCCCATCTCTCTCTGCCTCATTTTCCCTTCCCTCTCTCGCTTCCCTTCTCTAGCATTTTCACGTTCTCTCTCTTGCGTGCGCTCTCCCATTTACACACCTCTGCCCATTTTCACACTATCTCTCTTCTGCATGCTCTCTCTCTCTTTTCCACACACACACACACTCACACGCACGCACACTCTCACACACGCACACACACACATGCATTCACACTCACTCACACACACACACACTCACTCATGCACACGCACACACTCACACTCACACTCACACGCACACTCACACACACGCACACACACACATGCACTCATACACGCACTCACACACACGCACACTCACACTCACGCACGCACACTCGCACTCACACACATGCACACTCACATGCACACACGCACACACGCACGCACAAGCACACACACACTCACGCACGCACACTCGCACTCACACGCACATGCGCACACACGCACGCACACTCACTTGCGCACACACACGCAAGCACACACGCACGCACATGCACACACATGCACGCACACTCTCGCACTCACACACACACTCACACACACTCACTCACACACACACCCACTCACCCACACACACTCACTAACTCACACGCACTCACACACACGCACATGCACACACACTCACACACACCCACTCACCCACACAGACTCACTAACTCACACACACTCACACACACACACACACACTCACACTCAGACTCACTCACACACACACTCACTCACTCACACACACCCACTCACCCACACACACTCACTAACTCACACACACTCACTCACACACGCACACACTCACACACACACACATACACACACACTCACACACTCACACACTCACACACCCACACACACACACTCACACACACACACACACTCACACATACACTCACACACACGCACACAGGCTCACTCACACACGCACACTCACTCACTCACACACACCCACTCACCCACACACACTCACTAACTCTCAAACCCACACACCCACGCACACACACTCACACACACACACTCGTGCACCCTCCCTTCGACTTTCTCCCTCCTTTCTGTGTTTTCTCTCATGCTGCCTCTGACTCGAGCTCTCTCTGTTTTGCTTCCTCTTTCACGCGTTCCTTCACTTTATCGTGCTCTCTCCTACTCTCTTGTGTGCTCGCTCTTTCTCACGCACTCCCTTTTCTGTGCACATTCTCTCTTTTGCTCTCGTACCCTCTTTCAACCCCCCCACCCCTCTCTTCCCTCTCCTCCATTCTCACTCTCACTGTTTTTCTCCTGGTTTCTGCATTTGCTCTCTCTCTGTCTCTTTTTCAGTTTTTCATTTGCTCTCCATTCGACAACTCCTGCCCACTTTGTAGTGTGTAAGCCTTCCTTTCTCTCCCTCTTGCAGTGATGAAGACAGGGGAGAGTGGCATGACTATCTTCAGGCTCCTGACCAAGCAGAATGTCTGGATCTGGGTACAAGCAAACGCCCGCCTCGTTTACAAGAACGGCCTGCCGGACTGCATCATCGCAAAGCAGAGACTCCTAACGTGCGTAGACCCCGAAATCTCTCTGTGCTGTGTTTCAGGCCTTAACTGAGATCTTCCGCTGACTGGGAAAACAAACTGTGCCATAGAGTCACAGAGATGTACAGCACGGAAACAGACCCTTCGGTTCAACCCGTCCATGCCAACCAGATATCCCAACCCAATCTAGTCCCACTGCCAGCACCCGGCCCATATCCCTCCAAACCCTTCCTATTCATATACCCATCCAGATGCCTCTTAAACGTTGCAATTGTACCAGAGCTTCCTCTGGCAGCTCATCCCATACATGTACCACCCTCTGTGTGAAAAAGTTGCCCCTTAGGTCTCTTTTATATCTTTCCCCTCTCACCCTAAACCTATGCCCTCTGGTTCTGGACTCCCCGACCCCAGGGAAAAGACTTTGTCTATTTACCCTATCCATGCCCCTCATGATTTTATAAACCTCTATAAGGTCACCCCTCAGCCTCTGACGCTCCAGGGAAAACAGCCCAGCCTGTTCAGCCTCTCCCTATAGCTCAAACCCTCCAACCCTGGCAACATCCTTGTAAATCTTTTCTGAACCCTTTCAAGTTTCACAACATCTTTCACTCGGAAGGAGACCAGAACTGCATGCAATATTCCAACAGTGGACTAACCAATGTCCTGTACAGCCGCAACATGACCTCCCAACTCCTGTACTCAATACTCTGACCAATAAAGGAAATCATACCAAATGCCTTCTTCACTATCCTATCTACCTGCGACTCCACTTTCCAAGAGCTATGAACCTACACTCCAAGGTCTCTCTGTTCAGCAACACTCCCCAGGACCTCACCATTAAGTGTATAAGTCATTTTTGTTTCCCTCCTTACGTTACACCTCACTGAGCTAACACACTAAAAAGCAAACCCTATTTTCCCGGAGCAGACCAATGTTCGAACTGATTCCTTCAGCGACTCTGAAAAGAAATGTGTAGCGGTGTTGATCTTGTCAGTGTATTCAGATGCAAAAGCTATTTCAGATATTCAGCATTGTTCCTGCAATACTGGGGGGCAGGGGGTGGGGGGGGGGGGTGAGTTGAATGTACACACTGCTGGTGCAATGAGTGAACGCTTTGATGTTGCTGCACAGGTTCACTACTGCTCTGCCCAGAGCTGGTGCCTTGAGCAACAACATGCTTCCTCTTCACTTACATGTTCATTCAATCTCTTCTAACCCCACTTACCCGATCTCTCTTTCTCTCACTTCTCTTGGATTTTGCAGTCCTGTTGTATTAATACCGTGAGGCCAGGAGTGGGCCATTCAGCCCATCGAGTCTGCTCTCTCATCTCATGAGATCGGGGCTGATCCAATCATCCTCAACCCCACTTTCCTGCCTTTTCCCCCATACACCCTTGATTCCCTTCCTGAGTAAAACTCAGCCTTGAATAATAACGCAGCCTTGACAGCCCTCTGTGGTAAAGAGTTCCACAGATTCACTCCCCTCTGAGAGAAGACATTCCTCCTCATCTCTGGCTTCAATGGGCAACCCCTTATTCTGAGATGATGCCCTCTGGTCCTAGACTCTCACACAAGCAGAAACATCTACCCTGTCAGGTTCCCTCAGAATTGTGTATTTTTCAATAAGGTTGTTTCTTATTCCAATGAGTACAGGCCCAATCTACTCAACTTCTCCTGATAAGATGTTCCATACCTGGGATCAGCTGAGTAAATCTTCTTCAGACTACCTTCAATGGCATTATGGCCTTCCTTAGCTAAGGGCTCCAAAACCGTTCACAGTATTTGTGGACAACGTATGGTTCTGGTCACCGCACTACCAGGAGGATGTGGATGCTTTGGGAGAGGGGACAGAAAAGGATAACCAGGATGTTGCTTGGTATGGGGGGGATTTTAGCGATGAAGAAAGGTTGGATAGACTGGGTTTGTTTTCACTGGAATGCAGGAGGTTGAGGGGCGACCTGATAGAAGATTATGAAAGGCGTGGGGAAGTATGAGGCTTTGTCCCCAGGGTGGAGGGGTCCATTACTAGGGGACACAGGTTCAAGGTGCGGTGGGGGAGTTTAAAAGAGATGTGTGAGGCAGGTTTTTCACACAAAGGGTGGTGTGTGCCTGGAATGCGCTGCCAGAGGAGGGGGTGGAAGCAGACACAATAGCAGCATTCACCCGAGCGAATACATGAATAGGAAGGGATCAGAGGGATACGGATCCTGTAAGTGAAGACAGTTTTAGTATGGAAGGGCAAAATGTGTCAGTGCAGGCTTAGAGGGCCGAAGGGCCTGTCCCTGTGCTGGATTGCTCTTTGTAGCATTCAGCTGTGGTCTGATTAGCGCCTTGGACAGTTTTAGCAAATCCTGCATACTTTTACAATCTCAAGGGCAACTAGGGACAGGCAATAAATGCTGGCCAGCCCACAACGCCTACGGCCTGTGAATGAATAAGACAAAAATACTCGATTCTCTTTGAAATAAAGGCCAACCTTTCATTTACCCTCCGTATTACACGCTGAGCTTGGGTATCACACCCTGTTCCCTCCCCCTCCTTCCCACCCTCCTCTCTGCTCCTTTAAACATGTTCTCACGATATTGTGTGGTCCGGAGCCCTCACTTTGCATGTCGTATAACTGCGCTCCATTTTTCTATTCTCAAACCTCGCAAGAATTTAAGGAACTCCCTTCTCTTCCCACAGAGATAAAGAAGGGCTGGACCACTTCCAGAAGCGGACAATGCCGTTTCCACTTCCATTCTCAACAGGAGAGGCTGTGCTCTATGACCATGGTTTGCCAATGCTTGGCCTCACCAGTTCCTTTCCGTCGGCGAGCAGCAACAGTAGTGTGCAACAGAGTGGATACATGGATCCCAACTCGCTTCTGGGAGTCATGATGAGCCAAGACAAGGCCGTGTACATCAGACCCCCAGCGACTGAGCCGAAGTACTCCATCAGCCGGGTCAGTGGAGGGGTTGAGCTGGGAGGGAGTGCACTGGGTTCCCAGAATGGAGAGAAAAACATCAAAGAGGAAGAGGGCAACTTTAAGCAGGATGATGACCTGTTGTCCCTGCTAGATGATATGCTACAAGGTGACAATGATGAGGCATTTACTGGCTTCCCAAATGTACTGGAAAGCTTGGGACCAGAGGACCTGGAACTGATGCACTGGGTGGAGAGCACATTGACCATGGAGGGAGTTTCGGAAAGCCCCCTCAGTGACGTACTCACAAACAACCAGGTCCTGTCTTATGTTCAGGAGTCACTCAAGAAGAAGGAGCTGGGCCCTTGCCCACTGAACAGTCTGCAGCCAGACTTGGGCCCAGGACGCCAGTTGGCTCAACGTTCAGACACCACGCAAGACAGGGGTAAGGGCTCTCCTTGGATGCCATCCTCCTCTGGGCAGCCGAGTGCCCCGTCATCAATGCCCCAACCGCCGTCAAAGGTGAATCGCTTGACCCACGGGCTGGTGCCACCTTGTAGCCTGGCGCACAGAATGCAACACAGCCAGCACAGAGGGCAGTGGCCCCATCCTGCACAGCGGCTGCCACCCACGCAGAGCCCGGCTCCTGCGCAGCGCCAATGTGCGCAGCAGCAAGCCCGCTGTGAGCAACGGGCAGCCAGACGGGACCTAAAGCTGCCACAGCGGGTTCATTGGCAGCAGTGCAGCCAGCAGTCAGACTGTTATCTCCAGCAGCCTGGTGATCCCAATCCATTGCCCATCGGCATGCTCAACCCAAGCTGCGCCAGTGGGTACCCGAGAGATCCACACAGCGGCAGAGCTGAACCGCAGCAAAACATACCCCTCCTTAACCTGGCACCCACCCCTGCAAACGTCACGGTCTGCGGAGCTCCCTCTCAGCAGAGCAGACTAAACTTCAGTCATCCAGGAATTGCACTCCCTAGTTACGGACAAGAGACTCAGAGTGCAACCAGCTGGTTCCCCAGGGAGAGCCAAGCCAGCGGAACTCTGTTTCCATGTTTCAGCTCCCCGACACCTCCCCGGAAGAGTGCAAATCTCCCTGTATTTCACCCGGCATCGACTGTCCCTTTGTGCCATGAGTACTCCCACGTGCATCCTGAAGAACAAAATGGCTGGCACCCCGTGGACCTGTACAAGGTAGGTACTGATCTTTCATTTCATTGCCACACAACAAGGAACTAGCCCGATGGTAAACAGAAACCTCCCCTTTCAGCACCGGAGATGGTTCAAATTCAACATCCGTTTTGAGCTGAGGGGTTGGGAAGGGGGTGGAGGGGGGAGCTTTCCGTCGGAATCTAACATCCTTTATTCCCATTCATAATCAGAACTCACACATTTACAACTGCCCCATTCTTGGCACGCGCCAACCAAACTGGCATCACCCTCCTGCTTCCCCTCCCTCCTCGTAATTGCCCAGAGTTTTTTTTTAGGGGGGGGGGAGATTTTTTGCGAATTTCCTGTTCCTACGTGGGAAAATGCGCATTGCACCAACAGCCAGCAGAAAGGTACTTGGACTGGTTTAATCAGCACTTGGGAAGTTGGTAACATTATTGCATGTTTGTAGATATTCCCCTAACCAATCTGTTCAGGGGTGTGAGGACACACCTCCGGGGCACGTGGGACTTGAAACCAGGTCTCCCGGCCCAGAGGCAGGGACACTATCACTGCACCAAAAGTGTTCTGTTGGACAGCTGACATACAGCACGGAAACAGACCCTTCGGTCCAACTCGTTTATAGGGACTAAGTTTCCCAAGCTAATCTAGTCCCACTTGCCTGCATTTGGCCCATATCCTTCTCTACCTTTCCTATTCATATACCCATCCAAATGTCTTTTCAAGATTATAATTGTACCAGCCTCCACCACTTCCTCTGGCAGCTCATTCCATACACGTACCACCCTCTACGTGAAAAAGTTGCCCCTTAGGTCTCTTTTATATCTTTCCCCTCTCACCCTAAACCTATGCCCTCTAGTTCTGGACTCCCCCACCCCAGGGAAAAGACCTTGACCATTTACTTTATCCATGCCCCTCATGATTTTATAAACCTCTATAAGGTCACCCCTCAGCCTCTGATGCTCCAGGGAAAGAAATACTCCCAGCCTATCCAGCCTCTCCTTTTAACTCAAGCCCTCCAGTCCTGGTAAATCTTTTCTGCACCCTCTCCAATTTAATAATATCCTTCCTATAGCAGGGTGACCAGAACTGGTCAGGAGGCATCATCGCTCAGATTGCCTCAGGCCGGGCTACTTCAGTTGGTGGAAAAGAAAATATCTCCAGTTTTCAGAAAAGTGCGATCTGTGGGACAGATTGGCAGGTTTATTTTCTGGAGTAGTTCTGCTGAGCGCGGCTTTGGCCCCCGGATACCTTTTAGACCTGCTCTCCATGTCCCAGAGATGGCCTCGTCGAAAAGGCCATTGCTTCACATTTGAAAGGCGAGGTTGGAGAGTGCCCCTCCATTTCGAAGGACTCCACCCCTGGCGTTTACTATTTCCCTCACCATGCAGATTCCAGAGGCCCCCATTCCAAAAATCGTTTCAAAGGAAGGAGTCTGCCATTTCAGATGCGGATGAGGAAGAGCTTGCTCTCTCAGGGGGTCTCTGGAATTCTCGTCCCCATTGTTGGCCGTTGAATCAATTCGAGGCTGGGTTTGATGGATTTTTGATTGACCAGGGAGTCAAGGTTTACGGGGAGCAAACTCAGACGTTGCTGGAGAAACCCAGCAGGTCTGGCAGCTTCTGTGCAGAGAAAGCAGAGTCGACGTTTCAGATCCAGTGGTCTTTCTTCATAACAGGAGGGTTATGGGGGACAGGCAAGAGAAGGGAGCTTAGACCACAATCAGGCAAGTCACGATCTTATTGAATGGGGGCTGAATGGCCTCCTCCTGCTCCTATTTCCTATTCTCTGAGCGTGTGCTTCCGAACACCACAAAGAGAGTGTAATCCCTGACTTGTGCTTCAGGTGAAAAAGGTGGTTCTCAGGTGCGTCCAGCTCAACATGGTCTGGCTCCATCACTGACGTTAGTCAAAGAACATTCAAGTTGATGAGCAACTGCAATGGGAATGACAAGGATTCGTTGTGGAAACATTGACATGTCTCATAAGGAAATGGGGAGGTTTCTCATTAAAAGGTTGACTTTTCTTGGTTTCGAGTACACCATAAGACGTAGAAGCAGAAGTAGACCCGTCAAGTCTGCTCAGTGAGATCATGGCGGAGCTGGTCATCCCCAACTCCACTTTCCTGCCTTTTCCCACATACACCCTTTATTCCCTTCCTGATTAAAAATCTAACAAGCTCAGCCTTGAATGACCCGCCCTCGGCAACCCTTGGGGTAAAACATTCCACAGATTCACTCCTGTCCGAGAGAAGAAATTCCTCCTCATCTCAGTCGTCAGTGGATGACCCCCTCACCCTGACTGGCGAATCTAGTACACGGGGACACAGTCTCAGGAGAAGGGGTCGGCCATTTTGGACTGGAATGAAGAGAAATCTCTTTATTCAGGGGGTGGTAAATGTTTATACCCCAGAGGGAGGTGGATGATCCATCATTGAATATATTTAAGAATAAGGATAGACTGATTTTTTTGGTCTCAGAAAATCGAGGGATATGGGGAGTGAGCAGAAAAGTGGCATGGTGGTTCAGTGGTTAGCACTGCTGCCTCACAGCGCCAGGGACCCAGATTCGATTCCAGCCTCGGGCGACTGTGTGGAGTATATACATTCTCCCCGTGTCTGTGTGGGTTTCCTCCAGGTGCTCCGGTTTCCTCCCATAATCCAAAGATGTGCAGGTTAGGTGAATTGGCCATACTAAATTGCCCGTAGTGTTAGGTGCATTAGTCAGAGGGAAATGGGTCTGGGTGGGTTACTCTTCAGAGGGTCGGTGTGGACTAGTTGGGCCGAAGGGCTTGTTTCCACACTGTAGGGATTCTAATCTTAAAAAGAGTAGAATCTGGGTAGAAGATCAAATCACATGGACTGATGAAGCAGATTTGAGGAGCTGTATAGTCGCTCCTACTAACCCTGTCGCTTCTGCTTTTATAAGATACTACTTTCAGGAACATCGTTGACTTGCCCTTTGATATGATCAGAGGTGGGGAACATGGTCTTTTTTGAGTGGGGCTGTGGGAGGACAGAGGGATGGAATATTTAGAGGTCTGTCCAGGCTAAACCAATCACTAAAAGCTAACGCACCGAAACCAAAGTGATTTTGCGCTGGATGGAGAACTAAAGGGTGGGATGTGGGCCTTCAGTTGTCCAGGTCTTGATCCCCACTGGGAGAATGGTATTCAGAAGAACACAGCAGGCACCACACCTCAGGAAAGATAGTTTGGCCTTAGGCAGGGAATATGGCACAGATTCACCAGAATGATACTGGGGCTTAAAGGCTTAAATTCTGACGACTGACAGCATCAACTTGGTCTGCGTTCCCTTTTGAGAGTTTGAAAGTTGAGGGATGACTTAATCGACCTCCTTGAAATGATTAAGGGATTTGATAGGGATTAGATGCTGAGAAGTCAGAACACGAGGGTGAGATGTTAAATCTGGAGCCGGGCCATCAAAAGTTGAGATCGGGAAATGATTCTTCACTACCGAGCGGTAGTGAAAATGTGGCACTCTCTCCGTCGAAGGGCCGTGCAGGATGTTTTCGACTGAGGTGACACCTTTTTCTTGGGTAATGGTATTGAGGGTTATGGATCAAAGGCAGGTAATTGTTGTTAAATCAGCCATAACTGGAATGAAGGACAGGAAGGAAGTCGAGGGGCTAAATAGTGTTGCTGTTCAGAGTAGTTTGAATCCATGGAATGAAGCAGATGATTGCTTTGTACAGAGTTTAGTTTAACCCCAGTACAGCCACCTCGAGGTAGATCTCGTCAGCTGGACACTTACTTTGTGTCCTTCAAGATGATTTAACCAAGGCAAGCTAGGTCATCTATCTTTGTGAGTTACGCCGTGCACGTGTGCAGTTATTGTAATAACCTTCTTCCAGGCCAATGCCTTTTCTGTAACGGTGAAATCTCAGCCAATGAGCTGTAAGACCTGTGCACCCGTTAGTTGTAGGAGGTTAACTTGGGTTTGGTGCCCAGGGTGGAGTGAGATGAAGGTGAAATTTTCAGCTCGACTCATTTCACAGCATCGTCACGTCCTGAGGCAGAAGGTCATTGGTTCAGAACATAGCAACGTAGAAACTAGGAGGCCATTGTGCCCTTTGACCCTGTTTCCCCCACTCAATCTGATCACGGCTGATCATCCAACTCAGTCCCCTGCTCCCACTTTCTCCCCCATATCCTTTGATGCCTTTAGCCCTAGGAACTATATGGAGTCATAGAGTCATACAACACAGAAACAGACCCTTCGACCAGATATCCTAAATTAATCTAGTCCCATTTACCAGCACTTGGCCCATATCCCTCTAAACCCTTCCTATTCATATACCCATCCAGATGCCTTTTAAGTGCCGTAATTGTACCAGCCTCCACCACTTCCTCTGGCAGCTCATTCCATACACACACCACCCTCTGTGTGAAAAAGTTGCCCCTTAGGTCCCTTTTAAATCTCACCCTAAACCTATGCCCTCTAGTTTTGGACTTTGCTACCATGGGGAACAATCTTGGTCTATTTATCCTATCCATGTCCCTCATGATTTTATAAACCTCGATAAGTTCACTCCTCAACCTCCGACACTCCAGGGAAAACAGCCCCAGTCTATCAGCCTCTCCCTGTAGCTCAAACCCTCCAACCCTGGCAAATATCCTTGTAAATCGTTTCTGAACCCTCTCCCTGTAGCAGGGAGACCAGAATTGCACGCAGTATTCCAACAGCGGTCTAACCAATGTCCTGTACAGCCGCAACATGACCTCCCAACTCCTGTACTCAATACTCTGACCAATAAAGGAAAGCATACCAAATGCATTCTTCACTACCCTGTCTATCTAACTCCTTGAACACATTCATTGTTTGGGGTTAACCACATTCTGTGGCAGAGAATTCTCCAGGCTCCTCACTCTCTGGGTGAAGACATTTGAATAAGATGTTCCATGACAGTTCTGTCTGAGTCACCTTCAAAAGAGTTGGGTTGGGTGAAGCGAGGAGGTTGGAAGCCAGGGCCTCTGATGATGCTTGTCCAATTTTGTTCTTACCTTTCAAAGATGAAAGAAGATTCCAATGGCTTTCTTGGCTTTCACCCTGCTCTGAACGGTACCCCGATTTTTGGCAATGGCTCCGCCCAATGAGGAACCAGCCGGGCCTCTCATGAACAGATCTGACGCCATCTTTGCTCCAGGCCCCACTGTCTCCTTGGCAACGAGTGAAGGCTCCTGGAAGATCCAAACCTTATCAGGGAGGTGGCTTTTAGCTTTTCAACTTCAGAAGATTTTGTTCGACAGAGTCTTAAATTTGTCGTAGTAAATGCTGCAACAAGTCCGTGACTTCCTCTGTGTCAAGAAGCTTTGAGGAAAACAATGGCAACATGGCAGATTTATTGCCTCTACCCTTAAAGGATCATCCTCAAGGTTTGGTTGTAGTGGATGGCATTTCTGGAGAACAGCCTTGCATTCAGTAAGAAAACTGTCTCTTGAATATTCCTGGTTAGTTAATCTGCTGGCTTTTGTAAGCGGGAAAGGTAAATCCCATCATTTGACTGGGAGTCGCTATTTGGAAGACACAAGGAAAGGTTTTTAAAGATGCCAGAAATCAAACTTGAGACCTTTCCAGATCAATCTTCTGAAATGACGTAACGACAGAGGTGGGTTTCGCAGGTTCTGCCACATGATAAAGTCGTTGAGAGTTACAGGGACTTTTTTCTTCTTTTTCTCACTTTCAAACTTTCAAGCAATGTGTTTCAAGAATGGCAACCACAGGAAGTCTGTGTGTGTCTGTGTGTGTGTATGCGTCTGTGTGTGTGTGTATGTCTATGTACGTGTGTGTGTCTATGTACGTGTGTGTCTATGTGTATATGTCTGTGAGTGTGTGTGTGTGTCACTGTGTATATGTCTGTGAGTGTGTATGTCTATGTACGTGCGTGTGTATATCTATGTGTATATGTCTGAGTGTGTGTGTGTCTATATGTGTGTGTGTCTATGTCTGTGAGTGTGTATGTCTATGTACGTGCATGTGTCTGTGTGTGTGTGTATGTCTATGTGTATATGTCTGTGAGTGTGTGTGTGTGTCTGTGTGTATATGTCTGTGAGTGTGTATGTCTATGTACGTGCATGTGTCTGTGTGTGTGTGTATGTCTATGTGTATATGTCTGTGAGTGTGTGTGTGTGTCTGTGTGTATATGTCTGTGAGTGTGTATGTCTATGTACGTGCATGTGTCTGTGTGTGTGTATGTCTATATGTATATGTCTGTGAGTGTGTATGTCTATGCACATGTGTGTGTCTGTGTGTGTGTATGCCTATGTGTATATGTCTGTGAGTGTGTATGTCTATGTACGTGCGTGTGTCTGTGTGTGTGTGTATGTCTATGTACATGCGTGTGTCTGTATGTCTATGTGTATATGTCTGTGAGTGTGTATGTCTATGTACGTGCGTGTGTCTGTGAGTGTGTATGTCTATGTACGTGCGTGTGTCTGTGTGTGTGTATGTCTATGTGTATATGTCTGTGAGTGTGTATGTCTATGTACGTGCGTGTGTGTGTGTGTGTATGTCTATGTGTATATGTCTGTGAGTGTGTATGTCTATGTACGTGTGTGTGTGTATGTCTATGTGTATATGTCTGTGTGTGTGTATGTCTATGTACGTGTGTGTGTCTATGTACGTGCGTGTGTGTATGTCTATGTGTATATGCCTGTGTGTATGTCTATGTACGTGTGTGTGCCTATGTATGTGCGTGTGTCTGTGTGTGTGTATGTCTATGTGTATATGTCTGTGAGTGTGTATGTCTATGTACATGCGTGTGTCGGTGTCTGTGTGTGTGTCTATGTAGGTGCGTGTGTCTGTGTATGTCTGTGTGTGTGTATGTCTGTGAGTGTGTATGTCCATGTACGTGTGTGTGTGTCTGTGTGTGTGTATGTGTGTCTGTGGGTGGGTGTGTGTGGGTGTGTATGTCCATGTACGTGTATGTGTGTCTGTGGGTGTGTATGTCTTTATCTGTGTGTGTGTATGGGTGTGTGTGTGTGTGATTGTGTGTGTTTGTGTGAACGTGGTGGGCTTCATGGAGGGCTTGTTTGAGGGGCTGGCACAGCGAAGGAACACTTGAAACTAAAAATGTACCACATATTGGAAAGGAAGATGTCTGCTCCACCCTATCAAAGTAATGCCAGCGTCCCGACTTATTCTTCCTGGAGTTTAAAATCAATTGTTCCTCCAGGCTGAAAATGTGTTTCCAAAGGTGACAGTCAGCACATGGAGTTGATGTTTGAGTGATAGCCCACACACGCATTGCAAAGGTACATCGTTCATTCGGCTCTCTCCCTGCAACGTTTCGTCACAAAGGGATCCCACTTCAAGCTGAGGGGGAGGGAGCTGCTGACTTTTATTCATTGACAGACAGGGGAAAAAAACCTGCCTTTGCCCCATACAGCTACAGTGCCTTATTAATCCACTCTATACACTCCTTGCCTGAACTGGCAGTAAGTGGTCCCCTCAGAGTTTGGGGGTTGGGGGGAGGGGCAGAGAGCCAGATAAGAGTCCAGAGCAGTTAGCAGGGAAAATAAATCTGGAAAATTCACCTTGGACTCCCTTAGACAATCAATAGTAGCCCACTCTGGCTCAACTAATGTTTTACCTTGGCAATAGATGCACAATACAATGAGATCCAGTGGTATTTAAAACAAACCCTGAAAAATGGGACTGTGCGTGAAGGGTTATTGATAAATTGGATCTGGTTAAAACACAATTCACTTTCTATTTAAACAGGTATATTTTCTGGATTACAAGTGTATCATAATGCAGTTAGTTTCAAGAGATGGGAAGTAAGGAGGGAATGAAGAAAGGGTTAGGATGACAGACAGAGGTGATGGGGATGAAAGGACTAGCTGGAAAAGGAAGCGCAGCCAGATATGGAGAGATCAGAAGGACTACAATGCCTTAACCTTCCCGTGACTAATCCCTTGCGTGTAACTGGTTTGTTTCTCATTGATGATCTGGAGGCAAGCAACCAAAAAGGCTGTAGGTGGATACTGATTGAATGAAGGCATTCAATGCTAAAACCCAATTGATCATAAACGAAATGATCAAAAAAGAGGTCTTTTGAGAATCCTTTTAAAGCTGTGATACCGTAGGGTTTTTAAAAGAAAATTTAAACAGACATTTCATTACTTCTCCATTTACTTAAATGTCTCCCGTTACCCACATTCTGTGAAGCAGTCACAGTGTAACATTTTGGACACTGTTGTGCGTTGTTCGAACCACGGTCCCTTGATTTTGGAATAGTTGTAACTGGACACTGATTGGTGAGACTGAGAGATGCTCTTCATTCCCAGTCCTGTCTGAAATTACTGAGCTGCTATAACTTTTATAACACAAGGAAACATCTCTTTTGTTAAACTCCAAATGGACCTTTTGTCTAGTCTTACACCAAGACTCAGATTTTATATTCTGATATTGTGGTTTGCATCTGAATATTTCAGACTTCGTGCAACGCTAGGTAAATAAAAAGGTTATGATCCTAAATTATTGACTAGTTCCTATTTGACAAGCTGCATCCTGTCACTGCATGATGCTGCTCCCATGGTAACACCACCAATTTTCTCTTAACCTAAAAATTCTCCCATGTCAGTTCTAAATAGTCCCTGGTTTGATCCCTTTCCCTCTCTACACACCAATCTCCAAACAGAGGGGGATGAGCAGCAGTGAGCTTTCCTCCCAGGCCTTTTGAGAATGCTCTTTGTGATCTTGTCACCAGCAAGTATCTGGGTCCTGGATGTAGGTTTGCTCGCTGAGCTGGAAGGTTCATTTCCAGACGTTTCTTCACCCTACTAGGTAACATCTTCAGTGGGCCTCAGATGAAGCAATGCTGGAAATTCCTTCTTTTGATTTATATGTTTGGGTTTCTTTGGGTTGGTGATGTCATTTCCTGTGGTGATGTTATTTCCTGTGGTGAAGTCATTTCCTGTTCTTTTTCTCAGGGGGTGGTAGATGGAGTCTAACTCGTGTTTGTTGATAGAGTTCCGGTTGGAATTACATTAGACCCCATCTACCACCCCTGAGAAAAAGAGCAGGAAGTGACTTCACCACAGGAAATAACATCATCACAGGAAATGATATCACTAACCCAAAGAAACCCAAACATATAAATCGAAAGCAGGAATTTTCAGCATTGCTTCGTCTGAGGCCCACTGAAGATGTTACCTAGTAGGGTAACGAAACGTCTGGAAATGAACTTTCCAGCTCAGCGAGCAAACCTACATCCAAAACCTCAACCTGAGCTACAAAACGTCTCAAAATTCGCTAAGTATCTGGGTCAATGTTGATCAGGTACCCCACTCTCCTCATTAGGGCAGCACGTCTGGTTCCAAAGATGTGGAGGTACCAGTGTTGGACAAAGCCAAAACTCACATGACACTGGGTTATAGTTCAACAGGTTTATTTGAATTCACTATTTCAAAAAACAATTATTTGAAATAAACCTGTTGGACTTTAACTGGGTGTTGTGTGATTTTTGACTTTGTCCAGGTTCAAAGCAGGCTTTATCGCTGAAGCCTGGAGACTGAACAGCGTGAAACGCTGATTCTTTGGATCAAAAAGCAGGATATTGTGGATGCCTAGAAGCAGAAGGTCAAGTGGCTCAGGAAAATAAAACTGCCTTGACCTTGTGCCACTGATGCAGGTACACGGGGCAGAGAGTTTAATATAATATACTTGGGTATCATCCAACATATAATGTTGGAGTGAAACACTGTTTGTACTTATAAGTTTGTGAGTGCATTTTTTAGTCTCGACTCTGGACTCTTGATTGAATGAATGCTTTGTTACTGTGAAAAGTTGTAATTGTGAGACAATATTCCTGCAACGTCTTTGCCTGAATTTATCGCCTTGTCTCTTTGTGGGGAAATTACCCGAATATCAGCACCCGATAAGGAATTCATTCCTGTGAAGAGCGGTTATCTAACTTGCCTCTCCAATTGGGTGACAGTGACTTATACTTGACACATAGGGGCTTTAAGTGAAAGGAACTTTTCAATTTAAGGAATAAAATGTTAAGTTCACTTCACTCAGCTGGTACTAGGGTGTCTTGCTCACTGAGACTATTAGAAATTGTACTTGGTGTTGCAATCTTTGGAGAGCACAGAACTCTGAGCTTCCTAGTTAATCTAGTCAAACCTCTCATTCATTGGATATAGGCTGGGCAAACATGCATTGCCCATCCCTAATTGCCCCTGGAGAAGGTGGAGGTGAGCTGCCTCCTTGAGGCACTGTGGTCCACAAGTCGTATGTACCCCACAATGCCATTAGGGAGAGAAGTTCAGGATTTTGATACATCTTTGATAGACATACAATGTCAGGACCGCCTAAAGTTGTTGAGTCCGATCATTTTAAGCACTTAATTGTTGGCAGCAGCAGGTATTCCAACTGACTGGAATGAATAACTCTGTCATTTTAAAAAGGCAATAATAAAATGGTTCAACATCCTGGTTCGAGAGTGACGCCCTGGTGGATCAGCTGCGAAATGTGGCATCATGCCAGCTTCAATCGGTGCCACGTTTGCTGATCTCACTCTTGCTGCCAATAAGGGATGAAATGTGCCTCTATCTCTTTGCAAGAAAACAAGGAAGTAAATTGGAGTTCAGCTCCTCATTCCCCCCTCCCCGCTGCAAGTTGTGTGTCTGTGGCTGTTGGGCATGGGGGCAATGGATCTTTGCTGTGGCACCACCATGGGCGAGTACCCTACTGGGGACTTATTATTGTGTATGAGCTGTTAAGAGTGGCCACTTGGGCTAGACAGCAGCCAACCCAAGCATGAGTCAGCACCTTCAGGAGAATGGGAGATGGGGGTGGGGAGCAGGGGTGAATTCTTGTCAAATATGGATGGAGCTGTTCAGTGAAATGTTAATCTTGTGCTCTTGAGACCACAGTTTCCATCAGTGGATGAATTTTTTTGTTCATGCATGCAGCTACAATATTTTGGTGACTCCAAAGTGCGGCTTTTATGAACAGGTTTTGCATTTCAAAGCAGCTGGTGCGTCGATACGCAAGCTGGAGTTACCAAACACAGCTTGGCTTGAAATCTTCTTGGCCAATCTGAATTGCAAGAAAACAGTGCAAGGACAAGAAAGGCAAAATACGTGCTGTTACCAAATAATTGTCAAGTTGGGGGGAGGGGGGGGAAAACCTTTTTCAAACAAAAGTAACAAAGGCTATTAATTCAAGTGCACATCCAAGATGGCTGACCCCGAGAAGACAGTTCAAGAGCAGAGGTCAGTGTTCTCTGTGTCATCTCTACAGTTTAATCCCTCCACCACTGGCCTCAGCTGCCTAAGCTCTCAAATTCCCTCCCTGATTTTCTCCACTTCATTTAAAGAGACTTCTCATTAAAACAAACATTTTTAAAAAGGCTTTTTTGACATCTGCGCTAAGATTTCTTCACGCTAACTCGCTTTTTGCCATCTTATGCACCTGTGAAGCACCGTGGGCCATTTTCATTGCATTAAAGTTGCTATGTAAGTGCAAGTTGATGTTGTTCCATCTTCCCTATCAACCTCTGCTTTGCTTATCCACTGAACTCAGTCGACACTCAATCTAAGACTGAAATGTGAAGGAATTTCTTCTCTGAAGGTAGTAACTATTTGGCATCCTCTACCTCAGAGAGTTGTGGAGGCTAGATTGCTGAAAAGGCTTTAAAAAGGAAGTAGATAGATGTTGGAAATACTGAGGAATTGAGGGCTATGAGGGGCTGGCATGAAAGAGGAGTTGAGGCCTGGGGTGGATCAGCCGTGGCAGAGGATGGAAGGGCAGGCCTGAGGGGCTGAATGGCCGACTCCCGCTTGGATATCTTGTGATAGTTTAACTGTTGCCCATTTTAATCTGGCAGTGGAAGTATCTAATCTCCAAACCTGACTGTAGACTTAAATGAAAGGTGCCATTACCAGAAAAAATCTTTTGAGACAGAAACAGCATTGGTGGGGAGTGGAATGGCAGCCATTTTCAGATGGACTCCTGAGCACCAATAAGAAGACAGGCTGGTCAGAAATGTCTCAGGCTGTGTCTGTCCGGGATTGTAAATCAACGCTTTGCACAGATTTCTCGCTCATCCAACCATTTCTAGGGGGAAGACTAAGTGACCTTTCTCATGGTGTCATTGCCTGCTGAGCTAACCTGCCACCACTGGGTTCAGCTTTAAAGCAACCGACAGTAACAAAACAATTGCCCGCGATGAACGTCTCTCCCCATGCTTGCCGTTCCTATTTCTGATCGAGTACTGCTGCCATGATCTCTATAAACATTTCCAACCTTGTCAGTCATCCCATGACTGTGAGCCAACCTTCTCACATATTGCTGCGTGTCTTTTGTTTGTCGCAAGGGCCCCTGGGGTTGCCTTTATCCGAAGTTAACCCAGAATCCTTTTTCAACCTTGTGCTCAAACCCAAGATTTTCTTGACTTGGCTACTTATGGTATTTGTGACCAGGAGCATTCTTTTGCTGCTTGACCACCTGTACTTCCACGAGAATCCCCCACACTTTCAAATGTGATTCTCTTTAAAAGAAGCATGCATTTTGACGAAAAGAAGCGAGCACTATTTAAAAGCGATCAAACCCTAATGAAGCGCAAAGGGGGGGAGAAAAGATGGGCTCCTGTCAGATTCGATGCGAGCCGATCTCTCGTGTTTTGCAGCGTTATACTTTCTTCCTTCATCAGATGTCATTATGCGCAAAAGGATAGCGGCAGTGCAAAATAGCAGCGAAAAAGAAATTGCTTATTGTACGAAGCCAGGTTCTTGAATAAATCTGACCAGCTGACAAAAGCCAAACAAAAATGCCTCTCCTTCAGGCAACTGTTAAGGCACTAATGTCTCAGACGAAGGAAATTTATGAGATTAAACTGTTATCCATCATGGGCCTCCTGTTCCTTGCTGTGTCCACCAGTTTTGGATGTCTTAGAAGTAGGGTGGTATGGTGGCTCAGTAGTTAGCACTGTTGCCTCACGGTAACAGGTTTGATCCCAGCCTTGGGCGACTGTCTGTGTGGAGTTTGCACATTCTCCCTGTGTCTGTGTGAGTTTCCTCCCACAACCCAAAGATGTGCAGGTCAGGTGATTTGGCCATGCTAAATTGCCCATAGTGTTAGGTGCATCAGTCAGGGCTAAATATAGGGTAGGGGGAATGGGTCACGGTGGGTTACTCTTCGGAGGGTCGGTGTGGACTTGTTAGGCCAAAGGGGCCTGTTTCCACTATGTAGGGCATCTAATCTAATGCCCCTTTCTCAAGTACCAGCCAAGCAGAGCAGAAAAAGCAGCCATCCCTACCTTGACTTCGAATATGTCCCTGCTTTGAACAGCCACAGTCTGTGACATTTTTTGGAACAGGCAGTGTTTTATTTTGAACCAGTTAACGTTCGCCACCTCCAACCACACTAATTTGCCAAATATGGATGCCAGGCACTGCGAAAGTAACAATCTGGCTCTGTGGTGCACGAGAGGGGATTTTGACCATTCTTGCCCAGTGTCAGCTGATGAGGAAAAACAAGGATTTGCTGAAAAAAAGGATCTTGTCATGACTGCTCACAGAACACTGTGTCTGTCTTATACTGAGGCCAATAACAATTCCTTTTCCAAACCATTTCCCATCAATCCATATTAATCCATTAATCATAGTCCTGTAACAGATGAGAAAGTTAACAATGATGGAATCTCAAAATGTCACCCACTCAACAGAAACAGGGATATAATAGTGTAATTGATTGATCCTTGTATAATTCCATGCAGCGATACTGTCAGTGTTTTAATATTTTGAGTTTTTCTTTCATGTAAGGAATGTGAGGCTATCCATTTACAAACAGAGACAGAGAACACCGGAGAAACTCAGCAGGTCTGGTAGCATTATTGGGGCAGCACTATAGCTCAGTAGTTAGCACTGCTGCCTCACAGCACCAGGGACCCAGGTTCGATTCCAGCCTCGGGTGACTGTGTGGAGTTTGTACATTCTCCCCGTTTCTGCGTAGGTTTCCTCCCACAGTCCAAAGATGTGCAGGTTCGGTGGATTGGCCACGCTAAATTGCCCCTGGTGTTCAGGGATGTGTAGGTTAGGTGCATTAGTCAGGGTAAGGGAATGGGTCTACGTGGGTTACTCTTCAGAGGGTTAGTGTGGACTTGTTGGGCCGAAGGGGCTGTTTCCACACTGTAGGGATTTTATTAATTCTATCTGTGGAAAGAGAAACCGAGTTAATATTTTGAATCTAGTGACCAGACTTCAGAATGTCCTGGAGAAGTCATACTGGACTCGAAATGTTAACTCGCTGTCTCTCTCCACAGATGCTAGCAGACCTGCTGAGTTTCTCCAGTGTTCTCTGTCTCTGTTCGTTTCAGATCTGCAGCATCAGCAGTTCTTTATTTTATTTTATTATATAAGACTTCATTGTTGCTATTTTCTTCCAATTATTGCTTTTGTGAATAATGAGTTAATGTCTGATTATAGCTGTCTAGCGCAGCAAGGATATATTGACAATGGTGAGATCACCAATTCACACGCCATCATTCAATGTAGTTGTGGTGCAGAAATTCTGATTTTTATGATATTTTTCAGCAAAATAGAATGAAAAGCATGCTCTGTGTCAACTGGAAATTGCTGAGCAATGTCCTCACATCGGTATTTCACCTGTTCCTGTTACAATCCCACCCCCCTCCTTGACATTAAATAGATGAGAGTTTAGTGGGTCAAATTCTGGAGATTTACTGGGAGAGGGGAATTTGCGCAGGATGGTGTTGAGATGTTTTTGTGATCACATTGTTCACTGTAATTTTCAGGCTTATGTGCTTCAAACTTCTGCCTCACTATTTAGATTACCTGCTCCGTCTGTGATAGCTATTTATTGTGCAATGATGATACACAGCAGACAACATGAAGGCAAAGGGCTGGCCTAATCATTATCGTTCAGTCATTGCGCAAACTACACACCCCCCCCCCCCCCCACCGCTTCAGCAACTTTCACTTGGGCAGCTCTAAAGGCAAGCAATAACCTTCCCCTTAAAATTGGCAAGGTGCCACCAGGAGTTTGGATGCCAACTGTTCACTTGGGCATCTGGATCCAAACGGCCCAGTCAGCTCGCCAGAGGTATGTTGCTCCAAAGATGGGGGCGCTGGTTGAAGTTTTCATCACTGTTGTGGGCAGCTGAAAAGCAACAAAAACGTCATGCCACCATCTCTAGACCTGCCTTTGAACAGCATCGTGCCCAGTCCTGAAATCCTTTGTGGCCATGTCATCTTTTAAGGGAAGAAAGGGCGACCTTTTGAAGAAAAAGAAAGCTCCAGGGCTTTGGGGCGAGAGTCAGGCACGGGCTGATATGTTTTTGAGTGCTCACGCAAAAGGCCAGCCCACTAAAGATGGGCCAAACGGTCTCTGTGCCACAAGCTTCTATAAGTCTGTGAGCTAGCCAACAAAGGGAAAGACAGAATTAAGAAGTTTTCGTGAGTAATCATTCATCATAATTACCATAGCCATAAAGAAAAGGTCTCATCACCAAATGAATGGTGACTGACTGTGTATTGTCTATCTGACATGTCTGCAAACCTTTATGACAATAAAGAACAGTTTAACTGCTTTTTCTAAATGTTCCTGAGGGTCCGTGTCCTGTTTATTTTTTTTTACAGCACATGGCGAGAAATGCTTGCAAGAAGCAATGGCTTACAATTGCATTCGATTTGAAATGTTGTAATGTTTAGTTGCTGAGCTGCGCACCAGTCCTTGCTGGGAGAGCAGCCCTATTTTCAGTGCTGGCCACTTCACTGCAACTCCATGCTCTCGCTTCGAATGTTGCTTTGACCATCTGCCCAGGCATGGCATTAAGAGCATTGGCAAAAGTTTGTTTCTATTTGTCTGGACAAAATGAGGTGAGCCTCATAAAGGTACAACACAGTCCTTTAATGCCTGTAATAAACATCAGTTCAGTCCCACCGTTGAGAGAGGATTTAATCAAAGTGTTCTGGGTGGATAGATTAGATCCCCTACAGTGTGGAAACAGGCCCTTCGGCCCAACCAGTCCACACCAACCCTCCGAAGAGTAACCCACCCAGACCCATTTCCCTCTGACTAATGCGCCTAACACCATGGGCAATTTAGCTTGGCCAATTCACCCCAACCTGCACATCTTTGGACTGTGCGAGGAAACCCACACAGACACGGGGAGAATGTGCAAACTCCACACAGACAGTCGCCTGAGGCTGGAATTGAACTTGGGTCCTGGTGCTGTGAGGCAGCAGTGCTAACCACTGTGCCACCCTCTCGTTGATTAACACTTGTTGGTCATTAAATAAAGCTAGCAGAAGCAAAATGTCTATTATGGGTAGCTGATTAGGATTTGATGCCTACACTTTTAATTTGAGGTTCATGATTTAATACTGACTAGCAGTGGTCTATCTTCTTATGTTAATACTTCATTGATCTGAACTGCATTCCAGCTACACAGTGCAACTAAAAACGCCACTCCTGGAGAATCAATTACCAATTACTAAATGAAAAGGTGAGCAGATCAGCATCACAAAAATATTTTCGGAAGGGATTTGGCTGTGTGTCCTTTGATATTTACAGATGTTGAATCAGATCAGTACTACAGCGAGGGTTCGAACACATCAAAAATAAAAGTAAGAGCAGGCTCGCAAAGGAGTATCGAGGTATTATATCGTCCAACATTAGATCAGGTCAACAAATACCCAATGATTTTCAGTCGTGAATAAATTGTATAAACTGCGCACAATTGAGCAGCTATTCAGATCGCGTGTGCAATGATGTTGCTACATTGTTCATCAGACATCCTGATAGATAAATTTAAATGGTATCTGTAGGCTCTGCACAGTGCAAAGCTTGTTTATTCGTGCATGGACGTGGGCATCGCTGGCAAGGCCAACATTTGTTGCCCATCCCTAATTGCCCCTTGAACTGAGTGGTTTCCTCGGCGGTTAAGAGTCAGCCACCTTGCTGTGGGTCTGGAGTCATGTGTAGGCCAGACCGGGTAAGGATGGCAGATTTCCTTCCCTAAAAGGCATTTGTGGGCTTTTATGACAGCTTCATGGCTAACTTCACATTTCAGAAGGAGTAACTGATTTCAAATTCCACTAAATCAGCGAGATTTGAATGCATGAACCAACTGAGCTCTCACCTCCAAGTCCAGTGACATTCCCACTATGCCTCCAGCTCCCTGATAGCAGTGAATTGAAGCTCTGTTGAAAGAAACACATGATTTGATGGTGCGGCTCATCTCCTAAGCTGTTCCTGGTTATTGTTGATCGTGTGCGAGGGTGGTTTGGAAGGGTGCCATGCCAACAGGTAAGAGCTACCAGCTGGGCAATGAAACATGCCACCTTCAACCCACCACATTTGGAAAAGTTGTGCTGGTTGAAGAACATTGTCAAGGTGAGAAACGGGCATTGCCGTCAATTCTGTCACATCATAGTGACGTGTGTGAGTTACCTGAATCAGATGGTCACTGGTTCAAGTTCAGCTCTCGGCTGAATATTTAGCATAAGGCAGACATAAGCGTCACACCATTATGTATGCTGCCTTCCCCACTCGAAGTCGAACTGAGGCTGTAACCTGTCTGACCGTGGTGAAAGAAAATCCCACAGCGTGATCCAAAATAGAGCTGCACTGCTTTGGCCAATGGCTTTCCCTCAACTAAGATCACCAACATGGAATAACTCGTCATTCATCTCATTCCTGTGTGTAGGATCTTACTCCACCCATCTTGGCTGCTGCTTTTGCTCACAGAACAACAGCCTCAAACATAACACTTTGGCCTAGCAGGCGCTATACTAATGAAAATTCTCCACAATTGGTGTATTTTCCTCCATCTTATCATTCATCTCAGAAAATGGTACCATGCACAGATATGATCGAGATCAATTTTCAAGGCTGCTTTTTCAATTTCCAACTCGAAGAATATTTTGCATGTCATTTTAGAACACAGAAAAGTACAGCACAGAACAGGCCCTTTGGCCCACAATGTTGTGCAGGGGGTTAATCCTAATGTAAAATAAAATAAATTAACCTACGCACCCCTCAACTCACTGCTATCCATGTGCATGTTCAGCAGTCGCTTAAATGTCCCCAATGACTCTGCTTCCACCACCACAGCTGGCAACGCATTCCATGCAGTCACAACTCTCTACATAAAGAACCTACCTCTGACGTCTCCTTTATACCTTCCTCCTAATATCTTCAAACTATGACCCCTCGTACCAGTCAATCCTGCCCTGGGGAGACGTCTCTGGCTATTAACTCTATCCATTCCTCTCATTATCTTGTATACCTCTTTTTTTTGTAAAAAAAGATTACAAAAGAGATTTTGTTAAACCTAGCAATACATTAAGTCTTCTTTGTACAATTTCTATTTGAGCAAATGTGGTATTTGCAGAATTGGTTTGAAGGTGCAGAATAGATAGTTCCATGGCATCATGGAAATCATCAGCTGGGAGATTATACAGGTAATATCTAAGGCAAGCTTAGTTTATGGTTAAATTGCTGTTATCCAATGCTAACTACATACGTCCACTGCAGGATATACCTTTCACTTCCACCATTTTCAAAGTTGTTTTGAGTGCACTGTGAAACCGAATTTGAAAGAATGCAGCACTCCAGCAGCACTGGGCCAGATTTGAGGTCACGGTCACTGTGAGGCTAACAGTGCTCGCTGTTATTGATGTGTAAGTGGGGCACAGATATACAGGTAAACACAGAAATTCAAACATTGCATTGCACCAAGTCCGAATTGCTTCTCAAAAAATCGCAACTCGCCATTTGCAGCAGCTTGAAATGCATTGGGCAGCATGAAGTGCCTGTATTTACGTGGGGGATATGGACTAAACCTACCACAAATAGGGCAGTGGGTCAGGGCTAATAATTAGCAGCGTAAGTACCCTTTTTAACAATGTGACAATTGTGTATTGCTGAACAAAGATATGTTTTGCCAAAGCTTTTTGACTTGCACTCATCAGGACATTTACAAGAATCCCAATGTCAGGGGGAAATGACATTTCCATATGATATGAGAAGAGCATGCTGATTGGTTGGTAAGTGGACTGTTTCAGTGCCAGAGCAATGCCAGGTCTATAGACTGCACCTCCCAAAACCTGGCAGATTGTAATGAAGTCTCAAACAGCATGACCCTTCAGTTGGTCTCACCAAGCAAAGGACTGATTGTACTTAATTGGCCTGTGCTTGCAAACCTCAAAATACAGTGCCCAACATTAACCTTGGTTTCATGATTGGACAGCATTTGCTAAATAGAGTTATAGAGTCATACAACACAGAAACAGACCCTTCGGTCCAATTCTCCCGCTTTGACCAGACACCCCAATCTGACCTAGTCCCATTTGCCAGCACTTGGCCCATATTCCTCCAAACCCTTCCTATTCATATACCCATCCAAATGCCTCTTAAATGTTGCGATTGTACCAGCCTCCACCACATCCTCTGGCAGCTCATTCCATACACGTACCACCCTCTGCGTGAAAAAGTTGCCCCTTAGGTCTCTTTTATATCTTTCCCCTCTCACCCTAAACCTATGCCCTCTAGTTCTGGACTCCCCGACCCCAGGGAAAAGACTTTGCCTATTTACCCTATCCATGCCTCTCATGATTTTATAAACCTCTAAAAGGTCGCCCCTCAGCCTCCGACGCTCCAGGGAAAACAGCCCTAGCGTATCCAGCCTCTCCCTATAGCTCACACCCTCCAACCCTGGCAACATCCTTGTAAATCTTTTCTGCACCCTCTCAAGTTTACCAACGTCCTTCCTGGAGAAGGGTGACCAACATTATGTGCAGTATTCTAAAAGTGGCCTAACCAATGTCCTGTACAGCCACAACATGGCCTCCCAACTCATGTACTCAATACTCTGACCAATAAAGGAAAGCATACCAAACACCTTCTTCACTATCCTATCTACCTGCGACTCCACATTCAAGGAGCTATGAACCTGCACTCGAAGGTTTCTTTGTTCAGCAACACTCCCCAGGACCTTACCATTAAGTGTATAAGTCCTGCTCTGATTTGTCTTTCCAAAATGCAGCGTCTCACAACTATCTGAATTAAACTCCATCTGCCACTCCTCAGCCCATCTGATAAGATCCCGTTGTACTCTGAGGTAACCGTCTTCGCCATCCAGTACACCTCCAATTTTGTTTTAAACCAGTAGTGGGAATTGAGCTCACACTATTAGCACCATAAACCAATCATCCAGCCAACTGAGTTAACAACAAGCTTTTGCACACTGCTTTGACCATTTTGAGTGACAGTGATAACTCCATTAACTGCTGATGTGATACTGCAGTTTGCTTTCATGTCTGTAGCTCGAGAGAATGATCAGCTATAGCTCCTTTGCCTGATCAACATGATTTGGAGATGCCGGTGTTGGACTGGGGTGTACAATGTTAAAAATCACACAACACCAGGTTATAGTCCAACAGGTTTATTTGGAAGCACTAGCTTTCGGAGCACTGCTCCTTCATCTCAACCACCTGATTAGGAGCGTCGCTCCAAAAGCTAGTGTGTCCAACTAAATCTGTTGGACTATGACCTGGTGTTGTGTGATTTGTAACTTTGCCGGATCAATGCTCACTGGGCCACTCTCTGTATTCCTGATGAAGGGCTTTTGCCCGAAACGTTGATTTTCCTGCTCCTCGGATGCTGCCTGACCTGTTGTGCTTTTCCAGCACCACTCTAATCCAGAATCTGGTTTCCAGCATCTGCAGTCATTGTTTTTACCACTGTTGCAAGGACCCAGTGTTGCAATATCAGATGAAGCCAGGACATACCCTGCAAGAACTGCTGCCCTGGGTACATCAATATGCACACCGTGTACCTCATTGGTATATATAAACTCAACATGCCTTAGGCATAAGGTTTTAGTGATTCTCAAAGTTGGGTTTCTCGAGAAATGTGCAACCTCCCTCATCCTAACGTCACATACTGGCTTTCTTCTGGTAATTGTGTTCACTCAATTGAATACATGCAAGGCAGTCCGTGTTAAACAAATTCTTCATCTGACTGGTGAGTGAGTGTTATCAGGTCTAAGAGGGATGAGTTGGGTGCGTTTGGGGTCCATTGGAATTGGTACAGAGGAAGAGTAAATTGGGATATAGAAGCACTACATTGGAAGTTGGTTTGACATATTATTTGATGAGGTAGATGTGAATACAAAAAGATGTTTGGCTCATTAACGTCCCATGCTTGGCTCAGAGTTGGATTTGGATCAGAATTGTGTTCATTCAAGTCTTAGAGGAATCCCATGCACACTGCCGGAAGGCTGCTTGAATTGGTTAGATCTTGCTCCAGTTAGTTCAGATGTTAGATTTTGGATGGCTTTATTTGAAATGGACACTGGTGGGTTCCAAATTTGAACTGATCAATTTTTGAAAACATTTGTTCAAATATAAATTAATCTAAGTTAAGACTCAAGTCCTGTCGAGGATACAAACAGGATTTCCCCAGCAAGATGTAAACAGAATGCACTGGACTTGTAAAGTGGCAGCCAACAGGCTTCCTAGAAAACCTGATGGATTTTATTGCCGTTTTACTTTTGTGAAACAAGATAAAAAATTCTATTTTCTGTTTTTGTGAGGACTTGCTGTCTAATATCTGTCAATCTAGCAACTCATTTATTTTTTAATTCTGACCTTTACAACACTTGCTTATCCCGGTGAAAAGCTATTCCTTGCTTGGGAATTATTGACTGCCTTCTTGCAGCTTGTCTGAAGGAATTGATCAGCCTGTTCGCTATTTGAGTGAAGGGCCAGAGAAACAGCATGTCGAAGCAGCTTGATGGATGCAGCAGAAGCTGTGGATGTTTCCAGAGGGGTTGTGGCCAAACTTAAGGAGAATCACAAGATCACTGAATTATTACAGCTCAGAAAGAA
The DNA here is from genome assembly GCF_037043375.1 of Chiloscyllium plagiosum. Classification (NCBI taxonomy): domain Eukaryota; kingdom Metazoa; phylum Chordata; class Chondrichthyes; order Orectolobiformes; family Hemiscylliidae; genus Chiloscyllium; species Chiloscyllium plagiosum. The sequence goes on along the minus strand of NW_028270191.1, from coordinate 24,095,253 downwards.
GCCATTCAGCCCGTCATGCCTGCACCAGTTTGATTACCCAGTGCCAATCTCCTGCTTTTTCCCCGTATCCCTGTACCCCATTTCTATCCCAATAACCATCCAATGCCCCTCTTGAATACTTCAATGGAACCTGCCTCCCCCACATTCCCAGGCAGTACATTCCAGACCCTAACTACTCGCTGGGGGAGAAAGGTTTTCCTCACCTCTCCCTCACTTCATCCCCTTCAATCTCTGTCCCTCTCGTTCCTGTCCCTTTTCCATGTGGGAACAGTTTCTCCCGATCTACTCTGTCCAGCCCCCTCCCCCCATGATGTTGGAACCCTCTCTCAGATCTCCCTCTCAGCCTCCTTCTCCCCAAGGAGAACAGTCCCAATGTCTTCAATCTCTCCTCCTCACTGAAGTTTCTCATCCCTGGAACCATTCTGGTAAATCCCTCCTGCCCTCTCTCTCCAATGTGTTCACATCTTTCCTATAGTGTGGGGCCCACAACTGGACACAACCCTCCAGCTGAGGTCTAACAAGGGTCTTGTACAAGTTCAACATCACCTCCCTGCTCTTGTTCTCTATGTCCCTATTAATAAAGCTGAGGACACTGTGTGCTTTATTAACTGCTCTCTCCACCTGTCCTGCCACCTTCGATGATCTGTACCCAGATAGACCCAGCTCCCTCTGCTCCTGCACCCCCTTTAGAATTGTCCCCCTGATTTTAGATTGTCTTTCAATGTTCTCCCAACTAAAGTGCATCACCTCACACTTCACTGCATTAAACCTCATCTGTCACCTCTCCGCCCACTCCACCAACTTGTCAATGTCCTGCTGGAGTTTCATTTCTTCCTCTCAGTTGACAATTCTTGCAAGTTTCATGTCATCTCCAAACTTTGAAATTGTCCCCCGCTTACCAAGACCCAGAACAATCATCAATTTCAGAAAAAGCAATGTCCCAATACTGACCCCTGGGCAACTCCACTGATGTGGTGGGTCAGTTCCGTCTGTAGCAGGGGGCTCAGTCCCAGGTACGTTCTCCCCTCACTGACACTTTGTTTGAATCAGAAACTTATGTAAATCTGTGTGACTTTGCAAAATAAAGGCATTCAAGTGTCAATTATGCATTTTTCAGCTGAAGCAACTCCACGAAAGAACAATACACCATTGTCCCTCTCTGCCCACATGATGTCGAGATAATCACAACCACCTGATGAAGGAGCGTCGCTCCGAAAGCTAGTGCTTCCAATTAAACCTGTTGGACTATAACCTGGTGTTGTGTGATTTTTAACTTTGTACACCCCAGTCCAACACTGACACCTCCAAATCATCACAGGAAAAGTGCTTATGTCTTGGCCTTTGTGTGTTCATTGGAATGCTGATGTGTGACCGTGAGCCATGTTGACACCCTCCCCCCAGCCCCCGCCACCTTCAGACCTCGGCTGCTTGTGATGGACTCCATTTCAAGTCTTTATCTCCCTCAAACCTACAATTAAAGGTATAAATCTTTCTTCATTCTGTCAGCTGTTCCTTAAGGCAGTGCTTGTTTGAAGGACATTCTGAGTGCTTGGATGGTCTGCCCATATAATCTCATTGCGAAAAGAGTCACTCAAACTAGATCCTACTCCCCTAACATGCCAGGGTTGATTATCAAGTGTTTTCGGCACCGTCATGTAACTGTCTGTCATGATGTCACCCCATGCCACCCTCAGTGCCCCTGTTTGGCCCCCATCATTTACCACAGCACCTCATTTCTGTGCTGTCACAGCCACACTTAGCTCACATTAGCTGTGAGACCTCTCTCTCACTTCCTTTGGTACCTTTACCACTCAGCACCCCCTTACCCTGCACATCGATGGTTCTAATCAATATGTTGTAACCCACCTCTGGAGTAGGTGGGTCTTCGGGCTTAGAGGTAGGAACACTTCCACAAGATGCTGCATCTGTATTCAGACCAAAAGATATTTTTCTTCAGGCAATCCTTTCCTTGCAACATGACCCATCATCATTCTCCATCCTCGACAATCTCCGATTTGACCCACTTTTAGACTTCAGCTGACCTCTCATTACTGGTTGAAGTCTTCCAACAATATCCTGACAAAGCCAAAAACTCCCCGTGCAAAATCCTCCAGTTCCCTTCACCGAACCGTCACCATCCTCCCCTCAATGTTGTTTAGTCAGAACTCTGCAGCTGCCTGATAGCACAGTAGATGCCCCTACAGAAGATGGGACTCCAATAGTCATACAGCTGGCTTAGTGCCACCCTCTCGAGAACAATCAGGAACGGGCAATAAATGATGGTCTCGCCATCAAAGCTCACATCCCGAGAGTGAACTTCTTTTGGGACATGTGGACACAATTTTATCTCAGTCCCATGGGATGGTGGACACATTTGGAGCGCAAATTCTGAACCGCGGCAAGGAAAAATTCCAGGTCAGTATGTCTGGTAGCAGACAGTAATCAATGCGAAACCTTGTGGCAGCTCATTCCAAGACCAATTTAGATTTTGAGACAAGATCTGCCCATTCTCTGAGTAAGGAACGCAGAAATGAAGAAACAAAGTGTTAAAGGAGGGTTTCTCACGGTTAAGATCCCACCTTTTGGACCTCAGCCCTCACTTTAGGTATGGTGACCCTTATCTTAAACCACCACCGGTCATCTCTCTCTTTCTCTCTCTCTCTCTTTCTCCAATGAGAGAGCAGCCTTATGGTCCTCTGGGACTGTGATGAACTCCCCATAACTTTTAATACAAGGATGTGGGGATCTGACTTCACATTGTTACGTGGGCTAGTTTACCAGACAATCAAAAGAAAATAGTCCCGTCCTTTAAACATTCAATTCACTTCACAAAAGGAGGCTATTGAGCCTGCTCGGCCATTTAATACAGTCGTGGCTGAATGAGCTCTTCAATGCCTTTTAGACACACTATCCCCAATAATGCTCCAGGCTGCTGATAATTGAGAATGTATCAACCTCCACTTTAAAGAATGAATTTCCACCACTCTCTGTGTCAGAGACATGCAAAGATGTGTAGGTTCTGAGTACAAAGAAATTGTCATCTTGATCTTAAATGGCATCCCCCTTATTTAGACATGTTGCTCCTTTTCCCAGGCAGGGGATACATCTTATCCACATTTATCCCTTGAAGTCTCTTCTAGGTTTCAGCAAGATCAGCTCTAATCCATTGAGAATTTAGGTCCAGTTTGCCCAATCTGTCTTCACAGGACAGTCCCACCATCCCAGGAATAAATCTGGGAAACCTTCGCTGCACTGCCTCTCTGGCAATGATAGTTTTTCTGGGATAAGGGATACCCTAAACTGCACACAGTTCTCCAGTCTAACCAAGCTCCTGTACGACTGAAGCAAGACTTCACACCAACCCTCAAATCCTCTTGCAATAAAGGCTGACCATCCATAAGCTGCCCTCAAAGCTTGCTGATGTACATTTTACAATTGCTTGAAAGCTTGGTTCAGAACATGCATCTCATTCTTGTTTTTTTCCCTCTCTGCATGGCAACTGTTCTATTTTCAACCTTTTCCACCTTGTTGACTTCTGACTTGTCACCTCAGGAGACTGGGACCTCAGCTGGTTGGCATGACAACTGCAGTACCAGTGGGTTTTCCCAGCAGCAGTTGGGCTGTGCTTGGAGCAGTGCAGTCAATGGCAGACTTTCCTAGTGGCTCAGAGCCCATCTTCAGGAGTCAGCTCCTGTGAGATGAACAGAAGAGGTGGTGACAGAAAATACCAGCCAAGAAGGCACAGGAAAGCCATTCAGCATCTTGAGCCATTCTGAGAAGCCCTTCTTGTTTCTGTAAAATGGATGCAGCAGGGTCAGATTTTCATGGGGAATCATGGGTTTCCATGATGTTCCTTTGTTTCACGGTCTAGCTAATTAAAAGGCAAACTCCTGGAAGGAGTCTCCTGTTTGGCTGAAGACCATAAGCTATAGGAGCAGACGTAGGCCATTCAGCCCATCATGTCTGCTCCACCTTTCAATGAGATCCTAGCTGATCCTTAACTCCACTTTCCTGCGTTTCTTCCATAACCCTTGATTCCCTTCCCTAACTAAACCTCAGTCTGTCTCAGCCTTGAATATACTGAATGACCCAGCCTCGACAGCCCTCTGTGATAAAGAATTCCACAGATTCACTCCCCTCTGAGAGAAGAAATTTCTCCTCATCCCTGTCTTAAATGTGCAACTCTTTATTCTGATCCTTCGGCTCCTAGGTTCTCCCATAAGGGAAAACAACCTTTCCTAACCCTTACCCTAACCCTCACCCTATCTAACCTGTCAAGTCGCCTAAGAATCTTGTGTGTTTCAATCAGGTCACCTCTCATTTTTCTAAACTCCAGTGAGTACAGGCCCAACCTACTCAACCTCTCCTCATAAGACAGTCCCTCCATATCCGGGATCAATCTCGTGAACCTTCTCTGGACTGCTTCCAATGCCAGTCTATCTTTCCTTAGATAAGGGGTCCAGAGCTGTTCACTGCATTCCAGCTGTGGTCCAGCTAGTGCCTTGGGGAGCTTTAGCAAAACCGCCCAATTTTTATACTCTATTCCCTTTGGAATAAAGGAGAACATTCCATTTCCCTTGTCTATACTCATTGAACCTGGATACGAGTTTTTAGTAATTAATGCATGAGGATTCCCAAATTACTCCTGGCTGCAGCTTTGTTTTCCATGTTTAAATAATATTCAGCTCTTCTATTCTTGCTGCCAAAGTGCACAACCTCACACTTTCCCACATTGTTTTCCAGCAATAGGTTTTTTGGCCACTCGCTTCACCTGTCTGTACCCCTCTGCAGACTCTCTGTGTCTATCCTCACCACTTGCCTTCCTAGCTTGGAGTTATCCCCAAACTTAGCTACAGTACATTTACTTTCCTCATCCAAGTCATTAATATAGTTTGTAAATAACTGTGGCCCCAACACTGATCCCTGTGGTACTCCACTAGTTACATGGTGTCATCCTCAGAAAGTCCCCCACCCCCCTTATCTCAACTCTGTCTTCTATTAGCCAATATGCTCTCCATGCTAATGTACTACCTCCAACACCATGGGCTCTTACCTTATTAATTAGCTTCAAGTGTGGAATCTTGTCAAACATTTTTTGAAACCCAAATACATTACATCTACGTCTTCCCCTTTATCAGTCCTGCTTGTTACCTCCTCAAATAATATTTGTCAGGCATGATTTCCCCTTTGTGAAGGCATGGTGACTTTTAACATATCCTGTATGACAGGTGGTGAGTTAACTGGTCTATAGTTTCCTCTGTTTTGTCTCCATTCCTTATCAAATAAGGGTGTTATATTTTAGAATCCCTGCAGTATGGAAGAAGGCCATTTGGCCCATTGAGTCCACACTGACCCTCTGAAAAGCATCCAGACCCACCATCGTAACCCTGCATTTCCCATGGCTAATGCATCTAGCCTGCATGTCCCTGGGAACTATGGGCAATTTAGCATGGCCAATCCACCTGACCTGCACATCTTTGGACTGTGGGAGGAAACCAGAGTACCCAGAGAAAACCCACACAGACACGGGGAGAATGTGCAAATTCCACACAGATAGTTATCTGAGGCTGGAATTGAACCCAGGACCCTGGCACTGAGAGGCAGTAGCACTAACCACTGAGCCACCATGCCACCTGCAACTCTCTGGGACTTTCTCAGAATCTAAAGTCTCCTGGAAGATTAATATAATGTATCCACTTTCTCTGTACTAATTCCTTTGATATGTTAGGGTGCAGTCCAGGGGACTTATTGGCCTTTAGTTTCCTTTGTACCTTTTCTCTAGAGGTGGTTATTGCATTTAATTTTTCCTTCTTTTACCCTTGGATTATTTGGCAATTTTGGAATGCGGTTAGGATCTTCTATTATGAATATCTTCTATTATTAGGATCTTCTATCATTATTATTTCCAATTCTCTCAGGGCCAGATGTTCATTTGGCCCCTCTCTTCCTTTTTATCTGTTTACAGAAGCTCTTACTGCCCATTTCTATATTACTTGCTAGTTTGCCCACATTTTCTCCCTCTGTTATTTTTGGTCATCTTCTTGGCACCCCAGTTGAATAAGCCAGGAATGAAGTTGTGATAATTCAGAGATAGAGACAAGGTAGCCACAAAAGTTCATTTGAAATCTCTGTTGAATGCAAGAAGGTGGGAAGACCAGGAATTCTATTGTTCCCTGACCCCCAAAGAAGAGTAGGAGACGCTGGGTTAAATCTTGAGTGCAACACAGGAGGAGTGGGTTTCTAGTGCCATTTGACCCCAAGCAATGCCTGGCAGGACTGTGCCATCTCTCCAATCTCAGACTCTTCCCATACTGTGTCAATGAGTGCCTGTTGCACTGTATTAAGCAATTAGTTTCAAACACACTACTAATTGCCAGCAAACAGAGGCTGCACATTTCTCACCCATCATCTGCTAATGGCACTGGTCCCTTTTAAATTAATAATGCCTGCAAGATCTCCGTTAATGGCAGGATCAAACAGAAGGCTGTTAGGTTTTTACTTTAGAGAGTTGAAGGAATTACTTCACGTATGCGAAACTGTATTGCCGCCTCTTCAACTGTCAAAGCAAAAATCATTGCCTCAGGAATTGAATGTCACTGCGTTGATGTGCTTGGAGGTAACACCCATTACTTTGAATTCAGATGATGGGCTTGTGGGTTTTACACTCAGAGCTCAGAAGCAAGTGTTACACAAAGGAAGTTCCCACAATTCCATAGCAGTCATCGTGTTGAGTTAGCTAATGGCTGCTACTGGAGCAGAAGAAGATGTATTAGGTATCGAGGGAACTGTGATGGCTTCTGGAAGTTTGGGAAGGAGCCTGAAGGAGCGTGAACCCCACTGACCTGCACCATCAGCTGTCATCTGCATCTTCATGCGAGTGTTGAGTTTTGAGCTTTCAATAAGTTAAAACTGAGCTGCCCCAATGGTTCGGAGTGTGAAAATCCAAGTTGGGAATATCCACACTGCGACTACATACATTTCTACCTGGTGGCACCAGGAGTAGCAACAATTCAGTCTCCGCGAGGCTGGGGAGGTGGGGTGGGAAATGCAGTTAACCCTTTGTGGTGTTGTGATAGGCCAGCGGGATTTTTTTCCCTTCCCTGTTTAGTTTCACGTTGTCACACTCAAGGCTAGGATTTCTCGATTGCCAGGGTGCCTCCTCCCACCCGAAGAGTTTGTGGGAAATGTACTCCCCCACCCCTATCCCACCACTTAATGTGGGGCATCAACTGGCAAAAGAACAGTGAAAAGCTTCAACTGTTGCCACGCTCCAGCGCCATTTTGAATAGCTTTAACTAACTTAAAAATAAAACGATATAATGGAAAGAGAGTCCATCTTTGTTGATTATCCGCTGCTCCAGCTCAAGGCTTCATGCTGCTGCCGCCCAACTGTTTCTCTGGACCCACCAATGTCGGAGTCGCCACTCTTCAGGCGCCATTTCGTTGCTGCTGGGCCCACCTCGCCAACCACGCTGATGCCACCGGGTACCCTGCCGGGCCCACACATCACCCCTCTGCTCACCAAAGGTTAGAAGGAAGAGAGAACTACAGGAAAAGAAACGTGGATGTAGAAAGGAGCAGATGGGCCGGGGCTCAGGAGTCTGAACGCTGCCTGCTCTGCTGCCATCTTGAGAAGTGATTATGGAGGCTTCTGGATTGTTCTTAACATGACATTGCTTTTTTTAAAACAAGGCATCTCTTGGAAACCACATGATTCCAGATCATTGCTGGTCCTGGTTGCTTGAACCCACTGCAGAGGCAAGAGGTGATTATTTTAGAATCACGATTTAATGGTTGTTCTGTTTGCAGGCTTGGAGATTTTCTGTTGAGGAAAAGTGTACAAGTCCTGCTAAGATTTGCTTTCCCAAAATGCAGCACCTCGCATTTATCTGAATTAAACTCCATCTGCAAGTTCCCAGCCCATTGGCCCATCTGGTCCAGATCCTGTTGTAATCTGAGATAATCCTCTTCGCTGTCCACTACACCTCCAATTTTGGTGTCATCTGCAAACTTACTAACTACAGAGGAACCTCGATTATCCGAATACCAATTATCCGAACATCGGATTGTCCGAAGGAGAGCTCCAGATCCCGATGGAAACATTACATCAAAGACTTGTTTCCAAAAGTATTCGCACCTTTTGTATACAGTGATTAAACAGGCACCGTCTCCAAATGATTGTCTGCCCGCACTGTCTCTCTCTCTCTCTCTCTCTCCCTACACTTTCCTGGAGCTCTGCACAGGAGTGTACCCTAAATTCCCCTTCCCCAGATAATCGCGCCAACATTGCCCTGTACAGGCAAAGGTGGAACCTGTCAAAAAGGTGCAGTAAAATCTTGTGCGTCTGGCTGTGGCTATGTGTGGGCGCTATTTCAGACTTCCACCACAAAGGCAGCAACAGCAGTCTTATTGTTGGTGTACAGTCCAGCTGCCCCAGAGAGGGGCAGGTGTGTGTGAGGTTGGGGGCGGGCCGGGGGGCGGTGTTGGACAGAGTTAGGGGCGGGGGGGGGCAGTGTTGGACGGGGTTGTGGGCGGTGTTGGACGGAGTTAGGGGGTGGGGGGGCAGTGTTGGACGGGGTTGTGGGCGGTGTTGGACAGAGTTAGGGGCGGGGGGGCAGTGTTGCACGGGGTTGTGGGCGGTGTTGGACAGAGTGAGGGGACGGGGGCAGTGTTGGACGGGGTTGTGGGCGGTGTTGGACAGAGTTAGGGGGTGGGGGGGCAGTGTTGGACGGGGTTGTGGGCGGTGTTGGATGGAGTTAGGGGGCGGGGGGCAGTGTTGGACGGGGTTGTGGGCGGTGTTGGATGGAGTTAGGGGGCGGGGGGCAGTGTTGGACGGGGTTGTGGGCGGTGTTGGATGGAGTTAGGGGGTGGGGGGGCAGTGTTGGACGGGGTTGTGGGCGGTGTTGGATGGAGTTAGGGGGCGGGGGGCAGTGTTGGACGGGGTTGTGGGCGGTGTTGGATGGAGTTAGGGGGCGGGGGGCAGTGTTGCACGGGGTTGTGGGCGGTGTTGGATGGAGTTAGGGGGCGGGGGGGCAGTGTTGCACGGGGTTGTGGGCGGTGTTGGATGGAGTTAGGGGGCGGGGGGGCAGTGTTGGACGGGGTTGTGGGCGGTGTTGGACAGAGTTAGGGGGCGGGGGGCAGTGTTGGACGGGGTTGTGGGCGGTGTTGGACGGAGTTAGGGGGTGGGGGGCAGTGTTGGACGGGGTTGTGTGCGGTGTTGGACGGAGTTAGGGGGTGGGGGGGCAGTGTTGGATGGGGTTGTGGGCGGTGTTGGACAGAGTTAGGGGGTGGGGGGGCAGTGTTGGACGGGGTTGTGGGCGGTGTTGGACAGAGTTAGGGGGTGGGGGGGCAGTGTTGGACGGGGTTGTGGGCGGTGTTGGACGGAGTTAGGGGGCGGGGGCAGTGTTGGACGGGGTTGTGGGCGGTGTTGGACGGAGTTAGGGTGCGGGGGGCAGTGTTGGACGGGGTTGTGGGCGGTGTTGGACAGAGTTAGGGGGTGGGGGGGCAGTGTTGGACGGGGTTGTGGGCGGTGTTGGACGGAGTTAGGGGGCGGGGGGCAGTGTTGGACGGGGTTGTGGGCGGTGTTGGACGGAGTTAGGGGGCGGGGGGCAGTGTTGGACGGGGTTGTGTGCGGTGTTGGACGGAGTTGGGGGCGGGGGCAGTGTTGGACGGGGTTGTGGGTGGTGTTGGACAGAGTTAGGGGGTGGGGGGGCAGTGTTGGACGGGGTTGTGGGCGGTGTTGGACAGAGTTAGGGGGTGGGGGGGCAGTGTTGGACGGGGTTGTGGGCGGTGTTGGACAGAGTTAGGGGGTGGGGGGGCAGTGTTGGACGGGGTTGTGGGCGGTGTTGGACGGAGTTAGGGGGCGGGGGGCAGTGTTGGACGGGGTTGTGGGCGGTGTTGGACGGAGTTAAGGGGCGGGGGGCAGTGTTGCACTGGGTTGGGCGGCGCGGGCGGACGGAGTTGGGGGCGGGGGGCAGTGTTGCACTGGGTTGGGGGCGGGGGGCAGTGTTGCACGGGGTTGGGGGCGGGGGGCAGTGTTGCACGGGGTCTCGCGCACTGCTGCAGTCTCCTGAACTGGGAACGGATTTTAAAAACTCTGAGCCCCAGAGGAAAGGCATTTAATCAATTAACTGAATAATCGATTAGCCGAACGAAATAGTGCCCGCCCATCACGTTCGGATAATCGAGGTTCCCCTGTATACCGCTGATGCTCACAACCAAATTATTTATGTCAATGACAAAAAGTAGAGGACCCAGCACCGATCCTTGTGGCACTCCACTGGTCACAGGCCTCCAGTCTGAAAAACAACCCTCCACCACCACCCTCTGTCTTCTACCTTTGAGCCAGTTCTGTATCCAAATGGCTAGTTCTCCCTGTATTCCATGAGATCTAACCTTGCTAATCAATCTCCCATGGGGAAACTTGTCGAACACCTTACTGAAGTCCATATAGATCACATCTACTGCTCTGCCCTCATCAATCCTCTTTGTTACTTCTTCAAAAAACTCAAGTTTGAGAGACCTGATTTCCCACGCACAACGCCATCCCCAATCAGTCCTTGCCTTTCCAAATACATGTACATCCTGTCCCTCAGGAATCCCTCCAACAACTTGCCCCCCACCGAGGTCAGGCTCACTGGTCTATAGTTCCCTGGCTTGTTCTTACCACCCTTCTTAAACAGTGGCACCACGTTAGCCAACCTCCAGTCTTCCGGCACCTCATTGATCATATGTTGAATTCTGAAAAATGATACATTTTGTTGAAGCATTTCATTTTTCACTCATCAGGACAATTCCCAAAAAAAAACAAAATTTTTATAATGTCTGAGAAGAGTGTGCTGATTGGTTGGCAACAGGATTTTGATTGGTGTAGGTATTGGCCTTGGTCTCAGAGGATAAGATTGTCAGTCGGACACACCGTGTGACACGCCTGTGTGGATTGGAAGCTATGTAAATTAATACAGGGCCCTGTTCTGTACAGGCAGGAAGAAGTATACACACACTGTGCCTGTTTCAACTTAACAAGATAGGTAATCGGAATTCACTGGCTAATTGTTCACCTTGACCAATTGGAGTCAACCTGCCTGGTTTAAACTTCAACCAAGCTTGGACGTTAACTGTCAGACATTATCTAACTGGTGCATTTTCCATGGCAACGTCTCTCCCAACCAGTGTCTACATTCTTGATGAAGGGCTTATGCCCGAAACGTTGATTCTCCTGCTCCCTGGATGCTGCCTGACCTGCTTTTCCAGCGCCACACTTTTCAACTGTGATTTTTCAGGCATCTGCAGTCCTCACTCTCTCCCAGTGTCCACTTTCCAACCAATTAGAATGCTCTTCTCATAAAAAAACAAAATCTTCCCCTTTATTTTGGCATTCTTGTGAATCGTCCTGATAAGTGCAAGATGAAATGAGTCTTGTTTCAGCAGTACCCCTTGTTTCGCATGGCCCAACAGCTAATTAAATGGACATTCTGCAGACAGCCAGTCAATATTAATTTCGTGGGAAAATGTGAAGGGATAACAGGGGCATGAGTGAGTGAAACTAAAAACAGAAGTTGCTGGAAAAGCTCAGCAGGTCTGGCAGCATCTGTGAAGAGAAATCAAAGTTAATGTTTCAGGTCTGGTCACCCTTCTTCAGAACAGTCACCAGACCTGAAACTTTAACTCTGATTTGTCTTCACAGATGCTGCCAGACCTGCTGAGCTTTTCCAGCAATTTCTGGCTTTGTTTCTGACTTACAGCATCCGCAGTTCTTTCCACATGAGTGACGGAGTCAGGAAGGAGGTTAGTGATGAGCCACTAGGGGGCAGACTGAGTGAGAGTTGGTGGCAGGCTTGGGGGAGGCTGCTGTTGGTAAGGTTAAACTGAGGGGTGTCTCAATTACCTGGTTGGAAAATGAGGAGAGAGGACAGAGAGCAGCCAAGAGTCAACCTGAGGGGGATTCAAACTTGTGCAGCGGGTGGGGGAAGGCAGAGGAATAGTGAAGAGTTGGGATAGGAGTTCAAAACTGAGAGGAGAAACAAATTATACAAACAGGGAGAAATAGTCATGACACAGTGGGGGAGGGGATGGCAGAAATGTCAGACTATCAGTCCAGAGGCCCAGGGAATGTCCTGGGATCCTGGGTTCAAATCCTGCCATGGTCAATGGGGGATTTTGGATTCAATTTTTTAAAAAAAACGAATAAACTGAGAATTAAGAATTTAATGATGCCCATTGTTGTTAAAAACCCCCATCTGGTTTATTAATACCCTTTAGGGGAAGGAAATGAGCCTACACGTGACTCCAGACCCACAGCAAGGTGGTTAACTCCTGCTCTCTGGGCAATAAATGCTCGCCCAGCCAGTGATGCTCTCATCCCGTGGATTTTTTTTAAAAACTGGTGACAAATAAACAGCAAACAAAATGGCAGAGGGGAAACACTGCTGGCAGGCTTTAGGGTCAGCAGCTACAATCTACAAGTGAATGAGCACACAAAGGCATGGTTGAAATTAAGGCAGAGACAGGTCTCCTTGTAAACTCAGGAGGAGATGCTATGACAGAGTCCAAGGTTAAAGGCTGGTGTGTGTTATTGATGTAAATTGCAATCTGGATGCAGCCAAGTTAAGGGAATGTCTTTAAATGACTTGCTGAAACGGATATATTAAGAGAACAAACATATGCGTGACCCGTGTACAGGGGAATCTCCTGAACAGTTCTGAACCACGTTCATTTCCAAGTCAGTCTCCTTGCTCATAAAGTGAAATGTTTACACTGAAGATGAGACAGACAGAGGCCGCAGTGGGTTGAACATCAGATGTTAAAAGTGTAAAAGGGGAAAAGTCATGCCGACAAATTCATCCCAGATGATGGACTCTTTTCTCTAATGGCCATGGAGGCTACTCTGAGACTGAGCAGCATCAATCTGGCCCTCAATGTAATATAGTACACAAAGCTGTCCTTCCATTTAACAATCTCACTTCGAGATGTCCATAATGATAAGAAGATGTACGTAGCTTGATAGAAATATGATTTTGATGCATTTGAGGGTGATTATCAGGGTAATATAGATGTCAAAGAAGATCTGGAGTCTGTCTGACCCTTAACCTTCATGGCTTTGGAGTGTTTAATCCTGTCACTGTTTCATTTCTTGGCACTCTGCAGGCTTTAAATTTTCGCTCAGCTTCAGGCCGACCCAATCTAACCCTTTTCAGGTGTTTGAACAGTTGGATGTTTTCCACACGAAAGAATAACCCGTGTTTCCTCTCCAGGCTTGTCACTGGGGAGTGGGCTTCCTTCCTGTTATGAGGGACAGGAAATGTGATGTAAAAATGTCACCCTGAGCTCAGGAGAGGAAACCGTCGAGTCAGCGTTCCCACTTGGGAGCACACCATGAGTGTTCACTGTCCAGTCTGCACTGAGCAGGCACCTGCCTGGGAATGGGAGAGGGAGTGCGTTTGGAATTGGCTGGAATGGTCATTTGCCTCTCACCTTCTCTGTGAATAATGATTATGACACTGAAGAATTGCTCACATTTTTGGGACATGGAGGGAGGGAGAAAGAGGCAAAAGGAGGACTTAGAATCACACCGCACCTTTCACAACCTTTAAAGCACTCCACAAGCAATAAATCATTTTCCAAATGTAATCATTATAGGAAACACTGCAGCCAATTTGCTCAGAGTACTGGTGACCATGTAATCTGTTCTTGGTGATGTTACTGATGGGTATATGTTGACCTGGATATTGAGCAACTCCTCTATGCTTCTCTCTCGTCCCCCCAAGAGGACAAACAGGGTCACACCTTAAAATCTCATTTGAGAAAGTCCCCATCCCCCGACTCCCTTCCCAGCCCCTCCCCCTCCCTTCCACCAACCCGATTCATTCGTCCCATTGACCAACCAGGTCGTACCCTCTGCCTGTCTTCACATATCCCCACTTCACCACCCTGTCTCTGCCACCCCCTTTATCTGCAGCGCCCCCCACACCCACCCCCAGTCCTGAGGAAGGTTGACTTCTCCACCTCCTGATGCTGCCTAGCTTGCTGTGTTCCCCCAGCCTCCTGCCTGTCCCCCCTGATGCTGCCTAGCTTGCTGTGTTCCCCCAGCCTCCTGCCTGTCCCCCTGATGCTGCCTGGCTTGCTGTGTTCCCCCAGCCTCCTGCCTGTCCCTCCTGATGCTGCCTGGCTTGCTGTGTTCCCCCAGCCTCCTGCCTGTCCCCCCTGATGCTGCCTGGCTTGCTGTGTTCCTCCAGCCTCCTGCCTGTCCCTCCTGATGCTGCCTGGCTTGCTGTGTTCCTCCAGCCTCCTGCCTATCCCTCCTGATGCTGCCTGCCTTGCTGTGTTCCCCCAGTCTCCTGCCTGTCCCTCCTGATGGTGCCTGCCTTGCTGTGTTCCCCCAGCCTCCTGATGCTGCCTGCCTTGCTGTGTTCCTCCAGCCTCCTGCCTGTCCCTCCTGATGCTGCCTGCCCTGCTGTGTTCCCCCAGCCTCCTGCCTGTCCCTCCTGATGGTGCCTGCCTTGCTGTGTTCCCCCAGCCTCCTGCCTATCCCTCCTGATGCTGCCTGGCTTGCTGTGTTCCCCCAGCCTCCTGCCTGTCCCTCCTGATGGTGCCTGGCTTGCTGTGTTCCCCCAGCCTCCTGCCTGTCCCTCCTGATGGTGCCTGCCTTGCTGTGTTCCCCCAGCCTCCTGCCTATCCCTCCTGATGCTGCCTGCCTTGCTGTGTTCTCCTAGCCTCCTGCCTGTCCCTCCTGATGCTGCCTGGCTTGCTGTGTTCCCCCAGCCTCCTGCCTGTCCCTCCTGATGGTGCCTGCCTTGCTGTGTTCCCCCAGCCTCCTGCCTGTCCCTCCTGATGCTGCCTGGCTTGCTGTGTTCCCCCAGCCTCCTGCCTGTCCCTCCTGATGCTGCCTGCCTTGCTGTGTTCCCCCAGCCTCCTGCCTGTCCCTCCTGATGCTGCCTGCCTTGCTGTGTTCCCCTTGCCTCCTGCCTGTCCCTCCTGATGCTGCCTGCCTTGCTGTGTTCTTCCAGCCTCCTGCCTGTCCCTCCTGATGCTGCCTGCCTTGCTTCCAGTCTCCTGCCTGTCCCCCCTGATGCTGCCTGGCTTGCTGTGTTCCTCCAGCCTCCTGCCTGTCCCTCCTGATGCTGCCTGGCTTGCTGTGTTCTTCCAGCCTCCTGCCTGTCCCTCCTGATGCTGCCTGCCTTGCTGTGTTCCCCCAGCCTCCTGCCTGTCCCTCCTGATGCTGCCTGCCTTGCTGTGTTCCTCCAGCCTCCTGCCTGTCCCTCCTGATGCTGCCTGGCTTGCTGTGTTCCCCCAGCCTCCTGCCTGTCCCTCCTGATGCTGCCTGCCTTGCTGTGTTCCCCCAGTCTCCTGCCTGTCCCTCCTGATGCTGCCTGCCTTGCTGTGTTCCCCCAGCCTCCTGCCTGTCCCTCCTGATGCTGCCTGCCTTGCTGTGTTCTTCCAGCCTCCTGCCTGTCCCTCCTGATGCTGCCTGGCTTGCTGTGTTCCCCCAGCCTCCTGCCTGTCCCTCCTGATGCTGCCTGCCTTGCTGTGTTCCCCCAGCCTCCTGCCTGTCCCTCCTGATGCTGCCTGGCAAGCTGTGTTCCCCCAGCCTCCTGCCTGTCCCTACTGATGCTGCCTGGCTTGCTGTGTTCCCCCAGCCTCCTGCCTGTCCCTCCTGATGCTGCCTGCCTTGCTTCCAGCCTCCTGCCTGACTACTTACAACAGTGCAGCACTCCCTGCAGTGGGAGGTGCCAGTTTAAATTTCCTACACCGGAGCAGGATTTGAACCCAGCACCTATTGGTGCAGAGGTAAGAGCCAAGTCACAACTGACATCACCAATGGGTGACTTGTCAACGTAAGGGCAATCAAGATAGATTAGGGAGCAATTGATGACAGGTCGGCCTCAGTTTCAGTTATTGTGACAATGAATCCAAACTGACAAAGTCGAGTTCTGGATTTATAACGTCAATGACCAAACCGCTGGGCAGTTCGTCAAAAGCATATGAAGCATTAAATGGGGTATTCTGCCGATGGAGCTCAGAGTTTGAGTGGAATCCCGTCCTGAAATGGCAGTGGGAGTTAAACTGACGAGAGTAATGCTGTAGAATTGAGGTTTGCGAACTATCCCTCCTCAGTTTTGTTTGACGCTTGTCCATTTTTACCCTCACACCATGTGGGCTATACGGGGTGAGGAGGTGCGGGAATGCTAGCAGGTCAAAAGCTTGCCTGTCCACTCTAGATGCCTCCAGTGAATTGATTGAAGTGAATGAGATCCTGAATAGTCCTGACAAGGTGGATGTGGGAAGGAGGTTTCCTCTTGTAGGTGAGTCCAGAGTCAGAGGGCACTGTTTAAAAATGAGGGATTGCCATTTTATGACAGAGATGAAGGGAATGATTTTTTTTTTATGTCAGAGGGCTGTGCGGTTTTGAAACTCTACCCCCAGAGAATGATGGAGGCAGGGCCACTAAATGTTTTTAAGACAGAAGCGGATAGGTTTTCGTTCGGCGGGAGAAGTAGAGGTGATCGGGAATCAATAGGAACGTGGAATTCAAAGCATAAAGGGATCGGCCATGATCTTATTGAATGGTGGAGTACGGTCAAGGGGCTGAATAGCCTACTGTTACCATTGTCTTGTTTGCTCATCCCCCTGATATCTTTGTCACTGAGGCAGGACATGGTTGTCACTCCTTTGTCCCTCTGCCCAAGCAGTGTAGACTAGGCTTCACGTGGCCTCTTAGGCTTCAAACAATTAGAAACCGAAGAAGAAAATAGCAGTACAATTTCACACAAGAACTCTTTTTAAAAAGAATATCTACCACTATTACTTAAGTTGCACGAACTGACACTCAGTTGGGATTACAGCTCACTGCTTCAACAATTAGGCCTCAAATATGGAGTACAGTCGGTCCTGCTATAAACAGCTGCGTTTGAACTAAGTAGCGGTGGGGAGGGGACAAACTGGATGTTTAAGAAGGAAATTGGAGGGAAAGTTAGAACAAGGGAAGTCAAGAAAGACAACTGTATCAATGAGGCAGAAAACTCAGAAAGGGATCATGCTGCAAGGTTGAGTGAAATAGGAGTTGATGGGAAGGGTGAGGGCAGTAACAAATTAAAAATACTATACATGAATGCACGAAGCATTAGAAATAAGATGGATCAGCTTGAGGATCTTTTGAAAATTGGCAGATACGATATTGTGGGGATAACTGAGACGTGGCTTCAAGTGGACAGGGCCTGGGAAATGAATATTCAAGGCTACACGTGCTATCGTAAGGACAGACTGACGGGCAGAGGGGGTGGGGTGGCCATGTTGGTAAGGGATGATATTCAGTCCCTTGCACGGAGAGGGGGGGGGACCTAGAATCAGGGGATGTAGAGTCAGTATGGATAGAGCTGAGAAATTCTAAGGGTAAAAAGACCCTCTTGGGAGTTATCTACAGGCCCCCAAACAGTAGTCTGGATGTTGGATGTAAGTTAAATCAGGAGCTGAAATTGGCCTGTCGCAAAGATGTTATTACAGTTGTTATGGGGGATTTCAACATGCAGGTAGACTGGGAGAAACAGGATGGTATTGGACCTCAAGAAAGAGACTTTGTGGAGTGCCTCCGAGATGGATTCTTAGAACAGCTGGTGCTGGAGCCGACCAGGGAGAAGGCAATTCTGGATCTGGTATTGTGCAACAAACTAGAATTGATCAGGGACCTCGAAGTGAAGGAGCCATTGGGAAGTAGTGACCATAATACAATAAGTTCTAATCTGCAATTTGAGAGGGAGAGGGTACAGTCGGAAGTGACAATATTTCTGTTAAATAAAGGGAACTATGGAGCTATGAGGGAGGAGCTGGCCAAAGTTCAATGGTGCAATACCTTAGCAGGGACGACAGTGGAGGAACAATGGCGGATATTTCTGTGTATAATGCAGAAGTTGCAGGATCAGTTCATTCCAAAAAGGAAGAAAGATCCTAGGAGGAGGCAGGGGTGGCCGTGGCTGACGAGGGAAGTAAAGAAACATATAAAGTCAAAAGAGAAAAAGTATAACATAGCAAAGATAAGTGGGGAAAATGGAGGACTGGGAAGCTTTTAAAGAACAACAGAGGATTACTAAGAAGGAAATATGCAGAGAAAAAATGAGGTACGAAGGTAAACTGGCCAATAATATAAAGGAGGATAGTAAAAGCTTTTTTAGGTATGTGCAAGGCAAAAAAATGGTTAAGACTAAAATTGGGCCCTTGAAGACAGAAACAGGGGAATATATTACGGGGAACAAAGAAAAGGCAGAAGATGTGTTGCAGACGTTTCATCCCCTGTCTAGGTGACATCCTCAGTGCTTGGGAGCCTCCTGTGATGTTTCCTCCGGCATTTATAGTGATTTGTATCTGCCACTTCCGGTTGTCAGTTCCAGCTGTCCGCTGCAGTGGCCGGTATATTGGGTCCAGGTCGATGTGCTTATTGATTGAATCAGTGGATGAGTGCCATGCCTCTAGGAATTCCCTGGCTGTTCTCTGTTTGGCTTGTCCTATAATAGGAAGAGAGCTAGGAAGGTGGTGCTGAATTCGATGGATTTGACTGAGACAAGGTGGGGGGAGGGGAAATGAGGAAACTGGTGAAATTCGAGTTCATCCCTTGTGGTTGGAGAGTTCCCAGGCAGAAGATGAGGCGCTCTTCCTCCAACCGTCGTGTTGTTGTGGTCTGGCGATGGAGGAGTCCAAGGACCTGCATGTCCTTGGTGGAGTGGGAGGGGGAGTTAAAGTGTTGAGCCACGGGGTGGTTGGGTTGGTTGGTCCGGGTGTCCCAGAGGTGTTCTCTGAAACGCTCCGCAAGTAGGCGGCCTGTCTCCCCAATATCGAGGAGGCCACATCGGGTGCAGAGGATACAGTAAATGATATGTGTGGAGGTGCAGGTGAATTTGTGGCGGATATGGAAGGATCCCTTGGGGCCTTGGAGGGAAGTAAAGGGGGGAGGTGTGGGCGCAAGTCTTGCATTTCTTGCGGTTGCAGGGGAAGGTGCCGGGAGGTTGGGTTGGTGGGGGGTGTGGACCTGACGAGGGAGTCACGGAGGGAGTGATCTTTACGGAATGCTGATAGGGGAGGGGAGGGAAATATATCCCTGGTGGTGGGGTCCGCAGGAGGTGCAAGACTTGCGCCCACACCTCCCCCCTCACCTCCCTCCAAGGCCTTTCCGCCACCTCCAAACGGACCCCACCACCAAGGATATATTTCCCTCCCCTCCCCTATCAGCATTCCGTAAAGACCACTCCCTCCGTAACTCCCTCGTCAGATCCACACCCCTCACCGACCCAACCTCCACTCCCGGCACCTTTCCCTGCAACCGCAGGAGGTGCAAGACTTGCGCCCACACCTCCCCCCTCACCTCCCTCCAAGGCCCCAAAGGAAACTTCCATATCCGCCACAAATTCACCTGCACCTCCACACATATCATCTATTGCATCCTCTGCACCCGATGTGGCCTCCTCTATATTGGGGAGACAGGCCGGCTACTTGCGGAGCGTTTCAGAGAACACCTCTGGGACACCCGGACCAACCAACCCAACCACCCTGTGGCTCAACACTTCAACTCCCCCTCCTACTCCACCAAGGATATGCAGGTCTTTGGATTCCTCCATCGCCAGACCACAACAACACGACGGTTGGAGGAAAAGCGCCTCATCTTCCGCCTAGGAACCCTCCAACCACAAGGGATGAACTCGGATTTCACCAGTTTCCTCATTTCCCCTCCCCCCACCTTGTCTCAGTCAAATCCATCGAACTCAGCACCGCCTTCCTAACCTGCAATCTTCTTCCTGACCTCTCCGCCCCCACCCCAGTCTGACCTATCACCCTCACCTTGACCTCTTTCCACCTATCACATTTCCGACGCCCCTCGCATAAGTCCCTCCTCCCTACCTTTTATCTTAGCCTGCTGAACACACTTTCCTCATTCCTGAAGAAGGGCTTATGCCCGAAACGTCGATTCTCCTGTTCCCTGGATGCTGCCTGACCTGCTGCGCTTTTCCAGCAACACATTTTCAGCTTGTCCTATAATAGTAGTGTTGTCCCAGTCGGATTCATGTTGCTTGTCATCTGCGTGTGTGGCTACCAAGGATAGCTGGTCGTGTCGTTTCATGGCTAGTTGGTGTTCATGGATGTGAATACAGAAATTCCTAGAGGCATGACCCTCATCCACAGATTCAATCAATAAGCACATCGACCTGGACCCAATATACCGGCCACTGCAGTGGACAGCTGGAACTGACAACTGGAAGCGGCAGATTCAAACCACTACAAATGCCGGAGGAAAGATCACAGAAGCGCTTCACAGGAGGCTCCCAAGCACTGAGGATGTCACCTAGACAGGAGACGAAACGTCTGCAACAAAAACTTCCAGCTCGGCGAACAGAACCACAGCAATGAGCACCCGAGCTACAAATCTTCTCCCAAACTTGGAACACCTACGGGCGAGAGACGCTAAGACAAGCGAGGAAATGGGAATACTGCGCTAACCGCCTAAGCGCCACATACGAACAACTCCGGTTCCTGCATGAATGCCGAAAGAATCGAATCCTTCCACAATGTGTCAGATACAGACCACCAGTCAACAACCCACAAGCCAGGGACACAGCCAGACAGAACAGATTCAGGATGATCCAGGTAATGATTACAGGCGCTCACAACAGACTACACAAATACAGACAAGAAATTGCGCGCCAAAATTCGTTAATTTCAAAAACCACTAATCAGGAATGGACCCGGACCATAGAACAGGACGTTATCAAAGGACAGAACAGGACCACACACCGCAAAAAAATGGCACTCAGAGAAAAAATGGCCAAGCTAACACACAACAAAGAGGACACCACAACACACACCTGGGTTAAAAACCTCTCCCACAGACAGCTCACAGACACGGAAAGAACAATACTGCCCAAGGGACTCAACTACAACCACAGGGACGCCTAGACAGCAGACTTCCTAGCAGCACTAGAATGCACACTCAGGAACAATGGACTGACAGAAGAGACACAACAAACAGTGAGACAAAGTATCGTACCCCTGATAACAAGGAAAAGACAAACACATAACCTCAACACCAAGGAGAGGGAAGCACTAAAATCACTAAAACGATAAGAACATAATCATACTACCAGCAGACAAAGGCAGAATGACAGTCATCCTGGACAAAGCAGAGTACATCCAAAAAGCACAACAACTACTTGCAGATACCAACACCTACCAAAAGAGGGAGTTTGACCCCACCCCACAGCTCACCAATAGGATAAACAACACACTGAGGAACCTACAAAAAAACAGATAGATAACCAGGTCAGACCTACAAAGAATGATACCTGAAAGCAACAACACCCCCAGATTCTATGGACTACCTAAAGTGCACAAACCAGACATCCCACTCAGACCCATCGTATCACTACCAGGGACACCATCACACAAACTGGCTAAAGAACTACATCAGAAACTGAAACACCTGGTCAGCGGATCCAGACACTCTATACAGTCAACACAGGAATTCTTCAACATCATCAGAAATATACACAATGACAAGGAAGAAACCATGGTCTCATTCGATGTAACGGCACTGTTCACCTCTATCGACAAAACCCTAGCCAGAGAAACGATAGCCAACCTGCTGGACATACAGAACAGACAACAGGACGGGGAACCTATCAACAAAGCCGGCATACTCAAACTACTGGACCTGTGCCTCACAACACACTTCACATTCAACAACCAAATATATGAACAAATCACCGGCACACCCATGGGCTCACCGATCTCGGGACTCATAGCAGAAGCGGTAATGCAAAGATTAGAACAAACAGTCTTACCGCAAATTCAACCCAAACTCTGGGTCAGATATGTGGATGACACCTTTTGTAATCATTGAAAACACGGAAATAGAGAAAACACACCGGATCATCAACTCCACACTCACAGGAATCCGATTCACTAGAGAGGAAGAAAAGGACAACCAACTCCCATTCCTAGACGTGATGGTACAGAGAACACCTAACGGAGAATTCACCACAAAGGTATACAGGAAAGCCACACACACACAGACCAAGTCCTGAACTACGAAAGCAACCACCCCAACACACACAAAAGAAGTTGCATCAAGACACTATTCACTGCAGCACACCAGAACTGCAAAAAGAGGAAGAGGAACACCTATACAATGTATTCGCCAAAAACAGATACCCGCGCAATTTCATCAACAGATGCCTAAGGGAAAGACAACGGAACGAGGACATGCCCCAACCCAAAGGACTAGCCACATTACCATACATCAAGAGCATTTCCGAACTGACAGCCAGACTACTGTGACCACTAGGACTCATAACAGCACACAAACCAACAGCCACTCTCAGACAACAACTCACCAGAATGATGGACCCGATACCCAGCATGAGCAAAACCAATGTAGTGTACAAAATCCCATGCAAGGACTGCACAAAACACTACATAGGACAAACAGGAAAACAACTAACGATCCACTCCATGAACACCAACTAGCCACGAAACGACACGACCAGCTATCCCGAGTAGCCACACACGCAGATGACAAGCAACATGAGTTCGACTGGTGCAACACTACTATTAAAGGACTAGCCAAACAGAGAACAGCCAGGGAATTCCTAGAGGCTTGGCACTCATCCACAGATTCAATCAATAAGCACATCGATCTGGACCCAATATACCGGCCACTGCAAGGGACAGCTGGAACTGACAACTGGAAGCAGCAGAGACAGGCCACTACAAATGCCAGAGGAAAGATCACAGAAGCGCTTCACAGGAGGCTCCCAAGCACTGAGGATGTCACCTAGACAGGGGACGAAACGTCTGCAACACAGATTCCCAGCTCGGCGAACAGAACCACAACAACGAGCACCCGAGCTACAAATCTTCTCCCAAACTTTGAAATGGCAGAAGAATTGAATTGGTACTTCAGATCTGTGTTCACTGGGGAAGACACAAGCAATCTCCCTGAGCTAACAGTGGCTGGAGGACCTGAACTTAAGGGAATTTATATTTGCCAGGAATTGGTGTTGGAGAGACTGTTAGGTCTGAAGGTTGATAAGTCCCCGGGGCCTGATGGTCTACATCCCAGGGTACTGAAGGAGGTGGCTCGAGAAATCGTGGATGCGTTGGTGATCATTTTCCAGAGTTCGATAGATTCGGGATCAGTTCCTGCGGATTGGAGGGTGGCTAATGTTATACCACTTTTTAAGAAAGGTGGGAGAGAGAAAGCAGGAAATTATAGACCAGTTAGTCTGACCTCAGTGGTGGGAAAGATGCTGGAGTCTATTATAAAGGATGAAATTACGACACATCTGGATAGTAGTAACAGGATAGGTCAGAGTCAGCATGGATTTATGAAGGGGAAATCATGCTTGACTAATCATCTGGAATTTTTTGAGGACGTAACTCTGAAGATGGACAAGGGAGATCCAGTAGATGTAGTGTACCTGGACTTTCAGAAAGCTTTTGATAAAGTCCCACATAGAAGGTTAGTGAGAAAAATGAGGGCGCATGGTATTGGGGGCAAAGTACTGACTTGGATTGAAAATTGGTTGGCTGATAGGAAACAAAGAGTAGTGATAAACGGCTCCATTTCGGAATGGCAGGCAGTGACCAGTGGGGTACCGCAGGGATCAGTGCTGGGACCGCAGCTTTTTACAATATGTGTTAATGATATAGATGATGGTATTAAAAGTAATATTAGCAAATTTGCTGATGATACAAAGCTGGGTGGCAGGGTGAAATGTGAGGAGGATGTTAGGAGATTACAGGGTGACCTGGACAGGTTAGGTGAGTGGTCAGATGCATGGCAGATGCAGTTTAATGTGGATAAATGTATGGTTATCCACTTTGGTGGCAAGAACAGGAAGGCAGATTACTACCTAAATGGAATCAATTTAGGTAAAGGGGCAGTACAAAGAGATCTGGGTGTTCTTGTACACCAGTCAATGAAGGTAAGCATACAGGTACAGCAGGTAGTGAAGAAGGCTAATAGCATGCTGGCCTTCATAACAAGAGGGATTGAGTATAGAAGCAAAGAGGTTCATCTGCAGCTGTACAGGGCCCTGGTGAGACCACACCTGGAGTACTGTGTGCAGTTCTGGTCTCCAAATTTGAGGAAAGACATTCTGGCTATTGAGGGAGTGCAGCGTAGGTTCACAAGGTCAATTCCTGGAATGGCGGGATTACCTTACACTGAAAGACTGGAGCGACTGGGCTTGTATACCCTTGAGTTTAGAAGACAGAGGGGATCTGATTGAGACATATAAGATTATGAAAGGATTGGACACTCTGGCGGCAGGAAACATGTTTCCGCTGATGGGTGAGTGCCGAACCAGAGGACACAGCTTAAAAATACAGGGTAGACCATTTAGGACAGAGATGAGGAGAAACTTCTTCACCCAGAGAGTAGTGGCTGTGTGGAATGCTCTGCCCCAGAGGGCAGTGGAGGCCCAATCTCTGGATTCATTTAAGAAAGAGTTGGATAGAGCTCTCAAGGATAGTGGAATCAAGGGTTATGGAGATAAGGCAGGAACAGGATACTAATTAAGGATGATCAGCCATGATCATATTGAATGGTGGTGCAGGCTCGAAGGGCAGAATGGCCTACTCCTGCACCTATTGTCTATTGTCTACTGTGTTTCCTCACCATGAGTTGGCTATAACGCGATTGAAGAATTTAGACCACTATTTGTCGAACGTGAACTTTCCTTACCCGTATTGGCTATAACGTGATTCCAGTCCCGTTAGTTTAAATGGCACATCTATTGCGTGATTTTCTTATAACGCGAGATCGCACAAGAACGGAACTATCCCGTTATCGGACTACCTGTCTACTGTAATCTCGATGTTCCCTCAGGGTTTGCAGTGGCAACTGTTGCAGTTCCTACTCTCCACCAGCTGATGGCGGTTTCCTTCAGACAATCCCCTTTACATTTCCAAATGCTGATTTAAATTACAATTGCTCCAACTTTCTTGGGAGTAACGGTTTAGCCAAGATATAAAATGGGACAGAACTGTGTTTTGGGAATTCACTTTTTTAAAAAAAGAGCTTGTGGGCTGGAAAGCTTGAATGTTCGGCAATAATTGTATTGCAACAAATATGTGTATTGGCACTATATTTTAAAGTCATGACTGTCTCTCACAGTCTTTGGATTGAGAGTATTGACTAAACAGTGAACAAAAGGAATAAGTATTCAAAGTATATAACCGGTTAGGAAAGTCAATTTGCCAGCTGTTGTGAAGTCAACTTTCATCTCTTGTCTGTTTTTGAACTCAATGAGTTAATCTGAGGCAGTCGTTAATAATCTAGAAGCAGACTCCACATTGCGTTAGAATGATCCTTCCCCAGCTAGCCCTGTTGGATTGAGTGTGTGTGTGTGTGTACGTTTGTACACATTCATGAGGACAGATACCTTGCCAGCACTCATAACAGCACTCATAATTCACGGGCTGCCATGCAGAATGGACACTACAGTTGGGTACTTGCCAGTGCTGACCATGTTCCCAAACTAAACCAGTCCCACCTGCCTGCTCCTGGCCCATATCCCTCCAGACCTTTCCTGTTCATGAACTTATCTAAATGTCTTTTAAATGTTGGAACAGGACCCCGCACCCACCACTTCTTGTGGCAGTTCATTCCACACAGGAACAACTCTCTGTGTAAAAACATTGCCCCTCATATCCCTTTTAAATCTTTCTCCTGTCACCTTAAAAATATGCCTATCGTTTTGAACTCCCCTACCCTAGGGAAAAGACCTTCGCTATCCACCTTATCTATGCCCCTCATGATTCTTGGAAAGGGAAAGAAAATAGAATGGTGATTCGGCTGACGGTGAAGTGTAGGAGGGCATTACGCCATGGTGTGGAGGTGCCGGTGTTGGACTGGGGTGGACAAATTTAAAAGTCACACAACACCAGGTTATAGTCCAAAACAGGTTTATTTGTAAGTACAAGCTTTTGATCTTTGACTATACATTTTACTATAAATTCCATGTCCTATGATCCTACCCCACTAGCCACCTGATGAAGGAGCAGCGCTCCGAAAGCTAGTGCTTCCAAATAAACCTGTTGGACTATAACCTGGTGTTGTGTGATTTTTAACTTAGTACACCATGATGACAGACGTATTAGTCAATGATTGGCTGGGCAAGTCATGTGATAGAACCTCCCGGAATAGATTCAAGGCTAAGCAACCTTCTCCCCCCCCCCCCCCCCCCAGAAACAGGGTAGTTGTGGAGATGAATATTGTGGAGATGAAGGAATCAGTTGTGCATGTGCATCCCTGATTGTAATCACCCCACCTACTGGTAGCACCTAAGTCTGAAGTGATGGGGGCGATGGGAGAGCTCACTTCCTCCAAAGATGGGCTTGGCTGGGGGAGACAGGCTTGCTGAGCATGTTGAGTTGCAATGGGTAACTTAGGGGACTAGAAAATGCTGTTCAGTGTAGGAGAGTTAGGAGTCTAGGTGTCTTGGATGGGAGACGTAGGAGCTGGGGGGTGGTCCTCAGTGGAGGATTTGGGGACTGGGGAGATGATCTTCGATGGATGGAGGGCTAGGAAATTAGAGGGATGGTCTTTGATGGAGAGTTAGGGACTAGAGGGACAGCTACATTGGTAAGTTTTGCCTTTGTAGCACCAGGGACCCAGGTTCGATTCCAGCCTTGGGTGACTGTCTGTGTGGAGTTTGCACATTCTCCCCGTGTCTGCGCGGGTTTCCTCCCACAGTCCAAAGATGTGCAGGTCAGGTGAATTGGCCATGCTAAATTGCCCATAGTGTTAGGTGTATTAGTTAGAGGGGAATGGGTCTGGGTGGGTAACTCTTCGGAGGGTCAGTGTGGACTTGTTGGGCCGAAGGGCCTGTTTCCACACTGTAGGGAATCTAATCTAATCTAATCTCTTGTGGATTAATTTGTTCAGATAGTGCCCGTTCAATGTATTTTCATAAATGGTCCTGTTGTGTTATTTTAAGAGTCATTCACCCATTTTGAACGAATGGGTCCAGAATGGGATTCGAATACGGCAGAGAGCATTGGGTCAGACAAAGCCTCTCGATGTTTTGATCAGATGGGTTTGTACTGACGTCCGCCACTAGAGGACAGCATTTCATTCAGACGAACAGCATTGTGAATACACTGCTCTTACTGTGCTGTTTTCTTCGTGTTATATGGGACTGACACAATGCTGCTTGATCACTACATTGCCAGCCATCATTTCTGGACACATAGTGGCGGCTTGTTTTACCGACCTTCCCACCCCATCCCTCCCATTTATGTGGAGCTGGGAACGCAACAAGCTTCCCAATGCCCTTGCAAGTGCTGTGAAGTTACCTGGTTTCAAAAGCCACCTGTGGTACTGTTAGTTAGCTAAGAACAAAGGAAAATTACAGCACAGGAATAGGCCCTCCAAGCCTACGCCGATCCAGATCCTCTCTCTAAACCTGCTGCCTATTTTCTCAGGATCTGTATCCCTTCGCTCCCTGCCCCTTCATGTATCTGTCTAGATACATCTTAAAATGATACTATCGTTCCCGCCCCTCCCACCTCCGCTGGCAATGTGTTGCATGCCCCCACTACCCTCTGTGTGAAGAACTTACCTTGAAACTTTTCCCCTCTCACTCGTACTATTTGCATGAATACGACTGGGCCACTTCAGGCCTGTATTGCTGAACCTCTCCAGAGTTCTCAATAAGGGGTGACAAGTGCAGCCCTACTGAGGAGCAATTTGCAGCTGATCAGCCGATCTCCATGTTCACCATAAAGCAAATCATGCTGGTGATTAAATAAAGGGTCAGTGTTCCCAAACATGCATCATGTGCAATCTACACATCTTTAAACTGCCGTGAAGGCTATTAAATGAGTCATGGGTAATGGAACTAAGTATATATTTCTTACAATCCCTAATAATAAACAGAAGTTGTCTTTGAAGTTATGGACCATCACCAAGTTTATAGTCCAACAAAACCCATACACTATAAATTAAGAATGATTTGGCAATGTCCTGATTCTATCCAGATAAAGTGCTCTGGAAACTGGGGTGGTAAAGCACTTTCCTTCCTTGTCTGTGAGATACGAGCACTCCCCAGCATGAGGTTAGTTGCTGTTAACAGAAATCAGACTGAGCGTGTGTGACAATCCCAATTGCTTCCTGTAACTGCACACTAACATTTCTATTCCCTCAATGAGTCTTTTTTTAAAAATTCTCATGTGGGACGTGGGAGTCACAGGCTGGGCCCAGGATTTATCGCCCCGTCCCTAGTTGCCCCTTGAGAAGGTGGGGGTGAGCTGCCATCTTGAACCGCTGCAGTCCATGTGCTGTAGGTAGACCCACAACTCCCTGAGGGAGGGAATTCCAGGATTTTGATCCCGCAAGACTGAAGGAATGGCGGTATATTTCCAAGTCAGGATGGGGAGTGGCTTGGAGGGGAATTTTCAGGGAATGGTGTTCCCTTTTAAGACTCAGTCTCTCCAAACGTCAATATTGGCAAGTTTCACATCATTTAGAAAATATCTTTCCTTTCTACTGTTGTGACCAAAGTGAATAACCTCACAGTTCCCCACATTGTACTGTCCACATGGCCTACTTTCCCCTCTAGCTTTTTATTGTCAACCTGGACCCCCAAGCTTCTCTGTATTTTCAACTCAGTAGTTAATGAAGATTGTAAACAGATGAAGTGCCAACACCAAACCTGTGGCATTCCACTAGTCACAGACTGCCAACCTGAAAATGCCCTATTTATCCCCAGTCTTTGCGTCCTGCCTATCAACCAATCAGTTGATTTATCTCCATGGAAACGGTTAGGTATCTCAGTTAACCCAATCTCCATGAGGCCCTTACTTTTGTTATTAATTTTTTGTTTGACACCTTATGAGATATCTTTTGGAACTTTTCCACACACACACACCATATCTCTTATTCCAAATTTGTTCACAAACAATATAAAGTTGGCATCAGAAAGCAGGTGGTACAGTCATACCTCTTGGAGTATATATGGACTTGGACTATCCCATGGGACCCAGCACTTCAATCCAGATTTTGCACAGCCCGAGGATAAGATGTTAAACTGAGATACCGAACTGTTTCCATGGAGATAAACCAAAATAAACTCTTCTCATTACCTTGTTTATTCCTCAGCTGATGTCAACACAGTGGGCGGCACGGTGGCACAGTGGTTAGCACTGCTGCCTCACAGCGCCTGAGACCCGGGTTCAATTCCCGCCTCAGGTGACTGACTGTGTGGAGTTTGCACGTTCTCCCCGTGTCTGCGTGGGTTTCCTCCGGGTGCTCCGGTTTCCTCCCACAGTCCAAAGATGTGCAGGTCAGGTGAATTGGCCATGCTAAATTGTCCGTAGTATTAGGTAAGGGGTAAATGTAGGGGCATGGGTGGATTGCGCTTCGGCGGGGCGGTGTGGACTTGTTGGGCCGAAGGGCCTGTTTCCACGCTGTAATGTAATCTAATCTAATCTAAAACCTTGTCATTTATCCCTCTGTGGGAGACTGGCAGATCCAAACTGGCTGCTGTCTTTCCCCACAGTCCCTTCAAGAGCAATTTATTGGCTGTGAAGACGGGATGGGAAAGACGCTATATCAATGCCAGGTTTTGCCTTGTCTGGAATGGCAGGAACTTGAAAGGTATTTGAAGTGAGATGGAAAGTACTCAAATATCTGGAACACCGTGGATGCTCGACCTTGCCAATACCAGCAAA
The DNA here is from genome assembly GCF_037043375.1 of Chiloscyllium plagiosum. Lineage (NCBI taxonomy): Eukaryota > Metazoa > Chordata > Chondrichthyes > Orectolobiformes > Hemiscylliidae > Chiloscyllium > Chiloscyllium plagiosum. The sequence continues at coordinate 24,065,538 of NW_028270191.1, read as the reverse complement.
ACGTACCTTCTGTGCTTTTAAGTTTGCTGGTTTGTATTTCTTTGTTGCAAGAACTGACTTGCTTGCCTGGATTTTACAGAGTTGGGCCCAATTCCAGAGGCCTTTAAGAAATGCTGGTCAGGGAGGAGCATGGAGGGAGTGGCTGGGGGGAGAGGTGAGGGCCAGAGGGCCTAACGACTCCGAAACCAAGCTCCAAAGAGCCAAACATTTCTCACATTCTCTGTTTTCAGTCCGAGCTGTTAGGAACACTGTGGAAGAGAAATACCATCTCAATGATAACTGAGGAGAGGTTTCCCTCTGGTCACTGAGTCTTCAATGTAGAAGGTTTCCTCCACTCAGTTTGCTCCTGGAGACTAAAATTACTGCTTTCCAATTCCTCTGGAAGCATAGCAACTGGGATAAAAACTGACTTCCCTCATCTGGATATCCTTATTTTACCATGCTAACCTTTGATATCCCCAATTAGAGACAGGAAACATAACTCAGATGTCTGGGACACTGTAAGGTGTGCCATCAGTACCCATTTTCAGCCAGTGCCAAGGAGCTTCCCAAACTTTAGTGCTCAGAGGTGACCATTCACCAGCTGAAGGGTGATCTTCAAGGATCTATTGGTTGGAATCATTCCTTGCACAAAGGAAGATGGTCGTGGTTGTTGGAGGTCAGTCACCTCAGCTCCAGGACATCTCTGCAGGAGTTCCTCAGGATACTAGGAGAAAGTGAGGACTGCAAGATGCTGCAGATCAGAGTCGAAACGTGTAGCACTGGAAAAGCACAGCAGGTCAGGCAGCAGCCAAGGAGCAGGAGAATCGACGGTTCGGGCAGAAGCTCTTGATCTTGTGAAACATCGATTCTCCTGCTCCTCAGATGCTGCCTGACCAGCTGCGCTTTTCCAGCACCACTCTTCCTCAGAGTAATGTCCTAGGCCCAACTATCTTCAGCTGTTTCATCAATGACCTTCCCTCCATCATAAGGTCAGAAGTGGGGATGTTCATCGATTATTGAACCATGTTCAGCACCAGTCACGACTCCTCAGATAGTGAAGCAGTCCATGTTCAAATGCAACAAGATCTGGACAATATCCAGGCCATATCTATGACCACCTCCAATTAGAGACAATCTAACCACCACCCCTTGACATTCAATCGTGTTACCATCACTGAATCCCCCACTGTCAACATCTGGGGGTTACTCAACTAAACACAGTGGCTCCAAGAGCAGGTCGGAGGCTGGGAATACTGCAGCGAGTAACTCACCTCCTGACTCCCCAAAGCCTGTCCACAAGGCCCAAGTCAGGAGTGTGATGGGATACTCCCCACTTGCCTGGATGGGGGCAGCTCCAACAACACTCAAGAAGCTCGACACCATCCAGGACAAAGCAGCCCCCGCTTGATTGGCCCCACATCCACAAACACCCACTCCCTCCCCCACCGACGCTCAGTAGCAGCAGTGTGTACCATCTACAAGATGCCCTGCAGAAATGTAGTTACAATAAATAGTCATTCAGGTTAAGCACAGACATTTGCTCTGGCAGCCTGGGTTTTAACTGAGGAATGTTTATGAGCTTT